>NC_086324.1:77599809-78221952 GCF_036172605.1 Pelobates fuscus
GAAATCAGTCTTTTTGGTTGCATAAGATGTTATCAGTAAGGCAGTTCACATTTCTAAACGCAGTCCTGCCAATGGTCCCCACTCACAACCCTAAAATTAAAGTGTCTCTCTTGGTCTATTAAAAATGCTGGAAGGCATGTTAAAATGTTAACTCTTGACAACTCATTATTGATGTAGGAAAAATATAAATATAATATAAAATATATTTCAAGTTATTGCAGCTTGTTATTCTGTGTAGCCACACTTCAAGCAGAGTCATAAAATACAAATGTGTCTTACTAATTTATATGCAGTGTTACAGTAAGTTTGAATTTATCCAGCCCTTGTTGTAATTTAGCTGCCTTTAACAGGAACTCAGATGAACATAGTAAGTGATTAGTGGATTTAATATAGGACCTTTAGAGACTTCAGAATCCACTGTGTCCTGAATTTGAAGTGGGCTGACACCTCTGCATCCGTTACTAGTAGTTTATGAGAGGGAGAGGTTCCTGCAGATAAAACTGATCTCTCTTTTTGTGCGCCCTTGTAAGACAGCGATATTAAGGCCTGCGCGTTTCAACATAGTAAGACTTCGTCCACTTGGTTAACGTTAGGAAGAAAAGCAACATCTGGGCCAGTGTAGTTCTATTCTCACTGCTACCAATAAATCTTGGATTAACACCACCTTTTCGCTAGAAGGGCTTATAACAAGAGGGGGGAGAGTGCAAGGGGTTGATGCGTTATATAAACAGATAACTAAAATAGGCCAAAGTTGTACCTGTATGCGTCCTTTGATGAGCTTTCAAATGTGAACTCTTTGTGTAGACTTTCCGACAGCCGTTAAACTGGCACCGATGAACCCTTTTCTTGTTTTCAGGGGATGCTTCCCCCGATGCCATAGCTTGCTCGCTGTCGCTCAGTCCACACTTTGACGTAATGCCAGGAGATGCAGACTCCGTGGCCTTTCCCGAGCTAACAGATGCTTTTTTTGATACAAGTTTTAATGTAACAGTGCCATCTAGAGCAGACAGGGACTGTGAGGTTTTGACTAGGTGCCTGCTGAGTTCTGGGGACGATGGAGGTGTTAGGGAAGTCACTGCATTGAGCTGTGCCTGGTTTACGGATGTGTAGCACTCCGCAGAAGAACTGGCAGGCTGTAGACTAACACATGTTTCAGATAACAGTTTGTCTTGTGAAAGCAAAATGTCCATACTAGGACGTTTCTCATACGTGCTAATGTCTACAGGAATTACAATTGGATCTATTTTGCGGGCATTGCCTTCTGGGCCCTGAGCAATGGAGGTGTTAAGGAAACAGTCAATATCTTCTCCAAATGCTTCCGACATCTTCTTCGGTTCTGTCTGCAAATACCTTTCCAGCTCCAGACATGTCTAAAGAAATAAATGAGAAAGATATTAGAACATACAAAGAAAAGAAAAAACTGTATACAAAAAATCATTCAAATAAAGACATGTTTCAAATGTTACCACGTTTACACGAGCTAGTTGGGGCAAACACAAAAATCTAAAACCCAACAACAAAGACTAGCATTCCTAAATGGAGCCACGTAGAGTTGGCATGGCTTATGGTTACGGTTTGTACTCCTCGGTACTCCTCATTCCTTCGCCTGTTATGTGCGATTCATTATGGTGTTTTTTTATACGAGAACAATGAAAAAAATAGAAATTTCTTAACAACAATCTAAGAGATATAGCGAAGTAGAAGTAGATAGATATAGCAAAGTACAATATAAGCTTTGTATTTTTTTATTTATCATCATTTGAATATATCATAGTATAGGCCTAGGTTTTTTGTATTAAAGGATCTCTCAAAGACTCATGGCTAGATGTCCATCTTTACCTGCGTCAAGCTACCCGACACAGAATATTGTTAACAGGGATCAAGCAGAAGTACTGAAACCTACACTCCGTAAACGCAGCAATAATTATGGTTGATTGGGTATACATATATAGGATCATATTGAAATACATTTTTCATTTTTTTTACCAACGCATTCTTCCTTGCTATACTTGTAAATACACACACAAAATATTAAAACAGAATTTTGGCAGCAGACATTTAACTGATCACTGCCTTCGTATTGTGTCACATTGCTGCAATCTACAATTAAGCCATCCCCTAAAAGAAGAAAATGTAAAAAAAAATTATATATTTATTTATATATCTCTCTCATATATATATATATAAAATAAATAATAAAAAAAAAATTAGAGCAATAGATAGTGGAAATACTGCCACCATAACAAATATTTTTCTGTACATTTTTTGGTTCCCATATATTAAACAAAAACAGCTATTTAAACAGATGACTAATTGATAAAACTGCATGTATTACTGTGTATATTGCGGTTTTGTCTCATACAGACATCAGCAGTTCAACCCATACAATCCATAAAAAATATTTTTTTGCCTCAATATCAGAGCAGACATGCTGTCGAACAAGTTTCATAGTATTTATAATTCAGATGACATTCTCTATTTAGCACTTAGGCATAGAGGGCTCCCAGCATCTGTTTGCCAGTACACAATAAGAGATTTAAAAAAGCATTGCAAGGCATTCCAAGGATATCTGAGAGACTGTGATAACTTTCATAACACCTTGCTTACAATTCTCTTTACCAGTCTGTAACAGCTTCTCAGAGGAATTTAGCATAGAGCACCGTGAATACCAATTTATCTCAAATATTTTCAATAAAGAATAAAGCCATTAAAAAACTAAATGTATATATAAGCAGAGTTACTTTCAGAGACAAATGGAGTTGTATTTGGGTTTTGAATAAATAAATTAACATGATATTAACTTTAGGTAATAGTTAGCAAGCCGGCAATAACAGCTTCTCCTAAAGCATTATGGATGCCCAGAGACAATAGGGAGCTCCGATATATTTCCACAGAGTTCCGACGCTTAGGAAAATAAGCTATTTCATCGTTATTAAAATGGTTGCCCTGGGCCAGTCTAACATGATGGAGATTTAGAAGCTGCCATAGTGAGAGCTGAAATTTTAATGAATTGCTACTCGAGAGCTACTCGATGTTTCATGCGACTGAGAAAAAAAAAAAAAAAAGGTGTCGGGAAGGATTATGGACAAACACATACATGCCATTAAAATAAGCCCAAGAGAATAGGTTTGGGTAAAAAAAAAAAAAAAAAAAAAATTAATAAAAAAAAGACTGTTTCATTGCAGCATGTAATAAAAGATCTGTTGTATATTTCACAGATTTGTACACATTTATTGGGCACAATATTAAAGCTATAAACATGGACAATCCAACCGCATATATTAAATGTCTACGTGTTTAAATAATTCTTAAAGTGCAAGTCAGTCCTAAAGGGAAAACCTTAATTTCTCTGCAAATACCACCACTGAATAAAAGATTGGAAATGTGTTAACCTTATTTTATTAATACTCAATTTTACTTAAAATATAACATAAAAGATTTAGCAACTGACATCACAATCCACTGCAGTTTAGATACAGTCAGGGCACACGTGGTTTCTGTTTCTCTACCTCTTTCTAGAAACATAGAAACATAGTATGTGACGGCAGATAAGAACCATTCGGCCCATCTAGTCTGCCCAGTTTTCTAAATACTTTCATTAGTCCCTGGCCTTATCTCATAGTTAGGATAGCCTTATGCCTATCCCACGCATGCTTAAACTCCTTTACTGTGTTAACATCTACCACTTCAGATGGAAGGCTATTCCATGCATCCACTACTCTCTCAGTAAAGTAATACTTCCTGATATTATTTTTAAACCTTTGTCCCTCTAATTTAAGACTATGTCCTCTTGTTGTGGTAGTTTTTCTTCTTTTAAATATATAGTCTCCTCCTTTACTGTGTTGATTCCCTTTATGTATTTAAATGTTTCTATCATATCCCCCCTGTCTCGTCTTTCCTCCAAGCTATACATGTTAAGATCCTTTAACCTTTCCCGGTAAGTTTTATCCTGCAATCCATGAACCCGTTTAGTAGCCCTTCTTTGAACTCTCTCTAAGGTATCAATATCCTTCTGAAGATATGGTCTCCAGTACTGTGTACAGTACTCCAAGTGAGGTCTCACCAGTGTTCAAAAAATCTTCACATCTCCTAGACATCATGTCAAATCCAACAAAGGAATATGGGCACTTGATCCACGTGCAGATACCTTGTGACTGACAGTGCTTGAGCGCTTGATGTACAGGGGATTCGAACTCATAGAGGAAGGTTCACAGTGCAGTTCTATGCCGACTTTATGTAGACTGACAAGTTCAAAGGGCAGAGACAGAGGCAGACCTAAAGTATCTGGTAGCCTTGGCACGTTTTTTTCCCCGGCACCACATAACACACCTTTGAGTGTCTCCCATTGCACCGTTTGTGTCCCCTTTTACCCTTTCAGCTCTAACTGTCCTTCAATCACATCTTAACACCCCCGTGTTTCTTTCCTTACCCCCATACATCCGTAGGACGTTTTCCCACCTTGACTGATTTCACATAACAAGGTTGTGGATTGTACCATGGCCAAGCAGGACCATGGCACTGCAGCTCCATGTTCTGGAGCAAACAGCATTTTCAGTGAACAGTGAGGGGGGTTAGAACAGTCAATCATATCTCAACATATTCTGCTTGCTCACACCGTTGCTTGGCATTTACAATGAGTGGAAGTGCACCCCTTCCCAACGGTCACCAGAGGTGGACCATTTTTCTCAGTAGTCTACTGGGCAAAGTTTATAACAATGATTGATTCACTGGGACCCAAAGTGAAGCCACTCTGGTACAGACAAATTATTGTGGATTATATTTCTCAGACCTCACAAAACAAAGATTTAACATATGTGATAAGTAATCATAATATTATTCAGAATTTTAAAAATAGAGATAGTTCCTTTTAAAAGCCAAGTAGTGCCAAACCTTACTGATAATGAATGTTCATTACCAGCAGAGGATAAAACTATGCTATGTTGTAATACAAGGTATCAAAGAATGTATTCAACTGTAATATTTAAACGAAAATGGGAAATTACTGAAGCGTGCAGCCAAAGTGCCAAAATAAGTGTAAGGCAATTTTTGTTCAAGTATTATGCATCCGGTGATTATCACCTGCTTGATGCTAGGGGACCTGCCATCTTTTGCAAGCTTGTACCACCGTGAACTCTCCGTGGTAGTTACAGAAAGAGGTTGACTAACAAGGTATGCTTCTAAATAAAGCGATAAAGAATATAGCTATGGTAACCAATTAATACAGCTTGTTGGGGGGGGGGGGGGGGGGTTATGCAAGGTGGGAGGGATTATCAAAAGCCATCCACAAAATAAAATGTTTTACAAATAAACGCTCGTGTGTTATTGGAAGTATATCATTGTACAAAACAGGCAGTGGGACATGATATATGTAGGGACTTACATGCATATATACACAAATTATATAAATTATAGCACTGACTAAATACAAGAAAATTATAATAAATATGGTGCACCAAATAGATGTTTAATTTATTTAAAAACCATGCAAAACCCTCTTGAATCATGGATTCTTTATCCTTCTAAATTAAAGTGAGAAAATGCTATTGCGCTTCATCGTATTGTCCAATACAATACTTCTCATAGAGAAGCATGGGGGATAAGAAGGCCATTTATAGCAAGCACAGTGACCTCCAATCAAATGCTTCCTATAATAAAGCACTGAATCCAATGCTTCCCTAAGATAAACATCATAGTGAATTCAATGTTTATACAACAGAGTCTAGTGGCAGTCAGGAATACAACACTAGAGATGCATTATGACTGTAATGTAAACATAGCCCTATCTATAAAATGACAATGTTTTACATTGCAGGATTAAAATGACAGGGCCACTGCATCCCGATGACTTATTTGAGTACCTTCAGTGGTCCTTTAAAATAGGAATATATATTCATTTGTAAAATATTCCTATGTTAAGCCCGTATGTGATAAGGACATGACAGATAGCATTAGTGATTGAAGTGAATGCCAGTTTTGAAAAGACGCACGACTTTTAATTTAATTTAATCAAAATATTTCTATAATATAGCATCCCTACATTATACAATTCTAAATAATATGCCAGAATATACTGTGATATACAAGGATAGATCAATGAAATGTATTAATTGCTCTTCAGAAATCAGACCATTGTATCTTTAGTTCCAGTTCAGTTATACCCAGGGTAATGATTGACTTGACCTCTCATGAACATTGCACTTCTTGTCCTTGAAATAATCCTTGATTTCTTCGGCAGTATTGTCCTTCAGAAGTTAAGGGACTCCTAATGAGTGCTGAGGCAACTGATAATAAGGGATTTCTCTTCATAATCTATCAATAGAATACCCAGTTCCAGTGAAACAGTTCCATTAATCATCATGGCTAACACTACTCCCACCATGTTTCAATGATGGTTTTATTCTATGGTCCATAATCATGTGCAGTTACTTATTATTCCCACGCTTAAC
Source organism: Pelobates fuscus (assembly GCF_036172605.1). Classification (NCBI taxonomy): domain Eukaryota; kingdom Metazoa; phylum Chordata; class Amphibia; order Anura; family Pelobatidae; genus Pelobates; species Pelobates fuscus. The sequence continues at coordinate 77,606,256 of NC_086324.1, forward strand.
GTTTTCCATTATTTTGCAGCAATTTAACCAGTTTTGTTTGTTCATAAGCCCTTTTAGAATGTACGTTTTAGCACAAAGTAGCCTGGTAGTTTTGTTCTTGATGCTTAGCGTGCCCCATGTGGTAAGTTCTCTGTGCTTACAGTACTATAGTTTTCGCTTTATATAACTGACACTTCTCTTACTACATTCTGTGTCGTGCTCGGATCGATTTAACAAGAGGCTGACATAGCTAGGGGCAAACCTAGTCCCCATAGCCGTGCCACACATCTGGATGAAGATGGATTTGTTGAACCAGAGAAAGTTATTGTACAATATTACCCTGATACCTTTTGTTATAAATTAAGTGTGAACTTCTAGAAACATTCCCGGTGATTAAAAAAAAGTAAACTGCATTTATTCTCTTTTCATGAACTATGGTAGTGTAAAAATGAAGCTACATCGCCGAAACACAACACAACACTGGCCAATCAGCATCTCCTCATAGAGATGCATTGAATCAATGCATCTCTATGATGAAAGTTCAGTGTCTCCATGCAGAGGGTGGAGACACTCTGAATGGCAGTGTTGCTCAGTGTGTAGCACTGCCCCAGGAAGCACCTCTTAGCAGTCATCTGATGGGCAGCCAGTGAATGTATACCTAGGATTTAATGTAAACACTGCATTTTAACTGAATAGTCAGTGTTTACTGTAAAAAGCCTGAAGGGAATGATTGTACTCACTAGAACAAATACAATATGCTGTATTTTTTCTGGTGACTATAGTGTCCCTTTAAATAACAAACAATCGAGTTGGAGGTAACCTGCACTAGATAGTGCTTTGTACTACTTTTTCTTTATATGCGTATGGCCAACTGAAAGAAAATATACAAGTGAAACAAAAAAGCAGATTCCACTTAAAGAAACAGGAAGTACCATCCTATAGATAGTGCAAAGTGTTACAGCTTTTTCTTTATAAGCTGCCATCGATGTGAGTAGGATTACAACAGTCTTTGTCCAAATAACCAATTTTCACTTGCAATATTACACAATATAGATTTATTTTCTCCCTTGCTATGTTACTACTATCTGTGTATACCTGGAAAGAAAATGTAAAGAGACAGACAGTGATGTAGATGGTATAAATATATTTAAATATTTTGATTTATTTTTTTTAAATAGCATTTTGTGCAATAAGTTGAGCGCTATTAACACATTAACGCATAGATTAATTTTACACATATTTGGCCTGATTTTGGTTGTATGTTTCACATCTTAACAGTCAAGATATTTGCTAGACTCTAAGCTCACATGCAGGGTCTTCCATTCCTTTTGTATCAGAACATGTTCATTATTTTCCTGCATTTACGAATTCAGAAAATTGTGACTGTCACCGAAATTACGACGGTTGCAATGTATAAATTTATCAACTTTAGTTGATGTCAGTCAATAGATGTATTGCACATATAAACATAAGTAGTGATGTCGCGAACATAAAATTTTCCATTCGCGAACGGCAAACGCGAACTTCCGCAAATGTTCGCGAACGGGCGAACCAATATGAGACTTCAATAGGCAGGCAAATTTTAAAACCCACAGGTACTCTTTCTGGCCACAATAGTGATGGAAATGTTGTTTCAAGGGGATTAACACCTGGACTGTGGCATGCCGGAGGGGGATCCATGGCAAAACTCCCATGGAAAATTACATAGTTGATGCAGAGTCTGGTTAAGGGCATAAATCACCTAACATTCCTAAATTGTTTGGAATAACATGCTTTAAAACATCAGGTATGATGTTGTATCGATCAGGTAGTGTAAGGGTTATGCCCGCTTCACAGTGACAGACCAAACTCCCCGTTTAACGCACCGCAAACAGTCCATTTGCACAACCGCAAACTCCCCATTTGCACAAGGTTGGATACCAAGCTAGCCATGTCCCGTTCCTTGTCCTCACTGATGTCATTGAAGGTCTCTTCCTCCACCCAGCCACGTACAACACCAAGGCTCCCCGAAAGGTGACAACAAGCCCCCTGTATTTTTTTTTTTTTTTAAATGTACACTACTGTTACACCAGACACTGTGCCCTGGCAGGCCCTGAAATGCACACGTGTGAAGGAAACTGACTGCTATTATTTCACAGTCAAATTTCTAGTTTTTTTTTTTAATGTACACTACTGTTACACCAGATATGAGTTGCACTGGTGTGACACTGTGCCCTGGCAGGCCCTGAAACGCACACGTGTGAAGGAAACTGACTGCTATTATATTACAGTCAAAAAAGTTTTTGGTTTTTTTAAATGCAAGCTATTGTGCCCCCAAAACGTTTGTGTGTGGGGGTGCTGGAATGACGTGGGCCAATGGGAGCCTGAATCAACTTTTGGCTCCCACTGCCCCTTTAAGAGCGAGCTCGTGACTCGAGCCGTGCTCATAGTGCCAGGCGGGCCACGTGACCGATCACTGCGGTCAGTGCACGCGGCTAAGTCAGAAGAGGAGATCAAGCCGCATGCGGCTCGTGTGGAGGCAGGAGTGATCCAGCCACGCACGGCTCAAGCTTAGGAGCCAGGTCGGTCCCAGGATAAGGTAAATACAGCCACAACCACTTATCCCAATCACACACCTTTCCTAACGTCCTATCCCATTAAAAGCATTTTGCCGTGTATTTAATAAAACAGATAGAGCCCCTACTTCATCCAGGTTACCGATCGGTGGTTCGATATTCTGAGCCCTCTCTGATTTACTGTACACGACTATTCGATATTCCCACAAATTTTATATAGCATTTTATGTTTGTTTGAGACCACCTTAAAATATTGGATATCGTTAAAAATCATGATCACTATATAATTTCTCTACAAACCTCTAAAACAAACCAAACTACTCATCCATCCGCTATACTACTTTAACCCACCTAGAACTAGTACCCAGTTAAAATACTTGACTCTTACTTACCCACACTCCGTCATGCCACACACATTTCACCACTACTCTCATTGAATCCCTCTGACTACGGCTAAATTCATCTTCTACATCAGAACACTACTCCTAAGATTGGGTTGTATCCATGACTCGGGTCTTTCATTTAGAATAGGGGCAGCTTCGGTCTCCTTCAACACTGATACTCCAGTGCATATTATTAAAAGATTGGGCAGATGGAAATCCTCAGTCTACAACCGATATATTCCTCATCCCGAGAAAGAAATGAGGAAAGCTTTTAAAAGTTTGGCTTTGTAAATTTAATGCAATAAGTGTGTTTTTCTTTAATACCTTTTCACCCTCTTTGCATGAACCCGATTGACATATATTACTAATATGTTTCTGAACATATATATTATATTATTCACTCCCTCTCTGGGCCAGCCTAAGACATCATGCTGCCTAAGTCCAACAATAAATGACTATGGGGGATAATGTATAATAAACACAGGTTACTGGCTATGGAGGATAATGTATAACAAACACACAAAAAAAAAAAAGAAGAATGCAGCTTCAGAATTAATCTAAATTGTATGCTGTCTAGGAGGTGGGAGGGTCTGGGAGGGAGGGTCTGCTGTGATTGGCTGGAATGTGTCTGCTGACTGTGAGGTACAGGGTCAAAGTTTACTCAATGATGATGAATAGGGGGCGGACCGAACATCGCATATGTTCGCCATCCGCCGCCAACAAGCTATGTTCGCCAGGAACTATTCGCCAGCGAACCATTCGGGACATCACTAAACATAAGCTTGCATATATACCCACACAAATGGAGGTTATCATAATATATTATGATACTTTGACTGTTGTAATAGCGATGTATCTTTAAATCATAAAAAGGCTAAGGAGGGTCTATGTTCTATTCGAATAATAATAATAATAATAATGTTAAAATAAACATTTCCTAGTTTGAATACAATGCAAACATAAGTGTTCAGTGTGAGGAGAATACAACCCATAAATAAAGGTAAGCCTTAGTGATATATTCAAGTTAGTAGAGCTTTATTGAAGGTGTTGCAAGAGCTCATTCGAGGAATACAAAATATAAATTAAAAACTAAATGGGATATATTTTAATGTTAAGGAGCTACTTATAGTTAATCCTTAAAAAAAATAAAAAGTTATATTTGGGTTATACATTCTCAGTTATTTTGTGTGATTCCCATTATACACTTCCAACCAAGGTGATCACTCCTTTTTTAGGAGACAAGGCACGCTTGTAGTTAACAATAAGAACATTTGCAATACTTCTGACAGCTGCACAGGGCAATATGATATGAAATTTGATCACCTAACGTCAGAAAAGGCTCTGAAAAATATAGATTTGTCTATAAACAAAAGAATAAGTGGGGATTGTGTTAATTTGTGGATTTGAGTATCGGTAATTTACATATATTTAAATATAATGCTACAAGTATCCCTTTTTCACACAGCACAAAATTCAAGGCTAACAAATATGTACAACAAACAATTCTGTAACTTTTACTATTAAATGTTTCTTTTGTAAAGTTTGTTACACAAAAGATAAGGTTATTGTACAGAAACAAGGATGGACAAGGTCTTCAGCATGCGGGAGGCTCAATCAAGAGGCTTTAAATGGTATGTTGTGTCACCATGGCAACAGAAAGCCAAATGTTTATATAATTCTCTCGCTAAAAGAGCTAGTTAAACTAGAAGGATGCACAAAGCACAAATTAATCTGATTTAACAGAGTGTTAAACATGAAGATCTAAAATTTATCTACGGAGCATTAAAGTTACAATTGGCATGTTCAGTTATCCATTCCAGATACTGCAGCCATCTAGCTCTCACCAAAAAAGACCAAAAAGACCAGGGGCCTTAAACTCAAGAATACATTTTATGGCTACTTCAACATATAATTAAACGGACACATCTAAATTAAGTTGTTATGGTGCCAGGAGGCCCCTGCAGTCACTCCTACCTCAAAGGGTTAAACCTAAAGTTGCTTCCAGCGACACTGTCCACTCTTTCCCTGGCAGCATTCGGCTTCTGAATTTCTGAAACATACCTTTTCTCAGCCAGTTTAGAGAATGGGGAGTCACTGATTGGCTGAGAGCATCAGGCCACGGCTATAAGCTAATCAGTGCACTCAGTGCTTCCAAATCTGAAAATTCAGAAGCCAGATGCTGCATGGAAAATTGTTTTTACCTGCATTATTTCCCTAGCACTGTCTCGTCCTGGTTGCCCATCGGCTGAGATCATCAGTCCTGATGATCTAAACCAATCTAATGTTTCCCCTTATTAAATTATTGGGGACTGATGCTCATGCAGAGCAAATTGCTGCGCTGTGCCAATCAGCATTGGCTCATTGCATCTCTATGAGGCGCATTCAGCGTGGAGAAGCTGAACTTTGTTCCTGTACTTTTTGGAGGACTCCGAAAGTTCATCCAGTGGCAGAGAATGACAGCCACTAGAGGTGGTGTTGGGTAGCAACACCACTGTATGGACAGGCCCATTGCCTTAGGAACACTACATTAAGCTGTAGTGATTCTGAAGTCCATGCATTCCTCTTAACATTATGAATTTTATAAACGAATCACCATGTTTTCTGTTAAGTAGCTAAGGAATTAAAAAGGATACTGAGTGGTTAAGTCCGTATTCAAATTTTAACTTTAGTATATTGGGATGAACATGTGATATAAATATGCTTGGTAAATGACATAATAAAGATAGAATTGTAAGATTTTAAAGCAATGCGGTTATATTATTTAGAAAATATACATAAATACCATAATTTGCCAACTTATTGAAAAAATGTCATCCACAAATTGTCACACAATTGCAACATAGGGGCAAGTTGCACCATCTTTCTGAAATATATGGTGGCCTTTGTTTAAGGATGAAGAAAGTGATCAGCATGTGCACATCCAAAGTTATTACAGATGCACAAGGGCTTTATAAAAAGACACTATTTATCAACTTCCTATTTCCTATGCCAAAATAAGCAGCACAGCATTTGTTTTGGAATTAAAAGACATGACATTTTGTAAGGCAAATTAATCCCAGATATTCCAAAAAGTAAAAATGGTTTCACTGGTATTTTAACAGAATTTGGGAGACTATAAAAGAAAACAAAACACTCTAAAAGTTTTGTAGGAACAGACTATATTTCAGGTTATAAATGCAGAATTACTGCTTTTAAACTTTTTAAATATAGAGCATAAAAAGATAAGATTCTTAACTGGTTTAGTTTAATTAAGGAATATATGCGAAACTGCACAATCAGATATTGACAGATTTATTTACAATGACTCAAGGGGGTTAATGGGAAGGGATGAGCATATTTTGAAATGCTCGTTTCGGTCTAGTCCCATTGGAATTAGCTTGAATTTCCTCTCTCGTAATATGCAAATGAAAAATTAAATCAGAGACAGCAGTGTGCTCTGAGCTACGAACTAGCGGCCACTGAATCGTGCGCAAATATCCTGTGACACAGGGTTTCAGCCCCATAAAATCGGACCATGGATTCCATCAAGCAAGATTGTGCAGCTGTCACAAAATGAGCACGGGAGATTATGGGACTGGGCTTTAATAAATTGACAACTTAATGGGAAAAGAAAAATTCTTATTCTGAAAAGTATATTAAAGTGTACTGAACTGAGAAATGAGGAATTAAAACAAGCATGGCTTGCAGGCATGATACAATATATCCAAAGATTGTAACAAAAAAAAATAATAAATAAATAAAAATAAATGAATAAAAATGAATGTAAAAATTTACATACATAGATGTTTTTGTTAAATGGCAACCATGCCAAAAACAAAAACAAACAACTCAACACAACACAACACTTCTCCACAAAAAGACCCTCAAATTCTATAACTAGCATGGTGTTAAAGGGACACTATAGTCACCTGAACAACTTTAGCTTAATGAAGCAGTTTTGGTGTACAGAACATGCCCCTGCAGCCTCACTGCTCAATCCTCTGCCATTTAGGAGTTAAATCCCTTTGTTTATGAACCCTAGTCACACCTCCCTGCATGTGACTTGCACAGTCTTCCATAAACACTTCCTGTAAAGAGAGCCCTATTTAGGCTCTTTAGTGCAAGTTCTGTTTAAATTAAGATTTTCTTATCCCCTGCTATGTTATCAGCTTGCTAGGCCCTGCAAGAGCCTCCTATCTGATTAAAGTTCAATTTAGAGATTGAGATACAATTATTTGAGGTAAATTACATCTGTTTGAAAGTGAAACCAGTTTTTTTTTCATGCAGGCTCTGTCAATCATAGCCAGGGGAGGTGTGGCTAGGGCTGCATAAACAGAAACAACGTGATTTAACTCCTTAATGACAGTTAATTAAGCAGTGAAATTGCAGGGGAATGATCTATACACCAAAACTGCTTTATTTAGCTAAAGTAATTTAGGTGACTATAGTGTTCCTTTAAGAATAGTTATTATATAAATGTATTCCTGCACTTTCTACAAAAATCATCTACACCTTTTTAAGAATAGATTTCTTGAATATGGCTGAATACTTAAAATTGATAAAGCAGCCTCTGACGGTATTGGATTCAATATATTTACTGCAGAACAGAACCTTTTTCTCAGTTGTAGGTATATTGCATTACATATACAGTCCAATTAATAAACCAATACACACATATTAATGGACAGCACTATATTTTCAGGATTGACATTAACTTTTTGTCACCTTTCCATCTTATAATTAAATACCACAAAATAAATAATGGGGACGTATACAGACAGGCAGATCTCATACACACAAAATTAAAATCCCTCACTAAAGCGCTCTACGTATAAACTACAGTGTTTCACTTGTGATTCTCATTAAAAACTGTACCAATATAATCTAACCTAGAGTAGGGAGGATAATTCTCGGCACCGTCCAATGGCTGGCTAAGCATCGTGAGATTTATAGTTCATAAACATCTGCTGAGCCAAACCATTAATGTCCTAAAGGCTTGGATTTGACATGGCAGAAAAACCATTATAAGCAACTAGAGGATGCACAGAAAGTTGTTTCCTAAGGGGTAAATTGCACAATAGTGCCTGTCAGATTCTATATGTATTGCATTCAGCTGCATCTTCTCTGTGAAAAGACAGTTTTTAAATTATGTAACACTATGGTAAGCAACATTTACCCCATTGCAAGCGGTCTCATTTCCCATAATTACTTTGTTGCAGCAACACAGTTCCCGGAGAAGCTTACATTTAGTACTTTACACAATCACAATAAGTCCACGTCAAAATTACACAGAAGCCGCACTTTGACATACATGCCAGACAAACCAGGTCTTTTACAAATGTTTTTATACATTAGGTCCTAATAACCATGAATAACTGCACCAAGCTTTAATAAAAAAATAAAATTTTAAAAAAAATAATTTCAGAGGCTATTTTTTCTTTGCAAACAATGTCTTGTAAAAGTACAGAATTAGAAAGACAGATATAAAACATACTAACGATTTGGACTGAGGAGTGCTGGGCACAGGAGGTGAATAACAAATTAATTCAAATTAGTGTTTTTGTTCCGCTTGAGAACCTTTAAAAAGGACACAAGAGATTGAAGAGCAACCTTTTATCCGGTTTAACAAAGAAAAATAAATCCAAAAAACATCCCACTCATTTGTGTTCCATTTTATTGTGATGAATATAATGCACTTTGCCCTTTAAGTAGCAATTTTGTTGTAGTCAGAAATATAGTAACTGTAACTGGAGGAGTGAATATTACAACAACGAAAACATCAGAGCTTGCAAACCAAAGTATTAAATATAAAATATGGCATACCACATATAAAGCAAAGGATATTTACTATGCTTAAAACGGACAACAATTTTAAACAAGTGCAAAAAGAATAATAAAAAAAAAAAAAAAAAAATACACTGCCTACAATTCAAATTGAATGTTCTGTAAATTACATAAATTGCAGCTGGGTACCGGATGCTGCATAGCTATGAGTACACTAGTGTTTGGCAAGTAATCAAAACATCTGTCTCTTAGGTAGTACATTGTTGGTGGTACATATACTCTAACATGTTGAAGTCATACTGGGTTGTGTAGAAATAAACAAAAACACAGAATTAAAGGTAAACAACCAGTCTTATGGCTTTGATGGTTATGAAAAATGCAGAGATATTAAGAGAGCTTTCTCATCGGGATCCATTAAATAACTACAGCACATACAACTAGATAGCTGACCATCATTTTTTGTTTGAGCCTCTCATTGCCTAACATGCCCACAGGTTGCGTGCTTTATGTGCTGTAACTAGGCATCATGTAGTAAACATACTTTGTCGAATATATATCCGTACATTTACTATGTGATCTCCATTCACATGTTCCTGAATGAAAATATTGGATGATTAAAGAGATCATACAATCCATAATAAAACAGAAATGGTAGTTATCTGTGGGCTTGTCACGGTAGTTCATTTTAGTGAATACCCAAATTAATTTTGCAGACTGGACTGGTTAATATTTTTATATGACAGATTGCCATGATTGTTCTCAGCAGTACACTCTACTAGAACAGTACCACTGCACATGGGAGGACAATGTTTAGGAAGACAAGTGCTTGTTCATAAATGATCTCTTTCAAGTCATAGTCATAGTCAGAATTACATATTAATAACCCAAACGTTATTAGCCCCAGGTACTGCAAAACATTATAACTGGGGATTCCAGAAAATCAATTACACCATTTTGGATCACATGACTCATCCACCTCTTCCTGGATTTCAAGCCTTGACATCTCAAAAAGGTTGCAAAGTTGGCTTGCTAGGCTAAGCTCTACGCCAGAGTCCCCGCTACTTAAAGCATCTTTTGGCCTCTCCAACATCCAATTATATTTTTTGATTAGAAAACATATTGCAAGCCAGGGTAACAAAAGCTCAGCTGAACAAAATATGTTGGTTGAATATTTTGTCATACTTCCCAAACTCTGTGAAATTCATTTCTCCACAATCAAAAAATAAACATGTTTTTGAAGGGCTACCCCTTTTCCTTACACAGCTGCTCACGTTAAGATCTAGGTTTGTGGAATAAGTAATATTTACCAAATAACTGTACCTCTCTACATAGCAGCAACAAAGGACAATACGTAATTATAAAATAGCATACCAAAAGCACCCTGTCGTACAGCACATAAATATGCCATGCTGACTTTCTTAATTCCACTTTTTCTCTCTAATCCATTATGAATGGATGCTATTATGTCCATAGTGAAGCTTTACTGCAGATCAACAGTAACCAAAGTGCAATTAGACACCGAATTGATGCTACTTGAGGATAACAGCGGGCTGTTACGCTCCTGTGTTTAATGGTGTTTACTGTAAGTGCTATTCATCTGATGCTTTGGACTATGTGTTCAAAAAATGTAGACCTATTTACCATGGTTAATGAAATAAAAACACTGTCCTTAATGTGGGAACATGCCAGTCTGAGTTAACACCGGCAATGGCACAGACAATGCAGAACGCCGGCAGATAGATTACTAAAGAGCATGAAGAAACTCTGCTAAGCACATAAATAGAATGATGTTTTTTAAGAAAGAGCTGGTGAAACACACAAAAAAATAAAAACATCACCATCCTTTATAATTGGTGGGTGGCAAGGCGAAGGAAAATGTAAGACTTTACAGAACCAGTGGTGTTTTCAGGAAACAGACACCCAGCAGAGGTGATAGAGATTAATTGAGTGAGAACTTTCTCAATTGCTCGTTATGCAGAGGGAGCGGTCATGAATATTGAACTAGGAGCCTGTGAGAAATCACTGAAAGCTGTAAGATCTAAAAAGGAAGTTAATCGGATAAGTTCACAATCAAAATGTTATGTATAAAAAGAAATTCTGGAACAAGGAATTATTTTTCTAAAAAAAAATAGAGCAACCACTATTGAAGCCCATTCAATGTTATGTAATAACCTAGGTTATTATTATAAGTGCTATTACTGGCAAGTATATAGCGCCAACTTATTCAGCAGAATTTTTTGCAAGGACCCTGCAGAAACGAGCCGAAAAAAATCTAAAAAAAAAAAAAAAAATCAAGTCCATCTAGTTCAACCCCCCCCCACCTCCACCCAGTTTGAAGCAATTTCCAAATAAGTCACAAATGGGAAGAAAAGGAAAAAAAATCCATATTGACTCAATAGAGTTCTCAGAGATCAACATCCTGTTCACACATTAATTATAGCTTTGAATATTCAGTTAAAAAAAAAAAAGAGAGAAGGCCTTTTAAAAAATTATCTATAGAATCTGATAACACAACCTCTTTAGGTAGATAATGCCACATCTATTTTGATCTTATTGTGACAAATACTTTTCCCCTACTCTCAATGGGTAACTTTTTGTCTGTTGTATATTCCTGCTACAGGTTAGCATATAGTGGTATGAACTGACCTTGTATATATTCATATGGTGACATCATATCCCCTTTGAGGCGCTTTTTTTCTAAATATTTTTTTTTGTTTTTCTTGCCTTTCTTAATAATGCTTTGCATCCCCCTTGTAGCTTGCACCCGTGCTTTTTCATTTCTGCAATATCCTTCTATAAAACAGGTGCCCTATGCTGCAACGAGGTGGGTCTTACCGTTGATTTCTAAAGAGGCAAAATTATATTTTGATCAAATGCATACCCTTTTTACTCAGTTTGGTGAATGGGGAGCAAGCAATGGCTGAGAGCATTAGCTTCAGGCCAATAAAGTAAGTAGCTGGGCAGAACAATTGGACGCCATCTACTAAACTTTGAGGTTAAATTGTTAGTTCACAGTTTAACCTGTTAAGGTAAACTGGTGCTTGGACCTCCTTGCACCATAACAACTTGGTGCACAGCTACCCTGCCCACTCATGGCTTCTGTGGCAACCTGAAATCCTATTACCTTGTGAGATGCCACTTACAGGCAAAGTAAAAATGTCAATATCTTAACGTATATATACCCAAACAATTAATAGAACAATGTATAGGTTGTATACCCTATAAAAGTAGCACCAAATAATGTTTTGTGTAACAGGTGCACTTTAAAGTATCTCAGTTATAAGCCATAAACTCTGATGTGAAAAGACAGCAATTCAAAGGTCAAATTCATTAGTGCAATTATTCTCGGCTGCCATGATTAAATAGTGATTAAATAATTATTAAATACACTGATTAGCAGTGTAGACCATGAAAATTAATATAATCACTTTACATAAAGTACTTGTCCTCTTGCTGAATTAAAGGAACACTAAGCTCCGGACTTGTGAGACATTTGGGAGAAAAGGCAATGTTTACATGTACTAGTGATGGCAGACAGACAGCTACTAGAAGCTTTGAACACAATTAGACAGTCATTTAATCTGACAACCAGTTTCAGCACTGTGGGCTTCCATTGCATCTGTGGGAGAAGAATTGCATTCAATAAGTTTCACCGAGAGACATTGATTGTCGGATTGCAGCAATTGCTGCGCATGTACTGTATTTGAATAAAAATCATTATTCTCGATAACTGAAGGATGAGTGGGCTGCTTTAAGGAATCTGTCCTGCACTGGTTCAGTAATTTTAACTGTAAAAGTAACTGTTAAGTAATATTTTTGCTTTTACAAGGGGTTTATTAAAAGGACACTATAGCCACCAGAACTACGGCTTACTGTAGTTGTTCTGGTGAGTAGAATCATTCCCTGCAGGCTTTTTGCAATAAACACGGTCTTTTCAGAGAAAATGCAGTGTTTACATTACAGTCTATGGATACAGTGGCTACTCATCAGATGGCTAGCTACTAGAAGTGTTTCATATGGCACCCTCTGCATTTAGACTGAACCTTCCTCATAGAGATACATTGATTTAATTCATCTCTATGAGGAGATGCTGATTGGTCAGGGCTGTGTTTGGTTTGTGCTGGCTCTGCCTCCTTGACACTCTCAGTCAATCCAATGCTTTTCTATGGAAACGCATTGGATTGGCTGAGATCACCACTTCTGATGTCTGATGTCAGCAGACTGGAATAAAGGTAAGATTACTATATTTAGGTGTCAAGGGAGGCTAAATAATGTTTTCAACACTATAGGGTCTGGAATACGTTTGTGTTCCTGACTCTATAGTGTTCATTTACTCCAATGGCAAATTGGAATACTTAATTCATCTTTACGGCAACAATTAAAGAGGTACATTTTTTTTTTTTTTTTTTATAAATTATTCAACATTTCAATGACAATCATGTCATAGCTCCTACAGTTATGAAATTTTGGTTGACTCAAGATTTCCAAATAATTTTGCAACAAATATTCATACTGCTAGTTCATGAAAAATATCCCTGTCAGAAGACACAATTTCATACATTCTTAAAAGCACATTTGAATCTGAAAGCAATATTTTTTACCACATTTTTATAGATAATCATTATGGGGGGGGGGGGGGGGGGGGATAAATTATATATACGGTATATATATTAATTATAGTATAACCAAGATGGTTTTACTCACCTAACATGCATACATTATAAGGGTGCTGCTGGGGCCAATTCATACAACATACGAGATCCAGCGCACAAATTCATTTCCAAAGTAATTGGATTAATTTCATAATCCACTTAATTGAGAAAGGAGTTAGTGAGCTGGATCTCATAATCTCATAAGATTGCTACAGTAGGACCGCCAAAAATAGGGTACATTGGCATTGTGGCAGGCTTATGCAATGTATGATCATATACTGTAACTAACCCCCATAATTTTTGCCTAGGTGAGGTTTTTTTTTTTTTAAAGGATTACATTCTGTGAGCTTTGAAACGGCTGTTTAGTGATGTTGTGTTTTATGTCTTTAAAGTCAATGCAGCTGCTGTTAATCTACAGCCAAGTAACATGGCTACCAGATCAGGATTAGGCTCCACTATTCTGGAGCTTCTCAATTGAATTTGATCTTATCCAATAAATACCTGCCTTGAAGAAGTTTCAGGGATATATATTTCAGCCCATGGATGAAGCATAATCAACCAGGTCTGGTAAGTCAAATTACCAACTAGGCTTTCAGCTGACATATAGCAGCTTCTAGCAGTTTAAAGACAGCCCCATTCAGAGTTTTAGGATTGGTCTGTGTACAGCGTTCATACATGTTGCTAATTGCACGTTTGTGCACCTGAGGTTTGGAAACGCATACAATAACTCTATATTGACCGGTACTTGCTAATGACATGGTCTATTTAATCAAATGTAATTTGAGAGGACTTCCCAGCGGATATAATGCGGTCTCAATATGTTTAGGTGTTTCATGTTTTATTGTGGTATTACATTCATAGTTGTCCACTAATTATTCAGATATATATGGGAACTCTAGCAATCACCTTTATAGCACCAAGTTTGAGAACTCATTTCTTATGTATACATATACTCCTCACTTACCGACCGGGTTCCGTTCTTAAGACCCGGTTGTAAAACAAATTGGTCGGTAAGTGAGGAGTTGATGGATTCCCTGCTCTTGTGCGCTTGTTTATGTTCGGGGAAATTTCCCCGAACATAGACGAACGCACCAGAGCAGGGAATCCTTTAAATCCCCACGACAGCTTGCACTTACCCCCACACTGGAGAGCTGGTCATAAGCGCGAGCCACTGTAAAACAGGTAGGTCGTAAAATTAGGACCACCTATAATTAAACAAAACATTACGCTTTGGATATCTTAAAATGTCATGGCAGAGTCTTCAGTAAGTAAATAAATATATAAAACATTTTTGATTTTTTTTTTCCTATTTGTATTGCTGAAGACTTCAGATAAAATTAATTAGAAGTATTCTTGCTTGTCAATTTTTAATTGCAGACGCTCTTGGTATCTAGACAGCTTTCGTACCAGAGTCTGTCTGGTCTCAGATTCCCTGCACAGTCCTTTCCAGTCTGGTCTGGTGCTTCATCAACCTGTAATTATCCAAATCTCTTCTAGATATTTCCCACTCTCTTTGCACCTGTGTCCATTTCGAGAGGCAGCTGGCAAAGCATCCTGTACAACTGCTGTCTGTCCATGCATTAATTTGATTGTTTAAATCATCTATTTAAAAAGCTAGACGCTATGACTGTTTATAAAGATTGTAGTATTGGATTGTAGGCATTGGACACACCTCTGCAGGTATATCTGACAGTGGAGGGAGTGATTTAAAATAACAAAATGTTGTTGAATAAGGCCCAAAGTGGCCTTAAGACCCTTGTGGCCTACTCCATGTGCCTGGGAAATAAAAATAGGAGCACTACTTTCTGGTATCCATACCTTCCCCTCTTTGGAATAAAGGCCATTTTGGTCTTTATCCAAACCCTGATGTTACATAGTTACATAGCTGAAAAGAGACTTGCGTCCATCAAGTTCAGCCTTCCTCACATATGTTTTTTGCTGTTGATCCAAAAGAAGGCAAAAAAACCCAGTCTGAAGCACTTCCAATTTTGCAACAAGCTAGGAAAAAAATTCCTTCTTGACCCCAGAATGGCAGTCAGATTTATACTTGGATCAAGCAGTTATTACCCTACATTGAAAGATTATATCCTTGAATATTCTGTTTTTGCAAGTATGCATCTAGTAGCTGTTTGAACATCTGTATGGACTCTGATAAAACCACTTCTTCAGGCAGAGAATTCCACATCCTGATTGTTCTTACAGTAAAAAACCTTTCCTTTGCCTTAGACGAAATCTTCTTTCTTCTAGTCTAAACGCATGACCTCGTGTCCTATGTAAAGTCCTGTTTGTGAATAGATTTCCACACAATGGTTTGTATTGGCCTCGAATATATTTGTATAATGTTATCATATCCCCTCTCAGGCGACGTTTTTATAAACTAAATAGGTTTAAATTTGTTAACCTTTCTTCATAGCCGATATGTTCCATTCCTTTTATTAATTTTGTAGCCCGCCTCTGCACTTTTTCTAGTGCCATAATATCCTTCTTTAGAACAGGTGCCCAAAATTGCACAGCATATTCAATGTGTGGTCTTACCAGTGATTTAAAAAGAGGCAAAATGATATTCTCGTCCCGAGAATGAATGCCCTTTTTCATGCATGACAATACCCTACTGGCCTTGGCCACTGCTGATTGACATTGCACATTGTTGCATAGTTTGTTGTCTATAACAATTCCCAAGTCCTTTTCGTGTGTTGTTATCCCTAATTCGCTTCCATTAAGGGTATACGTTGCTTGTGTATTCTTTACGCCGAAGTGCATAACTTTGCATTTTTCAACATTAAATTTCATCTGCCATTCGAGTGCCCAGTCCTCCAGTCTATCTAAATCCCTCTGCAGCAACGTAATATCTTGCTCACATTGTATTATTTTACAAAGTTTTGTGTCATCTGCAAACACTGAAACATGACTTTCAATGCTGTCTTCAAGATCATTTATAAACATGTTAAATAGAAAGGGTCCCAGAACAGACCCCTGAGGGACACCACTTGCCACCTCTGTCCAGCTTGAAAATTTACCATTAACGACAACTCTTTGTACTCTGTTTTTAAGCCAATGTTCTACCCTAGAACACGCATTTTCATCTAGACCGATTTCCTTGAGTTTGAACACTAATCTTCTGTGTGGAACTGTATCAAATGCCTTGGAAAAATCCAAATAGATCACATCCACTGCAACACCCTGATCTATACTTCTACTTACTTCTTTGTAGAATGGAATCAAGTTAGTTTGACACGACCTGTGCTTCATAAAACCGTGCTGATTTCTGCTAATAACCATGTTCTTCTCAAGGAATTCTTAAATATTATCCCTTAATAACCTTTCAAATATTTTACCAGCCACAGAAGTTAAGCTCACAGGTCTATAATTTCCAGGCAAGGATTTTGAACCCTTTTTGAATATAGGAACCACATCTGCCTTCCTCCAATCCTGCGGAACACTTCCTGAAAGAAAAGAATCTTGAAAGATTAAAAACAGAGGTTCACTTATTTCTACACTTAGTTCCTTAAGTACACGTGGATGGATACCGTCAGGCCCTGGAGCTTTGTTTATATTAACTTTCTTTAGTTGCTGCAGCACCTTGTCTTGAGTTAACCAATTACAATTATTCTGCAAGTTTTTAGTAGCAATCATTTGCACATCTATTGCCATGGGTTCTTCCTTAATATATACAGAGGAGAAACAGTTATTCATAATTCCTGCCTTTTCCTGGTCTTCATTGACTAACACCCCCGTTTCAGTTTTTAGTGTACCTACACTTTCATTTTTGTTTTTTTTAGAATTTATGTACTTAAAAAATGCTTTAGGGTTGGTTTTGCTCTCTTTAGCTATCATTTTTTCATTTTGAAGTTTAGCAAGTCTAATTGCCTTTTTGCACGCATTATTTGCTTCCTTTTATAAGATGCATCTGATTTGTCCGATTTAAATGCTTTAAATGCCCTTTTCTTATTCTTAATCTCTTGTTTTACATTTCAACTAAGCCACATTGGTTTTAATTTGTTTCTTTTATATTTATTTCCCAATGGTACATACTGAGAAATGTACCTTTCTAATATTTGTTGGAAGATGATCCATTTATCCCTCAGTGTTCTTTTCACTAAAGAGTTTATGCCAGTCAATATATTGTAAAGCTTCCCTTAACTTATTGAAATTGGCCTTTGTTTTAGTATACCCCATGTGCTTTTGTTTTTTTGAGTTTATTTCAAAGGACACTATATTGTGATCACTATTTCCCAAGTGCTCACCTACTTGAATGTTGGTCAAAAGATCAACGTTGTTTGTTAGAACCAGGTCCAGACAAGCGTCCATTCTAGTTGGTGCTTGTACTAGTTGTGACATGAAGGTGTCATTTAACAAGTTTAAAAACCTAATTCCCTTTGCTGAGCTACTAGTCCCTCTGTCCCAATTTATGTCCGGGTAATTAAAATCTCCAATAATTAAAGTGTTACCCAAATTTGCAGCTTTCTCAATTTGCTCAAACAGCTGTTGTTCCTCGTCAATATTAACATTAGGTGGTTTATAACATATCCCAACCAATAGTTGGTTTCCCTTCTTTTCCCCCAAGCAGATATTTACCCATAAAGCCTCCCCATTTTCCTCATCGCATTCCATTTGCTTAAGATTTGGCTTTAAATCATGGTTGACATACAAACATACCCCACCACCCTTCTTGTTTTTCCTATCCTTCCTAAATAACATGTACCCATTTAAGTTAACTGCCCAGTCATGTGTCTCATCCCACCATGTTTCAGTTATGCCTATTATATCATATTGTTTAGTGTACGCTAATGCCTCTAGTTCCCCCATTTTGTTATTTAGGCTCCTTGCATTAGTAAGCATACATTTAATATCATGCATCACTTGTATATTTTGTGAATTATCAACATTACATAGCTTCTCTGTTCTGAGCTTGCCCCTCCCCCCGTCTCCACCCTCCTTATACTGTGCTAAAGCCCATCTCCTTTCTGTCCTATCTCCATTTTGTAAATTGCTATGACCCTCCCCCCCTACTACTAGTTTAAAATCTCCTCCAACCTTCTAGCCATCCTATCCCCCAGCACTGCAGACCCTCTCCCGTTTAGGTGCAATCCATCACTACTATAAAGGTTGTACCCAATCGCAAAGTCGGCACAGTGCTCTAAAAACCCAAAACCCTTCTTCCTGCACCAAGACTTCAGCCACGCATTAACCTCTCTAATCTCCCGCTGCCTTTCCACTGTAGCGCGTGACACAGGTAATATCTCAGAGAATACCACCATGGAGGTCCTTTTCTTAAGTTTGCTACCTAATTCCCTGAAATCATTCTTTAGGACCTTCCATCTTCCTCTTACTTTGTCATTGGTACCAACATGGACCATGACCGCTGGGTCATCCCCAGCCCCTCCAAATAATCCATCCACTCTGTCAGCAACATGCCGGACCCGAGCACCCGGGAGACAACAAACTGTCCGGTTGAGCCGATCAGAGCGGCAGATTGCCCTATCTGCTCTCCTAATGATAGAGTCCCCTACCACCACAACCTGTCTTGCCTTCCTTACATTTTGATTCCCACCCGTACTAGGGGGGCTGTTAGCTCGGCTGTTAGAAGTAACAGCTTCCTCTAATACAGCTACTCCTGAGCTGATGCTCCAAACATCTTCCCTCAAACGGGCAAATCTGCTAGGTTGCACCAAATCAGGACTAGCTAGCCTTTTCCTCTTCCCTCCCCCCCTGCTTCCTCGCCCCACTGTCACCCAGCTACATGCCTGTTCTAATCTCCTCCCTCTCCACTACCTGTCCCCACTAAACTCTGCTCAGTCAGCAGCAGACTCCTCTCAAGATTGTCCATCTCCCTCAAAGTTGCGATTCGCTTCTCGAGATCTCCAATCTGAGCTTCCAGAGAAGCCACTCGCAAACAACCATCACAGAGGTATGGACCCTGGACGGGTACATCCAGGCATCCATCAATGCAACAAGATGTGCATTGAGTTAAACCAGCAATCTTGCTAACACTCATTTCCCCAGATACAGAACAATAAAAATAAAATGAAAATATATAAATAAATAAATTTAAAAAATTACCTTGATAGCTTAAACCCCTAGTTAGTTTCAACTCCTGGTTTTCTAACTCCTACTTGAAAGAGTCTACTGAATAGAGTCTGCTTCCAAGTAATGTGAGCAAGCTCAGTGAGTTAGGGGTGTGCCTTTATGGGGATACAAATCCCTAACAGGTGCAATTTGAACACTCCACCCAATCAATCAAGCAGCAGCACAAAAGAGGGGGAAAAACCAGAACACACAAAAAAAAAAATGTAAAAAACAAAACTTTTTTTTTTTTTAAACTTTACCAACTGAACCAATTAAACAAAAATAAAATACAAACCACTCCAAGCAACTCCTGGTTTTCTAACTCCTACTTGAAAGAGTCTACTTAATAGAGTCTGCTTCCAAGTAATGTTGCCAGTATATAATACATCGGTTGCAAAACCCTGAAGTTCTTGCAACAACTGTGCCTCAGGGCAGATAGGGGAGCTAAAAATTGGGAATATCATACGATGGTAAATGGTCTGAGATGCTACCTCTTTGGCAATTCTGCTAGTGCATTGCCTAGGGATATATCATCCCTACCTTGAGTGTGAGCTCTATAATGGATGATAGACACTGTATGGGGGAGTTGTAGAGCCTGTAAGAGGTTTTCAATGAATGTTTTATGAGAAATACCTTTACCATCTGCTGCAATGAATCCTCTTTGTTTCCAAATCATACCAAAATCATGCACAACCCCGTAGGCGTATCGTGAGTCAGTGTAAATGTTAACATCTTTGTCAGTAAATAGGGTGCATGCACGGGTGAGGACAAACAACTCAGCAGCCTGGGCTGACGGGTGGGGTATGAAGTTAGCCTCAAGGACCTTATCAGGTAATTAGACTATCGCATACCCTGTCTGGTACTGACTGTCAACAGGTCGGGAGCAAGAGCCATCCACAAACATATCCTCAGAACCTAGCTGAGTGGTATCCATGAGGTCTAGGCGGGGGTAGGTGTGTGTATGTATGGAATGGATACAGTCATGTTCCTCTTGTGCCTGGATTAGGGTTGGCGTGGGTAAGGATGGCATGGAGTACACTCATAGGGCTGTAATTAATAGGGCCATACTTAATCTGTAAATTAGTGGAGTTGAGGAGAATTATTTTAACTCCACTTAGTCTCTGGGCTGTCATGTGTTGGGTAGTGAGATTGTTGATCAAATGTAACACTTGGTGGGAGGTATGGAGGATAGTGGGGAAGCCCAGAGTAATAGTAGCAGCAGTCTCAACAACCATTGCACATGCAGCCAGGGCCCTGAGACACGTGGGCATCCCCTGAACAGGGACTACTTTGGAGAAAAATGCTACAGGACGCATAGCACCTCCATGTTCCTGAGCACAGACCGCAGACATGGTTTTACAATTGTCCCTCGCATAGAGGTGGAATGGTTTACAATAGTTTGGCAGTCCTAAAGCTGGGGCCTGCATAATGCCTACTTTGAGTGCCACATATGCATCATCCATTTCAGGTGACCATCTGATATAATTTGGGCTGTCCCCCTTTACAGCTATTCTCAAGATTGAGTCATAGTGTGAACACTTTGGTATCCACTGGCGACAGTAGTTGATCATACCCAAGAAAGTGAGCAACTCCTTCTTTGTGACAGGTTTGGGTATCTTTTGTAGGGCTTCAATACGTTTGAAACTAAGGGAGTGTGTACCTTGTTGTAAAACAAATCCTAGATAGTCAACCTTCTCTGCACCTAATTGGATCTTATGCTTGACTACCTTGTGGCCTTCCTGTGCTAAATGTTTCAGTAAGCTGACAGTGTCTTGTGTGCTGGCCTCCCAGTCAGGACTGCACAACAGTAGGTCATCAACGTACTGAAGGAGGACGGAACCATGACTAGTGGCCCATGACTTAAGGGTTTGCTGGAGCACCAGTGAATAAACAGCTGGTGAGTCCACGTAGCCCTGGGGAAGGCGGGTCAAGGTGTACTGTACCTCCTCAAAAGTGAAAGCCATAAGTAGTTGTGTCTCCTGGTCAACAGGGACAGAGAAAAATGCATTACTTAAGTCAATGACTGTAAAATACTTGACTTCATGAGGAATGGCTGTTATCAGAGTGTTTACGTCGGGACAATGGGGGCTATGGGGATGATTAGATTATTAATGGCTCTAAGGTCTTGAACAAATCTGTAGTCCTTGGTAGTGTTGGGGACTGGGTTAATAGAGTTGTAGAGAAAGACCACAGGCCTTAGCATACCCTGTTGGAGGAAAGAATGGATCATAGGTCTGATCCCGTCCCTCTTTTCCTGTGACAGGGGATACTGTTTGATATGAATTGGGCTGACATTTGGGCATAGTTTTGCTTTATAGGGGGTACAATTTATGTATCCTACATCCAGCTTGGATGAAGCCCATACAGAAGCAGGGACCTCATCCATATCCATCTGCAGGAAAGTTCCTGAGGAGGGGGTAGTAAGGGAAACTGTCATGCCACCCCCGGGGGAAAAATCCACAGTTGTACCCAGTACAACTGGAGTCAAAGTTGACCACTCCGAGATCAGCTGCTTGACTAGCAGTGAATATGGAGAAAGCATGTTCCTATGCAGGTCTGCACCTCCAGGGAACCCATACCACCATCCCCTGAACCAAGCCCAGCCTCATCTTTCCAACATTTATAAAACCTTTTAGTAAACTCTGTCACCGTTTCCTTTGCGCCCTGTTTACAGGACAAAGCAGTGGAGATAGACTGCTTATCCTTCCACAACTTTAACATTTCTGCCTGCACTTCATCCCGCATAGTATTTCTCCCTACCTCTGTGGCTAATGGATAAGTACTCACATTGGTTCCATCACGTGGAACACTCACGGTAGGCACCTTGCTCCAATCCCACCCAGATTCTGAGTCATAGTCTAATAATCCATCAATAATGAATTTTATGTTGATTTGTGTCATATTTTGTCCTTGGCACATTCTCTTTAAATACATCATACATGCACTAAGCTCCAATGGTTTGCAGTTGTGACAGCACAACAGTACGCAGACCACTTAAAATTAAATAGTATGGGTGATTTCAGTAGCCCTTTAACACAAATCTGATTCTATGTGTGTGTGTGTGTGTGTATGTATGTATATATATCCCATATAGAATAAAAACAAATTCATGAGCGCGTATGGCCCCAGTGATTTTGGAAATATAGGGAGAAGGGGGAGCTCATTGAAGCATAACTTATGCAGTGAACTCCAGTGGTTACGGTGCTTGAAATGTATATTAAACTATTAGATTGGCTGGATTATTCCTTAAATTTTTCATTACTTCTCTTCGGTGCAAATCAGCTGTTCAATAAATCCATTAATTTTTAGGTTATTGTATCCCTAGCTGAATGTGATTCACAAAAAGAAAGACGCTGTCTCTTTTAAAAGATTTTGGGATGACCAACCAGCTATTAACAGATAGATTAACCTGTAATCATTTAAAAGATTGCCATAATGCACCAGGATAAAATATAGCATTTTAGGCCCATTGTAATTAGCAGATATGGTTACTTGTTACATTGTAAACAAGCATATGGTAATATATAACCATCATGTATAACCACTGATGGATTTTATTATATATTCGTTGGAAATCAAAGCAGGTTTTGAATGGGAGGTCGGAAAACATTTGTTGAAAGGATACAACACAGTATGTTGTTTGGAGTCAAGGTTGCCATTTCTGTGGGTGACTGCATAGAAAGGTTTAATGTCCCTGAAGGATTTTCTTTCAATCATTACAAGTAAATTTAACCTTGCTTTGAAAATGCCTCACAGGTCCCCAGGGTATTTTAATAACTAAATTTGTCCAAGTTGTGGAAACACATTGCAGAACATTTTCAGATCGGGACCCTTACAACACGAACTAATGACAGGGAGCCGTAAGGACACAAAAATAATATAATTTAAGATACCTGTCACACTGCAGTTTCCAAGATACACTTAAAACATTTTTTTTTAAAGTTTTTTTTTAATTTAAGGTCATAATGCTAACAAGGGTGAGCCTGCAAAGTGTGAAACAGATCATAAAATGCATTTTAGTTTATTTTTTAACATATGATATAGCTTGAAAGTTACACTTCAGGGGCATAAACGACAAGCACCTCTCTTGGCCCATGTTGCTGTCCAAATCTGAGTCTACATCACACATATCTCTTACAGCCATTATATGGTCCACGATATCTGGAATGCTGAAGGTTGCCTTACCCCACCTTCCCAAGTGACCCTGCTTAGGAGGGACAGTCCCTACTTTGGGCCCAAAACCTGGCCCCAATCTTCTCATCTTGGTATTCTTGATGTGCCTGAATTTATACCAGAGGTCCACATAATACTGACTGTAACGTGTCTTTGAACAATGGGTTTAAAAATGTGTCTATGTAAAGAAAATACTATGTTTATGTTCTAAATTAAATTTTAGTTGCACATATTGTTATTGGCAAGTCAAATAAAATATCTCAGAACAGACCAACCCCCGCCGCACACGCTCACCCCTAATAAGTATCCCACTTTGCCCATTTGAAATGTTGGAAATATGATATAGTATGAAGTAAATAAAAAAAAATAAAAAAAAAATCAAAACTATGCAATAGTCGTGTTGTCAACTTTCCAACTCAATATAATGGAATACACAAGATGTCATGCAGTTTGGAATGTTTAAAGCAAAACTGAAAAACAAAACACACACACACACAAAAATGGTAAGGCTTCCTCATTAGTTGGTTTCTAGATACCTTCAAGGAGCTATGTACCAGCATCCACACCAGAATGCACTAACTACTCTAATTCTCATAGTCAAGGCAAATTAAGAGCTCACCCCTCAGATGTATGCAGACTAAAAGTCTATATAACCCTAAAACAGGTTTCTACTTGCACAAAAGGCAGTCAGTTGACTTCACATAGGGGAGAATGCAGATCTCTTGGGGTTCTTTCACATCATTAATTATAATCCATCGACCATACCCACTTCTCAGAAACTCACTACCAAGGCAACAAGTCTGAGACACATCAGGCTAGAGACAGTCTACAGAGACTGGTTTAGAAGGCTATCTTTGTTTACCAATGCTTGATATGATGGACTCGCCTGGAACTTAGTAAGATATACATTACTTAAGGCTAGGATTTAAAATAAAATAAAAATAAATAAAAAAAAAAGAACAAGAAATAATTTTATTTGTTTAACCCCTTCAGGACAGAGTCAATATTACACGTTCTGATCAAAACAATGTGTAAACAAAAACTGGAATTTGCGCTATATGTGTGTTCAACCGTAATTTCCCTCTTTCATATTAAGTGCACCCACACTTATTATACAAATTTTTGTTTAGGAGAAACAAGGCTTTAATTTCTCATGAACTAATTATATATGAAACATAACTTATTATGAAAAAAAAAGAAACTGTGAAAAATTAAGATTTTCTTTAAAAATTTCTAGTTCCGCCTGACATTTTAGCTGTAAATGTTGCTTTTACTGCAATAAAATGCAAATATTTGTATTCCGCAAAGTCTCACAAATACAACAGTACCTCCCTTTTACAGGTTTTATGTTTTGGAAAGTTACAGGGTCAAATATAGCACATTTTTTCACAACGAAATTTGCCAGATTAGTAATGTTACCTTTGAGAAGGTGTGGTAGCCCAGGAATGAGAGTTACCCCCATAATGGCATACCATTTGCAAAGTAGACAACCCAAGGTATTGCAAGTGGGGTATGTCCAGTCATTTTCAGTAGCCACTTAGTCACAAACACTGGCCAAAGTTAGCGTTCATATTTGTTTGTGTGTGAAAAAGGCAGAAAACAAATGCTACTAAAAAAAGACTGGACATACCCAACTTGCAATATCTTGGGTTCCCTACTTTTGCAAATGGTATGCCATCATGGTGGTAATTCTCATGCCTGGGCTACCACACGGTCTCAAAGGTAACATTATCAAACTGCCAAATTTCGATGTGAAATGCAAACCTTATATTTGACTCTCTAACTTTCCAAAACACCATAAAACCTGTACATGGGGGGCACTGTTATACTTGGGAGACTTCACTGAACACAAACATTAGTGTTTCAAAACCGTAAAATGTATTACAACAATTATATCGTTAGTAAAAGTTGTTCATGTGTGAAAATGCAAAAAACTGCACTTTTACTAAAAATATAATTGTTGCAATACAATTTACCATTTTGAAACACTAATATTTGTGATCAGCGAAGTCTCCCGAGAAAAACAGTATCCCCCATGTACAGGTCTTGGAATGTGACAGGGTTAAATATAGTACTTGAGAATTAAATTCTCTGCACTTTCTGCCTGGGTTGTCAGGCATGTCAATCAAATATTAATTAATAAAATCACTTAATTATGCTAAAAGATTACTTAAATATACACGTCAAATTTTAATATATATACATATATGTATTTAAATGCTACGTGTATACTTATATAATCATTAATGTAATTATATATTTATCTATATACATATATTTGCGGTTATTTGTGAGATATATACATACACATATATATATATATATATATATATTTTTTTTATATACCAAAATACAGTTAGAATGAAATTACATATGTATGTATAAATTTATTTTCCTTTTAAAAAAATATTTTATTTATTGTATTATTTTATTTATTATTGTAATCATACATATATAAATATAATATATATATATTATATATATATATATATATATATTATATATATATATATATATATCTTATATATGTAACACCATTCTAAGTGTATCTGAATACTAATATATGTACTTATATTAAAATTAAAATACACTACGTATAATGTTACATATATATATATATATATATATATATATATATATATATATATATATATATATATCTCATATATAGAAGACAGCATTGAAAGTCATGTTTCAGTGTTTGCAGATGACACAAAACTTTGTAAAATAATAATGTGAGCAAGATATTACTTTGCTGCAGAGGGATTTAGATAGACTGGAGGACTGGGCACTCAAATGGCAGATGAAATTTAATGTTGAAAAATGCAAAGTTATGCACTTCGGCGTAAAGAATACACAAGCAAAGTATACCCTTAATGGAAGCGAATTAGGGATAACAACACACGAAAAGGACTTGGGAATTGTTATAGACAACAAACTATGCAACAATGTGCAATGTCAATCAGCAGTGGCCAAGGCCAGTAGGGTATTGTCATGCATGAAAAAGGGCATTCATTCTCGGGACGAGAATATCATTTTGCCTCTTTATAAATCACTGGTAAGACCACACATTGAATATGCTGTGCAATTTTGGGCACCTGTTCTAAAGAAGGATATTATGGCACTGGAAAAAGTGCAGAGGCGGGCTACAAAATTAATAAAAGGAATGGAACATATCAGCTATGAAGAAAGGTTAACAAATTTAAACCTATTTAGTTTAGAAAAACGTCGCCTGAGAGGGGATATGATAACATTATACAAATATATTCGAGGCCAATACAAACCATTGTGTGGAAATCTATTCACAAACAGGACTTTACATAGGACATGAGGTCATGCGTTTAGACTAGAAGAAAGAAGATTTCGTCTAAGGCAAAGGAAAGTTTTTTTTACTGTAAGAACAATCAGGATGTGGAATTCTCTGCCTGAAGAAGTGGTTTTATCAGAGTCCATACAGATGTTCAAACAGCTACTAGATGCATACTTGCAAAAACAGAATATTCAAGGATATAATCTTTCAATGTAGGGTAATAACTGCTTGATCCAAGGATAAATCTGACTGCCATTCTGGGGTCAAGAAGGAATTTTTTTCCTAGCTTGTTGCAAAATTGGAAGTGCTTCAAACTGGGTTTTTTTTTGTTTGCCTTCTTTTGGATCAACAGCAAAAAACATATGTGAGGAAGGCTGAACTTGATGGACGCAAGTCTCTTTTCAGCTATGTAACTATGTAACTATGTAACATACACACGTACATTTAATTTATTTTACATGTTTAATAATGTTGTTTTTTTTTTTACACTACCCACCGGCAGGGGAACTGTCTGACAGTCCAGACAGTCCCCCTGTCGGCAGATCCACAGCCAGCTATACGGGGCCATTTTTGCCGTGGGAGGGCTGTCTGGGCTGTCAGGCAGTCCTCCCGAAGAGGATCGCGGCAGAGGTAAGTACCGCGGAGCTCCTGGGGGCTTAAGCCATTACGGCGTTATATGCATAGAATGCCGTAACGGCATTAAGGGGTTAAATTACTGTATTTGTTTCTTTTTTTTTGCTTAACATAATTTTAATAATTGTTATTTATATAGACAAGTTGTCATTAGATGATTTCTTTTACAACACAACGTAATAAGAATATATTTTATTTATTGTCACCTTTATAATGAGACATGAACATTTTGTTTAATAAACCCAGATTACGGTTATTAAGGGTACCTTAAAAGACCAACAATCCAACACAATGAACTGGTCTTAAGAACAAACCATCCTGTATGGTATGGTTCTTGTTTTATATATATATATAAAAAAAAAATATCTAGCCTGCACTTTATTCATTATACATGATGGCATAATGAACATCTCAAACATTCTCGAATTCCCTCAATCTTTGACTCTTTTCTATTTACACTAGAACAAAGTTTTATTTAATCTTGTTTTGACTGTAAGCCAAATAACATACATGGGCATTAGCTTGACAACCCATTCTTCAATTATAAAAATAACTCAGTGACCCATTCTTCACATAGTAAAATTAATTATGCGAAATACTTTCGTTTGACTCCTCGCCGAGTCTAAAGAGACTCCACTGTATTGAATAAAGGCAGTAATATAGTAATAACTTTATTAAAGGCCGTTGTCTGGGACCTGATCTATATTTTTTAGTTACATAGTTCTTTCTTGACCCCAGCATGGCAGGCAGATCTCTCATTGGCTCAATAAGCGGTTACCGCACATATTCAAATTATATCCCTGAATATTCTGATTTTGCATGTATTCATCGAGTTGCTGCTTACACATCTGTATAGACTGATAAAAACACCTCTTCAGGCAGAAAACCCCACATCTTTTTTTTTTTTTTTTTTTTTAAACAAAAAAGAAGTTTTCTTTGCCTTAGATTAAATCTCCTTTCATTCTAAATGCGTGACCTTCTGTCCTATGTATAGTCCTGTTTAGGATTGTCTTTTCATAATTTTAAATAAAGCAATAAAATGCCACATGGACACAATCTTGGGTCTCAGCCACTGCTCTAGACATAATGGTCCAACATCTATATTACTAATCCAAGTGGGCAGGACCCTTTATTGCCAATAAGTCAATTGTTAATTTATACTAAGTGTTAATAAAATGTAATAAAATCAGCTCAACGTAACTGAAAGAGAAAATAAAAAAAACGCAGGTTTTTTTTTTAGTATTCTTGCATAATAATAAACATATCTCGTCTAAGAAATGAATATACAAGATATCTAGTTTGCAATACCAGACGTTAACTGGACAATTTTTTTTTTAATAAATTAACCTGGTTACACCCCCTTTGCTGTCAATCAGACAACAGATTGTTTACCTCAATGAAGCTAGACTCAAGAGGCAACAATTGCTCAGAGCACCTGCACTGCAAAGACTCAGTGAGCTGCATTGGGAAGTCTGTGACTGGGCAGCCACAGAAAGTCTGTGCTAGGGAAGGAGTGGAGATCTGCAGCTTTTGCAAGGTATTTTAGATACCTTGTAAAAAAAAAAAAAAAAAAAATTAAATGAGAAAAAAAAACAATTAAATACATGCATGTTTTCATTGGGAATCTATCTACAAAACATGTTTTTTGGCAGTAATATGTCCCTTTATGTCAGGGCTGGGGAAACTTCGGCCCTTCAGATATTTTGGCCTACATCTCTAATAATGCTCTTACAGCCATAATTAACAAAGCATCAAGGGATATGTAATTTAAGTAATCAGTAGCCCATGCTTCAAATTTGGTGGCCCGATCACTTGTGAGTAATAAACCCCCGAAAAAAAACAAAAACACACAGATTCCTGCCATTCTTGACCTCAACAAAATCCAAGAAGAATCAAAGTAAAACGATGCCAAAAAAATGCGACAGAAGCTCTCAACAAAATATGCTTCAAGATTTCCCCGAGCGATGGAGCATTCATTTTTTTTTCCATTGTGGATGATTTGTTCATGTAATAAACTTTTCTTAGTGTTGTTGAAAGCCAGCGTTGGTTTCTGAAAAGGTTCTTTCATGGTATGAAAAGGTAGTGAATTGCGCCCTGGGGTCATAACTAGAGCTGTGTAAACAGATGAAAGCGACAAATCGTATATATTACAAACATTTTGCTTAGAACAGCCATAAGTAGCAGGACAGAAAGTGTTGCAGGCTAGAATCGGAAATCTAGTTACTGCAGCTGTGCAAAGCAAAAAATTAGTCAGAGTTTATTCATTTTATATAAGACACAAATGAGACATTTATTCCTAAAGATGACAGAATATCTGCAATTACCAAAGGAGCATTAATTAAAAAAAAAAGAAAGAAAGAATTTGCTTATTTGTAATATTATATCTTAAGTTATGGCCACGGCATACTACGTTTGACTGTAACCAAAGTAGACCAACATCAACAGTCTTACGGCTAAACACATTGGCATGTTCATGCGATTGTGCACAAAGGTTTAAAGAAACACTGTAAACTTCAGAACCATTTGCAGTACTCAATGTATTAAAAATAACACCCATGCAAACTAGTTTCTCACTTCCATTATAGAGTGTATGTTTTGGGGTTTTCTATCAAGACCATCTATCATTTTCCAACATGAATAAATGGGGACTCTGCTCAGGCCATGAGAAAAATCAACACAAGTGAATGGAAGCCACTAGTTGAATTCATTCCCTTGCCCAAAGAAAGTCCAATGCTTCTTTAAAAGAATAAAACAACTACTTTTGGTTGTATAGCGCACATGGAAGTTGCCCATCATTGATTCCTATGATAAATGAATTTGCGTGACTGCTTGTTCACCAGCAAGTGACTGGGAATTGGCTCTGAAATCTCAGCCACCTCCTCCTGGCTGAACAAAATTTCCCAGAAGGTAATTTGGATTTTGTGTCTGAAATACGCCTTTATTTAAAGGGAAACTATAGCTCCCTATATTGCACCCTTCCCCCACGTGGTGAAAATGGGTTAAAATCCCCTTGTGTCCCTTACCTTATTCCAGTGCAGAGGGACATCAGTGCTAGTTCAGGCTCCGCCTCTATGCCTGAGCCAGTGCTCTTATTAGGACTTCCACCATAGGAAAGCATTGTATAATGCTTTCTTATAGGGTTTTGTGTGATGCTGGAGGTCGTCCAGCGAAGGTTAGGCGACAAAAAGTCGCCTAACCATCCGGTAGTCCCTCTAGTTGCCGTTTGGTAGCCAGCCACTAGAGGTGGAGTTAACCCTCCAAGACGATTATTGCAGTTTCTCAGAAACTGCAACAATTACCTTTACAGGGTTAATGACCTGAGACATTGCACCCAGACCACTTCAATGAGCTGAAATGATGTGGGTGCCTATATATCATAGTATGTTTTCCAAATGAGTTAATATTTTGGGATAAACTTTGAACATTATTTTTTCTAATATTTTGACACTTTAATATACTTTTTGTTTCATACTTTACTATGTTGAAATAATTATTTGAAAAGTTTATCCAAAAATATGATTTTATTTGGAAATTAAAATGGAGGCCATAGTGCTGCATTACTTTAGGCTACTAAAAAAAAAAAAAGACAGAAACAAAACAAAAAGTTTCCCTAGAAACACGTTTCCTCGTTTCAATCATCTTACCGTGAAGTCATCAATCCTGATGACTTTTGTCCAAACAAACAGATTTTTCTCATAGAGAAGAATCCAGTGCAAACATTGATCTGCCAATTTAATGCTTCTATATGAGGAGCATTGAATGCAATGGTTTACTTTTCAAACATTGGATACACAGAGTGACAGGCATCCGCATACTTTGAAGGCCGTATTCAATAACTGGATCTATTTCTGCTAGTAGCCCCTAGTGGCTGTCTGACAGTCATTACTAGCCACGCACACTGCAAAATGTATAAGGTTCATTTCTCAAAAACAGCAATGGCTTGACCACCGTGTTTATCCCATATATAAGAGTTCAAACACTATGCCGATCTAAGCACCATAACAACTTTGTATGATTGCAACGGTTAGGGTATAGAAAGAAGTCTGCATACACTTTGTGTCAGTTTGTCCAAAGTGTAGGCAGAGTGCCTGTAATGTTGCTTTGTATTGGAAGGTTATATGAAAAGTGTGCTTATAGAAGAACAATTAGACAGTTTTGCTTTACAGAGAATAAAGCTGTATCCCTATATTGTGCTGGATGTATAGCTAGCAAATTTATAGCTAAAAGGTTATTTGTCTTTTATGTAACAAACATTTGCCTCTAAAGAACTGCAGCAGTCATCCGGAAAAGACCAAGCAAAAATGCAGCTAATTATAAATTGTCTAAATCAATTTTAATAGCACGGTGAATGGATTGCATTTTATATCGACCTAAAACTGCTCTGGTCAGCCACTATTAAAAATGGCTGATTTAAAGGAATGGGGATGGTCAGTGGAACTGCGGGCATAATAAGCAAAGTGCTTTGGAAATTATATTGGTGCATTTTTACTGCTATACAAACAACTGATTACTGATGGAAACAATATGAGCAGCAACACAACTACTAATAAACATATAAAGAAAAAGATACATATTCACCAGGTATACAGTCATGGGGAAAAGAAAGTACACCCTCTTTGAATTCTATAGTTTTACATAACAGGACATAATGTTAATAATATGTTCCTTAACACTTAAAATTAGTTAATATAACCTAAAATGAATAACACCACATGAAATATTATACAGTGTCATGATTTATTTAACAAAAATCCATCCAAAATAGAGAAGCCATGTGTAGTGGAACTCCCGACAAACTGCCCCGGTGCAATGTGTGCTACTTTCCTGACATTCCTTTTGTGTGTTTTCCCTATCTTGACCCTGTGTTTCCTTTGTTGTGTTTGTAGAACTACCTGCTCCCCATTCACCCCCCGAACGGGGACCACCATGAAATCCCATTTAGAATGTGGTTATAGAACGTTTGCACCTCACAATGAGGTGTCAAAACCACAAACCGCAAGGGAAGCCTCAGCACGTGCCTCCCCTGGGTGGCAGCCAGTTCGTTAGACGAACGCCATCCAGGGGGAGCATTTGCGGATTACTTCCCACCTAGTATGGTTCCCGAACGAGGACCTCCCCGGCACCCATTGGAATGTTCACACCAATCAATTAAACGTTGGCAACCCACAACATGGTGTGAAACCGCAAGGGAAGTAATTAATGGGTGCTTCCCTGGGTGGCCGCCATTAGTACAGGCGAATGCCGGGCAGAGGGAGCATTCATGTCCCGGAAGGAGACGCTTCCCTTGCCTGGCTCCACACAGGGACCCCGCGAATGGTGGCTGTCCGTGGCGGTTACCAATCTGGGGGTCCCTGAGATTAGTGGGACAATGGTGGAGGTTAGCGGGCTCTCTGTCCCGCGCTACGACCCACAGATACAGAGACTTCTGGGAAGAAGACCCAGGGTAGGGGGGGAGGACCCTGGGAGGGGACACTGAGTGGCCGGAACAGGGGACAAAAAGACTGAGGTTCCAGTTCTGTTATATGACGCCCGGGCGTGGGAGGACCCTGGGAAGGGACATTGTCTTCATGTGTGTTCCACCCCTTGCATGGGGAAAAGTATAAAGCCGCGTGTGGCCAATAAAGTTGTTGTTGCACCCCTGAAACTGTGTGTCGTCCAGTTACTGGGAGGGAAATGGGTCTGTTCATCAATAGCGGAGGTAACCAGCAGAGTTACCCAGGGTCCGCTACAATCCATGTGTGAAAAAACTGAGCACACCAGGCTAAGTAGCAGGCACTACTGTAATAGTCCAAGTTTTAGTACCGTATATACTCGAGTATAAGCCGAGTTTTTCAGCCCATTTTTTGGGCTGAAAAACCCCAACTCGGCTTATACTCGAGTCAGAGTCTGTATTATGGCAATTTGCATTGCCATAATACAGACTGGGGGGAGAGGGGGGCTGGCAGAGCTGTACTTACCTTTCCTGCAGCTCCTGTCAGCTCTCTCCTCCTCCGCGCCGTCCGTTCAGCACCTCGGTCAGCTCCCAGTGTAAATCTCGCGAGAGCCGCGGCTCTCGCGAGATTTACACTGGGAGCTGACAGAAGAGCAGAACGGACGGCGCAGAGGAGGAGAGAGCTGACAGGAGCTGCAGGAAAGGTAAGTACAGCTCTGCCAGCCCCCACTGAACTGCCACTGGACCACCAGGGAAGGAGAGCCCCCCTCCCTGCCATATATCAAGCAGGGAGGGGGGACGAAAAAAAAAAAAAAGAAATAAAATAATAAAAAAAAAAATTAATAATAAAAAAAAAGGGGTATAAGGACCACTATGGGAGGGGGGGGGGTATAAGGACCACTATGGGAGGGAGGGGGGGTATAAGGACCACTATGGGAGGGAGGGGGGGGGGTAAGGACCACTATGGGAGGGAGGGGGGGGATAAGGACCACTATGGGAGGGAGGGGGGGGATAAGGACCACTATGGGAGGGAGGGGGGGGGATAAGGACCACTATGGGAGGGAGGGGGGTATAAGGACCACTATGGGAGGGAGGGGGGGATAAGGACCACTATGGGAGGGAGGGGGGATAAGGACCACTATGGGAGGGAGGGGGGGATAAGGACCACTATGGGAGGGAGGGAGGGATAAGGACCACTATGGGAGGGAGGGGGGATAAGGACCACTATGGGAGGGAGGGAGGGGGGATAAGGACCACTATGGGAGGGAGGGAGGGGGGATAAGGACCACTATGGGAGGGAGGGAGGGGGGATAAGGACCACTATGGGAGGGAGGGAGGGGGGATAAGGACCACTATTGGAGGGAGGGAGGGGGGATAAGGACCACTATTGGAGGGAGGGGGTATAAGGACCACTATGGGAGGGAGGGGGGGTATAAGGGCCACTATGGGAGGGGGTGGGATAAGGACCACTATGGGAGGGGGTGGGATAAGGACCACTATGGGAGGGAGGGGGGGTATAAGGACCATTATGGGAGGGAGGGGGGGAGGTTATATGGATAATATAAATTATAAATTATAAATATTATAAATATCCTTGCACCGGCCCTGCACACACTGCATTCACACACTGCATTCATGCACACACACACTGCATTCATGCACACACACGCTGCACTCATACACACACGCTGCACTCATACACACACGCTGCACTCATACACACACGCTGCACTCATACACACACGCTGCACTCATACACACACGCTGCACTCATACACACACGCTGCACTCATACACACACTGCATTCATTATACACACACTGTAAATAAATATTCAATTAATATATTTTTTTTAGGATCTAATTTTATTTAGAAATTTACCAGTAGCTGCTGCATTTCCCACCCTAGTCTTATACTCAAGTCAATAAGTTTTCCCAGTTTTTTGGGATAAAATTAGGGGCCTCGGCTTATATTCGGGTCGGCTTATACTCGAGTATATACGGTAGTTTGCTGGGCTGAAGTATTCAGGTGTGTGCCAACACAATGCCCAAATTGGTCATAAAATGTGATCTGATCATCATCTAAGTCACAACAATAGACAATCACAGTCTGCTTAAACTAATAACACACAAAGAATGAAATGTTGCCATGTTTTTATTGAACACACCATGTAAACATTCACAGTGCAGGTGGAAAAAGTATGTGAAACCTTAGACTAATGACATCTCCAAGAGCTAATTGGAGTGAGAGGTCAGCCAACTGGAGTCCAATCAATGAGATGAGATTGGAGGTGTTGGTTACAGCTGCCCTACCCTATAAAAAACACACACTAGTTCTGGGTTTGCTTTTCTCAAGAAGCATTGCCTGATGTGAATGATGCCTCGCACAAAAGAGCTCTCAGAAGACCTACGATTAAGAATTGTTGACTTGCATAAAGCTGGAAAGGGTTATAAAAGTATCTCCAAAAGCCTTGCTGTTCATCAGTCCACGGTAAGACAAATTGTCTATAAATGGAGAACGTTCAGCACTGCTGCTACTCTCCCTAGGAGTGGCCGTCCTGTAAAGATGACTGCAAGAGCACAGCGCAGACTGCTCAATGAGGTGAAGAAGAATCCTAGAGTGTCAGCTAAAGACTTACAAAAGTCACTGGCAAATGCGAACATCCCTGTTAGCGAATCTACAATACGTAAAACACTAAACAAGAATGGATTTCATGGGAGGATACCACAGAGGAAGCAACTGCGGTCCAAACAAAGCATTGCTGCACGTTTACAGTTTGCACAAGAGCACCTGGGTGTTCCACAGCAGTACTGGCAAAATGTTCTGTGGACAGATGAAACCAAAGTTGAGTTGTTTGGAAGAAACACACAACACTATGTGTGGCGAAAAAGAGGCACCGCACACCAACATCAAAGCCTCATCCCGACTGTGAAGTATGGTGGTGGGGGCATCATGGTTTGGGGCTGCTTTGCTGCATCAGGGCCTGGACGGATTGCTATCATTGAAGGAAAAATAAATTCCCAAGTTTATCAAGACATTTTGCAGGAGAACGTAAGGCCATCTGTCTACCAGCTGAAGCTCAACAGAAGATGGGTGTTGCAACAGGACAATGACCCAAAGCATAGAAGTAAATCAACAACAGAATGGCTTAAACAGAAGAAAATACGCCTTCTGAAGTGGCCCAGTCAGAGTCCTGACCTCAACCCGATTGAGATGCTGTGGCATGACCTCAAGAAAGCGATTCACACCAGACATCCCAAGAATATTTCTGAACTGAAACAGTTCTGTAAAGAGGAATGGTCAAGAATTACTCCTGACCGTTGTGCACGTCTGATCTGCAACTACAGGAAACGTTTGGTTGAAGTTATTGCTGCCAAAGGAGGTTCAACCAGTTATTAAATCCAAGGGTTCACATACTTTTTCCACCTGCACTGTGAACGTTTACATGGTGTGTTCAATAAAAACATGGCAACATTTCATTCTTTGTGTGTTATTAGTTTAAGCAGACTGTGATGGTCTATTGTTGTGACTTAGATGATGATCAGATAGATATAAAGAAATAGTAGAAGTGCACTCAACCTTTCATCAAGGAATCCAGGGTGCTCCAATGGACAATTCCCAGTACCAGAATGGACCAAATGTAAAATTATTAATTGTAGAAAATAATCCAGGGTTAATTGTAGAAAATAGAACCAGGAGCTGCACAGCAACGTTTCAACCCGTCAGGCCCTGAGGGGTTGAAACTTTGCTGTGTAGCTCCTGGTTCTAATAAAATTGCCTATATTTTGGAATTTGTTGGAGTGGCTGGATTATTTTCTACAATTAGGTGATGATCAGATCACATTTTATGACCAATTTGAGCAGAAATCCATATCATTACAAAGGGTTTACATACTTTCTCTTGCAACTGTATATATTCCTTTAAATGTGAGTGATCCTACTTCTCTATCATTTATTCTACTCAATTGTGTATATCATCTGCACTATATTGTGTCTATTTTTATATTTTATGTGTATCACAAGTTAAAGATTTTAACAAAGTAACGCGGGGCAGGTTCACCCCATTTACACATATTTTATTTTAATTCCATTCTATTTCAAGCGCTCCACTTACAGTGAGGGAAAAAAAGTATTTGATCCCCTGCTGATTTTGAACGATTGTACACTGACAAAGAAATGATCAGTCTATAAATGTTAATGGTAGGTGTGTTTTAACAGTGAGAGACAGAAAAAAAAAAAAATCCAGAAAAATGTATGTCAAAAAAAGTATAAATTGATTTGCATGTCAATGAGTGAAATAAGTATTTGATCCCCTATCAATCAGCAAGATTTCTGGCTCCCAGGTCTCTTTTATACAGGTAACGAGTTGAGATTAGGAGCACTCTCTTAAAGGGAGTGCTCCTTATCTCAGCTCGTTACCTGTATAAAAGACACCTGTCCACAGAAGCAATCAGATTCCAAACTGGCCAAGACCAAAGAGCTGTCAAAAGATGTTAGGGGCAAGACTGTAAACTTACACAAGGCTGGAATGGGCTACAAGACCATCGCCAAGCAGCTTGGTGAGAAGGTGACAACAGTTGGTGTGATTAGTCGCAAATGGAAGAAATGCAAAATAACGGTCAGTCTCCCTCGATCTGGTACTCCATGCAAAATCTCACCTCGTGGAGTTTCAATGATCAAGAGAATGGTGAGGAATAAGCCCAGAACTACACAGGAGGATGTTGTTAATGATCTCAAGGCAGCTGGGACCATAGTCCCCAAGAAAACAGTTGGTAATACACTACGCTGTGATGGACTGAAATCCTGCAGTGTCCGCAAGGTCCCCCTGCTCAAGAAAGCACATGAACAGGCAGGTCTGAAGTTTGTCCATGAACATCTGAATGATTCAGAGGAAAACTGGGTGAAAGTGTTGTGATCAGATGAGACCAAAATCGAGCTTTTGGGCATCAACTCAACTCGCCGTGTTTCGAGGAGGAGGAATGCTGCCTATGACCCCAAGGACACCATCCCCACCGTCAAACATGGAGGTGGAAACATTATGCTTTGAGGGTGTTTTTCTGCCAAGGGGACAGGACAACTGCACCGCATCAAAGAGACGATGGACGGGGCCATGTACTGTCAAATCTTGGGTGAGAACCTCCTTCCCTCAGCATCGAAAATGGGTCGTGGATGGGCATTCCAGCATGACAATGACCCAAAACACACAGCCAAGGCAACAAAGTAGTGGCTCAAAAAGAAGTACATTAAGGTCCTGGAGTGGCCTAGCCAGTCTCCAGACCTTAAACCCATAGAAAATCTGTGGAGGGAGCTGAAGTTTCGAGTTGCCAAACGTCAGTATCAAAACCTTAATGACTTGGAGAGGATCTGCAAAGAGGAGTGGGACAAAATCCCTCCTGAGATGTGTGCAAACCTGGTGGCCAAATACCAGACATGTCTGACCTGTGATTGCAACAAGGGTTTTGCCACCAAGTACTAAGTCTAAGGGGTCAAAAACGTATTTTACTCATTGACATGCAAACCAATTTATACCTTTTCTGACATGCGTTTTTTTTTAATTTTGTGTTTGTTATTCTGTCTCTCACTGTTAAAATACACCTACCATTAAAATTTATAGACTGATCATTTCTTTGTCAGTGGGCAAACGTTCAAAATCAGCAGTGGATCAAATACTTTTTCCCCCTTACTGTAAGACCATAGAATTTAAAGAGAGTGTACTTTCTTTATCCCACGACTGTACATTATTGGACAATTCAGACCAATGTGAAAATGATATACAAGTGAATATAAATAAAGGAAACTCCCGTTGTATACATCCATATTGCATTTGTCTCAAAACAATTACCTAGAATTTCAGACTAATTTGTACTCTCTTATTGTTCTTACAATGGAAATCCACTTCCGTGAGAATATGCCTTTCAGGATAGCTACGGAAATGTCTGCACCCTTTAACACGGATCAACACGTGCATGTAGGAAGTGGACAGGCTTCCTGCTTACATAGAAGGCCATCAATAACTTGGACTAGATCTCTCATCTACTAAGGAACATAAACTTCATAGCCAATACTATTGAGTAGCATGGGAGGTGTCAGCCTGTCTCTCCTGGGCTTTTCAACCATAACAAGGAACACAGAGGTTTATTACTAAAGAACAGAACTGTATATAGTAAATCCTCAAAAAAAAAAAAAAAAAAAAAAAAAAAAAAGAGGAATATAATAACAAAAAATCTCAAAACAAGAGATGAAAGGCTGGATACCAGATATAAACTAAACCAGGACTCTTGTTCAACAAGTTCACAGCGGAGGTGACTTTTACAAAACAAGAATCAAAAAAAACATACAAAACTCCTCTTAATAGATGAGAAGGTAGTCTAGATAGGTGAACAGGGTAGGTAAAGTTAAGCTCAGAATATAGGAACAACAAACAAAGAATTCCTTACAATATATTGATAGGGAGAAAGCTTGACGCAGTACTTACCCAGATTTTAGGTTTACGGTCTGTATACTATGAAATCCTATGCAGCAGGTGGGTACTGAAAATTGTTTTTTAGAACACTGATCTAGTTCTTAACCTATCAATAGCTTCCAACAGGACTTTCAGGACTTAATTGAAGCATGCACAGGGCTTAAATAGGCTATTCATCAATTTGTAACAGAGTTCTGAGCAGAAGCTAAAAAGGTCGGGTTATGGGAGAAATTTCAAACTTCTGTGACATTTGAAATGTTCACATAAGTGGAAAAATTCAAGTTGCAGGAAGAAACTAAAATTTAAAATCAAATGTAGGAGACAAAAGCAACTTTTAATTTACAAAGAGGGTGGGAGATTTATGGCTATGCCTCCCAGCAGAGGTGAACAGATTATAGTGTACAAATAAAACAACCCCCTGGTAGACATAAACCTAACTTGAACATTAAACGGACACTATAGTCACCAGAACAACTACAGCTTAATGTAGTTGTTCTGGTGTCTATAGCCTGTCCCTGCAGGCACTTTAATGCAAACACTACCTTTTCCGAGAAAAGGCGGTGTTTACATCACTGCATAGTAACACCTATAGTGGCAGTCACTCTGCTCTGCATGGAGGCACTGAACTTCCTCATAGAGATGCATTGAGAAGATTATGATTGACACAGTGCGGCGTTCAGGATTAAAAGTTGATCCAGCACACAGAACTGTGTCACACCTAGGACTAAGGATGACGTATAACCGGACCTTAGAATGGCCAGACTTAACGTCTCCAGGAATAGTCAAAATATTTGCCGAAGTCAGGAACACAGAATCAGACACAACGATGAGGGAAAGCCAAAAGTCAAGGATAACAGAATTCAGGGAAGTCAAAACGAAGCCAAAGTCAAATACCAGAAAATCAAGATCAGGAACGCACTCTCG
Source organism: Pelobates fuscus (assembly GCF_036172605.1). Taxonomy (NCBI): domain Eukaryota; kingdom Metazoa; phylum Chordata; class Amphibia; order Anura; family Pelobatidae; genus Pelobates; species Pelobates fuscus. The sequence goes on from NC_086324.1 coordinate 77,646,588, forward strand.
GATTACAATCAGGATGAAACCATGACAGGGCAATGAGCAAAAGGAAAATTGTGTTTAAATACCCCTCCTGTGGATCCGATTGGACGTAACCAGCCTTTGACCCCAAAAGCAATTACCAGGTTTCCATGTGCATGATTGCTGCTCTGCACAAACCCTCCTGTGAATCTGATTGTCCGTAACCGGACTTTGACCCCAAAAGCAATTACCAGGTTTCCATGTGCATGATTGTTGCTCTGCACAACTTTTCCTGTCAGGACGGTAAATGCCATTAACCACATTTTTATGTGCGGATGAATACATGACAGCTTTCTTATAGGAAAGCATTGGATTGGGTGAGATCATAAAGTTTGATGATCTCAGTCAACAGGGCAGAGCCAGCCAAGAGGAGACCCGCGCGGCGCTGGAAAAAGGGGAGTAAAATCAATGTTTACTTTAATGTCGTGTGGGCGGTCACGTATTTGTATTCCTGACACTGTAGTGTTCCTTTAAAGGGACACTCCAAGCACCCAGACCACTTCTGCCCATTGGAGTGGTCTGGGTGCCAACTCCCACTACCCTTAACCCTGCAACTGCAAATATTGCAGTTTTCATCAACTGGAATATTTACATTGCAGGGTTAACTCCTCCTCTAGTGGCTGTCTACTAGACAGCCAATAGAGGGCACTTCCTGGTTTATAGCACAGATTTTCTGTGCTATAGCGTAGCTGTACGTCCTCACGCTATGTGAGGACCTCCAGCTTCGCTGAAATCCCCATAGGAAAGCATTGAAATCATCTTTTGATGCTTTCCTATGGGGACGTTTAATGCGCGTGCGCCGGATGACGTCGGTTGGGGAGGAGCGTGGGCGGACCCTGAACCAGCGCCGAGGGACATCAGTGCTGGATAAAGGCAAGTCACTGAAGGGGTTTCAACCCCTTCAGCAACCTGGGATGGGGGGTGGGAGGGAGAGGGGCCTGCAGTGCCAGGAAAACAGACTGTTTTCCTGGCACTGGAGTGTCCCTTTAAGAATGGGATAACAAGCCACTTGTTTCAAGAAAGCGGTGCAAAAAACAAACACAAATCTATATAAAATTAGCACAGCTAATCTCTTTTTAGGAGCCCTATTATTTTAAAAGCTGAGGACAAAATATTAAAAGAACATATGTTTCAATTGGTTCCATGTACTTTTAATTGAAAACAGATTTATGCCGCCTAGTTAAAAGAAAAAAAAGGCCATTTAAAAAGAGCAGACTTTAAACCTAAATTAAAATGAAAGGCATATAAAAAATAAAATTGGTTGTGCAGTACAGTTGTATATATCTTAAAGTGAAACTAATTATCAGTTGCAATTAAACTGTCAATGATAAGGATATCGAGAGAATTGCCGTAAAGCAAACACAAATTTGTTTTTTGCCTAATTGGTTCAGTGTTTGTGGACATAACCACTGCACAGGTTACTTTGAAAGGATTTATTTCTCTATCTCTAAAGTGAGATTTGTCAGGAATTCAAAATGAATTTAAACTGAACTTCAAATGTAAAGCCAAAGTATCTAAACTGGCGTATAGCTGACTTAGGAGAATTTTTATGCCCAGCTAGTTTGTCCTTAATTTTAATATAATTCACAACAATTCTAGCTTCAGTTTATAACCCTGAAAGTCTTCGGGTTACAGAGAACACAGACTTTTTTCCTCCCCCCCTTTTGTAGCCTAAAATAAAGCTGGCACACGCTGCTACATTTTTTCTAAAAAACACACACTCTAAGGCAGGGCTGCCCAAAAGGTAGATACCCAGATGTTGTAAAACAACTCCCATGATGCTTTGAACGTGCCTTTAGAATGACAAAGCTTTGTGGGAGCTGTAGTTTTAAAACATCTGGGGATCTACCTTTTTGGCACCCCTGTTCTAAGGCAATGAAAGTCAGTTTTTTCCTTTTTTTTTCACATTTCATTGCCTGAAACAATGCCATAGCAGTGCTATTAGCATCAACGCATGGCAGCATTATTTTGTTAACATGTTCCCTTTAAAAAAAAAATAAACAAAGAAAAAAATACTTAAAGATAGCAAAGTATTTTTAGCCTACTTAATGTCTCCAGTCACCTGTATTTAACCTTTGAACATGACCCTTGCAAATAATTCCCTTTGTTCCTTTTTGAGGCCATGCCATTATAGCTGGCTATGTTTGGAATTCAACCTCATATGACTCAGTATGTCCTTCTGTGAGTCCTATTACTTGACTACAAGACCCTGAACTAAGTCTCCTGAATGAAAAGGAAAAATGCTGAAAAGGCAAGTGAGTGGGATGCCTGATGGTACAGAGAATGAGTAATGGACTTCTCAACACATCCCAGCAATGCTGCGTGGGATTAGCCCATATCACTGGCTGGCTGTAATTTATGATACCACTAAAAGCACAACTAGAGGAATCTGAACTGCACTTTGAAGCTTTAGGGAGGGACGCATTTGTTTGATATTATACATTAGTAACAAAAGAATAGTCCCAATTATTTATCCTTTTTTTTTATTTTGATAAAAGGAATGCTCTAATGAGGATATCAAACTACTTTGAGAATTCAGTCTTGTGCACAGAAACTCAAGAAAGCACGTTTCCACAACTATCCCAGAGTTCCCAGTTTGACATGCAAATTAACAGACAGGCATTGTGTTTCTGACTTCATACTGCATTTCTGAATACTCTAAGAAATGAACACGGTTTAAACCATAGCTCTTTTTTAGAATTATTTTACCAAATCACAGACCAAAAGAATCAGAAACCTGCCGTGGCAAGACCAAACACCATAAATCTCCCCATAGTGCAAATAGAACAATAACGGTTATGAATCACCTGAATGTCTCACCCGGACTTTAAGAAGTCATCCTTGGGCACAGAAACTTAAGGAATCATGTTTCCACAACAATTTCTTAAGGTTTATGCCAAAAAAGTCTCAAAGCCCAACTTGAGATATGCAGGTGATGCATAGCAATATTTGTTCTATTTGCACTGTGATGAGTTTTATTCATTTGCGCAACAATATTTAAAAGTAAAAGCTTCTCAAAATGATATTACATAAAATTGCTGAGTTTGGCTTTCGGCTGGAGTTAATACGTAGCATGTCCTCCGGTTCCCCAGGAGGGAATGTGGGGGGGTGGCCTTCTGGAGGGGTAACACGCCCCAAGAACCATTTCATTCTTTTGGTGACTATTCTTTTGATATATTACCTTTCTGCAGGCATTTTCAGCAACTACTGGCTAACAAGGAGGTATTTGGCAATAGCGGGTGTAGGGCAGTTGTTTGTGGAATGTTACGTTGCAAACTTATATTTTTATGCCTAACTCATGCTATTGGTTAAGAAGCCTGCGTGCTTTCTCTGTTGCATTCTCTGTACAACCTTTTTCTGACCTAACTAAAATCTTAACATAAATAGAGATTTAAAAAAATTAAAAAAAATATATGTAGCATATCCACCCTAGTTGTATAATTGTACCTGCAGCCTTGCAATGTAAACACTGCCTTTTCAGTGAAAAGGCAGCATTACGTTGTTGCATAGTAGTTCCTCTAGTGGCAGTTACTCAGACGCCCACTAGCTGTACTTCTTAGTCCAGTGCTGCACAGTGTGTAACAGTGACATTCAGCATCTCAATGCTCTGCATGGACATGCTGATTGGTGCAGCGCTGCGTTTTGCCAGCAATAGCTTCATGATGCTTTCCTATGGGAAAGCATTGGATTGGTTGAGATCATCAATATTGATGGTCTCAGCCATGGAGACAGGGCCAGCCGCAGCATGGGAGAAAAGGTGAGTAAATTCACTTTTTAAAGTGATTTTTAAAGTCATCTAAACAGCTACACCAGCACTATAGTGTCAGGAATACAGGTTTGTATTCCTGACACTACAGTGTTCCTTTAAGGTCACCTGAAGTAGACTATCTTAAACTTTCTGAAGTAGGGAACTGGAAATTTATTTTCATACTCTATCTGCCCAAAATCTTGTCTCGTGTGTTTTATCACATCCTCACTCCAATTTCTCTCTCGCAATGCCCCTCACTCCTAGCCGTTTTGCATTTCTTACCCTTCCTACACCATGTTTTCGATAGCTGTACATATTATACTTTTGACATTCCTACTACAAACTATGCATATAAATTTGTGTCTAATCACAAGTTTACATGCCAGCTCAACAGGGTGACATGCTGAGATGTCCAAATATCCTGAGTGCACATTTTGCTGCTCTTATGCGTTATCAAGGAATTTTATCAAAATGTATTATCAAAAACTATAAGTTCTGTTCAGAATTATAGCCTACTTAGATCTTGCTACACAAAAGGGCTGTGCAGCAAATATCAATGCCAGTCATAGACTATGGATATGTAGTATTTGTATGCACCTGTGCCACAAATCCATCTAGCAATACAACAACATTTTACCCCATAATTTATCCTGAGCATGGTGTCAGCCACCATGAGGAAGTGGATGTACAGAGACTCAGTTTTAGGAAGGTAAGGTGATCTCTTTTGAAATTCTTTGGTTGAGGGTAACCTCACACTTGAGGACAACTTCCATTCCCTTCAGTTGCATAGCCTTACTGGTAAACCAGAAGTGGCACAAGCTGCACATACAAACAGAATGTCTTCTCACACACTTATACCATCATTAATGTTCCTCATGCCAGAAATAAATTCCTTAACTGTATGACAGAGGCTAGAGTTGAGTGGGAACACATATGGGAGGCCACATCTAACTTTTCCATTTTTGTGGTTCTTCATGAAATTGTTTGAGATGCCTATGAAGCCATTTTTATATGGGTTGTATCCCCTTAGATCTATGGGTCTATATTGAAAGAGTTACATTGTGCCACATATGGTGTAAATGCCTAAATGTGATCAGGTTTTGGGTTAAAGCAAATTAAGTGATATCAGAAATTCTATGTAAAACAGTTGATCTGTCTCCATGGTGGCATCTTCTCCCACCAAGTTAACAGACACTTATACTACTTATGAAAACACATTGGTCAACAGATGTGTTCTCTCTAAATTGTGTAAGAACATCCACCATAATCTGTAGAGTCAGGGACACCAACCACACGGCTCGATCTTCCCAAAAGGTGGGACCCATGAAATGACAGTTAGTTTCACAAAGCACTTTAATCAGATGTGTGTGCTCACTTATTGATGTTGTGAGTCCTGTGGGTCTTGTGTGGTCTCAAAAATAAATAAAACATTTTAAAAAAAAAGCTTTATAAATATAAAAAACAAAAAAGGCAAAAGACAAAAAAAAAAAAAAAAACAGTTATGCACTCTGTTAATAAATAATGTCTCACAGTATATATGTAACAGTTTATTTGTATATATTTTCCAAGTTTAGGACATATTTGAAAACAATAATTTAAAATCTTAATATGTCCTTCCTAGTCAAACTTGATTTAATAAATACAGATCAGGATGACTTGAGATCATTAATGTAGTCTAACTAAATATGGTGGCCAGGCTTCCAAAAGTAGTTATTTGTAAGGTAACAAGAATGTAACCATTATTAAATGTCATTTTATTTTCACTATCTACCTCGTACACCTGTTTGATCACAAGGAATTTTGATTCTGCTGCAAAGGATAAAATAAATAAAATTATGCAATCAGAAAGCAATGCCACTACTACCGATTTTGAGCACACACATTAACTGGGAAATGCCACACATTTCAGATACAGCTGAATACATATAAGGCTTCATTCCTGGGGAGCAAATTCCAAGCTCCAAATTTACAGCTAACGTACACACACGTCAAAATTGTAGAATGTATTGCTTTACACTGTAAACTGCACAAGGATGCATAACCACTTAATATAACCTAAACTATACGTAGGAGAAGGTCTCCTATTTTATAGATTATTTTTTGTAGGAGTAAAGGAAACGGTCCACCTGCATTTCTTTGAAGAGTTGGACGAATGCCACACACAGCTGGAACATAACAAGCCTTGAAAAATCAAGAGGGTATTTATTTTAGAAAAAAAATAAAATCGAAAAGGTCAAATGGTACTACCATAATTTGTACAAGAACATAAAATGGTATGCTGCTCGGGTTTATTTTAACCACTTCTCTCTTAACACATAAAAGATTGTGATTCATGAAAAAGTGGCAATTAAGAGTTGTAGTGTTCAGATGTCCCTTTAACTTTTAAAAGGTTAATGTTCGGTTTATTGTATTAATTTGGGTTTCTCAAACAGAATAGTGCTATCAAGGTGAAATTGACTTGTCATGTCTGCGTTATCTACAAATGCAATGGGATGGGGTCGGGGGGGAAGAGTGCAGAGAAACACAGTGACAGATGGATGGGATGCCAGGTGTCCGAATGGAGCAGCTTATGGTTAATTGGTAAGTAAGCATCACAATCAGTGCCCTGAATCCCACTCCACTTTCCAGCAAATGATGCATAGCAGATAACCCTAGAATGGGCACATCTGCACAAATTAAAAAGCACTCATCTACCTGCTGAAATGAAGGCCAAATGTAGAGCTTTTGTGACAGAGAGAAGCCTGTCGTGACTATATAGTATTAATAAAACTTAAAAAATTGAAAGTGCTTTAATTTGCATTTCAAATGGTGGTTACTTTAAGCCAAATTAAGTATAGAAGTTTTGCTTAACTTTAACAACGTCTTCTGTAGTTCATTTTCTAGCCTTTCATGTAGATACACAAACTCGGTAAAAAGTTTATGGGCAATAAAGGGATTTATCTGCAATATTAGATAAAATATAGAAAAATCTCAGAAACTTTAACAACCCCACCACCCCCCCTGCCTTCCACACCAAGTCAAGATCCTAGCCTGGCACACAACGATAGAACTGCAGTATAGACCTACTCCAGCCAGTGTAGACCGTACTTGTCAGGAGTTCCAAGAAATAATTAAACCATGATTTATACAGAACATCCACATGTAGATTATATATATATATATATATATATATATATATATATATATATATATAAAGAGATTTCTTATGAATGGTATGATACCAGGGCCCCACTTAATTCCCCTATCCCCAAAATGATTTTTCAATTACTTGCTGCCATTCTGTGTATTTGCTTAAAGGAAAACCAATACTGAAAATGTCAAAATCTTAAAATAATCTTTATGACACAATATACCATATCTTTGAATTTGATGTTCTTGTAGATCTAAATCGGATTCCACCAGGATTCTGAAACTTAATATTACAAATCTGGCAGAAAGACACTCGATTTTCCCCAACAATGGCCTTGAATTAAATTGACAAAAAACAGGCAATAAATTATGGACTGTTTTCTGACTTTTTATTTTTTTATTTCAGCTGGATTTAACGCCAGCAGAAATACAAGCAGCCAAACAAGCCTCTGGTAAATAAACATAAGAAGTACATTTACTGCATTTTTTTAATGACAAACAAAAAAAAGTCTGTGGGGGTCAATATGTGCCCTCATATTAGTAATTCACTACAATACCTTAAATGTTGTATATGTATGCACTTTATTTCATTTCTAACATAAAGCACAGTTAATTTATTGCAGCATTTGGTGTTGGTTTAAGTTTAGTTTGTAGTGACAGCAGTGCACTGTGTACATTGTACCCAAATCAGTTTGTGTATTGTTGTGCGACTATAAATCATCATGCAATTGCTATTGCACAAGTGATCATTCCATGCCAACTCTGATAAGATCTGGTAAAACTAGACACACAGTCATAGCTGGGTATCAAAAAAACTAAATAAAAAGACATTAGCACCTTAGCTGAGAACGTTCTGGAATTGTCCTGGCTTATCCATGTTTAAAGGACCACTCTAGGCACCCAGACCACTTCAGCTTAATGAGGTGGTCTGGGTGCCAGGTCCTTCTAGGGTTAACCCATTTTTTCATAAACATAGCAGTTTCAGAGAAACTGCTATGTTTATGAATGGGTTAAGCCTTCCCCCTATGTCCTCTAGTGGCTGTCTCATTGACAGCCGCTAGAGGCGCTTGAGTGATTCTCACTGTGAAAATCACAGTGAGAGCACGCAAGCGTCCATAGGAAAGCATTATGAATGCTTTCCTATGTGACCGGCTGAATGCGCGCGCAGCTCTTGCCGCGCGTGCGCATTCAGCCGACGGGGAGGAGAAGAGGAGGATCGGAGGAGGAGAGCAGGAGGAGATCTCTCCGCCCAGCGCTGGAAAAAGGTAAGATTTAACCCCTTTCCCCTTTCCAGAGCCGGGCGGGAGGGGGTCCCTGAGGGTGGGGACACCCTCAGGGCACTCTAGTGCCAGGAAAACGAGTATGTTTTCCTGGCACTAGAGTGGTCCTTTAAGGAAAAAAAAAAAAACATAATTACCATGAAGTATCTGTAATGTGTGCAGAGATGCGCTACAGAAATTAAAAACCACATTCTTTCATGGAAACACCGCTCACTTAAAAAATCCAATGAAGAAAGAGTGAGGGGATCTCCATGGAGACTGGAACATACACATTCAGATGCATTAACAAACAAGCAAATTTCAAAAGGAAAATGTATCTTGAAAACCTTCTGATAAATCAAGTAATTTTTAAAGTTTAACAAAGAATCATTTTTTAAAGTTTGAAGTATTACCGTATATTTTAAATGCTAGTATGTGAAGATCTCCCAACTGTTCCTATTTGGGGGTCCTGTTCTGCTGTCTCAATTAAGTTCCCGTTTGTTCTGCATCTGGGAACACCAGAGAACTGTCTCGGGAAGCACAGTGCAAGTGCATCATTAGACATGCTCTCACACTAGAATTATGCAGAGAGCACTCCTGCACGGTTGTAGAATTGTTGGTGTGCGTGATGCCAGACTGATACACCCTTTAAAATGGGCATGCCCACCCATTATGGGCATTGTTCGTGTTGCACTGGTGATGACCCTCCAAAGGCCCATCTTCCCGTCATGAATCCATACCTTCAAACGAGGGAAAGATGGAACTGAAAACACAATACTGACCAAAACAAAGGGTATTAAATATATAGAATAACCTAGTTAATATATTATACATTAAGAAAATGGTATATTACTTGTAAACTAAAGGAAAATGGGGGCATATTTTCTTCATTTATGTGCCACCAGTCACTTGAGTGCTTGTGCCGTGTTTCAGTGGGCCGGCATGTTTAAAGCCCGTCTTTTGAATAACAAGGCATGAGCAGATAATCACCTTCCCAAAACTCATTACACAAGCCCAGGGGCACATTGGTTTGTTACAACAGAACTGTACATTTCCAGACTGCCTTTGTGTAGCGTTGTAATGCACTTTTATCAAAAAATGGATTACAATTGATTAACACTCTGTTAAAAATGCATAGTAAATTGCTATGCTAATGAAAGCAATTAGACCATTAAAACCATGAAAAGATATGCAAGTTACTGTATAATTCTGCAGTGAAATAGAAAGGATTTTCTGCATATTCCAAGGTTAGAGTATAAGGTGCAGATTTATTTAGAAAAGCCATTTGAATTGTAATTAAGTAAAGATGCTCAGTGTAATACTATGTCACGGATTGCCAAGAACGAACTAATCTCTGTACTGCATTGCTTCCATTTTTTTTTTTTTCAAAAAAATAAATAAATAAATAAATAGTCAATTTAAAAGGACCACTATAGGCACCCAGACCACTTCAGCTCAATGAAGTGATCTGGGTGCCAGGTCCCTCTAGTTTTAACCCTGCAGCTGAAAACATAGTAGTTTCATAGAAACTGCTTAGATTCACTGAGGGTTAATCCAGCCTCTAGTGGCTGTCTCACTGACAGCCGCTAGAGGCGCTTCTGCGATTCTCATTGTGAAAATCACAGTGAGAAGACGCTGGACATCCATAGGAAAGCATTGAGTAATGCTTTCATATGGGTGGTTTGAATGTGCGCGCGGCTCTTGCCGCGCATGCGCATTCGGATCGGACGTCGGCAGCGGGTGGAGAGTTCCCCAAAGCCGAGGGAGCCCTGCACTGGAGGGGATTTAACCCCTTCAGCCCAGTGGGAGGGGGGCCCCAAAGGGGGGGGGGGGGGAGAGGACACACCTAATGACCCCACAGTGCCAGGAAAACGAGTTTGTTTAAAAATTAAAGTATTTTTAAAAGAAACAATACACCCAGCCATACCTCCCTGAGGTGAGAGGTAAAAAGACAGGACAGTCTATTGCAGAGCTGAAGAGGGTAGCATACATGGCAGTATAATTATATATATATATATATATATATATATATATATATATATATATATATATATATATATATATATATATATATATATATATATATGTGCCAAAATACCTTCTTACCTTCAGAGGTTACACCAATATGCAAAGGTTTAACCCGAAGTTGGGCTTGGCACCCAGGGCATTTGCCTCCAGGTTACTCTTCCTCTCTGTACTGCAGTATGAGGAAAAGTTAGCCAGGAGCCCGGTGACAAGCTGAGAGCTTCAGCTGACACTCTAAGCCCATCAGTAGATGCCAATTAAGAACAATATTACTACCTCTCTAAATGGGCAACCATTGATGGGCTTAGAGCGACAAAGTAGAATCCCCAAATCTCTGAGTATTGAGTAATAAGGGCAACCTCAAAAAAGATGGAAAAAAATTGAGACACAATACTTGGGAAATGATGGTAATCTCTAAACCTTATAATCATAAATTACAGAATGCACACTATAATCACTGCAAGTAAAAAATATATAATTTATTAAGTACAAAAACAGTACCACAAAAGAAGAATACAAAAACAATTGAACAAAATGACAGTAACAAGGGCAAATATAATAGTAAATAATACAATACCAGCAGAACTCTACATAGCCCTAGGGCAGAAACACGAGCCACAACAATCCCCAACGTTTCGGCAACCAACTGCTGCCTTTATCAAGGGTGTCTCTAAACCTTAACCCAACACCAACATGGCATATCTCCAATTAGTCTCAGCCACTTTTAAAATGAAGGCATTGGCATCTTAAAACATTATTTTACCCATTTGGGTTATCACCTGGAGCCTACTCAACCTGAAGAAGAAAAACTCTGAGAAATTATACTAAGAAATTGTCAATTAACTTTACTGCACACCATTTATCTCGGTACATTGTAACATTTTAAATGCTTAGATAAATTGTAGATAATGCAGTCAATTTCAAAATAAAATTGTGATCGGTGATTCATTTCCAGTTCTTAGCCATTAATATTCACGAGGCAGTTTGATTGTAAACACTAAGGGGAAAAAAGTACATATATTCTTTTTATAAGCAATATGATATACATTTTTTTTTTTAAAGTAATAACACCACCTCTATGTAAGGAAAATGCTGTTTTATCTTAGAAACGCATGAATTCCCAAGAAACAAACTTATTGGATTTGCTCACAATCCGAAAGACAGAATGGTAACCAAGTCAACGTGTCGATAATATAGTTATCAAACATAGCTGCTCTGTTCAATAGCACTTTGCTCCTGACTGATCGGTTCAGCCAAGTAAAAACTCGTTTGCACCGATTTTCCATTCCTAAATAAATTACAGTGGAGGTCACAGGTTCCTGTTTTCATGGGATTAGAATTGTGTTAGTCGACAATTCACACAGAATCAAAAAAAAAAAAAAGAAAGAAAAAATAGGAACGGTGTGTGCTCACCTATCTCAATCATTATTTAGGCAAAATGGTTGGAGACAGCAATCTGGGATCGTCTGAACAGCTTTGCATTCAGAACAAAAGAATTGTTGACAAGATAAAAGCATTCCCCTTTATCGTTCACATATAAAATTCACCCACTGCATGAATATGATTCTAAAAATAGTGGGGGGGGGGGGGGGGAAAGTGTATAAATTCACACAAACCTCACCTTGAAACAAGATTCACTCCTTATATGTTTACATGTTTTGCGCACCAGAATGAGTCAGTATAGGCATAGCACGAAACGTGTAACGAGGCAAGCTTTTTTCAGAATGATTTTATACACATTTTTTGAAATTCATATCCATGCAATGGATTTATTTTATATGTGAAAAATAATGGAGAGATTTTTATCTTGGAGAAGAATGCAATTCTTTTGTTTTAGAATTGTATAAAGAGAGACTTGGGGGTAATAAATGGAGCAACCTTACTGAACAATACAGGACCAGAATCCTTAAATGTAGCCAACATACAGCCTCATAATACACAGTCACCCATGAACATTATCTGCTTTATTTATGTTAAGTCGTTGTACAGTAAAGTGACAAATTACCTAGAGCAAAAGGCAAGAACTTTAAATTATATATATCGCTCTTCTAAACCGGCGAGGCCAAAAAACATAAATCCCTAGTTAAAGCTTTATAGGAGTTGTAGCAGTAGAATAGCTAGTTCTATCAATGGCAACTCCAGATACAAAAACTGAGATGTCAGCAATGAAATACATTAAAAGTTAACATAAACACCACCGAGGCCATTCGTTTTAGCTCTCAAATCACAACATGGTTATTATTAGTTTGATCTCTCTTAAATCTATATCGCAATGGATACATTTTATGTGCGACTGATCAATGTGAAATGTAAGACTTCTTACGTACCATAGTCAAACTTAAAGGGACACTATAGTCACCTGAACAACTTTAGCTTAATTAAGCAGTTTTGGTGTATAGAACATGCCCCTGCAGCTTCACTGCTCAATCCTCTGCCATTTAGGAGTTAAATCCCTTTGTTTATGAACCCTAGTCACACCTCCCTGCATGTGACTTGCACAGCCTTCCATAAACACTTCCTGTAAAGAGAGCCCTATTTAGGCTTTCTTTATTGCAAGTTCTGTTTAATTAAGATTTTCTTATCCCCTGCTATGTTAATAGCTTGCTAGACCCTGCAAGAGCCTCCTGTATGTGATTAAAGTTCAATTTAGAGATTTAGGTACAATTATTTAAGGTAAATTACATCTGTTTGAAAGTGAAACCAGTTTTTTTTTCATGCAGGCTCTGTCAATCATAGCCAGTGGAGGTGTGGCTAGAGCTGCATAAACAGAAACAAAGTGATTTAACTCCTAAATGACAGTGAATTGAGCAGTGAAATTGCAGGGGAATGATCTATACACTAAAACCGCTTTATTTAGCTAAAGCAATTTAGGTGACTATATAGTGTTCCTTTAAGGGTAGGGCCAACCTTATCAGATGCAGCGTCCTGGGTAAGATATTTGTACAGCGTTTTCTCCATGCAAGCATAATCGTTTCACATACAGAACTAACCACATTAACATACGTTTACCGTCACTGACACCAACCTTTTCAGTAACACAATAGCACATATCTAAAGACACAAAACATCCTCCCTTAGAAATGTGAGGTTCAGGGATAGAAGAGAGTTCTCAGAAATCCATAACCTACGATATCTAGAGTTTGTGAAAGCTTTGCACCCTGCAGCATTGGTGACAGTAACTATAATCACTGCAAAACCTGCAGCATACACTCTCAACCAACACTGGCTTGCCCATGCCAATGCTTCCCTATTAGCCAATCGACTAAAGAGAAATGAGAGCAGGTGGTCAGAAAGATGGTCAGCGACAGAACTTCAGCATTAAACCATTTGGAAAGCGTTATAATGTAATGACTCCAGCTAATCCAGGCTTTATAAAAACTTTGAGATGAAGTTATGGGACCAGATTGTAACTTTAAACGACCACTATAGGCACCCAGACCACGTCAGCTTAATGAAGTGGTCTGGGTGCCAGGTCCATCTAGGGTTAACCCTGCCTGCTGTAAACATAGCAGTTTCAGAGAAACTGCTATGTTTACCTATGGGTTAATCCAGCCTCTAGTGGCTGTCTCATTGACAGCTGCTAGAGGCGCTTCCGCGCTTCTCACGGTTATTTTCCCAGTGAGAAGACGCCAGCGTCCATATGAAAGCATTGAGAAGGTAAGGGGGGAGCCCGGCGCTGGAGAAAGGTAAGTGTTTAACCCCTTCCTCCCCTTAGAGCCCGGCGGGAGTGGGACCTTGAGGATGGGGAGGGTGGGGGGGGGGGGGGACCCAAAGACCATCTAGTGGCAGGAAAACAAGTTTGTTTTCCTGGCACTTTGGTGGTCCTTTAAGTAAATAAGTTATACTATAAAAATATAAATAAAAACAAAATGAAAAGCAAAACAATACTTAAATACACTGCACACTGTATATAAGAATCCACTTACAGACATCTATATTGTAAAATCACACAAAAAGCCACATATTTGCTAAAAACAAACCAATAAACTAAAAACTGTTCAGAAAACCCCTAAATATTTAATATGAAATGAAGAATTTATGATTTGCCAACTCCATTCTGGACATCCACGGGTCAGCTACAGAATGGTAAATGCCTTAAGCGTCATATACACTATACAATAAGGTGCAGAACTACCAAGAGTTTCAAAAGACCAGCAGGAAAAAAATAAAAATATATCTCATTTATCATCCTACTGCCCTTTTAATAACCTCTTTATATGGCCTGGGGGTCCAATCTACTGGAGAGCTACATTACTTCTTGTCATAGTTCCAGAAAGGAAAAAAATAGATTAAATCACTATAATCAGACAACTCGAGTTTCTGTTTGCATGCTCCCACACCTTCTTAATCCAAGCATAGAGTTCAATGTCTAGGTGTGTGTGGCCTGCTGCACAATATTGATGATTAGATGACAGGAGAACAAAATACATTACAACCAGGCATTTAGGAGGGGAATTCCTCTTGTGACATGGATTCCCGTTATTGCATTTAAAATGGACAAAGCTTGGTACTGGTCTGTTTATGATGACAGCTGCATTGTTTAGAACACAAAGGGGCTCTATATGAATGCGACTGATTTATAAATAGGACCTTTTTTCTCTCATGGATGAGATTTGATATTAAAGGTGGCCTGCCATTTAAAAAGAACTTGGATGCACTCTAAAGACTACACGTTTTAATTAATGCTCTAATCTAACCAAAATGCTAAGAAAAATGGACCCCACCAAAAATATGGAGCTTATTCACTAAACAATACGTAGCGTATTTTAAACCAAACTGCTACACTTACAAAAATGATCAGTTTATTTAGCTACTAAGCAAATAAACCCCAACATGTTTTACCTACATCCCTATGCTGTTGATGGTATTAAAATTTAATTTTTTTTTGCAACAACCATATTTTGATATAGAAAATATCTAATAATTTAGTTCTATGCCGTATAGATTGAAAATAGTCATCATCTAAAAGACATATGTATAGTACATATATTACAAAAAGGGTACACAGTAAAAAAATAAAAAACAAAAAAAATAAAAATATGAGCAACATGTTAAAAAGCCATTATTTATGTGGCACTATCCAATCATCCCCCTCTGTTCCTGTACGTCCGGTTGTCTGATCTCATTTATGTGTTTGTTAGTCCACCCATTGTACAGCGCTACGGAATTTGTTGGCGCTAAATAAATAATAAAATAAAATAATAATATCTGACATTACCCATTAAATCACTTGTAGTTCCAGTGTATCAGAGATGGAAATCACGATAAATGCATGAACGGTGGGTATAAAGTGACACTATTTTTTTTTTTTACTTTGTAATGGAATTAACTACCAAAATGAAGTAGTCACAAGAGCATCATAAAACCGTCATTTATCTTTGCAGATATATATTGCTTTACACGGACTCGTGTCACACAGCTAATCAGCCTGGAAAATGGTGATTTGACAGTTGCCATGTCAGGCCAAATCTGCTTTAGAGTTTGTCTCTGTTTCTAACCAGAGACAAAATATCACACAAACAAGTAATATATTTCATTATACAATTTATAATGCGAGTATTTTAGAGAGAATAAACAGTGTATGACTATTTCTACAGAAATGCACTGTAAAAAAACAACAAAAACAAAAAAAAAAAAAAACGTTAAGTGATATTTTGTTTCACAGTGAAAAATATACAAATATGCCATAAATAAAGTGTTAATAAAGTGTTCCTTTAAAAAAAAAAAAAAAAAAAAAAAAAACTATCAGAGTCCGTACAGATGTTTAAACAGCAACTAGATGCATACTTATAATTATTTAATGTAGGGTAAATGCTTCTTGATCCAAGGATTAATCGGACTGCCATTCTGGGGTCAAACGGGAATTTTTTTCCCCCTAGTTTGTTGCAAAATTGGAAGTGCTTCAAAATGGTTTTATTTTTTCGCCTTCTTTTGGATCAACAACAAAAAACTAATGTGAGGAAGGCTGAACTTGACAGACACATGTCTCTTTCCAGCCTATGTAACTATGTAAACACACATTTTTCTTCCAGAAGGGAAAAAAAATTAAATAAAAAAAAAAAAAAAAAAGATGAAAGTAACAGCAATACCTAGGAAAAGGAATGCATTGCCTTACTTTTTTTTTTATTTTATTTTTTTTATTATTATTATTAAATACAATTGTGTAGTGGAGAGACTTGGCTCTCTGATATGTTCACCAGTATAATAGTTACAGTCAACATTTAATACACAAAATAGGCTGGAAATAAAAATTAAGAATAAAAAAAAAGTGCTTTTTAGAGAACTTGAAGGGAGGTCTATAAGATAGTATTTTACAATAAGCTTAAATTTCCATAAAAAAATATTATTTATTTTTGAGTTGAAAGAACAGATGGGAACACTGGTTCTTTTCAGTTGTCAAATAAAAAAAAAATATGAATTTAAAAATAAATCAATATTTCTATACACATGTAAGTAGACATTCTCTATGAATTTGTTTAATCTAAAATCTTTCTTCAGTGTTGAATATTGTGCAAGGCTTATTAGTATGATACACTAGTCTAAATTAACTATAAAATAGAATGGGCAAAAGCCAGCCATTGGTAAAATAGTTTAATGCCTTGGTACAGTCTACTTTACTATATTATAGCCACTCCATTGTATTGTATTCTGCCCTCCTCCTGGCTATAAGTGCCTGGAGCCTTTGTTTTACATCATATATTTTTTCTACCTTGCATTTTAAATTAGGTTCATATATATTTATAGAGGAGTAAGCAGATGCTGATATCTGATACTATTAATGCTCATGCTGCCATTGCAAACCGATATCAATTTAAATAGGTTTAAAAAAATTAAATAAAATAAAATAGCTCAGGCTCATCCTGTTTGTAGTAAAAATGTTTAAATGAAAATGCACACTGTATGCTCAGATATACCATTTTATGCGCAGGTAGAACAAAATGCTTTCTGATAGATAAGTCACCCAATTCAGCAAGGCTTGCAGTTTCCAGGAAGCTATTAAATGAATTCTTCTCTTTCCCAGTACAGCATTATATACCACGCTTTAGAAGTTTATATTATACTGTGTAAAGAGGAATTTTATCATGGCAATAGGTCATGATCGAGTTTTGGAAGGACAATACAGTCATCTTCAGAATGCTGAGCAAAGCTATTGTGTATGTATCAATGCTTTTTTTTACTGCTATTTCTAATTGAAAAGAAAAGAAAGAAAAAAACCACATTACATAGAAATATTATTAAGGAAGAACATATACAATGCCATTAAAAAAAATCTTGAATAAAAGTACAATTTGAGATCTGAGCAAATTTAAAGAGAAGTGGACATGAAACAGACCCTGGTGTTTATTAAATTTACTCAACTAAAATATGAATGGGAGTTAGGCTAAAAATGCAGATCTGGAGAAATTCCCACAACGATAGTGACCGTTTGGCTATTTTACCCTGAATTTTGACAAATTTCAATTTGCTCCAGTTCGGAGTTCAGTGAATAAACAATTATCTCTGTTGCAAAGAGTCCAGTGATGCAGAACTGTAAATAAGAGGACTGGGTATATAACCCCTTAAGGACCAAACTTCTGGAATAAAAGGGAATCATGAAATGTCATGTGTCCTTAAGGGGTTAAATAAAGTTAGGTCCGGAAATATTTGGACACAAACAATTTTTATTAATTTGGGCGCTGTATGCTACCACAATGGATTTGAAATAAAACAACCAAGATGCAATTTAAGTGCAGACTTTCAGCTTTAATCCATGGTGTTCAACAAAAATATTGTATGAAACGTTAAAGGACCACTATAGGCACCCAGACCACTTTAGCTTAATGAAGTGGTCTGGGTGCCAGGTCCTTCTAGGGTTAACCCATTTTTTCATGGTCAGCGACAGAACTTCAGCATTAAACCATTTGGAAAGCGTTATAATGTAATGACTCCAGCTAATCCAGGCTTCATAAAAACTTTGAGATGAAGTTATGGGACCAGATTGTAACTTTAAACGACCACTATAGGCACCCAGACCACGTCAGCTTAATGAAGTGGTCTGGGCGCCAGGTCCATCTAGGTTTAACCCTTTTTGCAGTAAACATAGCAGTTTCTGAGAAACTGCTATGTTTACCTATGGGTTAATCCAGCCTCTAGTGGCTGTCTCATTGACAGCCGCTAGAGGCGCTTCCGCGCTTCTCACTGTGATTTTCACAGTGAGAAGATGCCAGCGTCCATAGGAAAGCATTGATAATGCTTTCCTATGAGACTGTCTGAATGCGCGCGCGGCTCTTGCCGCGCATGCGCATTCAGCCGATGACGGAAGAAGAGGGAGGAGAGTCCCAGCGCCGAGGGAGCCCAGCGCTGGAAAAAAAGGTAAGGGATTAACCCCTTCCTCCCCCTTCAGCACCACGGGAGTGGGACCCTGAGGGTGGTGGCACCCTCAGGGCACTAAAGTGCCAGGAAAACAAGTATGTTTTCCTGGGACTATAGTGGTCCTTTAAGGAATTGCAACATTTTTCATACACAGAGTCCTTACTTTAGTGACTCAAATGTAATTGGGCAGATTAACACATCCATAAATAAAAAGTTAATTTGTAATATTTCTTGAGAATCCTTGGCAGGCAATGAGTGCTTGAAGTCTGAAAAGCATGGACACCACCAAACGCTGGCTTTGCTACTTTGTGATGCTTTGCCAGGCCTTTACTATAGATATCTTCAGTTGTTGTTTAGCCATGGGTCTTTCTGCCTTAGGTTTTGTTTTCCTCAAGTGAAATGCATGCTCGATCGTGTTGAGATCAGGTGATTGACTTGGCCATTGCAGAATATTCCACTTCTTTGCCTTTAAAAATACATTTTTTATTTATTGGTTGCGTTTGCTGTATATTTGTGTCATTGTCCAACTGTAAAGTGAAGCGCCGACCAATCAACTTAGCTGAAACCAAGCAGATAATATGTCCCTATACACTTTATTAATTTGGCTGCTTCTGTCACACCATCAATAAATACTAGTGACACAGTGCCATTGGAAGCCATGCATGCCAATGCCATCACACTGCCTCCACCGTGTTTTACAGACGATGTTGTAGTATGCTTTGGATCCAAGCCTTCTCCATACTTTTTTCTTCCCATCAATCTGGTACAGATTGTGCTTAGTTCAACCTGTCCAAAGAATGCTGTTCCAGAACTGGGCTGGCTTTTTAAAATGTTTTTTGGCAAAGTCTAATCTAGCTTTTGTATTCTTGAGGCTTATGAATGGTTTGCACTTTGTGGTGAACCTTCTGTACAAGTCTTCTCTTTATGGTAAAAGTGGATAATGATATGACTACCTCATGAAGTGTTCTTCACTTGGCTGGATATTGTGAAGAGGTTTTTCTTTACCCTGGAAAGGATCCTACGATTTTCCACCACTGTTTTCTGTGGATGTCCAGGCATTTGTGTTTTGTAGACCTCACCAGTGCGTTCTTTTTATCTCAGAATGTACCAAAAATGTTCAATATAGCCACTCATAATGTTCCTGCTATCTCTCTGATGGCTTTTCTTTTTCAGCCTGTTTCACTTCCATTTAGAGCTCCTTTGACCACATATTGCCGGTTCACAGAAATAGCTTCGAAATGTGAATGCCACATCTGAAGTCAACTCCAGATCTGTAACCTGCTTAATTGAGTAAGAAAAACAACAAAGAAATAACCCACACCTGTGTATGAAACAGCTTTTGAGTCAACTGTCCAATTACTTTTGGTCCCCTTAAAGAGAGGGGGCTACAAATTCAAGAGCAATAATCCCTAAACCCTTTCTCTAATTTGGATGTGAATACCCTCAAATTAAAGCTGAGAGACTGCAATTTAAGCCCATATTCATTATTTAACTGTAACTTGAATTTATTTTGGTAACCGGCCAAAATAGCAAAACTTGTGTCAGTGTCCAAATATTTCCAGACCTAACTTTATATAAAAGTGGAGGGGGGGGGGGGGGGGGGGGAACCATCAACATAAAATTGGTAGAATGAGCATGCTATCTAGCCAAACTTTCTCCTATGACAGCAAGTAAGCTACTAAACAGTCCCAACTAATGTGGCGTGCTGGTCTTACTGTGGCCTCTCTGCCTTCCTGGCTGATATCATCAAGACTTGACGATTTCAGCCAATCCAATGCTTTCTCACAGAGGGAGGCTGGTGTGCATACGTGGCAAATTGTTGCACCAATCAAATTCTGCTCTAGGAGTAGCATTTGGCAGTCAACCAAATTTGTTATCAATTTTCACAACCAAGTGCCTCTAGCTGCTGTCAGGGAGACTGTTTCTACAAAACTGCAATGTTTAACATTGCAGGGTTAAAACTACATGTCCACTGCATCCAGACTACTTAATTGTGATGAAGGGGTCCGGGTACCTTTAGTGGTCATTTAAGCAGAACTGCAGCTGCTTAAAAACGGCTTCATTAAGCTAAAGTTGTTTTGGCGACTATAGTGTCCCTTTAATTAAGAACCGGATATCTGCTGATATGGTGGGAAGTCAAGGTTAAGAAAGTGAAAAAGGGAAACACAAAAACACCAAAAAGATACATAGCAAAAGAAGGAAAATGTAGAAGTGAGAGAGAAAGAGAAACAGAAAGCAAGAAAATAAAGATACTGACATAACAAATGTGGATTGGGTAGAATTTATCTCACCCTGAAATTACAATTCTTCCCCCCCAGGCTGCCATCATTTCTCCCACACCTCCTAATAGGGGTTAGCTAACCCACCACTGCCTCGAGTTATGCCTCTCTTTGCAGGCAGCAGAATCTATTTCCTCATTTGAGAGCTTTTCATCTGCTTTCCTGGAATTGCTTCTTTTTTTTTTTGTCCGACAATGGAGACATCAGCATCTTTGGCACAGACAGAGAGAAAAGATTACTCAGCGGATGACCATGTAACATTTCCAGGAGCTTCTTCCAATAAAAGTCAATTTCAGAGCAGATACAGAGGCAGCAAAAATTACCGATGGCACAATAAGATGAAAAGGGATTATTCACAAATTACCCTGTGACTAATCTTAATCTGGGACCAAATTTTTGTAAAAGTATTTTTGGTAAACTGTGGATATTTCCTTTTATTCACCTTACACACAGCATCCATTATACCCTTCGCGTCCAACAGGATCAACCATCACCCATAGAATCTAGTGACCCACATTGTCCTCTAACCACATAAAATAACTTTCCAAACATCCCTTTGACACCCACAGCACCCAGCCAGTCACTTTATGGCACCCTTATCCCTATTTTTAGATCAGGATGAGCTACAGACACTTTTTAAAATTAGATTCTTTGAGCATAAACAATGCAAGCTAGAACATTTAAGAACATACATTGAAGAATGCAACACTTGTTCTTTTTTATACTTACTATAACTCATAGCAAATTTTTTTTTTTTTTCAAATGGGCTTTATGTAGCACAAATAAATCCCCTCTAATAATGTTTATGATATTTTTGAGGAGAAGTAAAAACCGGTGGAGAATGTGAGATTGGGTTTAGGGATATAGCATAGTGATATAATACAGGCTATCATAAACATACGTTTTATCACCAGTAATCAAAAGTAATGAAGAAGGGAATTCTGGACGCAGCGGTGGTAGAGAACATATCTTCAAACAGTAAAGGGAAGCAGAAATGCAAGTCCCAAAGGAAATTCTATTTTGTTTATGTAAACATGGTTTTCAAATAGGGATTGCAATTGATCCAGTTTTAAAAATTCCATAAATGAAATTTATAAATTGCTGTACTGATTAATGCATTGTCTTGTAAAGTTATCAATGCTCTCAGATGGTTAATGTGTCTAATGCAAGTAAAGGGCACACACTGGGAAACATTAAAATGAGAGGGAGTAACAGAAGGGGAGTGAATAATCTGATAAAAGAAAGCGCTTTCAAAATCTCAGCACATTACAGTCCAATAGAAACAACAGCATATTAAACAATAAGAAAGGTCTATACTTCGTCCATTGTCATCTACTCTATGGTTAACCCCTTCCATGCAAATATCAGTTTCATACTTCTGCACATTTTGATTACAGAAGAAGAAACTATAAGTCATTTCAATTGTTTTTTTTTCAGAGGATAAAACACACACAAAAAAAAAAAAGACAAATGCACACAAAGAATTTTGTAAATGACAGAAACAAAATGTCCTTCGAAATGAATCAGGAAAAATACAAACACATAAATAGAATGCATCAAATAAAACCAGTAGGTTGATAAAATGTAATCTACGAAAAGTATGCATGTGCGATCAAAGACATGGACAGCATTTGTTTCTCCATCAGTAAAGCTGGCAACTTTAAATCAAAGAAAGGCTTTGCTAAATTGTAGAGTTACTTCCAGGAAGTGCTGATGACATTAAATGAAATTCCTGATGCAACTTTAAAAAGTAAATTGCTCAGTGAGATCGAGACCATGCATTTCTTAAAAAGCTTGGATTAAAAAAAATAATAAAATAAAATCCATATAGAGAACACCTAATCACCAGGGATGGAGACACAATTAACTCTACAATTAGTCAACAAAATTCACTGCACGTCAACAGTCAGACATTTTATTACCAAATATAATGTAAAAACAGCTGGCACAAGATGGCCAACAGTTGTCCAACTATTTTCATAAACCAACTCTTATGATCTGTAGCCATTCTGGTCTCCTCTGGGTCTGGGGAAGCATGTGAGTGGTAGATGAGCAGTTAGAGAGCTGCTGGTCACTTAACCCCTTAAGGACACATGACATGTCTGACTTGTCATGATTCCCTTTTATTCCAGAAGTTTGGTCCTTAAGGGGTTGAAGAAGGAGCGAAATTTCAAGATTAAAAAGGTAAAAGTGTACTTCTGAATTCGTGAATACATATGCATGCTCACATCATCACGTGATTAGACTTCATTTTATAAGCCTTTTTTTTGTTATATAGAATGTTTGCTACATGTTACAAGCCAAAGATGTATGAACACAAATATACTAAATATATTAACGTTTTGCTAAATCAAACGGTCTTAAACCCATATGACATTGCTCATTTAATGAAGCACACTTCAGCTATTTGCCGAATATAAAAAAAAATCAAATATTCAGTGAGATTCTTTGGAACACTATCTAATTCAGTAAATGTAGCTTCTGTATCCAATCTAAAGCGGTTACAGCTTTTTGTTTATATTTTGGAATATCCTATTCTTTTTTTGAAATAATTCAGAAGCACTTGAGATGGATGGCTTTTTACTGAAATTTTGTAATTACTGAAGACTTATTTCTTAATATTCTTCCCCAAATGAACGACACATTGTGAGGAAAATGAGAATGGGTTTGAGAAAATGATGTTAATTGCATTAAAACCCTTTAGGGAACCGGAATTCTCAGTCTACAAGATAAGCACTGGCAACGTTGCTTGTTTGAGCCAAGGGCCCTGGCAAAGTTACTAGGCCTCAGGCCTGATGTCGCGTCTGTTACACTGTGAAAGCCATTATAGTTATCTTTTTTCTTAATTTTAAATAAAAGCAACAAGGTAACTTGTCTCATACATCAGGAGAACCATACATTCCATTTTTATATTTCACAAAACAGCCTGTCCTTAAGAATAAGTGGCTATTGTTTACAGTCTCACCAACAGCGTGTGGTATAACTATTTAGTTAGCAAAACCTTTACTTGTGAACACTAACTGAACTAAATGAAGAATTATGAGAATGTCAATAACCCTATCTAAACCAAAAATAAACCATGGTAGCAATCACAATGTCAATAATGACCAGATTGGAAATCTAGAGACCAGAGAGAATGTCCAATATATTGCTTGTCCCATTTTGTCAGAACTACCATAAGGGTTATATGACATTGGGAGTCCAATTATCCAGGTCCAAGATGGAGTCGGAGAGGAAAAGATCAGTTTATATAGTGGAACATGCTGCACACTACCCTCTCACTGGAGTCTTAGTACAGCCTAGTCAACACCAGCATCAGACAACACACAGTTAATCTCTTCAACCAGTCTGGTTCCACCGCCACCAAAACAGCAAAGGATCAGTGAGTGTACATTTTATACACACAAAACGCACACACACACACACACACACACACCCACACACTAACAAATAATAATCACTACAGTGCATTGCAGTTGATATGATGCCAGCAGTTTCTTGGCACTATCCAGTTGTAGACTGTCAAGTCATTATAAGTTACAGGTTTAATAGTAGTTTGGCTCTGCTTGTTGCCCACACTGCTTCCACTTGCAGCTGAAATAGTTAAAATTGAAGTTCATCCACATTATCATACCAACGTTATACCAAGTTTAAATATTATCGGCTGATGCCTCTGAGCCAATTAATAATGTTCAATCTGTGTCTCACTTCTCAGAACCTTAAAATAACACGGGATAGATAGATAGATAGATAATATATGAAAATATCACATCTGCTTTACAAACAAGGTAGATATTAATTTATTTTATGTCACATTCTGCCTGGTAAAGGAAAAATATATAAATAAATCTTAACACAGTAGGTGGATATATTAGGCTGTGCAATAACTACAGTAAAAGGGAAATGCAATAATAAAATAATGACTTCCTTTCTTACTGCGGGGGGGGGGGGGGGGGTGATGTACAGGAGGTTTCTTTAAATTCAATTTGCATTTGAAAAGGATGCTGGATTTCAGCTGTATCAGTCAAACAAAGGCATGATGGGCAAGATTAGATAAAATAATTTTCAAGGTCATACAATGGGTAAAATAAAAAAATAAATAAAAAAAAAACACAACTAAACACACAAATTCAAGTATATGTTTTGGAGTTTTCATCTTTTCTGTAGTCTATGGAAAGGTATTTGTGAAATCCTCTTACATTTTCAACTGGGGGAAAAGAAATGTAAAACTAAAATCATAAGCAGTTGAAATGATTTATTCTGCTTTTAGCAAACCTTTAAATGGCATCCAGTTTTAGAAAAGAATTTGTGATCTGCGTGCATTTGTACAGACAGTGCGCAATGAACAATCTTGCACTTTGCATATTATACATTTTTGTTGACCATCTTATTTAGGAAAGCGCAAAAATTAGATCAAAACATCTTCGGAATTATTTCATTAGCAACAAGGAAGAGTATAACACAGTTTAACAAGTACTCAGCTTCATTATATATGTAGCGGACCACCTGGTAACCAGACTGGTTACCTCCGCTAATTCCCCTTCCTTCAGCCGGTCATGAACAATTTAAAATACAAAGAGACCCATTTTCCCCCAGTAACCGGACGAGACACAGTTCTGGAGGTACAACTCTGACAATCTTTATTATAAACAGGCTACTTTTATGCACAGACCCCAACAGGGGGTCTCCAATCATTCCGTACAAATTCCTCAGTCCCAGGCTGGCGGGGGATGGCTTACAGCAGATAACCATCTTCCGCTCTGGGAGATACCAACTGGACAATAGTTACACATATTAAAAAACATAGTACATACAGGGGGGACACTTAAGGGCTCGGCACCCCGGGAAAGGAAGGGGTCACACATATCAGACACATATCACTGGATAGACCCGGGTCTCCTCTGAGATTCCTACAAATAGCAGGGCTATCGGATGTACAGAATCCGAGAAATCATTGTCTAAAGTCTGGGGCTCGAGGCTCTGTACATCCCCGAAATTAGTTCCAGGGAGTTGCTTGGTTTAGTCTGGTGAATTCAAACTTCGCGCCCAAGCCAAGCAACAACCAATCAGCTTAAAGGGTGCAAACCAAATCGCGCCAATCAGCGCTCGTGAGGAGAGGGGTTTCGCCTCCCAATCAGACGAAAGGGCGCAAAACCCCATTTGGAAGGCTCCTTCTCGGACTGGTGGCCTGCGCACTGCAGCGACCAATCAGCGCTCCCTCGGGTCTACCAATCAGGAGAATGGCGCAAACCCATTGGTCGTCACGGACTTCCAGGCGGCCAGCGGGGACTCTGCGGCTGCGAAGCAGACTCACAGCCCCACAGTCCCCGCTGGGGCTCACGCCTCTTCCCGGCGGCTACCTCCACTGAGGAACAGTGGAACAGTGATTATGGCTCCTTTAGGAGTAGGTTAAGGTGATCCGGACCACCAATACCCCAGAAGATATTCCCACCAACATCAGGGACCTGTCCCTGGAGTCCCAGTGTGAAGCCCCCCACAAGGGAAGCGTTGCTCTTTGGGATCTGAACGCTCCCCCTGGTGGTCACCCAGGGGAATGCTCCCCCTGGGGGCCACCCAGGGGAGCGCTCATTAATTACGTCCTTTGCGGTTTCACACCTATGTTGCAAGTGTGGACGTTCTGATTAATTGGTGGAAACCTTCTAATGGGGCACAGGGGTGGTCCTCGTTCTGTAAGCGCACAGGCTCTGCTGGAGTGCCCCCGCGCAGTCAAAAGGCATATTACACACTTGGAATAAAACTACATGGGGGAAAACACATTTAAAAAAAAAATTGCAATAATTACACTTGCAGAGTTAAGGGTAATGGGAGTTGGCACCCAGACCACTTCAATGAGCTGAAGTGGTCTGGGTGCCTACAGTGTCCCTTTAATTTGATAATAGATATGTTTTGTCTTGCTCGTTTAAGGCATAGTCTATGCATCAAAATCACTTCACCATCATGAAGTAATGCCGGGGCATAGATGCCTCTGAAGTCTGGGTGATTCTGAGAAACTGCACAATTAGGACACCTACTACTGGCTGTCAGACAATCAGTCACGAGAGGTGCGGACCGATATAGATTCGTTATTGAATTCATTTGAGGTTTGGCATCAAAATGTAAAATCGGTTTTAATGCTTCTCATAGAAAATCATTCAACTGGCCGACGATCGATGCGCATGCGTCCTTAATGTTTTCCTAAAAGAAGCATCTGATTTCGACAAAGATCACCAATCTTGATGGTCTCACAGTAGGATGATCAGACTAGAATGAATAATCAGTCTAGAGACTGGATTACAGGTATAGGACATTATAACAAAAAAAACAGTTTTTTTACAAAATCTTTTTGTTTTTATTTTTTCTCACTTGTAGGGGCTATACTTTTAGGTTTAAGACTAAAATGTTTTGAACTGCATATGATCTTAGGTTTTAGAACACCAATATGGTAACTACTCAATTAGCATAAAAAACTGCCATTAAAGAATTGTGTGTCATTTAGCCTCTATTTTAAATTATCTCAAGGGTATTCTCAGCATTAGAAAGCATTTGTCTACTTTTCTAAGTCAATGAAAAGGATGTAGAACATGCAAATGTTAGGGACAAAAGCAAAGAAAATGAAACGTCAGATACAGCTCAGTAAGATGAATTAGTCTGTGGCATTGATTTCAAATAACTTACCTTTATCATTATTGCCCAATTAAAATAAGCTGGACAAGGCTACCTAGAAAAAAAGAGTCTTTAGCAAATTTAGGGTTTAAATTTATAATAAAAATCCATGTTAATTAAACCAATGGAAGGACAAACTCTAAGATCCATGTTACTTCCAGAAGGCCTTCCCCATAAAAAATGCATTTGCTAATGGTCTGTGCGCCTTTACTAGATAATAAAGAACTGCATTTGTAATAGGATGTCTGGGGAAGTGCTTGCAAATGCGGATAAAACACAATTATCTAAAGCTCGCAAAAGTGCAAATGCAACAATGCCAGTGATGCATTGAAGTGATTTCTTTGTGGTTAAGGAAGGCCCCTTTAAATGGAAACAGAGGAAGTGAATTAAAAATGCCTTTATAACAGCTGTTATTAAAGTGTATGTTATGTTTTCATGTACGTATAGTCTACAGATAGAGAAGATTTCAAACTTGTCATCTACAACATTTATGGATATACACCTCCAGCTAGATACAGATTTGATGTATACATTGTGGAATAGCCAGCAATAAAAATGATACACTTACACACAGCTACCCAAAGGCGAGTGCAGAACATTACATTTTGGTGTGAATCTATTGAATAAATTAACACGGCTGTGGTACCTGGATTCTGTGAGCGCGGCTTCTCACACCACTGCTAAACGGTTTAAATCTGTCCAAAAACAATAAACCTAGTTCAGGCTGTGCACCAATATCCTTATTAGCTCAACAACTGCACCCAATCTCTCACAAATAAATCAATAAGATAGAACAGAGAGTGTCTTTAGAATTGTGCAATATCCGAAAAGAATAGGGGAGACCGCATGAGCAGCTATGCTGACCAGCAGTCCCACCGCTTCATTAATAATCTTCACACTACAAGTTAAGCATACACAGAGGGACCACGTATAGTGAATTACTATGAAAAGTGTATACAAACATGAAATGCACTCAATCAGGCAGGATAAAGCACTTATGTACTTGCACTTCTGCTTTGAAACTGCTCTGTCACACCAAGGTAAATTCTGTGGTTCACTGCACCAATACAAAATCTACCTGGCACCAGCATCCAGCAAATGCTTACATACACTATAATCTAACAACATGGGAAACTAGTACAACTCCTCCCTTACTATATACTTCACAGGAGGCTCAAACTGCTAAATGGTTTGCATATTATTTAATAGAGATTCTTGGTCTTAACCCAGCATTCTTTGTGGACGTGGCAGAAATGGAGCTATGCGTCCGCCTCTCACCATGCTAATTCATACCAGGTATTGTGGCAGCGAATGGCTAAGAGCAATAAATAATAATCCTAGGGCATCACAGTGCAGGGTAAGAGTGTTCAGGTAACATTCACCCTCTGGTCTGAAGTGAAAAGGAACATAGCATCGCTTCTACCAGTTTGTTATTGGAGGCCAGGCATGAAGAATCTCTGTTAAACAGTGAGAATATATTTAGAAGTGATGATTGACAAGACCCTACAAACCCCTGGTAAGCTGAAAAACTAGTTGACTACATACATAAGGAGGTGCCAGAGAACTCCTGGCACCATAACCACTACAGCATGCTTAGAGTGATCATTTAAGTATACGTATACCATACACACACTTAAGGGAACATTCCACTGCCCAAGTGGGCAAAAAAATAGATATCACTATTTAATAGTTATACCTCAATGAAGAAACAAATTATTTTTTCATGCAAGTATTCACTGGACGTATATCTTAAAAGAGCTTCCAAAGGCCGTAGCAAGCCCTGCCCTTTTAACCCAGGACAGACCAAGTCTTTTCACGGTGAAGTAGAGCCGTTTGATTAAGTCGGTGAAGTGTTTCATTATTTATAAAAATGGCTATTTTTTTTTTTATATAGAAATTGCACTTTTATAAGCTTTCAATATAATGAGATCCTCTCTGCACTTTAAGCACTTCAGCAAGATTGAGTGCTTTATGGATGTAAAGTGGTCCTTTAAATGTATGCATGTGCTAGCAATTAGCACAATGTATAGAAGGAATATTATCTGGTAGATCACCCTGTGGTTTTATATTAAATTGTACTGAAAATTAAAAACAAATTGATGTGCATGTGCATGTTGCAAAATAATCATATCATAGGTTTATATTCTAATTTCTACTGGTAAAATGGCTCCCCATAGTTGCAATCAGACTTACATTCATTTTCTTACATTGTCAAAATGTATTCTTCACAAATACAGTTGATTGATAGATTTACAGCTTCCAATATACGGTCAGCAGTCAATGTTTTTGCCAGTCCTTCACCTAAAGTAGAAAACACTTGCCCTTAGAGATATCCTACATCTATGCCCTCATCTCACAAACAAACACACCTCTATATTTCTCTCAGAAGTGTTATATGGTCAGCTCATCTATACCAAGATCCATGAACGTTCATAAGTAATGACACTATTTAACAATATACATGTCACATGATCATCATCCAATGTCTATATTTGAAAATGTATGCAAAAACAATTCCCAAAATGCAGAATACAGGATATATTCTACACAAAAGTGTAATAGATACAGACTGTACCAAGGCCTAATTAAAGTCTCAAGATGAAAATTGGATTTTGCCAGTGCTGCCTTTTCAATGAAGTGGGGAGATACTGTACAGCAGAGAACACACTTTCTCACATATTGTAGTCGTGTGGGTTAATATCCTGATTAAAGAGGAACTGTCACTTCTCTAGAATTTACACCATAGAATAAAAACATTGAAAAATCACCTATAACGCAAGTGAACCTTATTTTCATGAGACACTCCAGTTCCTTTAAAATTTATATTACAGATTTAGCAGAGGACATCATAATCCAGTTCAGACAAGGAAAAGCCTGATAAAACTTTGCCAAGATAAGAGAAAAAGAAATATTGTTTAATTTGCCCTCTTGCCTGTATGCTTTCTCTGTGCGGAGTCTCAGTTGGGTGCAAAAAGACAGAGATTTTAACAATGACCCGGGAGCCAAGATGGAGGCACCCAGTTGCAGGATAAAGAGGTGTGGATTTCTACATTCACATTGCATTACTCACCTTACAAATGCATATTTCAGACCTATAGTAATAACTAAACCCAGTGTTAAAAATCCTATGAAGGCACTTTAAGACAAAGGAAATGATCAGAAAATTAATTTCCCTTAAATAAACTAGCACACCAGGTACACTACATCCTTATATTTGTGATAGTGCGTGCACGAGAGAGGGAGAGAGAGAGAAAAATAAACGTTACGTGCACTCAGATTAAAGGGTTACTCCAAGCGCCATCACTACTTCATTGATTTGAAATTCTGCAAACACATAGATTAACATCTTAGTTGCCAGAATTGTAACGCCAACTCCAGCAGCTTCATTAGTTCCGTGCTGGTTAAGGTCAGTTCTGTGCCCAACTGGCGACCGATGCCAACATGTACAGCATGATGGTAGCATACAGTCAATGGTGGCCCAGTTTCCTGCCTGTGCCACCCCGGTTATCCCCTCAATCCGTCTTCCCTGACCTTCCTAACCCTCAGGCGAGGGGGAGTGATTGGGTTAGATGAAAATTTTTACTCTGTGATGGTGAGATTTTGGCATATTTATTTTTAAATGGTTACTCTAACCAAAACCCGTTGGAGTAACCTTTAATAAACAAAGCTGAAAATATCCTATATTAATAGATACAAAGAGAGCAACGGTGTGGCACCATCTGGATGGTTTTGATCTGCTGCAGTTCTTTACCAATTACATACCTGCAGACAGAACAGTGATTTAATTCAAGAAATGATTGACAGCCTTGCTCTACGTGTTTTGAAAGAAGTTCACTAAAATATCGCAATTAAAGAACGGAGACATAGAAGGCCAAGTGTAAAAAATGTAAATCTTTGTGCATAAATGCCGACAACTGTCAACATTGCTCTACATTTCTCATGGAACCCAGTTTATACCACCTTAGTTAGCCATAAATAATCCTTAGAGCAAGTTTTTCTCAACTGATCAATTATAAATTGATACACACCACAAATTCAAGGTTCCTATAAAAGGGAAACCTTAACATAGAAAATACTTGACAGGGGAGCTTAGGTCCTCCAAAAAAGGGGAGTAATTGATTCAGATCATACTAAAAGTAAAAAAATTACAGACACTTCTCAACTACCTGGATCCTGTAATACGGATTTCTGACATTTCAATGTAAAGCATATTTTCTCCATTTGTAGAATGTCCAATTTGTTGTCTCAATAATATGAAATGTCATGTTCTAGAGATCTAGGATTTTTATTTTGCTTGTATAGCTTTACAGAACATCTTAATAAATTATGTTTCATTTTCAGAATTAAAATCTCAAATGGACATATTGGATGAATGGAAATATATAAAGAAGAAACTCGAACAAATAAATTGTTGGGTTCATTATTTAAAAAAAAGTCGAAGAAAATATTGAAAATATAAATCTAAGTAATTGGTACAGTCGTGGATTACATAATATGAAGGATATCACTACTGTGAATAAGGTCAAATCGTTTTCTACTTTTGTTTCGGGAAAAAAAAAAAAAAAATATATATATATATATTCCAGGGAGAGAATTATTTAATTATTTTAATTATTTAAGAATAAGTGGTCTAATTTATAAGTATTTTCCAAGTAGTATTTCAGAGGCAGTGGAATACCTAGAATTGCTATATAATCAATCTAATTTTAAAGGCTATATCTCAAAATAAGTGAAAATATTATATAAAAAAAAAAGTGTGATGGCAATAATTGTATTTCAAGAAGAAAATGGGAGCGAGATCTAGGTAAGAACTGCACTACCATAAGTGGACGGCCTCTCTAGTATTAACCTATATACATAATCATGCTCTGAATTTGAGAGAGGTACAATATAAAATACACAATAGACTGTATTGGGTACCAAGTACATTAGCTAAATAAAGAATTGTGTAAGTCCAGATACAAAGTGTTGGAGATGTGGTTTGAATATAGGTAATTTTTTCCATACATGGTGGACTTGTCAATTGATTATTTCTTTTTTGGGAAGAGGCCTTTTTGTTTATAAAATTTTTTATGTGACATGAAGATAGACGGATCTCCAGAGGTAGCGTTGCTACACTTCAATCTTAATACAGCGCATAAAGATTCTCTCCCTATAGTCCTTCACATCCTTACAGCAGCCAAAATGAATAATTGCTAGGAAATGGGAAACCTGCTAGTTTACTTCGATGTGACGGACTATATGAACAGATTATCTGGTAATGCAAAATGGAGTTAGGATGTGCAAGAACAGACAGTTGTAACTCAAACCTGGTTAGAATGTGAATATACTGGATTAAAAGGCTAGACCCCCTAAATGCGCATATATTGTTATAAGAAACAAGTATTTTTAGTGGAAAGGAAAGTGCTCCTACCTTTATCTCTCAGTGATGCTTATTTATATTCTTGTCTGTATATTTATGATGTTAATGCTGTAGATGTATTACAGTAATTATAAGCTTTTATTAGAATATTGTTATGTCATGTATGTAATATCATTTGAAATAAAGAAAAATATATTAACAAAAAAACAAAAAAAAAGTCCAATCCTATGGTCCTCGTAGATGAGCATTGGGATAAAAAAACAAAACACATGTGCGGCCGCACTGCGCTCCTATTGGAGGTTAGCTGTGGGATCAGAGTTTGACTTGTTTCTCAAAGGAAGTGCCTCTAGTGGCGGTCAAGAAGACATCCACTGAAGGCATATTTAAAATGTAAGAACAGCGCTTCTTTATATTACAGGATTAAAACTAAAGGACCACAGCACCCAGACCACGTCATTGAGATGTGGTAGTCATTTAAAAAATATATATATTTATACATTGTGTGTGTGAAGTGGGTTCTCTTTTTTTAAATTTTACAAAAGTGCAGATTTTTCTAGAAATTGGCACTTTTATAAATCAATCTTGTTACACCCCCCACCCCGGCTGTCAATCAGACAACCAGTCCTGTTACTTCAGTTGTGCTGAACTTAAAGGACCACTATAGTGCCAGGAAAACATATTCGTTTTCCTGGCACTATAGTGCCCTGAGGGTGCCCCCACCCTCAGGGACCCCCTCCCGCCGGGCTCTGGGATGAGGAAAGGGTTAAAACTTACCTTTATTCCAGCGCCGGGTGGGGAGCTCTCCTCCTCCTCTCCGATCCTCCCTTTCGGCTGAATGCGCGGAAAGAGCTGCGCACGCATTCAGCCGGTCGCATAGGAAAGCATTCACAATGCTTTCCTATGGACGCTTGCATGCTCTCACTGTGATTTTCACAGTGAGAATCACGCAAGCGCCTCTAGCGGCTGTCAGTGAGACAGCCACTAGAGGATTTGGAGGCTGGATTAACCCCAATATAAACATTTTATAAAAAAAAAAAGGGTTAATCCTAAAGGGACCTGGCACCCAGACCACTTTATTAAGCTGAAGTGGTCTGGCTGCCTAGAGTTGACCTTTAAGAGGCAGGTAACAGTCCAGAGAACCTGCCTTGGAAATACTTCTTATTGAACAGCATTGGGAAGTCTGTGCTTGCAATCACTTCAGAATTATTATTTTTTTTAATGTAGAATTATATGTATGCTTTCAATAAGATATATCAACTAAACGTGAATTTCTCTTTTATTTGGGCAGTGGAGTGTCCCTTTAAAAAGTAATTTAAAAAAATAAATAAATTTGAATGTGCGCATTTACTCAAAAAAACTACAAATAACAGAACTCTAACCCAACATATTAGAACAAAATTAAGCAAAAAAAAGAAAAATTACACACAAAACAAACAATTATGCGGTTTGAAAAAACAAAAGCTAAATGACACACCTCTCCACTGAAAGACTTACTGGCAAGAGGTTGTAAAATTATTGAAAAACTGCAAAAAGGTCTCAAAGGATCTCACGCGACACTTTTTTGAAATAATCATTAGTAAGTCAAAGCGGATAATTCACTTGCCATGGTCACCAGTGACCGATAGATAATCAATGTACTACATATCGTAGTAGTAAAATTATGATCTCCGATGCGGATTGTTTCCTTTCTGGCCTCTGTGTATATAAGCGTTGACTGTGTGGAAGCATAACCTTTGTTAAAATAATCTTCCACTGCCTTTCTATTCATTTTTCTCTATTTAGACTTTTACTTTCACTTTGCCATTTTTGAAGCATTAAACATTTTGCCATTTGAAATATTATTACATTTAAAAGGCTATTATTATGACCATTTACTGTATCAAGTTCTGTGAAAATCTCTGGCACCAGACAAGTAGTTAAAGGGCTTTACAATTTCTATTTGAAATAAGAGGCCAACCAAAACATCAATTTGGGAAGGGCCCTGAGTCAAAAGGAAAATAGTGTATTTCTTATAATGGCATAATCTCAAATCAAAAACATGAACTCTAAGAACTAGATTTCCCATCTGACCAATGTCTAATAGGACACAGACAACTTAAGTGTGGGAACAGTCTACAGCATAATAAACAAGACATTATGACAAAATGTAATGCCACCAGCCATTGAACCTGCACGGTGTGCATGTCCCACTGATTCTTTGCATGAGCTCTCGCCCTGGTCATCACACAGAAAGACCAAGGACTTGTCTCCCCAGTAAGTTTAACTGTAGGTATCTGTGTGACATTTTTGATGGCAAGGTTCTCCAGTGCGGAGACAAAAAATAAAAAATAAATGCCCACAAAACAACAAATGTACAGTAATAAAGAACAGTAAACGAGAGAGGTGGGACTGTTGGTGTAGAATCTTCGTTCTTGATTTCCCCTGATGACAAACGGGTAAGGCTTTAAGGCCAAGCACTTTTTAAATCAAAACGGTCAATATTTGTAAATATTACCGCACTTTTACCCTTGGACCAATTTACCCTTTCCCTAATTGGTCCAGTGCTACTTTTGGAATGTCCAACATGACTTTGAATATTTTTTTTATTGGCACATGTTAAACAATCTTGTAAATTATAAATTAAATTAGAGTACAAATCACTTCTCTCTAATCAGGGAAAAGTAACACACACCTTTTTTGGATAATATGGGTATATGAATGTAGGGGGGGGAAAAAAAGAAAAGAAAAAAAAGACAATAACTGATATTAAACATGAATAGCAGGAATGGAAATGTGTCTGTTAGTATATAACTGTAGAATTTCACGGAGAGGGGCAAGGCACTAGATTGATTAAAAACAATAAAGTATACACATTGTTTCTGCAGCTGCTAAACAACAATTTCTGTTCCCACTTAAAGAAGCTCTGTCACTCAGAAAACATTTTCTCAGCATTTCATGAAGAGAACATGAAATGTTCATAAAGACGGTGTTTCAGTTGCAATTTCCATCAAAAGTTATCAAAAGACAAAGCAGGGGCTACTTTGTCTTATGGTTATCCTCCTCTTGACAAAAGGCAGAGTTTTGTCACTTCCCCCTCGCACTGAAGTGGGCTCATGGTGGATGAAGCACCAGAAGCTGATGATTGAAGATGGCGGCGTCTATGGGGAGAGACCATCAGGCAAGTATAGCTCTGCTGTACAGCACACCAGAAGGCGAGAGAGATGATTTAATGCATTATTCAGGATGCAGAGCTGTATGTGCATATGTGAGCATATATGCTTGCATGTGGTTATGGATTTAAATTAACGCTAAAACACTAATGTTACGTCACACTGATTATCCTTCTATATAAAAACACAATTCTAAACATGTTTAACAAATGTTTGCAATGTGTAGGAGCCAGACATAATGGGGAAGCTTGTGTTTTTTTTTTCCCACCATTAGATCAAGTAGTAGAGGTGTCAGGGGGTCAACACAACTTTATAGATTAGAGTAAACTCATTACTCAATATTAACAGTGGTGAGAGAACCCTTAATAAACAAATATTTAATTCAAGCCACACTAGGATTTCCATTTTCCTTGTGGTTACTACTAAACTGCTTTTTCAGCTTCTTGATGATTGTTGAATAAAACACATATCTGTCTCCCTAATCAGAATTATGTTGATAGTGTGATAGTGAATTGGGCCAACACTGACATTGTACCATAGGACTTAAAAGAGGAACTATCCCTTCTCTTGAAAGGTTACTCCAAGCATCATAACCACTGCATCCCAACTGTAGTTGCTATAATTACAGGAGTACCCCGGTGCTGTTCCCTAGTAATGGAGCAAACCATTTTGCAAGAGTTTGCCCTCTTGCCTGGATCCTGCCAGGAACGTAGTCTCCCCTGGTGCTGTGTGACACAAATCTAGCTATTGGTTGAGACCCTCAGCTGAGCGCACTCAGCAGATGAATAACCAAAGAATATGCACAGAATTCATGACAGGCGCACAGTCTGATTTACTGGCATATATACTAACCTTAACCCAAACCCCATTAAGAAACGGACACAGGTTATAATATTAGAAATATTAGTCCACAGCTTTATTAATTAAGTAATAACAAATAGGGTTATTGCCAACAAATGTTATTAAAGTCATCATCCCCCCCCCCCCCCCCCCCATATACATAACATACCCCTGGCAATGACCCCACAATAATAACAATTAACATATTAACACAGAAACTGGCCGTCCAATATGACCACATTTCCACCAGATTAATTGTAGGGGTGTACCAAGACATGGCTACACCCCCAGGTTCTGAGCCACTGACAGGCTCGAGCCTACCAACCACATGTAACACTGCCTAATCAACACTAAACCTCAGGATGCCCACTTCCTCCTCCATCTAACTCCTGATTTAACCAGGCCATTCCCCGCCGCTGTGAAAAAACTAGAAAATGTTATAACCTAGCCAATTAGAGACAACTGACAGGTAAGTTTAGTTAAGATGGCTACTTCATAAGATGGCCGGTATAAATACTCCCGTTGTAGCTCCGCCTAACCCAGCTTATTAACGGTCACTCAACTTCCTTTGGCTGTTATGCCTACCTCCTGGCTCTGTCAAGGCCCACTCCCCTAGCTGTGCTGATCCATGGGCTACATAAAGCACAATTAATTACCTCTGTATCACTTGGGAGTGTGGATAATATCACACCATGATGCCCCAGTCATATTCACAGATGCTTGGAAATCTACATGGTCAGTGCTGTACGAGCACTTAGGGGCCTGGGAATTTCTTCCATATTGCCGGAAATGGGCATGCACCCTCATGATGAACATGTGCATGGCATTGTGGAAATTAAGCAAATAGGCCTGCATGTTCTAGCTATGCCAGGACATTTTGGCACAAGATGCAAATACAGATTTTATCAAAAATAATTTTAAAACCAGTTAGCTATAGGGTTGTGCCAAAAATCAGACAATACACTGTTTGTTTATGTACTAACAGAAATTTGAAAAAGACAAGCTTTCAGAAGATCCTCCCTCTCTCAAATATAATGGATTTTTGTTTTACGTAGTGGTTTTGTTTTTGGTAGTAGTACAGTTCTACAGGTATATTATCTATACTTGTGTAATGACAAAACAGTCTGCAATTCTAACTAATCTACATGAAAACCAATATAAGTCATCATTTGTCAAATAGCATCACACATTTTGGCATTCATTGTTTTAGCAAGGTTCTTCATGGCTAGAATCACTGGCTGAAATAAAGGAAGTGGATGCTCTATTGTATACGATGAAGAAATGCATATACTGGTAAATGGAGCAAAGCAATTAAAAGCTTTCTTTGCCTACCTCTTCCCATCTGTGTGAATAATTTTTAAGACAGGTTTATGATGAAAATGTCAGAGCACCTGCTGCACAGATTTCACAAATCTGCTTCATTGAAGCGGCTCACAAATAATTCATATACATAACATTAAATTAAATCTGTAAGACACTTCAAACAATTACCAGTATTTTAAGACTTATTTTATAATAAATAGGTAGATCCCCCCCGCCCCCCTTCCCGTAGGCCTTCCTGTGCTTTGTGACATCACCACCTTGCCCATATCCCAGAACAAAACACTCAATTGGCTGCCTATTTCGACGCAACTGCGATCAGCAATTTTCTCTCAAGAGGGAAAATATCCATCAAAAACGATCAGTTTGTCTTTTGGCTTTAAAAAAAATATAAAAAAATTGGTATTTTATTAACATATCTAGGTTAGCTGATCATATAACCAAAATGATGTATCAAGTATTCTTGTGCACATATCTATTAAATGTAAAAACCAAGACAAAACAAAAAACTACCTACTATGACAGATGATTGGTTTAGTGGATGAGCACTAGTAATTATCAAGAGTTATTCCACTATAGAAAATGTATCACATGATCATTAACACATACCAATAGTATCAGCTAAACATACACTGAAACAAAACCTTAATATTTATAATCAAAGTACGGTAATCATTTTTTGGGATAGCACAATTCAAATACATCACAATACCATGCATATTTGTATTTGCAGTGATGGCTATCATGTGGAATTCCAGCTATGGTGAACCATACTTCTCAAAAAGCTCAGCCAGCCAAAAGGTATCAGTCGCTGAGCTAAAAATCCTGAAACCGCATGTCTGTTCTCAGATTGCATGGAACAGACAAGCACAATTACTGCATATAGTAAATATCACATTGGATACATGCTGAGCATCAGATGCTAGAACTGACATTTGGATATACACTATGCTCATCATGGATTCCTAGAACTTAATCTCTTTAATGACTTTCATGCAAAAAGCATATTTTCCCATCATCTTCTTCTTTGTACAATTTTATGAGAAAAAAAAAAGTCAAATGGCTATAGAATGCGTCACTGACTACCTAGACGATACACAGACTTGAAAAAAATCTAATGGTTTTGCAACTGATTTAATGCTGAATTATTAAACATTAGGGCAATATGCTTTTGGTCCTTGTTTGAATTATTCATATTGGAGCTTTGAAATTAAATGGAGGACATTTCCCCCCCCCCCCCCTCGGATATAAATCCCATTTTGCTTTACAAAAAGTATAACTTCAACTGTATGGATGCATAGCTGTGATCTATTCAAAAAGAGATTATAAAACATTAGCAGTATGCAATCTCACACCTCCCCCATATCTCTGGAACAAAATCAATGAATCCATTTAGGACAAAAAAAAAAAAAAAAGACAATCCACCCACACGTGGTAGAGCAATTTGAAATTCTAAATATACATATTCTTAGAAAATATATGCATTGTAAATGTCAATTGAAAGCTTCAAACAAAATTTAAAATATCATTAAAAATATG
This sequence comes from Pelobates fuscus, assembly GCF_036172605.1. Classification (NCBI taxonomy): domain Eukaryota; kingdom Metazoa; phylum Chordata; class Amphibia; order Anura; family Pelobatidae; genus Pelobates; species Pelobates fuscus. The sequence goes on from NC_086324.1 coordinate 77,686,268, forward strand.
TTATCTGGCCAGAACGAAACTAGCCATTGACTTGGTTACACAATAAATACTGATAAAAGCCAGAACCAGCAAGATGGTTAGTGGTAGCAACATGTACTCAAATCTTGTTGCTGGTTTTCGGAATTCAAAGAATTTCATTTATTTTCTGAATATAAATTCAGACGTCAATAGGAAACGCCATTTAAAAAATATATATATTCAAAACTAAAACCATGGCCTTTTTTTCAAATAACATTGACCTTAACGAAGTAGTATGGATACATATAATGAGCATATTAACCCATACATTCCCAAGAGCTTACATTTCCATCTTTAAAAAAACATGGGTTTTGCTTTTTTCTCAGCTACCGTATCTGCAAGTTCCACTTTTATGGAAAAAGTAGATTGAAGCAACCTTACGGATTACACAGAAATGAAAGTAAAATGTTTGTATGTCACTGAAAAAAAAAACAAAAAAAAAAAACACATTGCGTTTTAGTTTTATTCTGAAGGCTGCTATCCATGTTGTGCAAACCATCGCAGCGTTTCAAAATTAACCATTTTCTTACTTCACGCTTTTTACCCCCCAATCAAGGGACCAATAGATGATCTCACACAGGCTTATACTACCACTTTTATTATGACTCTTAAAACTTAAATGGGATTCTCACTGTACTTTGATCTATTGTTCTAAAGTGCAACTGCTGTTATGGTTTCCTACTGGAGTAAGGCAACAGCTGCAGCCAAAGTATCACATACAGTCTGCCTTGGGCATGCTGGCTATGTCAACAGATTATCTTGCATTGAGCTGTCTAGACTGTTATTAATATGCAACTGATTCAAAATACTGGCCTTGTGGGTTGTGTTTTTGGGGGGCCAAGTAGCATAATCTTTTTTAATTATCCTGCTCAATATAAAAAAAAAAAAAAAAATGGCAGCGGATTTAATACCCATCATGCACACAAGAGGAAATAATAGCATGAACGCATCTCAGCGGACACCCATTGAAAGAAAGCAAGTAATGTGCTTATTAAATGTCATATCTGTGTTTTGGAAGGAAGGAGATGCATGCATTAAAGTGACAGTATTAATTATCAAAGCCAGTAGAGAGGTTCTATGAATGAAACAACCAGTCCCTACAACTTGTGTTAGACACAAAATCATCTTCTCTGTTACTGTACACTGAAACACGTTTATAAAAAAAAAAAATAGTCTTTATGGAATTGCCAAGGGTGACAAAACTGGAAATATTTCAAGACACATCAGAATACACAAAATTTTCCAGAGACAATTCTAACATGTTGACTTAACAGAACCAAAAGCAGTTACAGGTTTTGATTTATTATGGTATTCATGTAATTGTACTAATGGAAATCCCCTTTTTTTTTCCCCCCCACAAATGCATTCTAACCCATTATTATAGTGCAGAGTGGGAAGAGATTCACATTTCATCCATCAAGTAAATTATATTTAACCCCTTCAGGGCCAAATGAGATCTCAGGACTGTCACTCGAACAAGGCATGTGCCCAGGTCCAGCACTTAAAGGGTTATAAAATGCACCCTTCATGTCTCCTGCAAGCACTAAGTAGTGTGCTGTATGACAATACTTTAAAACACAACTCTTTTGTTTTATAGTGTAATTGACTTTGCAGCTGCAGTTATTCTGTTACACTGCCTCTCATCAACACATGGAGGAAAAAATACAATTATAACCCTGCAATCTTACAGCATGGCAGCACTCAAAACATACATTGCTTAAAGATTACATTATATATATATATATATATATATATATATATATATATATATATATATTTAGCTTCCTTATTTGCATTGTATACTCAGTCAGGAACCTTGAATGTGACATGCATTACACACTTCCATTTTAATGTAATTTGAATGAAAGAAACATAATCATGAATTAAACTCTGTGTATTTTAAAAAATATATAATTATTATTATATGACTAAGGGTCATGAGATTTCTGATGATGGGGTGAAAACAAGCAGGTCATCGGTAGCCTTTCAGAAAAAAGTCACTGGGTTTTGCTGATTAAGCATGTTGCTTTTACAGAGAGAAAAAAGAAATCTGTCTGCTGAAATGACACAGGCATGAAAGCATATGTACCTATCTTTCACATATAACATAAAACAGAAATTTAAAAACCAAGAATGACAGTTTTATACCATGATTTCTTAATGGGCAACTCTTTCAGTTTACTGAATACAACATGGAATTGCAATCGTATCCACATGTTGTTCATTCTAAAAGCCTAATGCAGTTTCCAAATAGAAGGTGAGGGTTAAGAATTTAGAATGAGCTGCTGATTACTCGGATTCTGCAAGGTACCAGGGAAAGAAAATCAAGGCAATGTGAAAGTGAACGTGTGTATGCAGTTAAAGATTTACAAGATTAATTTAAATCATTCACCTGCTGCCAATTTTCCTCCAAAGACGGCATTGCTGAGAAGTAGCCCGTGTCATGTACAATCTGCAGCTCCTGGAATATGCTATAACTACCCAAAACATCCATGTTTGCAATTGCAAGCTAAGAAAAAAAAATATGTATATTCCTTGATTATAGCGTCCTCCTATAACAAAGATAGATCCAGACAAAAAGTCCTCTCTTTGAAATGTTTTACACAGGGTGATTACACAGTCAATGCAAAGAGCAAGCAGGAGAACTGATCAATCAAACCCCAGCATTTGGAAGAAAAATATATTACATGGGTGATAAATGTATATGGGCAAAAAAAAAAAAAAAAAATAGAATAGAATAAAAAAAATAATAATGAAAAAGTCAACATCCAGAGAGCACTTTAAGGGATGCAAGAAATCCTTTTGCAAAGCTGGTGATCACTCCAGAGCTTGTACCAGGAAGAAAGATGCAAACTCACTGACATTAAATTGCCATCATCTATTTGTATACCAGTGCTGCCTGCTCCTGGATGCAATCTTAGCTCTTTTTTTTTTTAGGAGGAAGGGGAAGAGAAGTGCTTGCATTTTTCACCCCCCCTCTGTTTTTTTTTTTTTTTTTCTCTCTCTCTCTCTCTCTCTCTCTCTCTCGTTTTTTCACTCCCCCCTCCCTTTTTTGCTTCTTAAGAGACTTTCTCTCTCCCTCCTCCTCCTCCTCCAGATCTGGCAGATGAGTTGAGCTCCTCCCTTAGTCCTTTCCCCCTCCTCCTTCTCCACTTCGATGTCCCCTGCCCGCACTGCGCATGCGCAAGGAATTCTTGGAAGAAGCTGTCACTCCGGAGAGCCTTGTGACCATGTTAGGAAAACAAGGGAAGAGAAAGGGGCGGGTTTTAGGCTGGAGGGGTGCTGCAACGTCACTCGCGACCAATCGGAACAGGCAGAGACCGGCTAAGGGCGGGGCTTAGCGAGCTGAGCGTTTTGTGATTGGCTGAGCGAGCCCCTCTGTGCTGCCTTACAAGGCAGTGTAAGGGGAGCTATTTTTGGAGCCCTATATAAGCCGCAGCGTGTCATCGCAGAGCCGCTTGGCCTAGGAAATTGTGCAGAGCTCGGAGTGCGAGAGCATCTCTGTCGACCACTGGCGAACGCATGTGCTGGCTCGGATTCTAAATTTTAAATGGCTGGAGACCTAGCAGGAAACATGTAGTATCCCCTCTGTAGACTACTCACACACTGTGCATGGTGCACTCCGGGGATGGCTGGGCTCATTGACACCAGTGAATGGCTGCTACCAGCCTTTGGCTATTCTGCTCTTGTGGTCTAGCGATGCTTGGCTAAGGATTATGGGAATGGTAGTTCCCAAAAGTTGGGGAACCTATGATTCTAAATCATTGGTGCAGAATGTGAAGTTTCCATAGGGCTTAGTTCACAAACCAGGTATGTTCTCCATGGAGCCGCTGATACACAGCCCAGGGGTACCAAACATTCTCTAGCAGTGATATTCTGTACACATTGTAACGTCTCTAGGATTTAGATAAACCATGTAAATGTATAGTTAAGGTTTTGCTGAACCCCATCTAAAGCAGAAGTGAAAAACATTGTAAAACTAGTAGTTCTGAAGCTGCCTAGGTTTACATCAAGCACCATGAACACTTCAGTGATTTCAAGTGGTCATGGTGCCTGAAGTTTGCATGTGTACAGTTTTGATTTTAAACCCTGCACATATGCAGTTCACCTCTGTCAGCACCATTAGGGTGTCATCAGCCTGCTCTGAACTCCACTAATATCAGTTCTCTGTTAATTGCATTGCACAGAATTGCAGTCTTTGGCTGAAAACAGTCAGCTGACACATTTAACCAGTGAATAGCATAGTTTTCTGCAGAAACCAGGAGAATGTTAAAGGGACACTATAGGCACCCATGTCATTTCTTCTCATTGAACTGGTCTGGGTGCAGTATTCCTGTCCGCAGAGGCGGCTCTCTAATTAGCACTGATGGGGGGCCTTGCAGCCACTTAAATCGCATTGGGGCAGTGTGACATGTCGGGCACTCTGTCTTGACATAGGAGGGGTCACAGCGTTTTGCCCTTTATGCCACCGGGAGCGAGGCCCCTCTACACCGCCTGCCCGGGAGAGAGCCAGGTGCAGAGCTGCAGACTGAGGGATTTCACAATCTCAGCCAATCAGAACGCTCTGACTGGAGATCGTGAGACTTAACACATGGTCTGCAGCTCTACACCCGACAGAGCTGCAGACCAGATAGGGAGACCACCAGGAAATCTGTTTATTGAAAAGGTATTTATCACCCCCTGCCCTATCACAGTCTCTGCTTCCCACCTCCTACCCTGTCAATGCCCTCCTATCACCCCCTACCCTGTCACTCTACCACCCTCTGCCCCCTACCTCTCTGCTCACTGCCCTCCTTCCACCCCCTACCCTGTCACTGCCCTCTAGCACCCACTGCCTTGTCACAGCCCCCTACCATCCTCTGCCCCAGCACCCTCTGCCCCCCTACCACCTCCTGGAGATCTCAATACTTAACACATGGTCTGCAGCTCTGCACCTGACGGAGCTGCTTACAAGATAGGGAGCCCACCAGGAAATCAGTTTATTGTAAAGGTATTTATCATCCCCTGTCACAGTCTCCGCTCCCTATCCTGTAACTGCCCCCCTACCACCTCCTGCCCCAGCCACCCCCTACCCTGTCACTGCCCCATACCACCCTCTGCTCCCTATCTGGTCACTGACTCCTACCACCCTCTGCCCCTACCCTGTCACTACCACCCTCTGCTGCAGCCACCCTCTGCCCCTACCCTGTCACTGCCCCACCAACCCAGCCACTCTATGCCCATGCCCCCTGCCCCAGCCCTCCTACCATCCTCTGCCCCAGCCCTCCTACCATCCTCTGCCCCAGCCCCCCTACCATCCTCTACCCTGTCTCTGCCCTCTTACCACCCTCTGCAACTATCACCCACTGCCCCAGCTCCCCTGACATACATACATACTTGCAGACACATACACACACACATACATACATACATACTTGCAGACACATACATATACACACGTCATTTATCAGCCACCCTCCTCTTACCTTTAAGTTGCAGGAGGGTGGCTGGGGATGATGGGAGCGGATGCCTCTGGTGTCCTCTCCCCCCGTGCGGAGTAAGCTGGGAGGAAGTGACTGGCCGTCCCTTCCTCCCAGCAGCACTTGCAGTGTAGCCTCAATTTTTTTAAAAGGGACCCGGTCGCGCAATTACCTGGCCGCAGTGCTGACCGGGCCCCTGAAGATATAGGGCCCATTGGGTGTCCCTAAATGCTTGGGCCATCTGATGGGCCCTGGTGCAGATGCACCTGTGGCAGTTTCGCCACTTCACGTGGGGGCCGGGCTCGTGACAACCGTCATGGTTGTGACCCCCTGATGGCGGCCCTGTCTATCACTATATGTCCAATGGTTACTCTGCAGGTTTTATCTACTAAATTAGGAAACGTATGTATTTTTATTTTATTTATTTTTTTCCCCTTTGGGGGTATATGGGAAGGAAAAAAAAGTCTTGCAAAAGTTAGAGGCTTGCGGTCTGCATCCTTAAAAGCCCTCTTTCTCAGAGACAGATTAAAATGACCCATCAAAAGCTTCTCATGGAGAAACCTCTGTGCTGGAGCAGCGTGTGTGCGCACGCACGCACACACACAATCGCAGTACAGCTCCTTGAGAAGGGTGAAGGCAAGTGCACTCTAGTTTAGCACATCTGCTGCTTCTGTTAGCTCTGAAGAGCAAACATAGGCAGGAGAAGAACTCATTGGCAGTCTGAGTGACATCCAGGGAGGTGTTGCTGCCACCATATATAAAACACAATCCACTTCAATGAGATGAAGTGGCCTGGATTCCTATAGTATTCATTTTAAGTAATTGTTTGTATAATTAACTAGGTAAGCCTGGGGAGGAGGCAACTTTGCTGCACACCACTCTATAAGTAGTTAGCATGACAGGATACCTGGTACTTGCTTATGTTCTCCACGATAGCGTAGCAGAAGCCACATGTTGTGCATGGGTAGAGCGGAGGAGAGCAAACCTAAAAAGAAAATATGTCATTATTATATAGGGGTTATCACGTTTTGCTTTGTGATCACGCCCCAGATGTTTGTGGAACCTAGCAACCCCTCTGTCTTATACTGAATTACAGACACGCAGAATTATTCACTAAAGTGAGAATTGTTGAAATTCAAAGTACGTTCAAAATGAATTTCAGATTTAAGGCCAAGTCAACTGTGCTTCCAGGTTGGCTATTTTGGTCTAAAAATTTAATTTCACTTTGAATTCCCAACAACCCTCATTTTAGTATTTAACCCTGATCCAGTGAGCAAGCAGATAATGGTCTAAAGGAGGCAACTATTTCAATAATCATACAGTTATACATTGAGCTAGCCAAATATCTAAGAAAATGTATAGCTAACTTACCAATTCCTTTCAGACAGAAACAATGACCAATAACCCTGTACCTGTGCCCTCTTTTATTGTAAACCACAAATCTGGCTTCTCTTAACAGATATACACACATCTGGCTACCCACAAATAACACATGGCATCCTACAATGGCTACCAAAGGTTTCATACTAGGAATTGTGGGGTGCCACATGATACAGGTGTGTGGGGGATGGTGTATGCATTAAACATATCTATTTGCAACAGCAACCTTTGTGGAGACAGAAACAAATCTTCGGACAGATCTTTTATCGACAATATAAAAACACATGAAGATAAATTTATATAGGTAAACTTGCAGGTGAATTGTCCAATTCCGTAAAGAAAGAAAACAAGCAAAAAACACATGCCTGGATAATGGTGCCATAGCAATGTGGATGACATACAATTGCAAAGTAATATAGGCATTCCATCCATGAGACTAATGTCTTGAGATATAGAAAGTGTAATGTTTTTCCTATATGGGCTGCCTTATAGTGTTAGGAACACTATAGAAAATATCTGTTCACCCAACCTTGCACCTTCCTGATTCCAGCGTCAATATAAGACCCTGTAATGTAAGACCACACATTGAATATGCTGTGCAATTTTGGGCACCTGTTCTAAAGAAGGATATTATGGCACTAGAAAAAGTGCAGAGGCGGGCTACAAAATTAATAAAAGGAATGGAACATATCAGCTATGAAGAAAGGTTAACAAATTTAAACCTATTTAGTTTAGAAAAACGTCGCCTGAGAGGGGATATGATAACATTATACAAATATATTCGAGGCCAATACAAACCATTGTGTGGAAATCTATTCACAAACCGGACTTTACATAGGACACGAGGTCATGCGTTTAGACTAGAAGAAAGAAGATTTCGTCTAAGGCAAAGGAAAGGTTTTTTTACTGTAAGAACAATCAGGATGTGGAATTCTCTGCCTGAAGAAGTGGTTTTATCAGAGTCCATACAGATGTTCAAACAGCTACTAGATGCATACTTGCAGAAACAGAATATTCAAGGATATAATCTTTCAATGTAGGGTAATAACTGCTTGATCCAAGGATAAATCTGACTGCCATTCTGGGGTCAAGAAGGAATTTTTTTCCTAGGTTGTTGCAAAATTGGAAGTGCTTCAAACTGGGTTTTTTGGTTTTTTTTTTTATGCCTTCTTTTGGATCAACAGCAAAAAACATGTGAGGAAGGCTGAACTTGGTGGACGCAAGTCTCTTTTCAGCTATGTAACTATGTAATATGTTCGGCACTTTGTCTGGCTGCTCCGCCGTCATCGGACGATCAGGGAAACCTAATAAGCACGCACAGCAATTCTGAAAACGCTATACGTCCTCATGCAAAGCGTGAGGACATCCAGCATCATTTTACAGAGTCACACTCCGTTAAACAGCAGGAAGTGCTATAGTGTCCCTTTAACAATTTCAGGGTTGTACAAAGCTGCAAATACTAAATTAGAAGGACATATGGACTCTAGGAATCAGATTGTGATCATTAAGGGATTATAAATGTGGTTCTTACAGGGCTGAACCTACTCTGATAATGTAATGTGTATATCTGCTATCTAGAATTTAAATATGGGGAATTGTTCGGATCAGAGAGGCTTACCAGTTTCAGAATTTTTATTATTTAAGCAATAATAATAATAGATGATGTCCTGCTTCTTTAAAGCAGGGAATGTCTGGTTCTCAGTGAGTGACATCGAAGTGTGAGTCAATGAGCCATGATAGCTGTCCTTGTGAACCATAATTAAGACTCCTAATTTAGCGCTGTCTGTTTTATCATTAAATCACAAACTGCATTTTCAATTCATTTATTTTACCTCCCTCTCAATTAGGCTACATTTACAATGCCATTATTATATCTGTCCTTATTTCAGTTGGAAAATATGTTGTTTTCTTTCAAAAAAGAAACCATTAAATTCATGCAAATATATATCCTCACCCGTAACAGTTTTGATTATGTGAATATAATACTATATAGCTGAGACATTGCTATTGAAACTCAAATGCTATATTAAAATAAACTCCCTCGAAGGTATCATTTTTATTTAGCCTTTTATGTAGCTCATATTTTTCATCTTCCACCTTGCTGCACGCATAAAAATATAATGCACAACTGAGCATGTGTGTATTAATTGTATTGCAAGGCATAACCGTACAAACCCCTTGTGTGCATAACACAAAAGACTGCTGGTGACATTTCAAACACAAGTCCTTGATCATGGAACAAGAAAATATAAATATTTTCAAAGATTACTATTTATTTGCATCCAGCGAAAAGCTTCATATCAACGGTAAATAAGAATATTTTACAAAAGCTTTTAAGTGTGGGGAGGGAGGGGCACGTGTGTCAATAGTTTTTTTTTTTTTTTTTTTTTATCTTTCTAGATTTTTTCTGAAAATTTCATCAGATCTTTCCGATACTGACATGACAATCCCAGTATGAGCCAGAATCATTGCTTTACTTTGGTATGTTGCTCTTTGTCGCAATCTCTAGACTTGGACATTTCTCTAAACTAGGAGTGGCGAAACCATAGATCCTGGGAGGAGTAGCACTTCCATCAGCCTATCTTCTGAACATCTATGCACCAACATTTCTAATACCTATTTTTATGGTTTTAAATCCAAAATTATAAATAAAAGGTAGACAGAGAATGTAGAAAAGCTAGCATGATGCAAAAATATTACAACTACAAAGCTGAGAAAATGGAAAATTTAAAAGGCACAGCAATAAAGAAAGGAAAGAGTGGAGCAAGAGAAAAATACAAATAAACAAATATTTGGGGATTGAAGGGTTATTGTTATGGCACAAAAGTTAAACATGAATAGAGAGAAGCACATGGTGAGATAGGAGGTTCATAAAAGTACAATTACGTATAATGAGAAAAAGAGTCAAGAAGAGAGGTCGAAACAGTAAAAGGAGAGGTTGGAACTAAAAATAGTTCTAGATAGCTGGTCCCGATTTTGTAATTAACTTCACATTATAGGCCAGTATTCCCCATGTCTAGAATTCCAGAATTTTGCAGTTCCTAATTTTTTTGTCCTGTAAATAAAAATAAATATTTTCAAAATGATCATGGTAAAGCACATGCCTCTGCAGTCCTACAAACCTTCCATATATAATTTTTCTGTCGAAACACAAGTCAAGTTTTACCTTTCCATCTACTTTTGAATCCAGAGAGCATAAACCCACAAAAGCTGATAGTTCTCTGCCACTGGCCACCATGTGCGGTATTTCTGGCACACCAGGACTTCAGAGAGTCAGGAGGCCTGCCAATGCCAGATATAGGTGCAGCTCCATGAGGCACTTCCTGGCTGTGGTGTCATAGCCGGTGGTTCTCACCGCAAAATGTAAGGAAACATGGCCCAAGGAGGGAGAGCTACACTCCAAGAGAGGGTGAGTATCTGTTTATTTCAAGTCAGTGTATGTATCTGTGTGGGTAGATCTGTGCATGTGAATCAATCTATGTGTGTGCGAGTGTGTTTCTGTGCATGTTTGTCAGCGTGTGAAGATCCCTATGTATGTGTGTAAATCTGTGGAATATATATCTATAGTAGTGCATGTGTGTGTGTGTTTCTGTGGTTAACAATGTATGTCTGTGAATACGCTTCTGCATGGAAACACTTTCATTACACACAAACACACCACTGCATTCAAACACCAACACTGTACATAAACACACGTCTGCATGCAAACACTACAAACATCCCTACATGTAAACACTGACACTAATCACAAACATACTCCTGCATTCAAACACCAATGCTATACACAAATACACCCATGCAGTCAAACATCAGCATTATACACAAATACACATACATTCACATATATACTCTGTACAAAAGAACACCTATATTCACACATAGGCACAGCACACACATAGAACTCTGCAAGTATGGGCGAATAGTAGATCTACAGCTGGTGAAGCATCATAAGAGTTGTACCACAGTTGAGGATCACCTTTTGGCTACAAATGGTCTACAGGGGAGGGTAGGGGGACTTTTGTTTGCACAAGGGCCATCTTTACATTGGTTCCATTGGTCAATCAGAGGCGTAACTAGAAACCACAGGGCCCCGTGCGAAAACTGTCCTGGGTCCCCCGCCCCCCATACATCTTCCTTACCCCCTACCCCTGTCCCACCATTTGTAAAACATAACACAATTTATATACACGGACACACAGAATGACACACATTCAGATACAAACACTGACACATGCGGATACACAGACACACACATACAGAGAGATACACATATAGACAAATGCAGATACACATACACAATGACACGCATACAGATACATAGGGGCACACACTGACATGCAGACAGATACACACGTGCAGCAATAAAAGATACACATACAGACACACATGCAGACATACAAATACACATACAGACACATGCAGACAAACAGATACACATACAAATATGCATATGCAGATACACATGCGGATACACAGAAACACATAGACACGCATGCAGATACACAGACAGCCTTAATGACAAACATTCAGATACACAGAATGATACACATACAGATATAAACAGTGACACACATACAGATACATAGGGGCACACACTGACACATAAAGACAAACAGATACACATACAGACACAGAACACACAGACACATGTGGATACACAGATGCACATACAGACAGATACACATATAGACATGCATGCAGATACACAGACACACTTAATGACAAACATTTAGCACACACAGATATACAGATACAGACATTCACAAACACACACGGATACAGACACACATTCACACACACATAAAGACATTCACACAACACACACAAACTGTTAAAAATGTTAGTCACCCTCCTGTTTCCTACCTTTAGGTGCAGGAGGGTGACGTCCCTGGCTTCCAGTGGCTGCCGAATGGTGATGGGAGTCAGAGCTCCCACACTGACTCCCTCCTTTCCCTGCATTCTCCTCCCACAGAACTGAGAGCAGCGATCCGGGAGGAAATAGGAGAACTTCGCAGAGACCTTGAAGCCCTTGAAAACCGGGTGGAGTAACTGGAGGCAGAAGGCCTGCGCCTCACGCAACACACACAGGCTGCAGACCTAGTGACCTCCAGACAGGTCTCCTTGCTCCTGGAGTTTCAGCGGCAGGTAGAAGACCGAGATAACAGGGGCCGGCAGAACAATATCCCTGAGACAGACGACGAGAGCCTGCAAGAAATCCTGCCGAGCCTGTTCACACAGATCCTGGGTAAATCAGCAGCAGTGGAATATAATAATGAACACGCCCATAGGGCCCTCTGGCCTCCTAGAAGAGATGGCTTGCTGAGAGACGTTGTATGCTGTCTACTGTCCTTTCAACTGAAGGCCAATATCATGAGGGTGGCAAGATCCCTGAACTCAATCCATTTCATGGACACACAAGTCAATCTATTCCAGGACATCTCCACCCTGACACTGGAAGCGCAGAGATCACTGAGGCCTCTGACATGCATGTTACAAGAAAAACGGATCCCCTACTGCTGGGGGTACCCCTTCAGTCTCCAGGCCCACATGGACAACACCTGGCATGTGGTCCGCTGGCCCAACAATGTACCCCATTTCCTGCAAGCCATGAGGTTGCCGGCGGTGGCTATCCAAAATTGGATTCTTGAGGGCTCTCAGCCACAGCAACCAACACTACCAGGACTAGGGGCCATATTGTTCCCATGCCCATAGGGCTCAACACCAGAGGTGAGCACACCTTTTAGACCCTAATCCCCCGAACTCTGAAACCAGGCCCTTATCCTGATCATAAACGCTAGGAACATTGTCCGCCGGGCGGCCTTTGCCCTCTCCCCTCCCCTGCGCTACATGGCCCTGGAAGGATGGTCGCCCCTTCGGAATGTAGACCCCTGTGGGTTGGGATGGAACCCACTATTCATATTGAGTGGGGGTGGACGGGATAGAGATATGGGATTCCCTCTTGGAATTTGAACATAAACCTCTCCTACACTCTCCGGGATGGTAGCTCGCAGCTCCCTCTCGGACCCACCGTACGAACTTCACTGTTGCAAGTACCAGACGCAAGTAACAGCTGTTGTTACCCCCATGTGCATCAGCCCTTCCCACATTCTATTCCTTGCAATGCCCTGAGTATTGCCATGGAAGGTACAACCAAATGCATATTATGTGTCGGGATGGGTGGAGGGGTGGGGGGTCGACTGGATGTGTCCAAGTACCCCGAGGACCTAGACCAGGTGATCTTAAACATCTGAACTGTCTCTGACGTACCCCCCCCTAGACACCAGTAGTAGCACGATTCCCGACTGCACTCCACCGACGATTAGGGTGCTGATGTTACCCAAGTTACCTCACACTGGGACCCCTGGACTACGCAATGGGGTGGGCGAGGGAGACATGGACCAGTCCACACTTCTGGGAGATGGTTAACTTGCAATTGTATATATTTCCCTTTTCTAAAAATTGTTAAACATATGCTGAAAGTGTTATTTGCTGCATAACTGTGAGTTGGGTACCTACGCCTGTTATGCCGTAGTGTTCTCCGACCTACCTACCATTACACTTCCTAGTCCCCCTCGCAAAAGACTCCCAGTGTACATACGATCGGTGGGGTGGAACGTACAGAGACCCTCGGGCCTGTGCATCCCTACCCGATACTCCCCGATCTAGAGTCGTGTTTGCTTGCTACACCCCTATTTCTTCTCTCCCCATCTTCACACCTTCCCTCTTCCTCCTCTGCCTTCCCCCCTCTACTCCCACCCTCCACGCTCCCTCCCTGGTGTCGCAATCCTGTTCGCCCGCACGATCCCATTCCAATGCCAGGCCACCCTTGAAGACACCCTGGGAAGGTTCCTATTTGTAAAAGACACTATTGCCAAGTGTACATATACCTTGGCCTGTATAAAAGGCCCCAAACTTAGACAGCACACCTTCCTCACTAAGACCCTTGTGAAGCTCCAAATGTTCAGTGAGGGCCTACTAGTCCTGGCTGGGAACCTCAATCTTCCCCTGGAACCCCATATGGACTCCTCCAGGGGGACTAGCACCATATTGCCTCACTGCATCCATTCAGCGCAGACAGTCCTGCGTGGACTGGGCTTGGTAGATTGCTGAAGGGTGGCGCACCACGAAGATAAAAACTTCACGTATTACTCCCCAGTCCACAAACAGTATAGTCGCATAGACTATATTTTCCTAGCACAAGAATACCTTTCCCTCCTTTTGTAAAGCGACATAGGGCTCTTCGATACCTCTGACCATTCTCCGACATTGGTACAGATCACATCCCTCCTGTTTAAACCCACAGGCCACCAGTGGAAACTAAACTAAAACCTCCTCACATTACCATTTGCTTTCAGCGAAAAAAGGAACGCACTAAGCACATCACCGACCTACTCTCCTGAATTGCCGAGTTAGAACAGACTCACAATAGCACCCTGACAGACGATATATTCATGCAACTAACAGTGGCCCTACACAAAATCCCTGATTAAAAACCTACTCATAGCAGCCAAATCCTTAATCCCAACCATGTGAAAGCCCTGAGGGTGCCTACCCTCCAGTAGTGGATAGCTAGAGTAGAGGAGATAGCTGAAAGTTTCTTACCGCAGCCCTCTGGGGCACCTCAGACAAACACCTTAACACCTGGACACCCTGGATGGCATATATCTCCCAGACAACCAGACTCCAGATACTGGTTAGGTCCCTAGACTAATGTGGGCCGAACCCCCTCCCCCCCCTTTCTCTATCTATCCTCCCGTCCACCTTAGTCCCCCGCCCCTATCTGATACCTGCCTTTTCGAAAAATATAGGCAATATGACCAACCTAAGTAAAAAAACAAATACAAGGAGACCCAACTACGGCTAAGCTGTTTCTGGTCTGCCGAAACTGACCCTAGTATTCTCTATACTGTACGCCCGCTAACCCTGTAACGGTGTAACACGAGCTATGATGCACAGCAACTCACAGTCTCTGTTGCACATATACACTGTACAAGTTACTGTTACTTCATATTGCTTCTTATTCGATGTTACAATTTCTCAGCTCAACAGTACCCCTATGCCATATATGTACTTGTATGTAATAGTAAGAAAAGAAGGTACACTGGGACTGGATAATTCCCAAAAGCCTGTATCAGTTGAGAATACCCTATTGTTTGTGTTAGGCCTGATAAAGCTATTGCAGCTTGTTTGAACCTATGCTTTTACTTTCGGAAGAGCTATCTGTCAGATGGGTAATGTTTATTATTACTGTCCCTTATAAAGATACAGATGTCGTCTTCAAAATACTTTTGTGTACCTGATTGTTACATGTATTCTCTTGTTCAAAAAACAAAATTACAAAATAAAGATTGTCAAAAATAAAATGAGTATTTCATAAAGATAGTATCACGGAAATTCCAACCCATTTAAGAGAAATACAGAGACAAAGTAGGGACTAGTGAACTGAGTGGATCCAAGCCATTTTAAGTAAACCCAGTGGAGCGCTACTTTGTCTCTGAGCCCAGGGCCGCCATCAGGGGGTGACAACCATGACTGTTATTATTATTGTTATTTATATAGTGCCAGCTTATTCTGCAGTGCTTTAAAATAAAAAGGGGAATTTACCAAATGAGACAATAACTAAATGTAACAGGAACAATAGGTAGTTGAGGACCCTGCTCAAACGAGCTTACAGTCTAGAGAAGGTGGGGTATAAAAACACAATAGGAAGGATATTGAGAGATACAACAAATAGACATAGTGGGAAAGTGGCAGAACTGGAGGTGAGAGTGGAATGTGGCCCTATAGGAGATAGCGAGAGGAAGGTTTAAGAGATAGAAGTTACTCTTGGAGGCCATAAGCATTCCTGAAAAGATGTGTTTTGATGGACTTCTTAAAAGATTGAAGACTAGGGAAGAGTCTGACAGGGGTAGGCAGGCTGTTCCAAAGTAAAGGAGCTGCCCGTGAGAAGTCTTGCAGGCGTGAATTTGCAGTAAGGGGGAGGTCACTAGTAGAGTGGAGAGGGGGCATACCTATGGATCTGTGAAGAAATGTAAGAAGGGCTAGAGTTGGTTAGAGTTTTATAGGTAAGGGTTAGTATTTTAAATTTAAGACACTAAAGGAGCATTGGGAGAGATAGATGGAGAACCATGAGAGGGCTGTGTCACAGATACCAAGAGATTGAAGAGTTAGGAGAAGAAGGCCATGATCAACAGTGTCAAAGGCAGCAGAAAAGTTAATACGAATTAGTATGGAGTAGTGACCTTTGGATTTGGCTGTGATTAGGTAATTTGTAACTTTGATAAGAGTAGTCTCAGTAGAGTGGAGGGGGCGAAAACCAGATTGAAGCGGATCGAGGAGGGAGTTGGAATTTAGGAAGTGAGTCATACGGGTAAAGACAAGCCTTCCTAGAAGCTTTGAGGGAAAAGGAAGCAGGGATATAGGACAATAGTTGGAAGTGGAAGACGGGTCTAGGGATGGCTTTTTTAGGATGGGAACGACAGTAGCATGCTTAAGGGGAGCAGGGACAACACCAGATGAATGAGAGCAGTTTAGGATTTGTGTTAAGGATGGTACAAGACAAGGGGTGAGAGCGCTCATGAGGTGGACAGGTACTGGATCAAGCGGACAGGTGGTGGGGCAAGAGGAGAAGTGCAGCCACCTCCTGTTCAGTAGCTGGAGGGAAGTCTTGGAGAGTAGGAATGGTACGGTCCAAGTTGAGATAGAGATGGGAGAAGGGGGGGGGGGGGAATTAATTCCTTAACTGTTTAATTTTGTCCATAAAGTAACATGCAAAACTATCAGCTGAAAGATTAGTTTGTGGGGTGGCCACAGCAGGGCAAAGAAGAGAGTTCAAAGTATTAAAGAGATGCCTATGATTGCGGTAGCATGAACTAATGAGAAAAGAAAAGTAGGACTGTTTGACAAGGGTGAGGACTGCACTGTATGAGCGCAAGACAATTTTATAGTGTAGAAAGTCTGACAAGGTGCGGGACTACTACCAGCAGCGTTCAGCCACGGTTGGATGCGCGCCTTGGAGCGGGGCTGCAGCGCCTAGGGCAGAGGTGAGGGTAGCATTATATGAGGAGATAACCAGAGAGGGACAGGAGAAGGTAGAGATGGATGAGAGTTTGAAATGGAGATTAGATGAGAGTTGCTGGGGGTCAAGAGAATTCATATTCCTCCTGAGTTGCAGGGGGTAAGGTTGAGGATATTAGGTGTGGGGGCACTCAAGAACAAATGATAGGAGGTGGTGGTCTGATAGAGGAAATGGAGTATTACAGAGATTGGATACTGAGCATGCATTTGAAAAAATAAGATCTAGGGTATTGCCAGCTACATGTGTGGAAGAATTAGCCCATTGCGATAGCCCAAAGGAGTAGGTGATTGATTTAAGTTTTGAGGCTACTGAGGACAAGGGTAGGTTAATGGGAATGTTGAAATCCCCTAGAATTAGGGATGGGATATTGATTGAGAGGAAGTATAAAGCCAGGCAGCAAAATGTTTAAGGAAGAGACGAAGAGAACCTGGGGGCCGATAAATAATTACAATGTTTGCAGATATGGGTTTGAATAAGCAAACTGAGTGAATTTCATAGGAGGAGAAAGAGAGGGAAGTGGGGTGAGTAGAGGTTTGAAGGAGCAGTGGGGAGAAAGGAGAAACCCTACACTGCCACCCTTACTGTCAGACTGTCTTGGGTTGTGCGTAAACTGTAGACCACTATAGGATAATGAGGCAGGGGTAGCTGTGTCGGAAGGAGAGAGCCAAGTTTCAGCTAAAGCAAGTAAGTTTAGGGAGCGTGAGATGAAAAAGTCGTGGATAGAAGTAGATTTAGTTATGATGCACACGGAGCGTGCATTCCAGAGGGCAGAATGGAAGGAGGACTTAAAGGGAGAGTTACATGGGATGGATATAAGATTGGAAAGGTTTCTGGGTTGGACACAAGGTAGGTAGGTAGAGGCGGGACCAGGGTTTGGGGAGACATCGCCAGCTGCCAGGAGCAGAAGCATAGAAAGTAAGAGAAGGTGGGAGTAAGACTTAAATGTTTTGGTTGAATGTTTGTATTTTGAGGTTTCAGAAGGAGATGGTAGCGCCCGCGAGGGACACGTTCAGGTAAGTGATCTCACCCTTACCTGTCCCCAGGGCCACAGGGCAATTAAGCAGCGATATCACTGTCGGGGGACTTTGCGAATTCGTCAAAGTCCCCCGATGGTGACAGTGCCACTTTAAATATATTCCTTCTAATTTACTGAGATTACTCAATTAACTGTAGAGTTAATTTATCTCTTTTTTTCATATCATTTAATAGCTCATTTGTGACTTGTATTGTGGTTTTAAGCACAAATTATTTTTGTTGCTTTGTGTTTTTCTTAATATCCTATTAACTCTTTCACTACTGAAAGCATTAGTATCAGTATAGCACCAGCATAAACCTGACAAAAAGGATAACCGGAGAGAGCAAACAGGCTAATGGACTGTAATGTATTCAGGTTTTTTGCTTCACTAGACAAAGTCAAGACTATTCACTTCCATTTATCCTAACATCCCCTTATATATAGAACCCTTTTAGATCTATGTATAAAATGTGTATTAATGTATGTGCATGTATGTATATACATAAATATGTGTGAGTATGCAATATGTAATAATGTTTCTATAATCATATATGTATAATGTATGTAATGGAGGAGTTACCTTTATAATTCTGCATGAATAGATGGGGTATTAGTTTCTCGAAGTGACACTGTAGCTTTTTAGTT
The DNA here is from genome assembly GCF_036172605.1 of Pelobates fuscus. Taxonomy (NCBI): domain Eukaryota; kingdom Metazoa; phylum Chordata; class Amphibia; order Anura; family Pelobatidae; genus Pelobates; species Pelobates fuscus. The sequence continues at coordinate 77,704,863 of NC_086324.1, forward strand.
TTTATAGAAATCTTAGACTGTCTTAGAAATTCAATGATCTTACAACATAATCAGTAGATACGTGCATTTGTTGCACTCTTCTTTAAACAAATGACAAATTGATTCATCCAGCATAGAACCCCTTTCTTTTAATTTATTAATCCATGGAAAAGGGTTCTATGCCGGTCAAATCAATTCATTTAAAGGAACACTATAGGGTCAGAAACACAAACGTATCCATGACCCCATAGTATTAAAACCGTCATCAAGCCCCCTTGCCCCCTTAATATAGTAAAACCTTACTTTTAGTCACGTCTGCTGCTGCTGGCTCTGTTCCTGATCTGCCTGCTTGGCTGACATCATCATAAATGATTATCTGAGCCAATCACAATGCTTTCCCATAGGATTGGCTGAGAGTGTCAATGAGGCAGATCAGGGGCAGAGCCAGCACAAGTCAAACACAGCCCTGGCCAATCAGCATCTCTTCATACATCTCCATGAAGAAAGTTCAGTGTCTCCATGAAGAGGGTGGATACACTGAATGGCAGTACTGCACAGTGTGCAGCACTGCCCCAGGAAGCACCTCTAGTAGCCATCTGAGGAGTAGCTTGTGGAGGTATCCCTAGCCTAGGCTGTAATGTACACACTGAATTTTCTCTGGGGAAAAAAACGTGTTTACTGCACGCCTACAGGGAATGATTCTTCTTACCAGAATAAATGCAATAAGCTGTAGTTGTTGTGGTGACCAGGGCCGGCCTTAGGCAAATAGGCGCCCTGTGCAAAAAGTCTTCATGGCGCCCCCCCACCACCCACCAAGTTGCCTGAATACAGTAACACACACAGGCACCAGGGACGTGTATATCGTGAGGCAAACAAGGCATCTGCCTTAGGTGGCACTTTGCAGGGGGTGGCAAAAAAAGCCGCCCCCAAACCCCCAGGCAGATCCCTTGCTTGCCTCATGTCCTGGGGGGCTCAAGATCTGGCCGGCTGGCCATGTTTGAGCCCCCCCCCCCGGCAGGCAGCGGGCAGCGAAGGAGCATACTCACCTGAGCTCTTCCTGCTCAGCTCCCTCTGCGCCGCTTAATGAAGCCGGGAGCCGGAATATGACGTCAGTCCGGCTCCTGGCATCACTAAGAGCCGCCTACTCAGTCTGTGCGCCCCCTGCCTGCCCGCCCAGCAGCCACACTGGACTGCAGGCAAGAAATCCACTCCAGCTCTCCCATGGAGGCTGGGTGGATTTAAAATAAAATTAAAAAAATATTAGTTTGTGAGTGTTAGTGGAAATGTCTGTGTGTGTGTGTGTCTGTGAGTGTGTATGTCTAAGTGAATGTGTGTGTGTGTGTGTCTGTGAGTGAATGTGTGTGTGTCTGTAGGTGTCTGTAAGTGTGTGTGTGTGTGTCTGTGAGTGAATGTGTGTGTAAGTGTTTATGTGTGTGTGTGTGTCTGTGAGTGAATGTGTGTATGTGTCGGTCAGTGGGGGCGTGCGTCTTTCAGTGAGTGCATGCGTCTGTCAGTGAGAGTGTGCATCTGTCAGTGTGTGTCCAAGTAATAGTGTGTGTGTGTATGTCATTGTTTGTTAGTGTATATGAGAGTGTGTGTCTGTCAGTGAGTGTGCGTCTGTCAGTGAGTGAGCGTCTGTCAGTCAAAGTGCGGCCTTGACAGAAAGGGGTGGGGGAAATTTAAACTTGGTTACAGGCATGTACACACACACACACACACTCAGTTAAAGGCAGTCACACATACAGGCACAGGCACACACAATGGCACAGCTACAGCGACACACACAATTAGAGTCACACACAGACAGTCACACACACAGACAGTCACACACACACACAGACAGTCACCCACACAGACAGACAGTTATACACACACACAGGCAGTCACACACACACAGGCAGGCAGTCACATACAGACAGTTACAGACATACAGACAGTTACAAACAGACAGACACACGCAGGCAGGCAGTCACACACGCAGGCAGGCAGTCACACACAGACAGACAGTTAGACAGGCAGACACACACACAGACAGTCACACACACAGGCAGTCACACACACACAGGCAGTCACACACACAGGCAGTCACACAGACAGACAGTCACACACACACACAGGCAGTCACACACACAGACAGGCAGTCACACACACACACACAGACAGGTAGTCACACACAGACAGACAGTCACACACAGGCAGTCAGGCAGACAGACAGTCACACACACAGTCACACAGCCACATGGGACATGTGGGGGGGCTATAGGTGTCACGATTCGGGGAACCCAACACGCTAACACACACACAGACACACACACAGAAAGTGTGCAGTACCGGTCCTTAGAGTGGCCGGGTTGAGCACACACAGAATAGTCAGGAGACAAGCCGAGTAAGGGGAACCAGAAAACAGAATAACGAGAAACAAGCCGAGGTCAAAGGGTAGGAGAAAGTCACAAAGTCAATATAACAAGCCAGAGAGTACGTAACCAGAAAGCACACGTTCAGAATCAATACTATAAAGCAAAGACTACAACAGGGCAGGGAGGAAGAGGAAAGGTAAGTATTTAAACCAGAAGGTTAATTCTGATTGGCTAATTTCCAATCAGAATTAACAATCACACGTGGGAGATATCTAAACCTCCCACTGTGATTGAGGCACTGTGCCTTTAATGCCGGGTCAGGTGACTGACCCCGGCGCGTAACAAATTGGGCGGTCTCCCAGCGTGCAGCGTCATGCATGCTGCCGCCGGGGGACCCGGAAGAAGACGCGGGCGGCACCCGTGGCTGGGAGGATGCCGCCCGCCGAACACATGGCAGGAAGGGGACCGCGGACGGCTGGAGGGTGAGTGCAGCGAGCGGACTGCAGCCTCCCCTCGCAGCCGCCCGCGGGATCCTGACATTACCCCCCCTCGAAGACCGCCCGGAGGGCGGGAAGCAGAAGGCTTCAAAGCAAACCGGGCATGAAAGGAGCGGACCAAAGAGGGAGCGTGCAAATCAGAGCTCGAAACCCAAGACCGCTCCTCAGGGCCGTACCCCTTCCAATCCACCAGATACTGTAACCGACCCCTAGAAACACGAGAGTCGAGAAGGGCAGCCACCTCGTACACGTCACTGGAGACCGCGCGAGGGGAAACGGGCTGCCCGAGGGGACGAGAGAACCGGTTACACAGCAAGGGTTTCAAAAGAGAGACGTGAAACGTGTTCGGAATACGCATGGAAGGAGGCAGGTCAAGGGAGTAGGAAACGGGGTTAACCCTACGCAACACCTTGTAGGGACCCAGAAATCTGGGAGCAAATTTCATCGAGGGAACCTTGAGACGGAGATTCCTGGAGGACAACCATACCCTATCACCCGGAATATAAGAAGGGGCCGCAACCCTACGGCGATCAGCAAACCTCTTCTGAGCAGCTGCTGAACGAGACAGCGCAACATGGACCTGATCCCACATCTTCCGCAAAGAGGCGAGGTGCTGGTCCAAGGCGGGCATTCCCTTGTCGGAGAACGCACCGGGAAGGACAGAAGGCCGAAACCCATAAGCAACCTCAAAAGGACTTAAGCCAGTAGACGAGTGAGACACCGTATTCCTGGCAAACTCAACCCACGGAAGGAGGTGAGACCAGTCGTCCTGGTGCGCATTGGTGAAGCAGCGCAAATACAATTCCACAGACTGGTTAGCACGTTCGGCTGCACCATTAGATTGCGGGTGATAGGAGGAAGTGAACGACAAGGAGACCCCCATCTCAGCACAAAAGCCCCTCCAAAACCGAGAGACAAATTGAGGACCCCTGTCAGACACGATATCCTGAGGAACCCCATGCAAGCGGAACACTTCTTTGGCAAACACCTGAGCCAACTGAACCGCAGAAGGAAGCTTTCTAAGCGGAATGAAGTGCGCCATTTTAGAGAACCTATCCGTCACAGTCAAAATCACCGTCTGACCATCAGAAAGAGGAAGGTCTACAATGAAATCCATGGATAAGTGGGTCCATGGTTTCTTTGGTATAGACAGAGGCAAGAGTAGACCCTGGGGTCTCACATTAGGGGACTTACACTGCGTACAGACCCGACAAGCCTGTACAAAATATCCTACGTCCTGCTTAAGCGAAGGCCACCAGAACTGTTGAAGGAGGCCCTTATAGGTTTTGGTTACCCCCGGATGACCAGCAGTTTTGGCGGTGTGAAATAAAGTTAACAGCTTTTTTTCTGTCCTTTGTTTTAACATATAGTTTACCAGCCGGCGTCTCAGGGGGTGCTTGGGTTTGGTATGTCTTAATACTATCAAGAAAAGGAGATGAAACAACCAAACAGGTAGCAGCTATTATCTGAGACGCAGGAACAATAGGTACAGGAGTCAGGTTAACAAATTCTAAAGGTTCATGCTGTCGGGAGATAGCGTCAGCTTTGGCATTACGGCAACCAGGTCTATAGGTAATAACGTATTGAAAACGTGAAAGAAATAGAGACCATCTAGCCTGCCGGGCAGATAACCTTCTCGCGTCAGCTATATAGGAGAGGTTTTTATGATCAGTAATAACCATGATTTTGTGTCTAGAACCCTCTAATAAGTACCTCCATTCCTTAAAAGCTAACACAATAGCTAATAGTTCCCTGTTCCCAACATCGTAATTCTTTTCTGGATCGGACAACCTTTTTGAAAAGAAACAACAGGGATGGAGGGGTTCGTCATGCGATAACCTCTGTGACAGTACTGCTCCCACACCTGATTCAGAAGCGTCTACTTCCATAACAAAGGGAAGAGAAGGATTAGGGTGGTGCAGTACTGGAGCAGAGGCAAATGCCTTCTTGAGAGTTTCGAAGGCCTTAAGGGCTTCGGGAGTCCAAACCCTAGGGTGTAGACCTTTTTTAGTCAGCTTCGTTATAGGAGAGATAAGGGGTGAAAAGTTCTTTATAAATTTCCTATAATAGTTGGCAAATCCTATAAAACGCTGGATAGCCTTAAGTCCTTGGGGAAGTGGCCAGGACAGTATGGCTTCCAATTTAGCAGGATCCATACTGAAACCCTGTTCAGTAATTATATAACCAAGGAATTGCACCGAGGTTTGATCGAACAAACATTTTTCTAACTTACAGTAGAGTCCATTCTGTAATAATTTCTTGAGCACCATCCTAACATGATTATGGTGTGACTTCAAATCAGGGGAATACACAAGTATGTTGTCAAGGTACACCACGGCACAGACATGCAAAAGATCCCTAAGGACATCGTTTATGAGGTCCTGAAACACAGCAGGGGCATTACACAGTCCAAAAGTCATGACCAGATATTCGTAATGCCCACTGCGCGTATTAAACGCTGTTTTCCACTCGTCATTCTCCTTTATACGGACGAGGTTATAAGCCCCCCTGAGGTCTAATTTGGTGAAGAACTTAGAACCTTTCACACGATCAAACAACTCAGTGATGAGGGGGATAGGGTAGGCGTTTTTAATCGTTATGTTGTTCAGACCCCTGTAGTCTATACATGGCCTCAAGTCGCCCTCCTTCTTTGCCACAAAAAAGAAACCAGCACCAGCAGGAGAAGAGGACCTTCTAATAAAACCTTTACTTAAGGATTCCCGTATGTACTCCTCCATGATCTGTTTTTCTTTCTCAGAAAGAGGGTAGACCTTACCCCTAGGAGGCATAGTACCCGGTAACAGGTTTATGGCACAGTCATACTCCCGATGTGGGGGTAGTTTATCTGCCTCCCTTTTTTCAAAAACCAATGCAAGGTCTGCATACACAGAAGGGACAGAAACAGAAAGTGGTTTAGCCGTGGGCACATTGAGTGAACAAACAGGACGTACATGAGCCATACAGTCTCGTTGACAAGATTCCCCCCAGGAGAGTATATCTAAACAACCCCAGTCAAGTACCGGGTTGTGCTTAACTAACCAGGGAAAACCCAGAACGATGGAAGCAGTAGGGGAGTCAATTATTTGAAAGGTTAACCTTTCCTTGTGCAAAGCACCCACAGACATAATGATTTCTTGGGTTTCATGGGTTACCAGAGGTTTCTCAAGCGGTCTACCATCTATGGCCTCAACGGCCAAGGGTGTGGCCTTTCGGATCAAAGTCAGGGCTGCGGTTTTGGCAAAGTTTTCATCCATAAGGTTGTCTGCCGCACCTGAATCGATCAAGGCTTTAGTTGTTATGGTGGTTTTATTGACCAAAAGAGAAACCGTAATAAACGGTCTGGAGATGGACACATGAGGGGACAAAGTCATAACACCCGAGGCCGACCCCTCTCTATGCCTTAGGTGCTGTAGTTTCCCTGTACCTTAGGGCAGGCATTACAGTGGTGCCCCCTCTTTCCACAATAAAGGCATAACCCCTCCCTTCTACGGTACGCTCTTTCAGCCTCAGTTAACCCCGTAGCGCCTAATTGCGTGAGTTCAGGGGATGGTGGCCTAGGAGCGGGTAGTGCTAGTAATGCAGTACTGGGTAGAGCAGGTAACACCCGTGTATCCAGCCGTCTTTGACTACGCCTCTCTCTAATACGGTTATCAATAAGGATCACATAGTCTATAACATCATCCAAAAGAACAGGCAATTCCTGGATGCTATTTCATCCAGTATGTAAGCGGCCAAACCCTCCTGAAAGGCTGTTACGAGGGCGTCATTGTTCCAAACCACTTCAGCTGCTAGAGTGCGGAATTCGATAGTGTAATCCGCTACAGATCTATTACCCTGTCGTACCCTAAGCAGAGCTTTGCCAGCAGAAGCAACCCTACCGGGTTGATCAAATGTGCGTTTGAAAGCGGTCAAAAAGTCTGCAAAGGACATTGGGGAAGCATTCTCCCACATGGGATTAGCCCATGCTAAAGCTCTCCCTGACAAGTGGTTTATCAAAAAGGCTATTTTAGATCTGTCAGTGGGATAGTAACGTGGATTCATCACCAAATGGATGTCGATTTGGTTGAGGAAACCACGACACAATGCTGGGTCACCGCTGTAGCGCTGTGGCGGCGTCATATGCACTACATGAGCAGGAACGGGTACCGGAGTGGGAATGGGCTCGGGCACAGCAGCAGCAGCCTCCTGAACGGCAGGCTGCAAGTGTGCAGTACGAGCCAGTATAGTTTGCAAAGCTTGAGCAAACTGATCCATACGGTGGTCCAAGCCATCCATTCTAGCCTCCTGATTAACTAGGAGCTGTGGTATGTCAGCAGGTTCCATTATGGCCCTGTTGTAATGTCACGATTCGGGGAACCCAACACGCTAACACACACACAGACACACACACAGAAAGTGTGCAGTACCGGTCCTTAGAGTGGCCGGGTTGAGCACACACAGAATAGTCAGGAGACAAGCCGAGTAAGGGGAACCAGAAAACAGAATAACGAGAAACAAGCCGAGGTCAAAGGGTAGGAGAAAGTCACAGGTCAGTATAACAAGCCAGAGAGTACGTAACCAGAAAGCACACGTTCAGAATCAATACTATAAAGCAAAGACCACAACAGGGCAGGGAGGAACAGGAAAGGTAAGTATTTAAACCAGAAGGTTAATTCTGATTGGCTAATTTCCAATCAGAATTAACAATCACACGTGGGAGAAATCTAAACCTCCCACTGTGATTGAGGCACTGTGCCTTTAACGCCGGGTCAGGTGACTGACCCCGGCGTGTAACAAATTGGGCGGTCTCCCAGCGTGCAGCGTCATGCATGCTGCCGCCGGGGGACCCGGAAGAAGACGCGGGCGGCACCCGTGGCTGGGAGGATGCCGCCCGCCGAACACATGGCAGGAAGGGGACCGCGGACGGCTGGAGGGTGAGTGCCGCGAGCGGACTGCAGCCTCCCCTCGCAGCCGCCCGCAGGATCCTGACAATAGGGACACATGGGGGCTATAATGAGACACATGGGGCTGGGGAGGGGGCTACACATGGGGCTATAAGGACATATGAAGGGCTGGGAGGGGGTACAGGGACACATGGAGGGCTGGGGGGCCTATAGGGACACATGAAGGGCTGGAGGGGGGGGTATAGGAGCATATGAAGGGCTGGGAGGGGGGAATAGTGGGACACATAGAGGGCTAACAGGCAAACAGTCACACTTACCTCTATCCAGTGGATGCAGCTGGCTGATGGGGAAGCAGGGACTCCTTCCCTCTTCCTGTGCAGCAGGGGCTTCGGGAGGTATTAGCCCCGCCTCTGCCTCGCGATAAGCCCCACTCCCGCAGCTCGGTAAGCCCCGCCCCCTCTGCCGCGATTTTTAAAAAAAACATTTTAAATAGACCCTGACACCGCCCATGTGCGGGTTGTGTCGGCTGTCAGGGCGCCCCCTGCTCCATGGCGCCCTGTGCGGCCGCACAGCTCGCACACCCCTAAGGCCGGCCCTGGTGGTGACTATAGTGTCCCTTTAAGGAAGAGTACAACAAATTCACCTGTCTAACAATCAAAAGATTTACATGATACAAACAAGGGATTGCTCTGTCCTTGTGATTTTTTGACAAAATGTTGCAATGGGAAGAGAATTTCCCCTGCAGCATCCTTCCATTGCAAGTGATGACGGCTGAAAACCCTTTTTCTTAAAGGAACACTATAGTCACCTAAATTACTTTAGCTAAATAAAGCAGTTTTAGTGTATAGATCATTCCCCTGCAATTTCACTGCTCAATTCACTGTCATTTAGGAGTTAAATCAATTTGTTTCTGTTTATGCAGCCCTAGCCACACCTCTCCTGGCTATGATTGACAGAGCCTGCATGAAAAAAAAACTGGTTTCACTTTCAAACAGATGTAATTTACCTTAAATAATTGTATCTCAATCTCTAAATTGAACTTTAATCACATACAGGAGGCTCTTCCATGGTCTAGCAAGCTATTAACATAGCAGGGGATAAGAAAATCTTAATTTAACAGAACTTGAAATAAAGAAAGCCTAAATAGGGCTCTCTTTACAGGAAGTGTTTATGGAAGGCTGTGCAAGTCACATGCAGGGAGGTGTGACTAGGGTTCATAAACAAAGGGATTTAACTCCTAAATGGCAGAGGATTGAGCAGTGAGGCTGCAGGGGCATGTTCTATACACCAAAACTGCTTCATTAAGCTAAAGTTGTTCAGGTGACTATAGTGTCCCTTTAACTAATATGCAATAGATAGATACCCATGGCCACAAGATCTTCCATAGAATCCCGTTTGTAACTCTTGCACATGTGGATCAGTACACAACTGATGAAGTTCCATGTAGGTGACACTTGCAAGTGCTGAAGAGACATGGGAGCATCAGGTAAGTGGTTTTCTGTATCTACTTCCCTAGACAATACTATACAAAAAAAAAAACACATTACATTGGGGGTCTGCAAAACAAGTGACAATGCAATTTTAAGTCTGACTTGGAACCAAATATTTCTGATGGGACCCCTTTTTCTAGTTGTTAGGAAGTATAACAAATGCATATTAAGCAGCTATATTTTTAAGTATCTTGCTACTCTGGCAAAGTTGAAAAAAAGTTTTAATTTTAATGTGTGCTTCATTTGATATAAAAAAAAATTATATGTATTTTTAATAATGTGTTATGGTAGCATGTTGGTTTCTATTTGATCAAAGTGTCCTTGCCCTTTATACACATATAATCATAATTAGAATAAGATCAGAGTTATGTGACTTGAGTATATTTCACTGTAAATCTTGCACGGTGAGCTGAAGCTTTAGTCTGCCAGAATGACTGGCAATATATTCTGAATTGCAATATCCATTTAAATGTAATAACTGCTCAATGTGCTTATTTTACATTAAAAAATAAAAGGGTACATCCCACTGATAAAATATTTTCATTGCATATATATTCATAGACCATTAGAAGTCTCCTCTTTGGAACATAAAAAGACTTTAACAGTTCCTATTAATAGCAGTTCAGTTACACCACAATTTTGGAAGAAATTCACAGAAAATGAATAAGCAGAAATTCCGTAACAGTTACGAGCTTTTAGAATTTCTCACTAGTTGTGGATCAAGACCTTTATAAAATTAATTTAAAAAAAATATATATAATTCCAGAGCTAAAAAAATATAAATTATATAATACTGAGTAAATGCAATATTAGGAATAAAACCTAGTTCTTATGTGCTAGCATTACATTAATATGTAATGCTTTCCTATTGGGTTGTTGGTGACGCTGGGTGTCCTCATACATTGCGTGAGTATGTCCAGCGTCAGGCGACCAAAAGTCGTCTTACCAACCTGAAGTCCCTCCAGGTCCACTGGAAGGATTTTTGGCTACACAGGCGAAGATGCATTTTGCCGTCTCCCCTCCCCCCCCCCAACCCCCCTTTTGAATTTCTTGCTTCTTTAGTGTGTTTTATGCCCCCTTTACTATGTCTACACCATTTTGCGTGTCTCTTACACTCCCCTTGTGTGTCTCTTTCTTTCCCCCAGACCCTTTCTGATGCTCTCTGCCCTCCACCTGTTTTGTGTGTCCCTACCCCCAGGGCCCTTTGTGTGTCTTTTTCTTCCCAAAACATAACCATTCAAGCACACAAAATAATTCAGGCACACAGTCACAGAGATATGCAGACACACTATCAAATACAGTCATACAATCTACACATACAGGTACAATGTCATTGTAACGGTGATATACCCCAACACGCAGGATTCAGCTAACAAATGACAGCACAGAGCAGAGATACGTCTACCGGACCTTAGAATGGCCAGACTCGACGTAAAGGAGAGAGATACAGAGTCAGGAACGATCCGAGGTCAAGGGCACAAAGAGACAGCATAAACTGGGACTAGCCAAGGTCTGGTACACAAAAATCAGGAAGCCGGCAAACAGAGCAGATAAGGATAAAGAGATAACGGAGTCAGAAACAAAGCCAAGGTCAAGTACGAAAAAACACAACTGAACACAACAAGCACTAAAGGGAACTGAAACAGAAACCACGATAGGGCAAGATACTAAGGGAAAAAGGTGAGTATATATACCTTAGTAATTAATATGATTGCCCCCCTGTCATATCCACGCCCCCAAAAGGTGGGTGTATGTGGAATGTTGCATAACAGGGGCCAATGGGAGACCTTTTCCAATTTAGGCTCTCCACTGTTCCTTTAAGAGCGCGCCCGAGACCCGCGGCGTGCTCTTAGAGTCAGGCGGGCACGTGACCGCTTCTCGCGGTCACTGCCCGCCTTTCTGTTACAGCCGTCGGATGAGCCGCGCGCGGCTCGAACAGAGGACCCCGGCCGGCCCCTGGAAAGGGTAAGTACCGCTACAATCATACAGACACACACACACACACAGACAGACCTTCAGACACTATCATGCAGAGACATTCAGACACAGGCATACAAAGACATACATACACGGTCAAATAGTCATACAGATACATGTATACAGAGCAGGGGCGGATCCTGAACCTAATCTTGGGAAGGGCACTGGTAGTGGGTTGTAGTGGCTGTAATAAAAAAGTTAAGGGTGTAGTAGGAAGCTTTGGGTTGTTGTTGAGGGTATGGGCTGTTGTTGGGGGTTATGAAATGTAGTGGGGGGACAGGGACAGAAGTAGGTTGATGGCTACAATTTGAGAAAGGTGCTGTGGTGTGGGGGGTATGGGCTGCAATTGAGGGAGAAGGGCTGTAGTGGGGATGATATGGGACTTTAGTAAGGGAATAGGGGCTGTAGTGGGATTAGGGCTGCACATGGGGGGATAGAGGCTGTAGTTGGAGGGTTGCATAAAAGGGGAGTTAGTGGCTGTGGTGGAGGGGGCAGGGGCTGTGGTAAGGTGGGTGGGGCAGGAGCTGTAGAGCAAAGGACAGGGACTTTAGAGGGTGCAGGGGCAGAAAGGAGGGAACAGAAGCTGAGAGGGGGAGACAGAGGCTGAGAGCGGGGGACGGGGGCTGTGGTGAGAGGGAGTAGGGGCTATGGTGGGTGCACAGGAGCTGTAGAGAGGTGCACGAGTGCTGTATATGGGTGCACAGGGGCTGGAGAGTGGGCACAGGGGCTGCTTTAAAAAAACTGGATTAAAAAACAAAAGTGTATCCCCCCTCCCTGAGGTTTACCTTGGGCCAGGGAGGGGAGGGACAGGAGCTGGAGCCTGCAGCCAGCACACAGCAGCCAGTGGGGTCTCTCCTGATGATGTAACGGGAGGGGCGTGTCTTTCTCTGCTCTTTGTCTGAGAGAAGAGCAGGGACAGTCACGCCCCCTCCTCCTGACATCATCAGGAAGGCCAGCCAACTTCACTGGCTGCAGGCTGCATGGAGAGTGAGGTAATTGAAAGATCCAAGTCCCCAGCCACTCTGATTTTTGCGCCCCCCTGCTCCAGCCACTAGTGGTGGAGTTAACCCTCCACGGTAATTTTTGCAGTTTCTCAAAAACAGCAGTATTTACTGTCACTTTCCCTGCACATTTATGGTACATGCATAAGCCCTTTCTTGAAAGCTCGCTACCTTGGTGTTATCTTCGATTCCAGCCCTACCTTTACATCTCATATCTAGTGTGTCGGCAAATGCTGCTAATTCCACCTTGAAAGCATTGAATGCATTTGTCCCTCTCTTATGCAAGATGCTGCTTATTAGCTTGTTTATGCTCTTGTAACTTCTCCCATTGACTACTGTAATTCCCTCCTAATTAATTTCTCCAGAAATCACACTGCCTCTCTAAATACCTTAATGAATGCTGCTGCCGGGTCGATTTTTCTCTCCTCTAACATGTCACCCCTCTGTCAATCATTTCATTGGCTTCCTTTAACATATAGGATTCAGTTCAAAATATTACATCTTATAAAACTCTCAACAACTCTACATTTCTTCTAGTTTGTAGATACAGCACTTCTCTGCACTCACTGCAACATCCTACGTTACTCCAGTGTCAATTCTGATGCAAACTATCTAGTAAAGTGCCTTACAAGTGGATTGAAGATTTGTGATATTAAAGCCTATCATATGATTGCTCTTTGAGAAACATTTGGCCACAGAAAGGGAAGCAGTGATGCCGTGCTGGGCGTGGGAGTCAGTAGGCGGAACTTTTCTGGCACTAGGTTCCAGGTAAGCTTAATGCTTATTTTGCAGTACTAAAGGGATGGGGGACCTAATTAATAATGCCCAAAAGGAAATTCTAAATAAAAATAAAAATAAAAAAGATATTTGAAAAGGTTGGAGTAACCCTTAACGTTTCTTTCATACATTTTGGCATTGGATTCATGCTGTATTTTTGTGTTTATTCAAATATGTTTACTTAATTCAAAAGCATAACTCTGCCCCTCTAGCCACTCCACCCCTTCCCACAAAACACCTTACTTATTGGATGGTATGCAGTGTACTGTAGCTAAACAGAGCTCTCTGTCCCACAGCCAATTACTGTCCTCTACTATCATCATTGCATTTTAAAGTTGTCCTAAGGGAAAAAAGGGCAGATAATAAGAGGACAGTGGCTGGGGGGCCACCCGCTCTTGTCAACCCGCTCAGCTCACAGTGGCCTCTCATTGGCTGAGATCGGTACCTACACAGAATATGTGTAATTAGTTGCATTGTGAAAAGGGGATGCATGGCTTTGCGTAGAAGAAAGCAAAAGTAAAGATATTTAAATGTGGGAAAATATACTGCATGATTATGAGGACAAACACCCAGCATGCTCAGAGTATCATTTGAACTGCTTTCATGTATATGTAAAGGAACACTATAGGGTCAGGAAAACAAACATGTATTCCCGACTCTATAGTGTTAAAAACACTATCTAGCCCACCTGCCCTACCTAAATATAGTAAAAATCTTTCTTTCATTCCAGGCTGCTGCTGTCTCTGCCCCTGATCTGCCTTCTTGGATGACATCATCAGAAGTGTTGATCAGCAATCACAATGCTTTCCCATAGGATTGGCAGACCCTGTCGAGGCAGACCAGGGGCAGATATTCAAAAAAGGGTCAGAGCTGAATAAAGTCACAAATACAATTTGTTTTAGGGCAGCACACCTTAGGATAGAAAGGGGTTCCCTCCTAATACCCCACAATTAGCAGCAAGAGAAAGAGAAAGAGAATAAGGTTGTGCCCAATATAAATTAAAATATAACAAAACTTATATATTAAGTATTTATCACAGATAACATATCCAGTTAAATTTATAAAATACAGGTGAACTAAAATAAAAAGAAAGAATAAAAACGTCTTTAAGAGGAACAGCCAATCTAGATAGGATAAAACGTTCTTGAGGGATTCTTGCCGTTCCAGAGGTATATGCAAGACACAAGGGAAGACAAAGGAACTCCAATGGTGCAGTAAATAATGCAATATGTATATGGAAACAAATGGGATATATTTTACTTACATTTACCAGAGCTATTTCTAGCTCCGGTGTGTATAGAGTGAAGTGAAATAATCCTCACTTCCGGGATATGTGTAATATGTAGTTTCATCAGATATTTTCAGTGGTGATAATTCCAAACCGGAAAAGTAAAAATGACAAATACCGTGCTCACTGTAGCAGAAGATATTAGAATACTTAAAAAATGGAGGAAATGTACTCACATTTTTCTGAGCAGGCTCACTGCTTGATCAATAGGGCGCTGGTGGTATATTCCCCACCTGGGATTCTTTTGGTCCTCGCTTGAAATAGTAGAGTCAGGATGCCAGGTTTAGAAGGTATTAAAAAAATTCCTTTATTGGTACAAATAGATAAAAAGAAATATATATCGGGGGGCGTGGCCTGGACGCCGGACGAGATGGCGGCGTGAAACGAGGGCTCCCTTCAGGCTCACAGCTAAAACCCGCTAAACAAGCACTAATCAACGGAAAAATGGGGAAAAACACCAAGCAACAGCAGGCTGCCTCAACCACCGGCACACCGAGGAACTCTCAACCGGCAGGTATGCGCCAATACCTTACTGCCCCGGCCGACCACACCGCACAGGCCTCCAGCGGCGCAGAAGCCTCGGGCCTACCACGCCCGTCCTCACCGCAGGGCGAACACTCACAACAGGTACAGCCCGGAATTAATCCACCCCAGGCCCAGTTCCAGCCAGACTGGGTAGCACTAATTAGCAGCTTACCCACTAAAGCCGACTTAAAAGAGGCCAACACGGCACTACATAACTCCTTAAAGGGTGAACTTCAAGCCCTAAGAGAGGACATACAGGGAATCCATCACAAGCTAAACAAACTGGAGGCAGAGTGTGACCAAGTAGTGGCGGCGCAAAACACAGCCGCAGACATCATACAGAAGCAAGCAGCCCAAATCCGCCAAATGGCCCTCCACGTTGAAGACCTGGATAACAGAGGGAGGCGGCAAAACATAAGAATTAGGGGCCTACCAGAAGATCTAGACCAAACTGCCCCAATACGCGACACCCTAACTGAAATATTTAACTCCCTCCTGCAGAGGCCAACCGAGACGCCCATCATCTTTGTCAGGGCCCACAGAGCCCTCCGACCTAGGGGACCTCCAGATTCCCCCCCTAGGGATGTTATCTGCTGCCTACAACACTTTCAAGAAAAGGAAGACATCCTGAGAAGCGCTAGGGACAAGAAACAAGTCTCACATAATGGCCACGACATACAGCTATACCCTGATTTATCGCCGGCAACATTGGCGTACAGGCGGGCCATGCGCCCACTCACACACGTGCTACAGGCCAACCGGATCAGATACCGCTGGAACTTCCCAACAGGACTTCAAATCGCCACACCGACTGGCCCTCTCACGGCGAGGAAAGAAGAAGATCTAGGGGACCTCATGAAGGAACTACAACTACCCCCACTACACATGACTTGGCCGGACCCACTGGCCTTCTATAACTTTGCTCCTGAGACACACCGCCAGGCACAGCAACCTCCCAGAACCCGGAGGACGAGGCAACAGGCTACTCGTCCCTCGGGAGCCAACGCATAAGAAGACAACCGCAACCCTCCACCTCCGGAACCCACGGGAGACCGACCGCAACCAAGCTCACAGTCGCCCACCCCCACTTCAAGAGACTAAAGATACCCCGCACGTCTGAAACGCAAGTATACAGCCCAATGGGCGATAGACACTCAGAACTTACAGGGCCACAGGGAACTAGAGACACAGGCGGACATGTTCTGCCCGCAGAGTATAAAGGACAATGCGATACCAGGACATTGCTCCGGACTCCAGATTCCACCACTTAGCTGAATAGTCAGGGACAACAGGGTCCAACTGGGGAGGGCCACTATTGGGAAGAGAACAAGCTCGCAAACTTATCCAACCTTAGATGGCATAACACAGGGCAGCCCCGTATCCCGGCTGGGCCCCACCGCCGGAGCCCGCCCGACCTGTGACGAACCTCGGGGAGCAGGCGGGGGGCTCCGCTGGTGGGGCACACCTGGGAGGGGAGGAACAAACGACCAAACTCTGTAGAGCAGACGATGAGTAGACGGGTGATACGGAAGACCCAGAAGGGGGGATTGCAAGAATATCTGCTTTATGAATGTGGGAAGGGGACGGGGCCAACAAAGGGCATGCACCCTGGTGATTATCCTCTTAGCATAGCCAAACCACCCGTACTGCTTCCCTACTAAAACCGCCCTGGGTCTCAGACACCCATAATTCGGTCCCAACCTTCCACACGCATAGACCCAGTCGGGGGTGCCACTCACGACACGGGATAGAGAGGCCCAGAACCTCGAGCACTACCTGACCCAGACGTCCTTGTTATGTTCAATCACCGGGTGGGGGAATTGTGTGGGTTTTGGGGGAGGGGGGGGGGCGAAATGTACACGATCTAGTGAAGTTTACAAACTGTTTAGAACTGTTTAGACCTGTTTTCACCTGTTGTGATATGTAACCTGTTATACCACTGCTATATTAATGCGACCTTATTACAAATGACAGACCAGCCACACGCTGACTTAAGGCACTCAACGACACGCACCCATACAGGCCTTAAGGCCACTACACCCCGAGGCGGGGACGACAGAAACGCACATATCAAACGAACAAAGACGAGCCACATAGGGAAGCCACGTGACCCGACGCGCCACAGGGACACCGACTCGACACACCGGACGCCCAACCGACGCCCTACAGGGAGGCGCCAACCAGGTAACGAACCGCCCACTGACACCTCTGGAGGTGCGGTGGAGTGAGGCTCACCGACGCCTATACCTCATCGTCATTAGGTAGTGACGAGACTCCCGGAGGCACTTCCACACCTCCACCACTCACCCTTCCACCCGGACCCCCATACCACCTCCATCCCCACCCTAACGCCCACTCCTCTGACCGTACCCTCCCCGACACACCCGAGACTCGACGTGCCTACCCGACAGACAGAGACCTCGGACGGAGACACCCCCCTTAAACCCGTCCGGACACGAACCGACCACACGACATGACGCTGACTCCCGACCAACTACGTGTCCTCACAATAAATGCTAAAGGACTGAACAAACCGGAAAAGAGGACGGGGGCCCTACGAGACTTCCACAGACACAGGGCCTCAATAGTCATGATTCAGGAAACCCACTTCAAAAAAGGGGCAAGACCCAAACTAACAAACCATCACTATAGCCAAGGGTATTACAGCGACTACCATGGTGGTAAGGCCAGGGGGACAGCGATACTCCTTCACAAAAGGCTGCCGTTCCAGGAGGGGGGATGCATGACCGACGACGAAGGTCGATACCTATTCCTCAAAGGGACAATTGCGGGACACCAATACACGTTCGCAAGCATCTATGCACCAAACAAACAACAAGCGCGCTTTCTCAAACAGACACTACGCAAGCTCCAACACTTCACGGCAGGGACTCTCATTCTAGGGGGGGACTTTAATATTGCGCTAGACCCGGCATGGGACACTTCATCAGGCGTCTCCCATGTCCCCACACAACACCTACAACACATCAAATCCCTTCTCCGTAGCCAGCGCCTAGTTGACTGCTGGAGAGCCCACCACCCAGATGAAAGGAACTTCACTTTCTACTCCCAACCACATAACTCCTACTCTCGGATAGACCATGTCTATACCACGCACCACGACCTTCCCCTGGTGACTACAGTCACAATCGGTGGGGCCACCTGGTCGGACCACGCCCCAGTATTACTGACCCTGACATCACCACTTTACCGTCCCACAAACCCGAAATGGAGACTCAATGAGTACCTCCTAGCTAACCAGGAGATCTCGGGCTTCATAGGCGAGAAAATAAAAGAATACCTCACACTCAACACGGCCGAACAGACCTCCCCGACAATCCGTTGGGAAGCGCACAAAAGCGTGATAAGGGGACACTACGTACAACAGGGGGCACTACTGAAGAAACGGACCGAGGCACGGTTAAACGACCTACTGTCCAACATCCACAAGGTTGACGAACAAAACAAACTAACACCTGACAACACACACCAATCACGACTTCTTCAACTAAGGAGAGAGCTCGCCACCCTACTACACACCAAACACCACAGAGAAGCAATAAGACATAAGGCCCTCTTTGCACAACAGGGAAACAAAAGCGGCAAGCTCCTAGCTGCGATGCTAAAAAAACAGAGACAACACACTTACATTGACAAGATTCGAGACAAACAAGGGAAATTACACCATCTCCCGAAAGACATACAAAACACCATCCGCACATATTACTCGGACCTGTACACGCTGCCACAACCACATACTCAAAAGGCGAAAGCCCGCCTGCACGAAGCGATCAGGAAATACCTAGCTGAACACCCACTGCCGACCTTGGACCCAGACATAGCAGACATGATAGACGTGCCTATCACGATAGAGGAATTAGCGATGGCAATTAAGCAAACTAAGACAGGTAAAAGCCCAGGGCCGGATGGCCTACCGACCAAATACTACAAGACCTATGCTGAAGACTTATACCAACCAATGGTAGAAGCCTTTAATGCAGTCAGGGAGGGACACAATATCCCTAAACAAGCCCTAGCGGCGCATATCTCCATAATCCCCAAAGACGGTAAAGACAGGGAACAATGTAGTAACTATAGGCCCATATCGCTCATCAATTGCGACATCAAGCTACTGGCCAAGATCCTGGCCACACGGCTCACAAAACATGTCCCATCGCTGGTCCACCCGGACCAGGTGGGGTTTGTGGCGGGACGTGAGGCCCGCGACAATACCATCAGAGCGCTTACCCTCATGCACGGTAGTACAGGTAAGAGGGAAGGCCTTCTTCTCCTGTCAACTGACGCAGAGAAGGCCTTCGATAGGGTCTGTTGGGTGTACCTCTTCGAAGTGCTGGCCCAAGCAGGACTAGGACCCCACCTGAGAAGGTGGATAGAGGAACTTTACCGGGAACCGACAGCCCAGGTAATAGTTAATGGAGCACCCACGGAGACCTTCACCATACACAACGGCACGAGACAGGGTTGCCCCCTCTCCCCACTCTTATTTGTTCTAGCACTAGAACCGTTCCTCTCACACATTAGACACAACACAGACATCACCGGAGTGGAAACAGGGCAAGTGCACCACAAGGTCGCCGCGTACGCGGACGACATGCTCTTTGTGGTGACCAAACCCGAGATCTCCCTTCCAAACCTGCAGAAAGAACTAAGGGAATTCGGGAACATTTCAAATCTAAAAATCAACCACGGGAAATCATTCATTCTCAACGTCAGTTTAAATGCTACACAAACAGAGCCCCTACGAAACAGCTTCCCATACCAATGGGCCGAACACAAAATTAGGTACTTAGGGATATGGCTGACAAGACATAGTGAGGACTTGTACAAAGAAAATTTCACGACCACACTACAATCATTCCAAAGAGACATGCGAGAATGGTCCTTCCCACACATCTCCTGGCTGGGAAGAGTCCAGGTCCTGAAAATGAACTTCCTCCCACGTCTCCTCTACCTCCTCCAGGCCATCCCCATAGCGATCCAAAAGACATTCTTCGGGTCCCTTAGATCGGAGATGACCAAATACGTATGGAACGGGGGTAGACCTAGATTGAAATTCACCACACTAACTCGCCCCAAAAACAGGGGGGGAATAGCCCTCCCAGACTTCTACCAATACTACGTCGCGGCGCACCTACTGCGGATCGTGGAGTGGTCAAAGGATACCGTCGGGAAGCTCTGGAAAACAGTAGAGGAGGCAGAAGTGGGCAGACCGCTCTCCGGACTACCCTGGGGCCGGGAGGCAGCGGATGGGAAAGACATGTCCATATACACATGGCACACTTTGAAAGTATGGAGGAGAGCCTCCAAGACCGGCAACATGTCGCCATTCCCCTCCCCCCTTCTGCCCCTTACATATAATCCCGACTTCCCCCCGGGACTAGACCCGAAAGCACTTCGCAACATTCTTCCGGACGAGACCCCTCGCCTACGCCACATCCTCCAAGCAGGTGAATGTAAACCACTGACAGCCCTACTAGGGGAGACACCTATGACATTCATGCACAGGTTCAGACACACCCAGCTGACTAACTTTATCCGAACGCTACCGCAAGGCCCGGCGCTTACTAGGGGCCTGACCACAATAGAAGCGGTCAGCGCAAGCCCAGATCCACTCCCGCATGGAATATCCTATCTATACTCCATGCTACAACTAGAAACCCCATCCGACACACCACTTTACATGGGTAAATGGGAGACGGCCCTACGCACCACACTCACGGATAAGGAATGGGAGTCCATCTGTTACCTAACACACCACTGCTCAACACACAGTAAAACTCAAGAGACAGCATACAAATTATTAACACAATGGTACAAAACACCACACCTCCTACACCAAATTGACCCAACACACTCTGACCAATGCTGGAGATGCGAAAAAGAGGTGGGAACCATTAAACACATATGGTGGGACTGTGAGAAAATCAAAACATACTGGGAGGGAATACACAAGGTCCTGGAGAAGTTCTCGGATGCGCCCCCCCCCCTGGAACCGGCTGCGATGCTCCTACACCATACAACTGTCCCACACTCCAAATACAAAAAATCTATAACCGTTAGAATACTCAACACAGCCAAACAGGTGCTCCCCCAATTCTGGAAGCAAACTACAACACCCCCGCTACTGACATGGTTTAGCCAAATGGAAGACCTTAGGAAAATTGAGGAACTGACGATGACGGCCAACCAGACCCATAAGACCTACCTAGACATTTGGACACACTGGATCCTTGAGACAGCAAAAGAAGGATTCCAACAGACCATCAGAACTAACGCCAACTGAGACACAGCCAGACTAGACCAACCCACAACAAACACGACTGAGGACGACGGACGAAGGACGCACCCGACCCCCCTCTTCTACCCGACATACCTTCAACCCACCCCCCTCCCACCTCCCCCCCCCCCTGTTGACCTAGCTACACTCCTGCCTCAGCCCCCAGGAACGCACCAACACAAGGGAAAACGACAGACCCTAAACAAGAGCTTACCCAGCCACCGTAGACCCCCCGCCAACACTACATACAACCCTGAAATCTAAGGAACCAAACAAGTTTCGGACTTACCAACTCACTCAACCCCTCGGGGGGACAGACATAGCATAGGAGGGTCCAACCACAGTAAGGGAATAAGGAAAACAAGGAGGGGAAGGAGCTAACTCACACACCTACTGAAGAAAGTTACCCACAAACTACGCTCCAACAGCTATGGTGGCGCTCACTCTACCTGACTCCCAAACACAACCAAACCACACAGACACTGGGGGAGACACCAGCTAACACACACTTGACTACTTATCCAACCAGAAACGTGACTGAATTGACATTAGTGATTTGCGAAACCTACAACAATGCGGGCCTGCGTGCCCAAACTGTTAATGTTGATTTAAATTGTATATAACTCATTATGGAGACCTGCGAGTCTCACAGCTTCAAACGTCTTGATTGAAAAAACAAAAAACAAAAAGAAAAGAAATAATGAACATAAAATCTACAAAAAAGAGGCTAACACCGTACAGAGATGATATGTATTGCATGGTATTACCCCCGTATTGTTTGAAAACCTTATTGTCTCCCTTTCTACATTCTGTACCCACATGACTTTATGCCTCAATAAAAAAGAGATTTACAAAAAAAAAAAAAGAAATATATATCTACAACGTGTTTCGCCTTGCAAGACTTTATCAAATAGATAGAAACAAGGGCAGAGCCATCACAAGTCAAACACAGCCCTGGAGAATCAGCATCTCCTCATAGAGATGCATTGAATCAATGCATCTCTATGAGAGAAGCTCAGCATCTCCATGCAGAGGGTGGAGACACTGAATGGTAGTGCTGTACACTGTGCCACACTGCCCCAGGAAGCACCTCTAGTAGCCATCTGGAGGCATCCCTAGACTGTAAGGTAAACATTGCATTTTCTCTGCAAAGACAGTGTTTACTGCAAAAAGTCTGGTTATGATTATACTCACCACCAGAACACATACAATAAGTTATAGTTTATCTGGTTACTATAATGCCGCCTTTAATGGTTTTCATAGTAGCTTATTAGATTCAGTTTAAGAATTCTGACTTTGAGTCATGGTCAACCAAACCCACCGTCTAAAGTGGAGCCTAGGGTTTAGGGGATAGTTTTGTTGAGTCATGTTATTTCAAACTATCAACATATGGATAACTATATTCAGCACATCTTTGCCATCTAAGAAACTATGTCATGCATGACAGAGGTCCACTGCAATCCACTAATACTAATGGATCTATACTCTGTCCTAGCTGGATGATTATTGAAGGTATAGATTAGCAAGTCTAAAATAATTACCTTATGTTTGTTTATCACACAGACTGCAAGATAGCCATGTATCTGCTCTTTGCTTTACATGGCAAGCTGTAATCTGTTCTGGGAAGAAAGCATTCAGCTTTCAAAGGATCCTAGACAAAACAAAAATAACAAGCAGACTGCTGTAAGGGCAGATAAAAAAAAGAATGCCTGGTGGTGTGGATTCATTCATACCAATGTCAGAGTTCTATTTATTGTACTTTCTGCTGTGGGGGGCAGCGATGTATTCACCATGAGGCGAACAAGGCATTTGCCTTGGGCAGCACTTTCCTGGGGGCGGATGTCTTGTTAGCCGCATGTTCTGGGGGGTCCAAGAGTTGGCTGACTGGCCAGCTTTGGGGCCCCCCGAGATAGGCGGCAGCTTGCATTGCGGTCGAGTGGCGAAGGAGTGCGGTACTCTGAGCTCTTCCTGATCAGCTCCATCGCGCGCACTCATTGATGCCAGGAGCCGGAATATGACGTCAGTGTATGTATGTCAGTGTGTGTGTCTGTGAGAGTGTGTCTGTCAGTGTGTGTGTGTGTGTATGTGTTTCCGTCAGTGAGTGTGTGTGTTTGCCAGTGAGTGTGTATGTCTGTCTGTGTGTGTCTGCGTAATAGTGTGTGACTTTTAGAGTGTGTCATATCAGTGAGAGTGTATGTAATTGTATGTCAGTGTATGTGAGTGTGTGTGTCTGTAGTGAAAGCGTGTGTTGGGTAAACAGTGTGTATGTCAGTGCATGCATCAGTGAGGCAGTGTCTGTCAGTCGAAGTACGTGCGGCCTTGATAGGAAGGTGTGGGGAGAGTTTAAATTAGGTGGAGTGCCCGAGTGTGTTCATGCTTGGGGCAGCAGAAATTCAAAATTCACCACTTGTGGGGGGAGGTGCTAACCATTGGTAAATCCTGTCGTGTTTGACCTGGATAAAAGCATTAGAATTGGTCCCTCCCCATGCTATCTTAAATTTAGAAAAAAAAATGTTTTTGTTTTTTTAAATGGCTCGTATTACTGATGCAATAAAATTATTCTCTGTCTTGTCCCATCCTTGCATAATAGAAGCTGTCCTGAAAGTAGGCTAAATAAACTACATTTACCTAATGATAAAAATGTGATCCAAGTCACTGGTAATGCAAGACCGTTTTTGGAAGACAGACTAACAGAATCATTTTATTTACTTTTGTATTAGGTTTTAATTAATATTTCAAATGACAAACATGGTTACATTTTAAAGCTGGAATTTAAAACAAAATACTTTATATTAACATGCCATGCATTTCTTTATCTCCTGCTTTATCTCTAACATATTCATGCTATTTATGACTGGGTGCTATTTATGACTGAGCGATTGTGGAATTCTTTGTGCTAAGAACTGGCCTTTTTACTTTTGGGACATTACAACGTAAGTCGTTGTTAATGTTTATTCATTTTTTTTACTTAGCTATTCACTTGTAAAGTAAGCATAGAAATTACATGCTCGTAATTTTTTTTGTAATTTTTTTGTTTTGTTTTTTTAATTTATATTCTATGAACAAAAATTTTATAGTACATAGTTTTAACCATTGACAATAGATTTCCATGTTCGTAATTTTTAACTATGTTTCCTGTAATAACACAACTGATATTCCCTGAAAAGATTACGTGCATTGAACCAAGGCATAACCTACCATACCTCCCAACAGTCCACTGGTTGGTGAGAGAGGGTCAAAATAGACTCCTGCTCTGCTGTTCCAATTTGTTTTCTGGTATCCCACTTCTGGGGCAAGTCCTTATATGGTTACTCAACAGTGCTTTGCCCATGGATAATCTTGAATGTACACGGCCACTGTGTGTGTCAGTCAGGCTAACATAACCCCCTTTTTTCAGAAACAAGCACAACATTCTTCAGTATATACCTGGTGCAAAATACTGACCTTTACTCAGCCCAAGGGATAGTCCTATAAATGTTTTGAACCAGGTTTGGTGTTTGTCAAGTCTTTGAATTGAAAGTAAGTGGGGGACAGCCCAACCACACATTTTGGCTTTCAGCTATTAGTGCAAGGGTTCTTAAATCAACATTTGAATTGTTTTAGTAAATAGCTACATTTTATTTCTTATATTATACATTGATTGTATAGATTAAAGGAAAATTCAGAGCTCAGAAGAAACTAAAGAGATTAATGCTTAATTTGTAAACTAAACTATATACTTTGAAATAATGATTTTAAATGTATATTAAGCTTCAATAAATTGCAATCTGTGCTTTAAACGTCCACCCAGTGTCGCCATACCATACTGGCATTTGCACCATTACAGAGAGAATCTGTAATTGACATATAAATTAATCTAATCTTAATATACATTTCATCTGATATATGCTGAAATTCCCCTTCCTCTTTCCATCCCCTCATTTTTCACCTTAGCACATTAACTATTTTGATTGTTTGGTTTTTTTTCTGTAACACGCAAGTTATTTAATGAAGTGTGAATTTTTTTATTTTTTTTTGAGAATTCAAAATGAATTTAACATTTTAGGCCAGAATTGAAGAATTGAAAAATTTTACAAATCGGCTATGTTTTCAGTTCACTTATTTTGACCAAAAAAATGCTGTTCACTTTGAATTCCTGACATTTTAATAAAGAACTATATAGTCTCTATTTTTTAGTATTTATTATTTAGCGCACCAACAGATATATATATATATATATATATATATATTAAGTTCTACAGCTCTATTACCTTATAACACTGTTTTATGTTTTAGGCTGTTCACACAGTGAAATTGCTGCCTCTGTAACGTGCTGTATTTGTACCTAAGCCCACCTGGCATGGACTGAACATATACCTTTAATCTAGTCTTTGCTTTTATATTTAAAAAATGTTTTGCATACACTACTTACCTCTGTATCTTTATACCGTATAAAGATATTTTTGTCCTTCTCTGCCCAAAGCATAGAAACACAGGTGCATTATGGAATAAGACATTTATACCTCAATAACCTAAAAGCTGGAGAGTGGATGTCATCAAGAAAATATTTTCTGTTTAACCCTTCCAGTGTAAATTGTTGTTTTCATATTGATTTACCATAATAGGTTTAAAGCTCAGTTTTGTGATATGAAAGGATTAAATATAATAATCCCAGTATATGCACTACCAGCATAAACCATTCTAATATAATTCAGTACATTCTCAATTCAGAAATATTAACTGCGGGTCTGTTTGTCTTATATTTCAATTCAAGTGGTCCTTTTTTTTTTATTTTTCCTCTACTCCTTTTAGAGCAGTTTATAAATTTCGTAGGGAGGGTTGGATTGATAAAGAGATTAGGAGTGAGGATATAGCTGCTGAAATTTCTGTATGTTTTAGATGGCTTTTTTGGCATTATTCATGAATAGACAGAAAATGCTATCACTTAGCAGAGATTCAAGCTGACATAAAATTTGGATGCACATCGGTTTTAGCTGCATGCATAGACAACTAAAGGACCCTTTGAAATATATCCAGTTACTCTGTTGCTACTGATGTTGCTATGCTTGGTAACTATGGAAACCTGAGTGACATTTTTGAGGTTTTGGACAACACCATTAAACAAGGATGGAAAAAAAAATATTTTTTCTTTCCTAGGCTGCAACGTGTCAATTGTGTCTTTTCTGAATGAGTCAGGCACCATAATTAGATGGAATCCCTTATTTCACTCAAAACTTAAAAACTCAGAAGCATACATTGCTACTGTAGGAGTCTTTCATCTAGATTCTAGAAGATGATTTGAACCTTTCAATATCCGTGCTTGAGAAAATTCACACACAGCATATGTCTTGCAAGTCTCGCTTATTCTTAATGGGCCTGGCTGATTCTTAACTGAAAAGCTTTATTAGAGTGTCACTCTGAGAATCCTCATATTCCGCAGTTGCTAATAAATTTACTGCATTCAACATATTGTCAGACATTGCATTTAAGGGGTTCAAATAGTACTTGTTCTAGACGAGTTTTGAAAACGTACAGTGTATTGGAATCTCTATTGTGTTTATTTATTTTCTGCATCGAAGCACAATAATAGGCATATTTTTTCCGCAAATCACATCTAAAATTAAATGACAGCGGAATAAGGCTACAGCCGAAAACTGTGTGGATTATATAATTCCTAGATCTTCTTAAAGGGGAACTAGGATTTTTATTATATTTACTTATCCCCAATATATAACAAATATTATTTTTGAGGCGTGGAAAATAAAAGTAAATGTAGAAATCCATACCTCTGCATACTGCAACTTGGTGCCTCTATCTTAGCTCCCTATCAATCACAGCTCCATGTCAATCATAGTTATATGCTCTGTCTTTTGCACCTGGCATCAGCATAAAGAAAGCATACAGAGAAGAGGAGATATTAAACAGTTTCTATTTGTCTTGCATACAACAACAGTACGTGAGGGATATTCAGATTCATAGGAACAAGTAGCATCCTGCAAATAAAATGTGTTAGAGATCCCATCGCTCTACTATAAATACCTTATTTGCACTGGACACCCTCAGTTCTTTCTTTTTCCGGTTGGGGACGGACATGTTATGCCTCCTTTTGTGTCTGCTGTTGTATAGCATGCACTGATTGCTGCCGGGGGCCATCCAGCAGTGAGATTCCACCCGGGAAACAAGGTGAGCAGTAGTTTTTGGCAAGGCATTACAGAATGTAGGAAGCACCCACATTTATTTTCTGGCGAACATATGATATGCCGGGCAATTGACCGATCTGCGTGGTGGCCAATCTAGTTACAGGCCATTAATGGAATGCACAACTGAGAGTTGATGCAATCCATGGTGTTCCAAATGCGCTACTGAGCATGCGCAAACAGCCAGCTCCTGGCGCCAAATTAAAATGGTCCAAAGTATTTTAATAGACATTATACTTGTTTGACAGCAAGGGTGCTTGTCATAACAGGAAAGTTGTGTCCACCAGCCCCCCTTAACGACCCTGAAACCAAATAAGGTTTGAATTATGTTTATTCATCATCATATTCTGGTCTTTCTCTGTATTTTTGCAGTCGGTCATAAAATTTGACTTTTGTATATATTTTGTGGATGTCTAGCACATCATTGAAATAATGGAAAAGGGAGATAAGATTCAGCCACCACCAGCTAAAAGACATCCAGTAAAACCAAGCATTTATCTAGCACAAAAGGTGCAATGCTACATCCTGATGGTTGCAGGAATAGGGTGAGCAATATCTGCTAACAGGAAGCCATTGAAAAGGCCAAGCAAAACAAAATATGAATAAGTTCCTGTCATTGCTTCAGGAAAATTTGTCTCAGACCTTCTCCAATTTCAAACAAGTCAACATTAAAGAAGTTGAAGCAGGTAGCAGACCAACCGAAAGGCGCCGGTCTGGTTCTACACCTGAGCTGTCATCAAGAGATTGTTCACACAGCTCATCAGAGTTCTAATTCCTCCAGTGTGTGATCTGAACAAGAAACTGGGTTTCAAATGGAAAAACTGGGAAAACGAATTAAAGAAGTCCTGAATGTAGAAGTCCCTATGGAAAAAGAAGGTAAAAGGCTTTCCAATGAATCCTGATGAATAGGAAGACTTTAATTTTTAAAAAGTTTAAGCAAATGTTTAGGTTGCAGGAATTTGCAACCTAAGTAGATGTTCCAATTGCACACCTATCCCAAACGACTACTCTACTCATTGGTGAAGGTTGTGGTTTAAAAGGCCCAATGGATAAAAGGACTGAAATGTCTTGCAGGTGTATTTTTCAGGCATCTGCTTTTATCAGCAAATCTGAGTGTTTGGATCCGGAAACTGGAGGGTTGTCCACAGCCCAAAGTAGCAAAGATACTACTAAACTATTAAAGAATATCTGTCTGAGATGACAGATGAATCGTTGAAATAGTCTGCAAGGAATATGGGGCTATGCTCTGTTGCCCATCTGGTTAAAATCCTGGTCAGCTGACACTGCATTTAGTCAGCATAAAATGGAACACTGAGAGTAAGAAAGCACTGCATCAAGAAATAAGTCTTAAATGGAACAGTTGTTTTCAGCCTCACTACCACATACAACCTTTTGGATTCTAAATACCTTTCAGTATGGATACAAAAATAAGGTTTGTCTCAAGACCAAGGCCTCCATTTCTACATTATTTTCAGAAACAATAAAATTATTCCAAAAAAGAGCCAAGAAAAGATTCCAAATGCTCAAAAGATGCTAACTTCCAATTGCTCAGGCATCCAAAAACTTTTTAGGAATTGCCTTCAGAAACTGCAAGAAAATTCTTAGTTTTCAGTTTGTGGCCTTGCTCTCCAGCCTCACCACTGTAAAAAAGGATTTTCACAAAAAGCCTAGCTCCTGTTGCCGCACTCCTATGAGAAAAGAGAATCCTTATGTAGGACGATATAAAGGCAAAAAACATACTACCAACTAAAGGATTATCTGAAGGTTGCTCTTACTATACTTCAAGGATATGGTAGGCTGAAAAATTGGTGAAAGCCTGTTCTTTGCCCCTTTCTCTAGACATGGACTCAAGAAATGAATGCATTCTACTTCAAGATCACAAAAGGATCAAGATAAGCAAAGCTATTTCCAGCCTTCAAAGCAATCCTCTTTTTTAAGTTAGGCAGGCAATGAGCCTGTTGGGGTTACTGACATCCACAATTCCAGCAGTAAAATGGGCAAAGGCTTACATAAGACCCCACTAAGTCCATACAACAGGAAGATTGGTTCTCAATCTGATTCTCAATCGAACCAGATCATGATCACAGAAGAGCTGGACAGGAGCTTATGTTTTTCAAGCTAAATTGTTGGAAAAGGTCAAGGTTCATGTATCAGCCTGTCTTTCGTAATCACAGTCTGGGTTATTATTACTATAGACACTTCTGGAACATCATCGGGTTCGCAAATGAATGGATCAAGGAAGCTGGTCGGCAAAGAATATCCAAAAAAATCATCCAACTTTAAGAAAAGGAAAGCCATTTGGAAATCCCTTCTCTACTGCAGACAGCACATAAAAAAATCAAGCAATGGGGGCATGGCCAACTGCCAACGGGGATGGACAGACGCTAAAACATTTCCGGGCAAATCAGTACCACACAATTATGGTTAACCCTATATGCTTCCAGAGTGGCCACTCCAGCTCGGGGAAGACTCCCTCTGGGAAACCAGGCTCCCTAATGAAGTTATTCAAAGAATATGCGGAGCGCATATCTGACATCTCCGACTCCAATATGGCGCCAACAGCCTTGCTGCCTGAATCCACGCCACCCAGTCCTGCGCCCTCTGAGAGTTCTTCGGGCTGTATAGAACCCAACATCAGGGAGATACTGAAAACTCTCCCCTCAAGTAAAGACCTTGCAGACATGCTGGGAAAACTGGAAGTTACATTCCAAACTCGGCTGGAGGGCTTAGAATCGGAAATTCACCATGTAGGTCACCGCGTCCACGACCTTGAGGAGGACAGAGACACGATCCAAACGCAAGTACAAACACTTACCTCCAGGGTAGACTCCCAAGCTGCATATCTTGCACACCTTCAACGTTCCTTGGATGACGTGGACAATAGGGGCCGCGGAAACAACCCTAGGGTCAGGGGCCTACCCGAAGCAGCAGGGGAAGACATTCCCACAAGGCTTTCAGAGCTATTTAATTTAATTCTGGGCAAGGTCGTAGACATGCCGTTACTGTTTGATAGAGCTCACCGCTCATTTAAATCCAGAAACACGGCAGACACACATTGGGACAATATATGCAGAATGCACTACTTTGCGGATAAAGAGGAGGTTATACTTGCGCCGCGGTCAACAACTAATTAAATATCGTTGGGGCTTCCCCCTCACCTTAATAGTAGTGCACAAAAGTTCCACTCACACTATAGCAACGCATCAGGATGTCCAACTCTTCAAAAGGGCATTCGAGCTTAACAAAGTCCATGTTACAGACTGGTACTCCAATGACCCAACCAGTAATGCTCAACCGCTATGAATGCCAGAAGGGAAGGACACCCATGAAGAAGCAATGGACGGAGCCCTCCGACACCTCTCAACATTCCGACAGTCATGAGCGACTCCAAAATCGTTAATCTACCCCAAGGATACCCATTCTGTGACAAAGCACCCAAGATCTAACTGGATATTCTCTATTCTCATAATCTTCTAGACTTTCTCTGTACTTTCTCCAGACCTACCAGGACTCTGGACTTTTTCCAGACCTACCAGGACTCTACCCTTATCACCCCCCCCACCGTCTCCAGTGTTTCTACCTATTTTATATTTGGATTCCCCCGCGTCTGCAATCAGCATAGACGAACTTTAGCCATCATTCTATAAATGGACTGATCCAGCTAACGGAGATTTCATGGATAGAACTGAATTCACTAAGCCATCTGTCCCAAAAGGCATACCCCTGGACATTTCCTATGGAGGTTCGGCAAATGTATTCATAAGCAAATAAAAAGGGACGAAGCTTCTTGTTCCCTGTCTAATGTGTGATCAGACAATATCAGGTCGTATTATGCTGTTATATATGAAAATGTCTGCACCCACAGTTATTGGGGATGTTTAACCACGTACGCTATAAATCCGTGAGGGTCCCTTTACACCTCTGAACTAGTCCCATAACGGTTCTCTCAATCGAACCAGACCATGTTCACATTTACCCTAGGGTACACATGAGGGCTCCACCGAAAGCTATGACTCAGTCCCTTACACTCTCTTCCCGGTTGAATCCTTGCTTTTACACAACCTACTAGTTTTCAAACAAGGACTAACGGGTTATTTTATAAAAAAAAAAAAGGGGGGGAAACATGTATCTAAACCCCCTTAACCTTTCGTCTCCCCCTCCCCACTCCTCTCCTCCCCCTTTATCTCTGGTCTGGAGTATTTATCATACATTGGGTGCTAACAGAATCACACTCTAATACCTCAATAACATTTTCACCCCAAATTAAGTATTTACACCTGTACGCCCACACCCATCCATCACCACCCAATATACGTCCAAAACATTTACCTTCATGTCAAAATATTCAACTGAACACACTCTACCAAGCACACTCACCCCAAATACACTACTAGTCGCACAGTAGATAGGTGGTTTCCACACCTTTGTTAACTGGATCCTTTCTCTACCTATTTGCAATGTCGAAAAGTACAAATCTGTTCCCTGTAGACTCTGGTTAATCTCAGGGATCGACACCAGCACTTTTGTTTACAAATTCTACCCTCATAGCTCAACTAAAAAAAGGCATTTGATTGTTTGCTATTTTATTGTATGTAGTTACTGTTATTGTTGCATATTTGTTTGTTAAGCCTACAGAATTGTACTTGCATTTCTCGCTTCACTCCCTGCTAACCTATGGTAACCCCCATCCCGCTATCCAGCAGGAGACATCATATAAAAACCCCAATCCTAACATTATCACCCTTGGCTGAGGTACGAACAATCTCGTTAAACGTAAGAGGCCTGAACTCTCTGGAGAAGAGACGTATGGCACTTACTGAACTACGCCGCCTCAAAGCAGAGGTGGCCTTCCTCCAAGAGACCCACTTCCACAAAGACTCGGCACCCAACCTCAGGGACAAGCATTACCCCCTAGGTTATTTCAGTAATTACACAGCATCCAAAGCTAGGAGGGTGGCGATCCTCATGGGAGCCAATTTACCTTTTACCTACAAGGATCACACGGTTGACAACAATGGCAGGTTCTTGTTTGTGAAGGGGTTGATAGGTAAAATGATGGTCACCTTCGCAAACCTTTACCTCCCCAACTGAAAACAGTGCTATGCCTTATGCAAAATCCTCAACAAATTAGAACAATTCACAGAGGATCTCCTGCTCCTGGGAGGGGATTTTAACACATATTTAGATAGCACCCTAGATTCCACATCTACAACACAAGCATACCA
The DNA here is from genome assembly GCF_036172605.1 of Pelobates fuscus. Classification (NCBI taxonomy): domain Eukaryota; kingdom Metazoa; phylum Chordata; class Amphibia; order Anura; family Pelobatidae; genus Pelobates; species Pelobates fuscus. The sequence continues at coordinate 77,737,336 of NC_086324.1, forward strand.
GACTTCCACACGCAAGCAGATGCAGACACCTCTGATATAGCCCAACTGTTCGACAACTGGCGAACACTTCGCCCCTTGACCAGAGATTACTCCTTCTATTCACTCCGCGGGCTCATACACTAGAATAGATATGTTTTTCATACACTACCGTTTTCTCCATTTGATCACTCACTGTTCTTATGGCTCAATAACATGGTCGGACCATGCGCTCCTGTCTCTTGGCATCCGAATCCCATCCCTCCATCCCTCTAGGGCTCAATGGAAATTAAATGATACCTTGCTAAATGATAAAGAGATTGTGTCAAAAATCAAAACATCCCTAGATCACTACTTCTCACTAAACAAAAATCCTGACTCTCCCTATCCAATAATCTGGGAGGCGCACAAAAGCGTGGTCAGAGGCACAATCATACAATTAGTATCGGCCCACAAACGCAAAAGGGAAAAATAGACCAAATCCCTTCTAGCAGATATAGGAACACTGGAAAGCAAACACAAAGCAGACTCAGACTTAGCAACATGCAATCTGACTGATAAGAGATCGGAATTGGCCATCCTTATGGGAGCCCAAATCAAAAGGAAACTAGTATTGACTAAAAGTCTATATTACACACAAGGAGGGAAACGCGGACGCCTACTGGCCCAGGCATTAAAGAAACAGAGACAGACCACATTTATACCTACCATAACAACCTCCAAGTGCACCAAATCTAGCCTGATGGCTGACATTACTGAGGCTTTTCATGATTTTTATATAAAGACACAATGATAAGGGAAAGCCAGCACCCAGCGACCGTGCGTCTGTGTGACTGACTCTTGCAGCATGTTAATGGACGCTGGCTGCTGCGGATCCATGCCAAATTATACCCCCATGTCCGCCCACGTTAAAGATGACATCGGCGTGCGCGTGATATCACGCGGGAGAGGCGCACGTTTTGGAGTCAAAAGAAATGTAAAGCACTTATTTAAGCTCAAATTTACTTTTCCTCATTTCCCTGTCATGGTTTCCCTAGTGGTTGTTTGAAAGTGTGTTCCTGAGCCTTTATTTCTGGTATTTGACTTTGGCTTCTTTTGACTTCCCTGTATTCTGATATCCCTGACTGCTATTTTTCCCTTATCGTTGTGTCTCATTCTGTACCCACCCGACCTCGGCAAGTTTCCTGACTATTCTTTGGTGCGTTAAGTCCAGCCATTCTAAGGCCCGGTAATATGTTACTGCTACGGGAGCTTTACAGACTGTTATGGAATTACCCCTGTTTGTTTCACAGTATACCCTGTTTCGGTATTTAGACTGTGTAAACCCCTTCTACGAACCGTCAGGACTATGCATTCGTACATACGAACGACAGACCACCCGGCTCTTGGCGTGTGCCGTCACTTAACCTTTGTCACCCCTGAAATAACCTAAAGACCAACCACCCTACAAACGGAGTGTGCCTCTAATTGACCACCGGGAAGCTGCGGACTGCGGTTAACCGCAGCCTAATTGACTGTCTCAGGGCAGCCTCATTCGTGTGACAATTCACCGAACTGGAACTCACGAAAGACTCCTGAACGCATCCTGGCGTGTGGCCACTATTAGAACGTTGGGTTAAGTACCCCTTTCATAGCGATCCCCGTTCGGAGACAACGATCCTCTGAGCGGGGTTCGTGCAACTGCTCAGCCGCTACTCGCTCCATGGGTTTTAGGTCCAGGTCCCGCTCTCTTTCTCCCTGCCTGAAAACATGGCTGCCATCTCGTGTTCGGGACAAAAGGCACAAACGGACCTTGTAATAAAGAAACTGGCTATACTGTTCGTGTGATCTGAGCGCTATTCGCCTATCTGTTGCACTCAGATCTGGGCTACCTAAAGAATGGTTGAATGGAAGATGTGGCTACTAAAATATTAAAGTTACATCTTTTTATACGGTTTTACCTGTTAAAATAAAACGTGGGATTTTGGGCGCTTGGAGATAATTAAATTGTCATAACCATTGGATTCATTATCTCCAAGCTGGGCGGTAACCATTTCAAATGATACATTGTAATGCCATTGGTCAACTGTTTGTATTGTCCCTGTATCCCATCAGGTCCAGAGGGGGCTGTCCCTGGGGTCTTGCATAAATTGCCATGCCTGTGTGCCATTAAACTCAGTTCGTTTTGACCCTCAAATCGCAGCTTCGACTCGTTTTGTGGGGAAAAGGGTATCCTAGCTGTACCATAGCTAGTGGGATTGCTTTATATTTACAGGATTCTCGTTGTATGCTGATCGGAACTGCTCTCCTCTCTCTCCACACTCGGGAACCAGGACATCCAAGCGGTCCAGCCTTCAGCTAGCTTGGAGGTAACCGTAACAGTTACCTTTTAGTCCTAGGTGTGACATAATTCTACGTGCTGGATCAATTAGTAATCCTGACAGAGATATTATAAATGCTTTTCCTCCCAGCTCTCACAACCCTTTCTAAACTCTTTCAATTCTCTACTCACGACCTCCTCCCTTCCACCCCAAGCTCTAGATGCCACCAAACTCTTCTGCCCAAACACTTTGTGGGAGCTATATATCCCTCATCAATATACACCTTAAACCTTTCACAAAAATCTTTGCGAACCGCCTCGGCCCCCTCCTCCCAGGACTAGTCCAACCTGATCAGGCAGGGTTCATACCAGGTAGAGAAGCCAATGATAACACTACAAAATTACTAAACCTCATACACCTATCCAAATATACCCACGTACCAACTGTACTACTATCTATAGATGCCGAAAAGGCTTTTGACAGGGTGGATTGGTCCCTAATGCTCGCTACATTGGAACAGATGGGTTTTGGCCCAAACTGGCTCTGATGGATGAGCGCACTATACTCCAAACCGACTGCGAAACTCCGTATCAATGGCCAACTGTCGGCCCCAGTACAAATCTCGAACGGCACAAGACAGGGGTGTCCGTTATCCCCCTTCTTCTTTGTCTTGGTTCTAGAACCCCTCCATCAAGGAGTTCGAGGCAACCCACATATAAAGGGTTTCCAAACAGGGGGGCTGAACACAAGGTGTCTGCATTCGCAGACGACATGTTGTTCACAGTTGCAGATCCCGTGCACTCCCTGCCCTACATACGCCGTGAAATGGGCACTTACAGCAAGGTCTCTAACTTCCAAACGAACCTGAGTAAGTGCAAAATTTTGCCATTAAACATTCCAACACAGCTAATATCATCTCCTTCCTTCACATGGGCCAAAGTATCCATTAAATATTTTCGTCCCTCATTGTCACAAATATACGAATGCAACTTCCCACCTCTAATTCAAGCAATTTCCAAAGACCTAACCTCCTAGCACCCCTTTCGGGTGGATCTGTAGAATAAATATCTTGAACATGAATGTCCTAACTAGAATCTTATACTTTCTCCAGGTCTTCCCTATTACGCTCCTGAAATTATTCTTTGACACACTACGTAAACTATTCACTACATTCATAAGGTCCTACAAACATCCGAGATTGTCCCACGCGTTACGTGGAAATATATCACAAGGCGGTACTCCTAGAGAGAATTTACGACTGGCCTGACGCTACCGTGAGTAAGCAATGGGTAGCAATAGATAACACATTCTTTTGGGTCCCCATTTACACGGTCCCTTGGCATAAATCAGGGCAAGCACTTCTGAAACACTCGCAACACCCCTACCCTGAGATTATGGTCGCATCACACAGATATATCCCCGTCCCCTTCTCCACTCTACCTGGTTTCACACAACCCACGTTTTAAACCAGGTGAATCCGGAGATACTTACAAGGAATACCACACTATTCCTTACTTGGCCCTGAACACTCTCGTAGATGATAAAGGGGTTAAACAGCTAGGTGTACTCCTTCCAGACAGGACTCACATGCAATTACACAAATTCCAATACAACCAATTCACTCACTTCCTCCAAATGAGACAATACTTCCAAAAAGTCAACCCCGCCCTCTCACAATTTGAACACACATGCTCCATCACACATGCTCCAAATGACATTGCCCCGCAACACGATTCCCAGGAAATATAACTTAGCCCACCCCTTCAATACAGCTCCTGTCTACTGAAAGTATTGTGTTACCTGCAATGTCAATGCAATCCATGCTCAGTCAGCCATAAGATTCTCCCCCTTCTCTCCCTCCCCTCGCCTGGTGGTTTCAAGGAAAGGGCTCCAAGGTCACAGAGTACCTACACCTCTATCTCAATTAAAAAATACTGGTTACATAATAGACACTGAGTCCAGAGGACAATTTCCAAGCCCTATCTGGGGCACGAGGCCAGAACATCTAGCCCCACTCCAGCAGAAACCAGGTGATTAACACAGGCCTAAACACTTACTAGTAGGCCAATATTCCCACCACCCTACCTATGAAGAGAAATGCTATGTTTTGATGCTATGCTATAAAAAAATCAAGCCATACAGATTCAATAAGAAAACCTCACCAGTATCATATACTTAAACAAACAAATAGCAACAAGAGTCCAATCCCTGGTGGGTTTATGTGCATGTATCTTTGCATGGGCAGAAACGTTCCTCTCAGCTATCTCCACCATTCACATAAAGGGTATAGAAAATCAACTAGCAGACAATATCAGCAGACATCTCTGGAAACAAAGTGGCCACTCAGACTTGGCTATTCAGAAGTCTAGTCCAAAAGTTTGGTTTACCACAAGTAGACCTCATAGTTACAACTTCCAATCGAAAAGTTCCGAAATTCACTTCTCTTTACAGACTAGACAATACAGATATTGTAGACTTCTTCACTGTGAAATGGACGTTTCAAATGGACAACTTTTTTCTTCCAGTAGCCTTAATGCCAAAGGTCCTACAGAAAATTAAAAAGTACCAATACTCCTTGCTGGCAATCATTAATTTCTGGCCGAATTGCAGCTGGTTTCGTTTCCAATTTTATCTAACAGTCTCAGAACCTTGGGAACTGCCAGTAACACATCTTATGTTGGAAAACAAAACTGTTCCATTACAAACTCAACACACCTTTAAGCAAAAGACATGGTAGCTACAAGGTTGATCCTTTTGGAGAAGCGTGTTAACGAACATATTGTAGACCTTCTTTTACAAAATAAACTTATGGATATAGCATACATTTCTTACATGGTGTCAACACCATACATTTGAGTCTTTTAATCCATTAGTTCCAGTAATCCTGGAATTTCTTCAAGAAGCTTTTAAGCTGGGTCTTTCTCCACTCTAAAAGTTGAAATCTCTGCTCTTATTTTTTTTTTTAAATCTTCAGAAGTGCTTATAAGGATGTTCTGCGAGGCTACATATCAACTTCGTCTACCAGAATGTTCTCATATTCCACCATAGGACTGAATGCCTTCTGAGAGGAACTCTTTGAACCTCTGGAAGTCAGGGCCGGATTAACCTAGAAGCTGATGGAGCTGCAGCTTCAGGCCCATACCCATTGAATAGGCCCATTGAGAGAGGCAGGGATAGGAAGTTACAGCATACGGGACACAGACACACATGGGGACACTTGGGATCACAGAGATATGGGGACACTGAGACCTGGGAACACTGAGCCACTAGGGGACGCTGGGAGACATGGAAACACACACTTGGGGACACAGACACAAATGGGGACACTGAGACACTTGGGGACACTGGGAGACATGGGACCCAAGTGTCTCTGTGTCCCCATGTCTCCTATCCAGGGTCCCTGGTGTCTCTATGTGCCCATGTCTCCCAGTGTACCTAGTGTCTCATTATCCCCATGTCTCACAGTGTCCTTAGTGTCTATGTGTCCCCATGTCTCCCAGTGTGCCTAATGTTTCAGTGTCCCCATGTCTCCCAGTGTCCCTATTGTCTCTGTGTGCCCATGTCTCCTAGTGTCTCAGTGTTTCCATGTCTCCCAGTGCCCCTAGTGTCTCTGTGTGCCCATGTCTCCCAGTGTCCCTAGTGTCTCAGTGTTCCCATGTCTCTCAGTATCCCCTAGTGTCTCTGTGTGCCCATGTCTTCCAGTGTCCCTAGTGTCTGAGTGTCCCCATGTCTCCAAGTGTCCCTACTGTTTCTGTGTGCCCATGTCTCCCAGTGTCTCAGTGTTCCCATGTCTCCCAGTGTACCTAGTGTCTCAGTGTCCCCATGTCTCCCAGTGTCTGTGTCTCCATGTCTCCCAATGTACCCAAGTATTTCAGTGTCCCCGTGTCTCTCAGTGTCCCCTAGTGACATGGGACACTGGGAGACATGGGGATGTTATGGTACTTTTTAGCAGTAAACCAAAATGTTTAAATGTCTATCTGTTCCTGTCCAAATTAATAAAATTGAATTGCGTATATACGCTGAAGTAATTAAGTCTGACACACAAGGTTCAGGTTAAAATAACTTCGAGAAAATTTATTGGCAAGTGATTAAAAAGCGGGCGCGCAGGCCCTTTTAAGAGGCATTTTACGTCATCATTGATTATTAGAATATCAGCAAATAAACATCATTAATTGGATTAATTGTTAAGTGTCGGGATTAGTGTCCACCTAGCAATATTATTAATTGGCTCAAAAATTAAGTGGTTAGTCCCGTGCCCACCCACCAAGAGGTGGGATTGTTCTGGACACGGGTGGGGACAAGGGGGTCTTGAGCGTCATTTTACACGGTCGGTGATCTCAGGCCTCGTGGCCAGGTGCAAGGTCTCTTATGAATAGAACATTTCATTACTACTGTGTTCTCATGGCCTTCAAATTATACTATGTTGCAAGTTAAGGAAAAGTCAGCAATTCCTGTGTTAATCATGTCTTTATAGAAAATACAGTCTTTGTCTATTGTATTAGATGTGCTGGGAAATTCTGTCATGTAAGGTAGTTTTAAAATGAACAAGTTAGGTTATGAGGACAAAATGGAGGATTCACAATATGAGGTTAAAATGGAGTTAGTGCAATAATTGAATACAAGTACAATAAGGATTTTTAAATAATCCCACATAAGTCCCCCCTATGAAATGTTAGATTCTAAGAGATAAAACTTTATTAAGTTAGTACCAGGAAGACGTGTTAACCCAAAGGCACAGAAACCCCGTGGCCGCTAGCTAGGTGTTAATGCAAAGTGCAAGACTGTCCCTAGATCTGACCCTGATAGGCTAACTCATCCGTCAGCATGGCTCTCGAACACTTCACACCCATGGGTGTCCCATGGCAGCTAACCCACCACTTCTCCACACGGGGCCTTTACCATTCACTGACAGATGCTGTCCCTAAGCTGGTCCCTTCCTAGAATTCCTGCACTTTATCAACAAAAGGGATTGTTTGCAGCGGTATACAGGGTGAGTTGATGTCTTGTAAATCTTGGTCATCAACTTCGAGATGAGTGAAAGTGGGTGCCGCTTGGTCAACAGTCTTCATGAGGGATTTTCTCAGACATGGGAGGATACAACAAAAGAGAAGAGCAAAGAGAAAAAGAAAAATTAGTATTGCCATACCAATATGCATTAAAGCCTTTTGCCATCCTGTCATCCAACCAAACCATCTTTCCCAGGGATCTTTTATCCCAGAATTCCTTTTTAACTCTTCAGACAGGTCATTTAATTTTTCTATGGCTAATGTAACTTTACCATTAGGGCCTGTGTTTTCTGGGATATAGGTACAACATGTCATGGTGTCAGGCAAAATTTTACAAACCCCTCCTTTTTCGGCTAAGATCATATCTAAGGCCATTCTATTCTGGAAAGCCATTTGGGATGTGGCCTGCAACTGTTCGGCCAACCCCTGGAGGGCGTATCTGGTATAATTAACAAAACGTTGTTGATTATAATAAATGTAATTTATCCAATTTAAATTCTTGTTTGTGGTAACTATGGCAAAAAGTGATTCAAATCCTGCAGCAACTTCATCTCTTGCTTTAAACTCATTGGGCACCCCCCTAGGCACTCCAATGGCATCAATATAAACATGAGGATCAAAACTTCCTTTCACTGGGGCGTCACGCTTAACCTTAGTTTGCCTGGACTCATGGGTGACGAGGTGTGTGTCAGAGATGATATGTATAGGCATAATGGCTTTAGCCAGAGTACACTCCCCCCACCACTCTTTGTCCATTCTGGATCTTAGCTGTAAATCCCCACACAACCAGTAAATATCCCCCAATGACCTGGTGTGAAATTGCAACAAGTTCATAGAGACATTTCTGTAGGTAGCACAATACCCCTTAGAGAAGTTACCCAAGAATTTACCAATTCCATCATAATTAGCATAACAAGTGTAATTACCTTTATACACGGTAATACCATCTGGGGGTTTGACATCCTTAGTTAGGAGAGGATACTCCTTTGTCCATGCTATACATATGGACCTGTTAAAATCATAGTGATAGGCAAAAAGGCTTAAAACACATTCTTCTATATCTACTGGCAGGATTAAAGGCACAGTACCCAGGTGAGGCCGGGCACCGCCACACACATAGCATGCGGTTTTGTTATGCTTATTAGCATTGTATTTCATCCATTCTAACCATAGGTTAACATCATTAAAACCTGTTTCAGCGGCCATGGTATCTTCAAAGGTGGGGTTAGCAATGGCCATCATGTCTTGAAAGGTCTGGATATGAGGTTTTAATGGGTTAGGGACCATATGGGTGGCCCCTTGCCACTCAGAAGAGTTGCACATATCTTTGAGGTAGAAATGCCCTAATTTACGGTAGGAACCCTTTTTCCAATACATTCCCATCACATACTGGTCTGCATCCGTGGGGCTTGGATGCTCAATGTTAAGGATTAATTTCATTGGTGTACCCCCCCCAGGCTTTCTCAAAGTCATTCTCTGGAGAAGGGATCTACCATGATCATCTACTTTAGATAAGGCACTTTTTGGTTTGTAACCCCAGGCAGGCCCGGCATTCCATCCCGCCGCCCCCCAATGGTCACAATTGTGCCCCCATTGCTTGTCAACTACACAAACATATGGGTCTTTTGAATGAGGGATATCTCTATAGATACTCTGGATTTGTGAGGTGGGAAATGGGCATTCTACAATATCACAATAGTCAAAGGTATAAGTAGCCACATGGGTGCATGATGAATTGTACCAGAAGGTATACCCACTAATATCTTTGGTGATGGCTACTTGCTGGGCCTTTATTAGGCTAATTAGGGAGAAGGTGTACCAGAGGTACATGTTTGTACGGTATTTGCTTCCTCCGGGGCAGGAGACTTCTTGCAGTGGGAAGCGTGGATCCAATGTGGCCTGCCGGCCAGTTTGACGGAGGTTGCGGTAATCAGGAGAACTTGGAATGGACCGTCAAATCTTGGTTCCAGGGTATTTTTCCGTACAAACTTCTTGACCAGAACCCAATCTCCGGGAAGCAGGTTATGGGTACCTGTATCCAAATCGGGATCTGGAATTGAAGAGAAAACTTGGGCATGTATTTTGTTTAAGGCACTTGCAAGTTCAGTTACATAGTCTACTAAAACATCTGATTGGAGCTGCAACTGCTGCGGATAATAACAACCTAATCTGGGTGCTGTCCCAAATAGAATCTCATATGGGGACAGTGAATGCTTCCCTCTAGGTGTGTGCCTAACACTAAATAAAGCTATTGGCAGGCTTTCTGGCCAGGGCATCTTTGTTTCTTGTGACATTTTTAACATTCTGGTTTTTAAAGTGCCATTCATGCGCTCCACTTTACCACTACTTTGTGGGTGGTAAGGGGTGTGGAAGGCTAGAGTCACCCCTAGAGCAGTCCAAATTTCTTTAGTCACTGTTGCTGTAAAGGCTGGGCCTTGATCACTCTCAATGACTTCTGGGAGTCCGAATCTACATACAATATCTGTAAGTAGGCGCTTTGCGGTTGTTTTTGCAGTGATATTGGCCACTGGGTAGGCTTCTGGCCAGCCTGAGAACATGTCCACTATGACTAGTGCATATTCATGGGGCCCACTCTTGGGCATTTGGATGTGGTCAATTTGAATTCTCTGAAAGGGGTACATGGGCTTCGCCAGGTGTTTTGCAGGCACCTTGATTGGTTTTCCTGGATTGCATTTTGCACAAATGACACAGGCCTTGCAGAAGCTATTGATCAATGTTGTAATTCCAGGTGCTTCATAATACTTCTGTATGAGGGCGGCCATCAATTCTTTTGACAGGTGTGCAGGCCCATGTGCCCATTGGACAACTGCTGGATATAATTTTCTGGGAAGACAAAATTTGAAGTTGTTGTAATATACTCCGTCCTTTTGGACAGCTCCTTTCTGTTTCCATTTCTGGATTTCTTCAGGAGTGACTGCAGCTTGCTGTTCTCGCAAAATTCGCAAATCAGTAGGAAGAGTTTGCAGAGCAAAAATAGGAACTTCTTCTTCTTCTTGTCCGGACACTTCTTCATCCACTTCCTGCAGATCCCTGGCCGCTAGCTTAGCAGCCTGATCAGCTAAATGGTTGCCCTTTGCTTCATCTGTATCCAATTTCCCATGGGCCTTGACTTTCAAAACGGCCACTTCTTTAGGGAGTAGGAGGGCATCCATTAGCTCCTTGATTGCAGTGCTGTGTTTGACTGGTGTACCGGCGGTGGTAAGAAATCCTCTTGTCTTCCAAATTAGGCCGAAGTCATGTGCCACACCCAGAGCATATCTTGAATCTGTATAGATGTTGGCACGTTTTCCTTCGGAAATTTTGCATGCTGAAGTCAGAGCCTGTAATTCAGCTTCTTGCGCAGACATTGCTGGTGGTAAAGATGATGATTTGATAACTTCATCTGTTGTGGTTACGGCATATCCTGTATGGTATCTTCCTTCTTCATCAGCATATCTTGAACCGTCCACAAACAGGGTAAAATCTGGATCTGGTAATGGATTCTCATGTACAGTTGGTAAGTGCACTGTTTCCATTTTCATCTGTTCGAAACAGTCATGAGGTGTTTCTGGGTCATAATCATTCTTTATGACCAGATCTTGAAATTCCTTTTCCAGGAAATGGCGTGGCCATGCTTCTAGAAGGTCAGTTGTTGGGTATTTGGCAATACCATTTTCCTGTAGCTGTTCTTCATCCATGGTGGCCCATAGCTTTGCCATGGGCCCAAGATCATTCCATGACCTTGTCTTCAACTTGGTAACAGGAATATGTGGGATAGCGGTATCCCAATGGCGGTAGAGGTAGTTAAGTTGTTGAGGTATTTGGACCAAGACCATGCTATTGCCTTCAGAATCACAATAGAAATCTTGAGCAGTGAGCTTCACATCAGTCCAGTGGTAAAGCTCATCTTCATAGCAAGGTTCGGGAGTAATGTTTGGTTTGTACCACATGGTACAGAAGGCGTAATCTGGGCCTTCACAGAGAGGATTCTCATTTTCTTGAAATGTCAAATGTGGGTGCATGATCTTCTTGATACACCCACAGAGCAGGTAAATGTAGGTCTCATCTGTGATGAATCCATAGTAGATACCCCCCTCAGGGAGTGGAAGAAGAGTGGATGGATTAAGCACTTGACATCTCTGGATGGAAATGTTGTCAGGCAAAAGAAGATGACACTGTAGGCGCAGGTGTCTGGCTGGAGACACGTGCTTGAGCTGGACTTGGTTGATGATGGCAGAAATGTCATGAGGGGCCAAAACAACCAGAGGGTGGCCAAGGACCAGGTCTGAGGTTCTTTCTATGAGCTCTCTTGCAGCAAAAACGGCCCTGAGACAGGAGGGGGTCCCTCTGGCCACAATGTCCAGCTGACATGAGAAATATCCAATAGGCCTCTGACGGCCTCTTAAGTCATTAGTTTGGGTGAGAACTCCTGTTGCATGGCCTTGTCTTTCAGAGACAAATAATTTGAAAGGTTTGGTGTAGTCAGGTAGGCCCAAGGCAGGAGCAGAAGCAATGGCACGTTTTAGAGCATTGAAATTGTCCAGAGCTTCATTGGTCAAACAGAATGGGTCAGATTTAAGTGCATCATAGAGAGGTTGCATAAGCAGAGAGGCTTCTGGGATCCATGCTCTGCAGTAGGAAATGAGGCCTAGGAAGGCATGGAGGGACTTTGAAGTCCTTGGAGGTGGAATGTCCAGTACAGCTCTTACCCGGTCCCGAGTAAGATGTCTGGTACCTTGAGATAGGCAATGTCCAAGGAAAATCACTGAAGATTGGCAGAATTGCAGCTTGATGAGTGAAGCTTTGCATCCTTGTTCTGCCAAATAGGAAAGAAGACTAATTGAACACTTTTCAGTAGTGGGTATATCATCTCCACAGAGCAGTAAATCATCCACATATTGGAGCAAAACAACTTCTGGGTGCTCAGCTTGCCATGGGTCAAGGATGGTACCCATGGCCTTTGCAAATTGGCTTGGAGAATTTTGTGCCCCTTGGGGCATGACAGTCCAGGTATACTGTTGCATCTCATGAGTGAAAGCAAACAGGTATTGACAGGATGGGTCCAGTGGGACACTGAAAAAGGCATTGGCCAGGTCAATGACTGTGAAAAATTTTGCAGATGGTGGGACTCCAGAGAGCAGAGTATGGGGGTTTGGTACAAGAGGGGTGTCCAGGACGGTAGCTTCATGGACAGCACGGAGATCCTGGACCATCCTGTACTTCTCTGGCTCACCTTTTGGAGTTTTCTTTTTCACAGGAAATAATGGGGTGTTGCATTCAGATTTACATTTTACCAGGGCACCCTTCTCTAAGAGTGCCTTGATGTGGATAGAAATGGCAGCAGCCTGTGCTGGTTTTAATGGATATTGTGGCTTTCTTGGTAACTTAGCTCCTGGAATAAGCTTTACCACCACAGGGGGAACATTTAGGTGACCTATGTCCTCTGGGCCTGAGGACCATAACTTGGCGGGCACCCCTGTTTTTAATACCTCTGGGAAATTGGACCTTAATTCTGCTGCTTCCTCACGGGGCTTTTCTAAATGCAGCATCAGAGGCAAGGAGCACAGGGCTGAGGTGTCTGATTCAGATAGAGGTGTAGACATTTCTACCTGCCCGTCTGGGGTGAAGGTGATGGATGCTTGCAGGCGTGAGAGAACATCAGCACCTAACAGGTTAATTGGGCATGTGGAGGATACCACAAAGCGAGCAAGCAGGCTAGAGCCAACTCGTAGTGGAGTTGTTAAAGGGCTATGTCTTGGCTGGCCATCCACTCCAACACAAGAGACATCAATATTTGACAGGAAGGATAGGTCTGGCAGGTCTTGTTCTCGCAGAACACTACGGGCTGCACCTGTGTCAACTAGAAATGTGGTAGGGTGGCCTTCAATGGGCAAAGTCACTGTGGCAAGTGGCCCCCCCTTATCCCCTGTAGACACTGCCATGACAGGGGTTACGGACACAGGCTTGCCAATCTCCTATTCATCGGGTTCCTCAACTATTGGAACCTGTTTGGTGGCTTTGGGAGCCGGGGCAGGCTTGGATGGTTTTCTGGGCTCCCTTGGCTCTTTTTTTGGTTCTGGACAGTCACTTCTAAAGTGCCCCTTTGCTCCACAATTAAAGCAATGTCCCCCCTCCTCCGGTCTGGTACCTCTTGGGACTGGAGTGGAGCGGGATACCATGAGAGGAGCGGAAGTGGGTCTTCTTGGGGTCTGAGCAGATTCCAAACCTCTAGCAACTAAAAGCAGGGTATCCAGGGGAACAACCTTATATTCAGGGCGTGCAGCAATGATTCCCTTGCGTATAGAGTCTTTAACACCTTGGACAAACGCACCTGACAGCATTTGTGAATGAATCTTGTCAGTAAGATCAAACCCCAAATCTGTAAACATTTGATACAGTCTTGCATGAAACCTTTCCACTGATTCTCCTTTATCTTGAATAACATCAGTAAGGCCAGCAGCCTGATCTGCAAGCTTGTCCTTAGCCCATTCTCTTAATTGGTTGCAAAAGGTTACCCCGGAGGGGTAATCAACATCACTGGAAAGCAGATCTGTACTGAGGTGACGGGCCATACTTGGCCAATATGCATCCCCTGCTTTAATAGCACAAATGCTCAGTAGATCACGCCATGCGGCGGAATAAGTCTTTTGAATTTGAACTATCCCTCGGTAAAAAGGCATAGGCTGTTTTTCTGGGTCAGGGAGCGATTTCATCAATGCACTAGCTTGAGTGGGGTTAAAAGCAACATACTTAGGAGGGGCCCGTTCTCCCCGACCCTTGTGTCCAAAGGGATCATCGATAGAACGATGAGCTGAGGCTCCTGCAGCGGCTCCTGCAGCCTCCAATGAGTCCTGGGATACCCTATCCTCCTCTTCCTCATCTAATTCTATGATCTGGGCTCTCTTGCGTGCAGGGCCCGGGTGAGGTGACAGGATCGGGGGATGAGAGGGGGTCCCAGATGCAGGGGTGGTTAGCGGGTCAGAACCAGATAGGTAGTCACCGGGAATTACCGGCATCAGGGTTGTACTGGGGGCCGCCATATTGGTGGCCGGAAAAGGAACTGCATTAGGATTAAGGGAAGAAGTGGCGGCCATGTTGGATGTGGGCACATCCGGGGCAGACTGTGCCGGACTGGGCATGACCGGAACCTGGGGAGTGGCTTGGGGAAGGGGTTGTGGGTAGCCGGGATAGGGCAGGGCCATGGGATATGGGAAGGGGTAGGGCCAGGCTGGGGAGGGGAGAAGAGTAGGGTGGGTATTTACATTTAAGGAGGTGGGGTATTGGACTGGGGTGGAGATGGGAGGGGACGGAGAGGGATTGGTAGAGGTGGGTGTAGAGGGAGGAGCCGGGGCAAGGGTGGAGGAGGTGGTTAGCTGGGCGGATGAAGAGGGGAGGGGATCATTAACGGAGAGAGAATGCAGGGAAGGAATGGCAGATGAAATGTTAGGAGTAGGTACAGCAGGTAGCATAGGGATGGATGAGGATGATGGGAATGTTAGAGACGGGGAAGGGGAAAAGAAAGATCCATCAGAATTCAGGACCGGGCAGACAGGGCAGGTGATGGGATGGGTTTCGGGAGGATTGGGAGTGGGGAACATAGTCAGCTGGCTATGACCTATTGCTGACTGAACCTTGGGGATAGACATTCCCTGGGCGCCATTTTGGGGCGCTGGCTGAGGGTAAACCCCAGCAACACAATTATTATGATACACAAACAATTTCACACCTTTGTGATTTATTTCTTCCTCAACCCAACCTTCTAGCTGAATAGCCTTCGCTACTCTGTACTATGCTTCAGCAGTCTTTAATAAACCATTATCTGTAAGCTTGCCTTTCTTTTCTGTCAGTAACCTACGCCAACTTTCTGGTTGCAATCTTCCACATGTTGGTACAGCAATTTTACATACTTTTGCAATCTTTTCAACACCTTTAACCATCTCCTCGCCCTCTCTGTCCTCAACTAAATCACATGCTAACCAGCCCTTACTGGGCTTGCTTAAATCCTGCCCCATAATCCCTTTTCCCCTATACCAGCGTCCTAGATATAGGGAGAGAGAAGGAAAACTGAACAGGAACGTCTACAATGCTCGACTGCCACCTGAGAACCGTGGGACTTTCTCAGGTGCGTCTTCCCAAAACGTAGACTAGTCACTGAATCCGCCTACCCGGGGTGGTAGACACGGATTGGAGCGAGGTGAGAAGTGTGTGACCAATCACTTCTCTTTTAAGAGAAATGGGAGTGGATAGTATAATAATATAGGAAGTGTAGAAAAGATGAAAGGCAAGGAAAATCCTTAGAGACAGACACAGGAGTTCATGAGACTCCTAATTAGACAAACAAGACAACAATACAATTGAAATACAGTGCATGCATCACAGTTCAAATGAAATCAACAATAATCCCTTTCCTTTACTCGTGTGCTTACTCCAAAGTCACCTCCCTCAACCCCGTAGTGTCTCCGCTCGGAGAACGACTTTCATAAGTCTCACTACCAGCGGCCACGGAAAACAACTGACACCGGTCCGAATTCCGTCAGCCTCCCTCTACGCAGCAGTCCACAAGAATGTGGCCACCTCTATCCTCACTCCCGTAGTGCCCCTATAAAACCCACTTATAAGTCTCACTACCACGTGATGCGGAAAACAAGCAATGCCTACTTGAATCCCCCCAGGAAACAGAGTCCCCTGCCACAAGACTAAGTCCCCTACCACAAATAAACAGAAAACTGGAATTCCACCAGCCCCAGCGCTCGGGGTTGTGGTTACCAAAAGAAAACTGGAATTCCCTCAGCCTCCACACTTGAAGCTGCGGGTTACCACGTGCACAAAGAAGCTAGCTAGGCTCTCAAAGTGACACAAGAAGGATCACAGGAAATTATGAGTCTACACAAAATCCACAGTTCCAACAATCCTCTTTTTCCTTACAGCCACAGCCACGAGGCTCCTAAAAGAGGTAAACAGGCAAAGAAGACCCCCAGGAACGCATCCACAGGTCAACCCCCCTTTTTCCCTACAACCACAGCACCGTGGTTCCTAAAAGGAGTAAAACAGGCAACAGAAGACCCCCAGGAACGCATCCACAGGTCCACCCCCCTTTATCCCAAAAGGGGTAAAATACAAACAGATAGACAGACAAACTGAAGACCCAGGCAAGTCCCCTCAGGTCCACCCCCCTTTATCCCAAAAAGGGGAAAACAAGCAAAACAGAGAACCCCAGGCAAATCCCCTGCAGGTCCACCCCCCTTTATCTCAAAATGGGGAAACAGGCAAACAATTCAAACACACCCAGGCAACAGATAGACTAAAATGCAGGTAAACAAGTGAGTAACGAGACACCGGGCAAGATATTACCTGTCTTTGATGTCCTCCCGGGAAGCAGTCACAGACACGTGGACGGGTCAATCAAAGGGGCCGGAACATACCGGTGGCTCTGCAGAAGTCTCTACCGTGTACCTGGAGGTGATCAATCTCCTTTCCTTCCCCCTGGATTCCTCCGTCCACCCTTGTCTTCCTTAGGACGGCTCACCGGCCGGACATAGCCCGATGCCCCACGTTGGGCGCCAAAGTTGTTATGGTACTTTTTAGCAGTAAACCAAAATGTTTAAATGTCTATCTGTTCCTGTCCAAATTAATAAAATTGAATTGCGTATATACGCTGAAGTAATTAAGTCTGACACACAAGGTTCAGGTTAAAATAACTTCGAGAAAATTTATTGGCAAGTGATTAAAAAGCGGGCGCGCAGGCCCTTTTAAGAGGCATTTTACGTCATCATTGATTATTAGAATATCAGCAAATAAACATCATTAATTGGATTAATTGTTAAGTGTCGGGATTAGTGTCCACCTATCAATATTATTAATTGGCTCAAAAATTAAGTGGTTAGTCCCGTGCCCACCCACCAAGAGGTGGGATTGTTCTGGACACGGGTGGGGACAAGGGGGTCTTGAACGTCATTTTACACGGTCGGTGATCTCAGGCCTCGTGGCCAGGTGCAAGGTCTCTTATGAATAGAACATTTCATTACTACTGTGTTCTCATGGCCTTCAAATTATTAAGGAAAAGTCAGCAATTCCTGTGTTAATCATGTCTTTATAGAAAATACAGTCTTTGTCTATTGTATTAGATGTGCTGGGAAATTCTGTCATGTAAGGTAGTTTTAAAATGAACAAGTTAGGTTATGAGGACAAAATGGAGGATTCACAATATGAGGTTAAAATGGAGTTAGTGCAATAATTGAATACAAGTACAATAAGGATTTTTAAATAATCCCACATCAGTGACACAGACACGAGGGGACACTGGGGGACATTGGGAGACAGGGAGACACTGTGAACAATCCATCTATACAGCAGAATCAAACTGTAAGTAGTTTTTTTGTGATTTTACAGAATTTTCTCTTATGTCACTCCTTGTGATTTACATCATGTGAAGTCCCACATACATAATTAGTTATGCAAATTAGTATGGCCTGTATTTTTTTCCAAGAAAGGTGGCAACCCTAACTACTCGTCACATACTCTTGCTTAAGTATGGGCATGTTTGTCCCTTTTGGGATACATGATCTGCATCAGTGGCCCATCCTTTTACACCACCCATTGACTTCCTGCTTCACTGGACACTGCTGTTAGGGGATATGGATTTACTTGAAAGATGAAAGCATGAATAAGAGAGAGATTAGCATATTTTAAGAGAATCTGAGTTTTCTTATAGCTGCATCCTTTGAATTTCCCTCTGGCAATCTCCACCATATACATAACGCTTGGGAGGTATGACTGGTTTAGTGTTTTTGGTCGATAAGATTCTGTACTTAGGCCCCACATAATTGTCAGCACCAGGCCCACTGGGCTCTTAATCTGGCCCTGCTGGGGGTTTAATTTTCGGTACGTAGAATTTATGATTTGTCCTTCTTGATGTTTGCTTTGTCTAAACTGGATTGTGATAGCATTTACTAAATATTTCATATACTTTATAAAAATGGAGCATCTCATTAAAATAAAATTAACATTGAGTAAATTTCAGAGAAATGAGTTTCCCTTTAATATCAAGTCGTTGAATAAGTAGGTTTTTTAATAAATGTAAGAGAAGCAGTGGGAATGGACAATAATGAAACTTGACTAAATTAGATATTCTCCCCTCCCCCAAATCAATATTTTAGCATATATGCTCTCACATCCCTATAAGTGAATGATCATATTAGTAACAATATTGATTGATGTTATTGTTTTAAATAACATTTTTCTTTTATAATAGAAAATAAATATGTAACAGTGATGTGCCCTGTATCCCAGTTTACAGATAAAATAGGGCTAAATGACACCAGGCTTCTGCAGATCTGTGATAATCAAATACCAATTCTGCCAGCCATTCATTGGCTGAGAATATCAGCTGATCGCTCTCAGTGAATGAATGACATTCTGTGCTTTGAAATATGCACAGCTTTGACATAAGCCAGTCATAACTCTTGTTCTTGGTTTGCTAATCACGTCCCTATGACACTGCTGAGCCTCCTATTTTATATGAATAATATTGTGTGTCTACCCCAGTTGTATGGAGACCATCAATAACTTATTTTAATGGAATTCAATGTATTTATTGACTTAAAGTGCTGAAGATGAGAGCTGGGCTTTGCTGTTTTTAGATATGATCTGGTATGCTAGTGAGCAAGTTAGCAAGTTATTCATTGGATTAGCTATAAACAACAAAGGTAGCAATAAGAAATCACGTTATTAATGCAAATATAAAATCATATATTTTGCTGTACCCTCTGCAAAATATCTAAAACTTGATGTAGTTAATGATGACATAAAGTACAACACATTTTTATTAAAAAGGCTTTTGTATATAAATATTGTGTCAAATAAATGTCCAGAGTAGAAGGTTCCAGTTACCACCTAATACGGTGCAAGAAAACAAAAGTCCATGGTTTAGAATCTCACAATTGTCTCCAGACAATATAATTTCCATGAGTACATCAAAGTGTGACAATGTTAAAAATAGTCACAAAGATATCCAAATTAGCTGGAATAGTCTCAGTCTACGATAACTGGAGTGTGCAAATTAAACAAAGTTAAAAACAGTCAGTTCACCACTACCGTTTTATGAATAAATGCTTTGATTCTATTCATTTTCATAATGGTATTGGTTTTATGTGGTACTGTATTAGTTAAGGTAGGGCACGATAGAGCCATCATTCGGCTACACCATGTAGTACGGTCAAAATATTTTGCAGAATAATTTGTTTAAGAAGTGATTATAGTGTCAGTCACCATCACAGATTTTTTTCTTGTGATGTGTAAAGGTAAATTGTCCAGCTGGGATGATAACCTTTGGCACACCATCCGTCAAAGACTACATTCCGTGTGAATGCCAAATTTTAAGCATTAATTCTGCTGGCTTATTTGACCTGCCAATCTTCAACTTAAAACCTACTAATTATTTTTTCCTTCAGGATAGATTGGCATACGAAACACTTTTAATTCCTTAATTATATTTACCTACTACTGTTTCTACTGCAAGGTTATTCCAGGTACTTGCCAACTTCACCATAAAACTGCAATGAAAAATTTGTCATATACCCTATTGAATCTTCTATATTTTACTACACGTATTTCTTTTTTTAAATATTCATGTAAATATACATAAAAATAAAGTTTTACATTAGTGACTGAAAATTTAATATTGAAACAATTTAGACTGCGTTTCACCCAATAAGAAATTAACATACAAACGATTACAAATATTGAGATTTAAAGGGAAATTATCACTTCCCAGTGTTTTGAATAGTTTACCCATCCATATATTTAGTAAATATATATTTGTGGCATGTGAAAAATAAAATTAAATGTAGAATTCCACACCCCTTTTTCCTGCAACTGGGCACCTCCATTTTAGCTTCTTGTCAGCCATTGTTATAAGATCTGTCTTTTGCACCTGACAGTCAGAATTGAGAAAGCATAGAGAGAAGATTAGGAATTAAATAATGTTTATATGTCTTATCCTCATCTGCAAGGCTTTGCCTTGCCTAAATGAGATTCTAATTTAATGTGTTATATATGTAATATAAATGTAAACAAAACATAGCGTCACATAAAAAAAATAGGTTAACATAACTTATTTAAAGTGATTTTCAATGTTTTATTCAGTGGTGTGAATTGCAGAGAAGTGACAGTTCCCCTTTAATTCACTATGGAAAATAATAGGCCATCATAGGTGCTCAGACTGGGAAAAAGATCTAAGAAAGACTGTGTGAGATGTGACTAAGGGGAATGTATCTGAAGACATAACCTTCAGATTCCTGTAACTCCAATGTGCTTTTTCATCAGGAAACGTATTGGATTTCGTCTGATATTCCCTCACTGAATCTGCAGTCATTACTTAAAAATGACATTTATTGTTAACAACATAAACCTTTTCTTTATCAGAGGGTCACATCCTATATAACATGTGCCCCCAGTCATTTAACCTATTGCCCACCAAAAATGCTTGTAATACATTGGCCAAAATAGACATTTAATCCTCTGCATTTTTAGATGAGCAAGTAATACATTGATTTAAAGAAGTCAAAGAAGAGGCCCAGTCACTATTATATCTTTTACTGTGGAAGATATGTTTCTGTTTTCTAACAAGAACAATTAAATCTTTGAGTCTAAAGTATCACTGATAATGATATGATAAAAATAATCAAATTTAATTGTATTTTCTATAACTGTACATAACAAAGATGCTAGGATTTCTTTTAAGAAATATGCCTTTTTTATGTTAAAACTGATCAAACATTTTGGCAAATTTTGAAATATTATTTTCAAATTAAACTTTACCGTTAAATAAACAAATATTGGAAGTGATATTAAGTGGTATTTTATTTTGTGGCATTATGTCAAAATATGTCATGTTTTGTATCAAACCTATTGGATGGGTTCACAAAAAACAGTTTAAAAAAAAAAAACAATTGCCCCTCATAAAAGTTGGATTCTTCTACCCCCCCTTACCCATTCAAAAGGAAGGTCTTTAACATGACATGAGCAGAAAAGCTGTATATAGTATCTGATGAAACCTAAAAGCTTTGTAATCCATTATGAGAGACAGTGTATGGTACAAAGATACTGGTACTTTGCTAGTGCAGTGAGTATTAGGGTTGTCTCTTAATTTTTATTTCTATCCTTCTTATTTGTATCTGTTGGTTGATGTATGTAAATGTATTTGTAATATAGTTTGTATTTGTTTGCACTGTGACAACTTGTTCCTAATAATGATGATAATAATGATAAAATATTCCTTTGGTAAGTTCTGCCTTTGTCTGGTATAAGAATCACTTATAAAATAATTGGGGTGGGTTTTTAAGCTAAGTTAGCGCAGTAACCTAGGGTGCTCCATTTATAAATTTGCTTTGTAGTGGCAGCTTTTTGATACTAGAGATAAGTGTGGTGATGTTAAGATGGATTTTGTATCATTATTTGGGATATAGTGCAGACAATTAGTGATTTGTACCCATTCACTCTTTGAATTAAGTCACACACTTGTTTGGGAGTGGTGGTGTACGTGATCAATACTGTACATTTATATTGAAGCTCCAGCACTTAGTGTTTAGGAAAACAGAAATCTAGTATATATATTTAGATTCACAATTTATAACATGTATTTTGGATGTATATGTATCTATAAATATATGTGTGGATAAAAACACAGAAAAATAAAAGTCTGTCTGTCTAAAATGATGTTCCGTTAGCAACAGAAAGATACTTAACATTTTTTGATCTCATATATTCATTTGGTTCACAAAGATAGCAACAAAACCATTTGCCTTTCAATTGTGCTGTGAAATACCATCCTCCAATTACATCTCCGTCTGCAGGAAACCAACTCATGGAAGGAAAATTTGAGCATAATTGATGGTTTGGGCTAATTCTTTTGTGACTCTTAGCTACTTTTAAAATAGTGGTAAAAATCAATGGTGGGTCAATAGGTAAATGTCAATAATGACAGCTTCCCATGAACTAGCCAGTGTACAAGCAAACACAAAATCTAATGATTATTGCAAAATTACCCACAAAAGGTCTCTGGGATAGTAAAACTCATATGTTCTTTTACAAATCAGAAACAGATACTGCCTCCATTATTATCCTCTTTAAATCTCACTTGGGAATTACGTTTTGTTTTAATGAATTTTTTATATTTATTCTCTATTTTGCTTAAGCAAGTGTATTACATAAAAAATGTTTCCACCTATCAGTTATCTTTTTGAAAACTTCTAATATATTGCAGTGGAATTCCAATAAAATTAAAATTCAATAAATAAATTATACATTAGAAAAAAAATGGACTTCTTTGTATTATGTACACGTTGGAAAATAACAAAACATGACAAATGGAGCTTGATTGAGCTTCTGCTTGCATTGCTTGTGATTTCTCATCAGCCTTCACTTGTAATGGCTGATGGGAAAATATACCATTGCGCTTGATGCGAATAGATACATATACATTTTCCTGCACATGCATGAGATGACCTGTGGACATATCACTAAATCTTCCTTACACCACAGTTGTGTTCTCTTGTACATGTGAAAGGTGAAGATTTTCCTTCTGGTAGTTTCTTCTTGCAGGAGCAGAGAACAGAAGATGACACCACCAAAGAGGGTTTATGAGTATAGTGATGTAGGATTGTATACTAAAGTGGCATTGCCACCCCTCCAAAATTAGTATCTAATAAAGACAGAATCTTTATGGAATACTCAGAATGACTGTGTTGGGCTTCCACTGAAATTCTAATCCAGTCAAAAAATCGACAGTATTTTTCATCTGCCTGTCAAAGCTTTACATTAGGCAGAACTTCTGCCATCAATCCAATGAGGAATGGAGGGAAATCAGCACCTTCTATGGAGGGTCTGATGTCATTTTCCATGGACTTAAATGCTTTATTCTCACACGTTTGCATAACTAGAGCGCTGACCTCGGCTCCTGGAGACAGAAGCACAATTAGGTGAAGATTTGCAACAGGAAGAGTCTCTGTGTGTATATCTGTCTAGGTGTGTGGGTATGAGTCTGTGTGCATGTATATCAATGTGTGTGTCTGTGTTTGTATGTGTAAATGTAAATATGTGTGAATTAGAATGTATGTGTATATAAATTTATGTGTGGTTTCCCTAAAGAACAAACTGGGGTTAGTGGATTGCACAGTGAGACACAATAGAAACTCATACAGTATGGCAGGGGGCACGGCAAAATATATTTGAGCTCGAGGATCATGGAACACCTCTGCCTATAACAGAATAGTTTGAAATAATTAAAACTGTTGTATAAAGATTCAGTATTATTGTCTTTACACTTTCTAGCTTTTTTTTAAATTCTATAATTCTATTTGTGGCCACTGCTTGAAAGTATAGTATACTTCATCAATCAGAAACATAACTCTTAGTACCACACCTTTTGAGTTACCAGCTCGCTCACAGAGTGAAACCTATGCGTGTCCTGACATTTGCCTCTAAGTCACATTCCCATGCCACCCACAGTATTTACACCGCAGGATGCGATGGCCTGGTTTATTAAAGACATTTTCAATGAACAGAGAATTGCACAGTTCAATATGTCGATTTTCCCAAAGTGTTCTATTAAACCATTTGTTGCTTTGAATTACTTTCAGATATTTTTAAAACTTGAAAGGCTTTAGAGAAAAAAGTAGTTTACCCTGGCATTTATACTTTTTATTTTGTGCCACTCGAAGAACTCTGCCTTGCATGTGAAGGTTAGGAAATATTTGTTGACCTATATTTGTGACTTTCTTTTCTTCACCTAACATATTTCTTTAGGGTAAGAGCATTGAGAAAGCTTAACTGGGCACCTTCTGCAGAGTTCGTAACCCCTGCCATACTAAATAGATGGAGAGCAGCTCTGTGAAGAATCTATGTAGACAGATTACTCTTTGCCTTCCATAAGTGTGCATAATTATAGCTATATTTTTAAGCCTTTGGTGTATTTTCTCCAGTTTTTCCAGGATTCCAGATAAGGTTATGCTTCCAGCAGTAAAACAAAAAGAATTAACATATTCTTAAACTGAAAAGAAGATTAAAATAAGCCTACTAGACACCCACAATCAGATCAAAATAAAGAATATAAACCACATGGGCACATCAATTTATGGTAGCCAAATGCATATTTGAATAGACTCACACATTTTTTTATTTTTTTATTTTTATTTTAAGAAACTAAAGTGCTTACTCAACGAATACTATTAGAGTTGAAAAAGCTAACCCGCAGGAAATCTTAAAATAGTTCACATATCTCTTCCATTCCTGGCTTATTTTTATTTGCAATGCAACCTCACAACTACTAACATGATCGCGGTTTGATTGAAGTCTTCAAATATGGATTTCCACATTCTAAATTGAGTTTTACATACTGCAGCATTATAAATAATGACTTTTATTTACAGTCAAAGTGCTAAGCCTACGTATTTAATGATAAATATATTTTATTGGATGTACAGCAGATATATACTCCTAAGAAGCAAAACAAGAATAAAATAAGAATGTATGTGGCAGATTTTTCGCTGTCTGAGTTATTTACTAAATTGAGAATTATCTAGAACTAAACGTCAATGTAAAATTTAAGACCAAAATTATTCAACTGGAAAAATTTAGGTTTCTGGTTCAGCTATTTTGGTCTAAAATATGAAATTAGGAAATTCTCTTTGCAATCTCTTCAATTCCATTTTCACTTTAATAAAAAAGGCATATATATGGTTAACTACGATTGACAGAAGTAGGCATGCATATGAGGTTTGTATAAAGAGCAAAAGTGAACCAAACTTGCAAATATGACCATGTCACAATGGAAACCAAATCAATGTTAATGTTGATTGCAACAGTTTTGGGATTATCCCCTGACCAATTCGTTAAACATAACCACCGGAGCTAGCTTTGTGGATTTTTGTGTGAAATATAAATCTTAGAAAAATATTCTTGATGCTTAGAAATGCATATTTATTATATTTGTGGTTTGAATTGGTGTAATGTCTTTTATTTTCTCTGCAACTCTTCATCTAATGGGCATTGTGGGAAATAATTCTATCCATTTAACTGCACTTAAATGCAGCTACGGCTGGGAGAATATTATAAAATATGCATTTTATCCAATATCAGATTTCTGCTCAAACGATTCTGCCATAGAGATGGAATTATTTGCTTGTCTTGATTACGGAAAATATACTTTGCTTATGCTTTTTTTTATTTTTATTTTTTTTTAGACACAGTATAACATTAAACTATGGCATTCAAAAGCTTTCAACACCACATTTTTATGTAAGGCAGCTCTATCTGCATATTATGGGCTATAGAATTATAGTAAGAGCAAAAAATATGGGCAGTTCCTAAATATAAGTTAAGGAATGACATTTGGTGACCTTTTTTTCTTTGTTCATTTATCTGTTTTCCAATGACAGCACCCTATATTCATAGTAGAGTTATTGTCTCATAGTAGTGATGCACAGAGTGCAGAGTTAATTGACCTTATATGCTTCTAGAATCTCTTTCTGGATGCCTACAGCATAGGTGCCATGAGTCCTAACATTAAATTATATATAATTATTTTTTTAAATAGAGCGATCTCATGCAGAGGAGGCAAGTAGCCCACATCTCTTGCCAATACCCTACCCCACTAACAATGTCATTTTGGATGTGGTTGGGTTTGACGGCAGCCAAGATTCTCCAGTAGACCAACTGGTGTGGTACTGGTGCTGAGTGCTGTGTATATATCCCCACTTTGAAACAAGGTGAGCTCATAGGAATTCTGATATAAGGATATAATAACGGCCATGTTCCCTGGATGTTGGGCAAAAGTAACATCCCCAGGATGTACTTGGAAACCAGAGCAATCTGAATGTACCTTTCCTGGTTAAATACTTTGTTATTATTATTGTGTCACCAGGCATTTTTTTCTTAAAAAAGGGACCTGTGAGATACTCAAATATTCATTTATTTAACAAGCAGCTTGCAAATATTATACATTGCTGCTCTTTCTTTATTGAAAATAGGGAGAACAATGCCTGAATGTGCCACCAAATGTGCCAATTTGAAGAATATTATGTATTGATTTAATGCTGTGTATATACACAATATATACAGATTCAGGGATTTCCCCAGGATTCCCCCAAATAGATGTATTTCCTGGAAATACTAATTTTTCCAATTTTAAACAAGAAATAACTTCCTCATGTAAAGAAATTGTCAGCTTAGGTAAACATTTGGCCACGTTGTTCACACACAGCATATTACATTTCTCAAATTTCAATTGAAATGTTCCAATTCTTTTGCTTTTACCAGCTTTACTTAATGCCATTGCTATTTTCTTTTTACCCATAATTAGACTATTATGCTTATTCACTAAACTGTGAAATATCAAGACTTGACATGGAAATTGCAAGCTGCAAAGAACACTAAACAACATTTGCAGTTCAGCTATTTTATCCTAATATTTTTTTTTTTTTTTCAAAATTAAATCTTTCTGGTTAATATTCATAATTTAAGACCAGTTTAAATATAATTATTAAGGTCCAGGTTTTATTACACCCCGGTTATAACTTTATAGAGTTTATATTCAAGAGCTCAGTGTTGTCAACCATGTCGTATAATAATAAAAAAAGTTATAGAAAATTAAATATATTTTTTTGGAGTTTGATTGTAACTGTTTTAAAAATAAAAGAACACTCCAGACACAATAAAATTGCTAGGTACTAAATAAAATGTCTATTTTATACCAGATGTTACACAGGATTGTTTACAAAATTTTGAATTCTCAGGAATGTAAAGATTTAAAATTAAAGGTGAAAATAGCCAAAGTAATGGTATGGCTAACTTAGGGATTTATCTATTTTGTCTATTTTGACCCACACATTTGAAATTTACAGTGATTTCACATTTCACATGTTAGCAAATAATCCTGTATATACATAGGTTTTACAAAAAAATCCTATTTGTTTCTAAATATTGAATGTACATTTGTTCCAAAAAATCCCCTTTTTTTCTGATAACTGAATATATAGGTGTTGCCTAAAAAAAATCCCTTTTCTAAGGGGATTCCATCAGTGGCATCGCTTGGGGGGGGGGGGGAGGGGGGGGGCATGGCCCCCCACATCATGCTGTGCCCCCCCTTGAGCCCCCCCAAATGCCAGCAACTTGCTGGCCATGTGTTTAAATTCTTTTCCCTCGGGCTGTAACAGTCTGTCACAGCCCGAGGGAATGCAGGGCAGAGCAGCTGGAAGGTGCTGGGTGTTTTCAGCACCCAGCAGCTTCCCCGGCACAGGCCCCGCCCCCAAATGAAGCCCGCCTCTCGCACATAAGCCCCGCCCCCACTGTTAAGCAGCAGCCCATGCTGCTGCTGGAAAAGATGGAAGATGGCTGTCTGACCACCAGCAACAGGCTCCAGGGACAGGTAGGCTTAATGTGCTTGTGTGTGTGTGTCTGTCTGTCTGTCTGTCTGCTAGTGAGGAAGCTTGTGTGTGTTTGTGTGTGTGTGTGTGTGTGTGTATGGACTCAGCAGTCTGTATGTGTGTATGGACTCATCAGTGTGTGTGTATGGACTCAGCAGTCTGTATGTATGGATTCAGCAGTCTGTATTGTGGTGGAAGCTCGGTAGAAATTAAATTTAGTAGGTCGAGATTTCCACGTGGCATATGTGTAAATGTTGGTGTATCAGTTAGTCAGTTACACGTAGCTAAGATACAATCAACAGTGTACTGAGCAAGTGCAGGAATGCAGAAACTGAAAACACTTCCCCTCCTCCATTGTTCTGGGTGAGCCATTTGGTCTAACAGGTAAGGGAAGTTAGGCTTTGTTCAGCTGATTGGGTAAAGAGTATATGTGGGTAGAGTTAACTATAGGAGGAGCTATATGTCTATATCATGCATTTACACAGTCAGTTCTGGGCTCAGATCTTGTTGTATTTTGGTGACATTAGTCCCTCTGAGCCCCGGTCGGTGAATCGAATAAAGAATCTCTTCCTTCCTGAAGAAACCTGTGTCCACTTCTCTGTGCTTGGCTTCCGTCAGTTTCTCCGGTATCAGTATGTGTGTATGGTCTCAGCAGTGTGTGTATGGATTCAGCAGTCTGTATGTGTGTATGGACTCAGCAGTGTGTATGTATGGACTCAGCAGTCTGTATGGATTCAGCAGTCTGTATGTGTGTATGGACTCAGCAGTGTGTGTATGGATTCAGCAGTCTGTATGTGTGTATGGACTCAGCAGAGTGTGTGTATGGATTCAGCAGTCTGTATGTGTGTTTGGATTCAGCAGTCTGTATGTGTGTATGAACTCAGCAGTCTGTATGTGTGTATGGACTCAGCAGTGTGTATGGACTCAGCTGTGTGTATGGACTCAGCTGTGTGTATGGACTCAGCAGTGTGTATGTGTGTATGGACTCAGCAGTCTGTATGTGTGTATGGACTCAGCAGTGTGTGTGTATGAATTCAGCAGTCTGTATGTGTGTATTGACTCAGCAGTCTGTGTTTGTGTGTGTGTATAGACTCAGCAGTCTGTGTGTGTGTGTGTATGGACTCAGCAGTCTGTGTGTGTGTGTGTGTATGGTCAGCAGTCTGTGTCTCTGTGTGTGTAAGGACTCAGCAGTCTGTGTATGGACTGTATCAAGGGAAATGTGTTTGTTTTTTTAATAATCCTTGGTGGAAAAAATTGAATTCTCCACCAGGGATTATTAAAAAACAAACAAAAAAAACATTATGTCGGGGGTGGGGCTTAACATGCGGCAGGGGCGGTGTCAAACTGCGGTGAGGGCGGGGTTAAATGTGCCCCCCTACTTTTGTCCCTGGCCCACCATGTGCCCCCCCTAAAAATGAATCCTATAGACGCCACTGGATTCCATTACCTTTACTTTAAAAAGCTAAGGGATCCCCCTATAACACTTTATATATAAATATGACATAATGTGAATATTGCAAATGCAAGAAGGTGAGTATGTACTATTAATTAGAAGTATAAAAATTACAAAACAAGATTATAATACACACATAATATGTACACACAGAGAACACTACCACACACAGAATACACTGACACACACATTTATGCAAATATGACACTGAGGCATAAATTCACTCAGAGAGGAACAGAGCCGGCACGTCCTATAGGCCACTTAGGCAGTCGCCTAGGGTGCACTGACCCGGGGGCGCAAAATTTAAGTGACCCAGCAGGAGGAAAGCACACACTCAGTAAAGCGGACCGCGGTACAGGACCTTCAGTTTCCTGTACCCGCCCGGACTGACAGGAAGTGTGCTCAGGAAACAGAAAATCCTGTCTTGCGGTCCGTGCCACCCGGCCACGCTACACAGGGAGGTAGAAGGACAAGGTGAGAGGAGAGACCACCAGGGAAGGGGGGAGTGGGAAAGGAGAGACCACCAGGGAAGGGGGGAGGTTGGGAAAGGAAACACCACCAGGAAAGGGTCAGAGGGGGCAGAAAGACCACCAGGGAAGGGTGGGGGGTCAGAGAGACACCAGGGTAGGGGGGGTGGGAGAGAAGAGACCACCAGGGAAGGGTGGGTGGGAGAGGAGAGACCACCAGAGAAGTTGTTGGGGTGGGTGGAAGAGGAGAGACAACCAGGGAAGGGGGGTGGGTGGGAGAGTAGAGACCACCAGGAAAGGGGGGATGGAGAGGAGAGACCACCAGGGAAGGGGTGGGAGAAGAGAGACCACCAGGGAAGGATGGGAGGGAGAGGAGAGACCACCAGGGAAGGAGGGGAGGGAGAGAGAGACCACCAGGGGACAGGGGTGGGGAGAGAGACCAACAGGGGAGGGGGAGGGAGAGACCACTTAGGGACAGGGTTGGTGGGGGAGAACTCTAACAGAAGGAGTCAGGGGAGATCACTAAGGCACAGGGGTGAGTGAAGAGGAGAGACCACTAAGGAAAGGGGGAAGGGAAGAGAAGAGACCACTAAAGGACAGATGGGGGGGGGAGAGGAGAGACCACTAAGGGACATGGGAGGGAGACCCCTGAGGGACAAGGGGCAGGGAGTGCACCAAGGTACAGGGGGGAAAGGGGATGTCACTAAGGGACGGGGGGGGGGTAGGATAGATCACTAAAGGACAGGGGAGAGCAGTAGGGGAGCAGAGGAGATCACTAAGGGACAGGGGGAGGGGAGAGCACTAAGGGACAAGGGACAGAGGGGGTAGGATAGATCACTAAAGGACAGGGGAGAGCAGTAGGGGAGCAGAGGAGATCACTAAGGGACAGGGGGAGGGGAGAGCACTAAGGGACAGGTGGCAGAGTAGAGCACTAAGGGACGGGGAGAGGGGAGATCACTGAGGGATGGAGAGCACTAAGGGACAGGTGGGGAGATTACTAAAGACAGGAGGGCAGCAAGTGATCCAGGGGAGAGAACTAAGGGATGGGGGGGGGGCACTAAGGGATGGGTGGGAGGCATGGGGGGCAGTGGAGATCACTAAGGGATGGGAAAGCACTAAGGGACAGGAGCGGATGGGAGGACACTAAGGGACCAGGAGGGAAGGGGATCGTTCTCAGGGATAGGATGGGAGACCTATAAGGGACAGGGGGAGTGAAAGAGATCATTAAGGGACTAGGGGAGTGTAAGACACAAAGAGAGGCTGAGGAAGGGGTGAAAAAGAAACACAGAGGGGCTCATGAGGGAGACACAACTCAACACACACTGCTTCTTACACACACAGAAATACAATGTATCTTACACACAGTCAATGCAACCCTTATAGACACACACTGCATCCCTTACATACACATAAACACACCTTACATCCCTTACACACACACACACACGCAAACTTACACACAAACACACTGCATGTCCTATTCACATGCCCTATACACACACTACATCCCATACACACACACACACTGCATCCTTTACAATAACACATAACATAACCCCTACACACATACACTCCACTCCCTGTGAGCGAACTCATGTGTGGGCCATGTAGGTGGACTTATGGGCGAGCCTTGTAGGCATACTCACGGTCAGGCCCTGGGGGCCCAGACCTTGAGCTGTCCAAGATAATGGAACTACTTCCTGTTAATTGATTTTTGTGAGCACTGATACAAACAGCCTCCAGAGAGCCTGTTCTACACCAGACCAGTGGAGTCAGACTGCAGCCTGAGCCCATCATCATCTTGTTCTCATCTGGTGGTAAGTAGGCAATCTATTATATTATTACATAGTATTACATAGTTACATAGCTAAAGAGACTTGTGTCCATCAAGTTCAGCCTTACTCACATGTTTTTGCTGTTGATCCAAAAGAAGGCAAAAAACCTAGTCTGATGCGCTTCCAATTTTGCAACAAACTAGGAAAAAATTCCTTCTTGACCCCAAAATAGCAGTCAGATGTCACCTAGCAGCTATAGCCCCACAAATATTAGTGGCATTAATCTCTATTTATCTCACATTAAAGGGACACTATAGTCACCAGAACCACTACCGCTTAATGTAGCGGTTCTGGTGTCTATAGTCTATCCCTGCAGGCTTTTTTAATGTAAACACACTGCCTTTTTAGAGAAAAGACACTGTGTGCAGCATTGGCATTGGCTCATATGGCAGATCATATGGGTGGGGCATTGTGATGTCACATGATGGGCAGAACATATGGGGGAGGGGGTGGGGCGGCAAATTTTTGCTTGCCTAGGGTGGCAAAAATCCTTACACCGGCCCTGGAGAGGAAACTGACACATACACACATTCACTGATAGACACACACAGTTACACACAGAGGACACTGACTAGACAGAGTTACACACAGGGGACACTGACACACACTTACTGACAGACACACTCTTACTGATTTGAAACACACCGACAGACACACTTACTGGCATGCACACATTCACTGACAGGCACACTCACTGATTTGACACACACTGACAGACATTCACTCAGAGACAAAATGTTTCCATGCATCTGTGCAAAATCTAACTGTCCAAATGAATTCCATACTTCTGCTATTAAAGTAAACATTAACCACTAAAGGACACACTCTTTACACATAAAGCATTTCACCTTTAATCGACCAGAGTGTCCCTTTAATAACTATAACTACTATAGTCCATCTACACTAATACCATTTACCATTTTGCAACCTACATGTAATAAAAAGCACATAGTCCAATTCATGGCACAGCAACCACACTGTTTACTGTGATTATCTGAGCATGTTTCCCTTGATATACTTGCCAACTTTCACAGGTATAGCAATGAAATTATACCAGGGGATTGAGCAACTGTATACTTTTAGAACAGGTAACCTTGAAGCCCGATGTCGCCTTTTTTCTCTGCCTACCTGACAGTTCTTGTGACAGGGACTGTTAGGAAATTTTCATTTTTTAAATTGTATTCATTTAGTATTTATTGCTCTGCAGACATATAGGTACACAGGAAGCTGACACAAGGCATGCTGCTACTCCTACTTTTTGTTGATACTGTGCAAGTCATTTGTGGGATGGACAGCTATGGCTTCCTTGTCCATTCTCAGTGGTCATTCCTGCAACCCATGCTCCCATAACACTAACAGGAGTTGATTGAAGGGACAATATATTGTGGATATCCTAAATATAGGTCACCCTCCGTGTCCTAAAATTAATTAAATAGGAAAATAGTCTCACGATTAACAACCTGTTTGTAAGCTTGAAAACCAATGTAAAAGATCAAGCATATAACACTTTAAGTATCACACTGAGCATTCTGGTTGAGGGGTTTAGTTGAAAATGTTTGAAATACAAACATACACACATATGGGAATTTCCATTAGTATACTCATCTCTGACTGATAAGAACATCTAGCATATAATTAGCTATTGCTTCTAGGTCATAAACCTTGCAGTGGTAATAGATTCAAAAGCAAAATGTTTTATGAGGAGTTATGCTTTCTGACCTACATGTAGCAACAGTATTTTGTGATACTATGTGCTGTGATATGCGATTACACTAAAAACAAACAAACAAACAAACATAAAAATGGATCCATGGGTCTGTGCCCAAGACAATAACTTGGTTTGCCTCAATGTAGTGCTGGGTATGGGAGTAAGCCATAAACAATAAAAAAATTCCCAGACATATATTTGTCATCGAGCCTTATGGGTTAACTTGCCCATAGTTATGTAATGTACCAGGTTTATGGTGGGAACTGCAATTGTATGGTTCCCTTTCATATGAAGAGCCATGGTGGGGGATCCATATTGGCTGCTGGACCAGTTGAAACGTAGGGTTCTCTTCACTGGTGCCTTGTGGTGGCAGGAGAAGTTCATGAGAGCTGCCCAGGTGATCTTGATAAAGTATTTTTTAGTTTGTTTTTTTGTTAATCAAGTTTTATTGGGTAGCAATGAAAGCAATACTGTTGGGCACGCAGGCCCGCAATAATAGAATTTGAGTACAGTGTAAGGACTGTTAAGAATCGTACAGATATAGCATCATATAAGGAAAGCGTCATGTTTAAAAACAATTTACAATAACATTTTCCAACTTAAAACCACTCGTAAATTTCAGGTGTGTTTTCGTTCTCCAGGAGGAGTGGCGGTGCTATGGCACATGAGAGTTGTGTGATGGCAACGCCTTGTTGTCTAAGGCTAGGGTTATGTGAATAGTGTGCTGTGTGTGGTATTCACAGGGTCGTGTGCCCATCAATAAGCAGGATCTGTCGTTGTATCGTTTATTGCATAAGTGTGTCAAGGTGTGTGTTGTGGTGTCATAGCAGCGCCCAGTGTAAGAGGATTGATTACATATGGTAGTGGTGTGTGAGTGTGGTACAAAGCACCAAAGTATGGGGATCTTGATAAAGTTATATGCTACATAACGAAGCATGTAGATGGTTCAGATAGTGTCCCTTTGGCATGTGCTGAGATAAGGCACTGCTTGTGAATTATTGGATGCACATTGCACAGGGGAGAATAATGTTTGCTGCTTTTTACTTCTTGAACTCCAGGAAATCGGTTTCTGTTGAAATGTGTATTATAAAGGACTGACCATCCATTTAACTGTAGCAGGATTGAGTACATATTTGTTTCCATTTTATACATATATTGGAGAGGTATATTTAAAATATTGCTCTGTTGTATGGGCAACTCATAAAGGGTGGATTTGCAGAGTATAGCAAATCTATCTGTTTATAGCTGCTTATGTGTCTAGAAATGGCAGAAGAGTCATCATCTATTCTAAAGCAATGTTTCTCAACCTTTTACAGAGAAGTGCCCATGCCGGTCTAAACAAAATTCCTAATGTACCCCTGCCTCAAGAAAGTAATTTATATTGATTTACATTTCAAATGAAATGTGAAGACACTGCTTTTTAAGTTAATCGCTAATTGAAGAGCAAGCCTGATTAAAGGTAGTAAAGAATATTTTAAAAATAAATATGGCATAACGTGAATATTGCGAATGCAAGAAGGTGTGTATGTACTATTAATTAAAAGAATAAAAATCACAAAATGAGATTATAATACACACATAATATTTACACACAGAGGACACTACCACGCACAGAGTACACTGACACACAGATTTATACAAAGATGACACTGAGGCACACACTCACAGACAGAGGAAGCTGACACATACACACATTCACTGGCAGACACACACACAGTTAAACACAGAGGACACTGACACACAGAGTTACACACAAAGGATACTGACACACACTTACACACAGGTGAAACTGACACACACTCACTGGCAGGCAGGGGCGGGCTGGGCAGGGGGTCAGGGAGGCAATTGCCCCCCAGGCCACCCTAAACCCAGGGCCGCCCACACCCAGCAAATAAAAGAAAAATCTGAATCCCCTGCTTCTGGCTGATGAGTCAGATTTTTCAACTTACCTCACTCTTCCTGCAGTCTGCAGTCAGTGGAGTCGGCCGGCCTCTCCTGATGATGTCAGGAGGAGGGGGCGTGACTTCCACTGCTCTTCTCACAGGACCGCTGGGGAGTCTGGGAGAAGAGCAGAGGAAGTCACGGCCCCTCCTCCTGACATCATCAGGAGAGGACGACTTCACTGGCTGCTGCTAGTTGCTGCTCCTGTTGGTTGCTGTCCACCCCTCCCTGGCCTAAGGTAAGACTCAGGGAGGGGGGAAATACACTTTAGTGTTTTTTTTTATTCAGCCCTGTCCCCTTAGTCAGCCCCTGCCCCCTCCTCAGCCCCTGTCCTCTCCTCAGCCCCTGTCACCCTTCCTCAGCCCCTGTCCCCTTAGTCAGCCCCTGTCCCCCCTCCTCAGCCCCTGTACCCCCTCCTCAGCCCCTGTCCCCTTAGTCAGCCCCTGTCCCCTCCTCAGCCCTGTCCCCATCTCAGCCCCTGTCCCCACCTCAGCCTTAGTCAGCCCCTGTCCCCACCTCAGCCCCTGTCCCCACCTCAGCCTTAGTCAGCCCCTGTCCCCACCTCAGCCCCTGTCCCCACCTCAGCCTTAGTCAGCCCCTGTCCCCACCTCAGCCCCTGTCCCCACCTCAGCCTTAGTCAGCCCCTGTCCCCACCTCAGCCCCTATCCCCACCTCAGCCTTAGTCAGCCCCTGTCCCCACCTCAGCCCCTGTCCCCACCTCAGCCTTAGTCAGCCCCTGTCCCCACCTCAGCCCCTGTCCCCTACCTCAGCCCCTGTCCCCCTAGTCAGCCCCTGTCCCCTTAGTCAGCCCCTGTCCCCTACCTCAGCCCCTGTCCCCTTGATCAGCCCCTGTCCCACCCTTTCCCACCCTTTCCCTGCTCCTTTCCCCCCTCTCAGCTCCTGCCCCCTTCCTCAGCCCCATGCCCCCCACCACAGCCCCATAACATCCCCACTACAGCTCCTCTCCCCCAATTGCAACCGATATTACCCACACCACAGCCCCTTTCCCAAATTGTAGCCATCAACTTGCTTCAGCCCCTGTCCCCCCGTACATTTCCTAAACCCCCAATTACAGCTTATACCCTCCACTACCACCCCCTGTCCCCCACTACAGCCCTGTCCCCTTACTCAGCCCCTGTCCACTGGTTTTAAAAGTGTAAAGTTTGGGTGTGTGTGTCAGTATGTCTGTGTCAGTCAGTATGTCTGTGTCAGTCAGTATGTCAGTATGTCTGTGTGTGTGTGCATCAGTATGTCTGTGTGTGTGCATCAGTATGTCTGTCTATGTGTGTGCCAGTATGTCTGTCTGTGTGTGTGTCAGTATGTCTGTCTATGTGTGTGCAAGTATGTCTGTCTGTGTGTGCAAGTATGTCTCTGTGTGTATGCCAGTTTGTCTGTGTGTGTCAGCCAGTATGCCTGTGTGTGTGTGTGCGTGTCAGTATGTCTGTCTGAGTCAGTATGCCTGTAACAGTGTGTCTTTCTGTGTGTGTCTGTGTGAGTACCAGTATGTCTGTCTGTGTGTGTGTCAGTATGTCTGTCTATGTGTGTGCAAGTATGTATGTCTGTGTGTGCAAGTATGTCTCTGTGTGTGTGCCAATTTGTCTGTGTCAGCCAGTATGCCTGTGTGTGTCAGTATGTCTGTCTGTCTGAGTCAGTATGCCTGTAACAATGTGTCTTTCTGTGTGTGTCTGTGTGCCTGTCAGTGAGTGTGTGCGTGTGCCTGTCAGTGTGTGTGTGTTTTTTAGTGTGTGCCAAATCAGCAAGTGTGTGTGCCTGTCATTGATTGTCTGTTTAGGTGACTGCTCCCCCCCCCCCCACACACACACTTTCAATCACATGGGAAAGGTGTTTTTACTCTCCTCTTGGTGCAATGGGCCACTTGACTGGATTTGCCCCCCAGGCCTAAGGCTGCCAGCCCTCCCCTGCTGGCAGGCACATCCTTACTGATTTGACACACACCAACAGACATTCTTACTGGCACACACACATTCCCTGATAGACACACTCACTGATTTGACACACACTGACAGACATTCACTCAGAGACACACATTCACTGACAGACACACACTGATTTGACACGCACTAACAGACACTCACTGATTTGACACACAAGACAGACACACACACACACACACACTCTCACTGACAGACACATACACATTCTCTCATACACACAGGCAAATTATTATTTGTTTAATTCTTTTTATCCACCTAGCCTCTTTACCTTTGGGAGAGCTGAAGCGGATCCTTTCCCTGGGGTCCAGTATGGGGCTTGTGTGCTCTTCCAGAACTGCTCTCTTACTACTGTTTAACGATGCTGAGACTGGAGTGAAATCATAACCTGGCTCCCGGCATCACACTCCCTTTCCGCCTCTACCTCCATTCTTGGACACTGTATTTAGACAGAGTATGCACCTGCCATCCAGGTAAATAGCTGTGTATTCTGCCTTAGTGCACAGCCGGCCCAACTAAGTTTGCCAGCTCTTGGTGTATGAGTACCACCATTTGAGAAACAATGATCTAAAGAAGTAGATTTGGTTGCACAAAAAATGATACACTGAAGCTAGTGAAAAATAGAACTCAGGGGGGGCGGAGCTTGCCTGCTGAGCAAAGCAGACGTGCCTGCTAAGAGCTGAGCCTGAGGCCAAGATTTGGGTGTTAATGCCCGACCACCCAAGCGTACCAGCTGTGGACAGTGATAGTCCCAACCAGGGGGGCGATGCTGCATCGGGGGATACCCGATATGAGACCCTCCGTGGCTGAATCGACCACATCGCAGCCTGCAGCCTACACGGGTGGGAGCCGAGGGGGAGCACTCTCACATTGCCTCTCTCCCCCCCTGGACCGGCGGGGGTTATCCCGGTCCCTGCCGAGCTGGATGACTGCAGCCCTGGACAAAGCAGAGGTAGCGGAGACACCCTCGTGCAGAAAAAGAGCGACGACACCCAAGATGACGGATGCGCCTAACTCCACAACACGCGGCAAGCAAAATCATAACCTGGCTCCCGGCATCACACTCCCTTTCCGCCTCTACCTCCATTCTTGGACACTGTATTTAGACAGAGTATGCACCTGCCATCCAGGTAAATAGCTGTGTATTCTGCCTTAGTGCACAGCCGGCCCAACTAAGTTTGCCAGCTCTTGGTGTATGAGTACCACCATTTGAGAAACAATGATCTAAAGAAGTAGATTTGGTTGCACAAAAAATGATACACTGAAGCTAGTGAAAAATAGAACTCAGGGGGGGCGGAGCTTGCCTGCTGAGCAAAGTAGACGTGCCTGCTAAGAGCTGAGCCTGAGGCCAAGATTTGGGTGTTAATGCCCGACCACCCAAGCGTACCAGCTGTGGACAGTGATAGTCCCAACCAGGGGGGCGATGCTGCATCGGGGGATACCCGATATGAGACCCTCCGTGGCTGAATCGACCACATCGCAGCCTGCAGCCTACACGGGTGGGAGCCGAGGGGGAGCACTCTCACATTGCCTCTCTCCCCCCCTGGACCGGCGGGGGTTATCCCGGTCCCTGCCGAGCTGGATGACTGCAGCCCTGGACAAAGCAGAGGTAGCGGAGACACCCTCGTGCAGAAAAAGAGCGACGACACCCAAGATGACGGATGCGCCTAACTCCACAACACGCGGCAAGCAAACGCTTGAAGCTAACTTAGATGAGCTGTTCACCAGGTTCTGGGCGAAACTGGCATCCAGGGAGCATCTGGTGGGCACAAACATACCTGCAAGGCAGCTGACACTCACCTGCACAGAGCCGACGCCACCGCGAGCTCCAGCGACACACGAGGTGAGCCACAACCAGCAGACACGTGGAGCCTACAGGCCGAAGCGACAGCAACTGCCAACAGCAGTGGCGAAACACAAACCCAACCCGGTGAACTCTATTCAACGTCCAAAGCACCCACAGATGACGCTGAGGAAGGTAACAGAGAGAAAGTTGCATGCCGCTTCCACTCTGCAGACCACTTCTGCAAGTATGCCCACAGAAATCTCCAGCCCTAAGAGCGGCCGCAGAGTGGTTGCTATCGGTGGCTCCCCTAAACGTTGCCGACGGTTAAAAACAGCAAGGGTGAGCCTCCCGGCGCACATCTCGCACCTACAGAGGTTGAGGCCTCAAGAGCAAGCCGGCACTGCACCGCAACGAGCCAGCGGAGGAGCTGCACGCAGCCGGACCGGCAGGAACCGGAACCCGACTCAAGTATGGGAAAAACAACACGACAAGATCAGGGCCATCGAGACTCTCACAAGCCAGGTACCAAGACAAGGGATGGGGTGATCGACCACTAATATGCAGCCTGGACATTTCAGTTACTGTCACGCTCTCCTCTCACGGACTGATTTGTACCGTTCCACACCTGGACTATATACGCTACCTGGCCCACCTAACCGACCGTTATGCCAAGACAGATGCCGACCAGACCAACACGCAGCCTCCCTCACTGAGATTTACAGCGGCAGAGAACTTTACAATAACCCTCAAAGTGTGAACTTTCCTAACTGTTCAATTGTTTTTATATGTTTAAGTGTTTAACTGTTAGGCATCCTCATGGTAATTTCTTACTACTTAAATGATGACTTTTAACTCACACCAGTCACATACCCTCAATCACGGCATAGCTTTTTTCCTGTTCCCCTGAGACATATAGTGTTACTCTTATGCTCATATGCTATACTCTACAACTCACACGCTAACCTACTGCAATTCTCTGTATGCCTATTGACTGACAACACTAGTATAAACATATGCCAAACTTTTAACAGAGCACAACCGCTACACAATCTATAGGGCTATGTACAATCACAATGTTCAGCCTGCATAACACTCCATTGCCTCAATAGACTTAGCATGCTCCTACATTCTGAAACTGTGCAAAGTTAATATGACACACAACTGTTTCTCCTTGTTTATGTCTATGTCTAAGTCTTTAAATTGCTAACACTACTAAGCTTACGATATTATCTTGTTTATATAACTACTTTTAAAAAAAAAGTGCAACGTCATTAATGCCAAGTGACTAAGAATGTATGCAAACTCGACGGTACTAGCTATTGTGGCAGTACAAACTCACCTGTTACCCTTATGCACGAACAAAAATAAAGAATTAAAAATAAATAAATAATAATAAAAAAAAAAATAGAACTCAGGAAAAACTATATCAGTCGATGATGAGTATAAGAGGCAGTAATGCTTTATGAAACAGTAAGTTGAGTTTTTTTGAGCAAAACCTAGAAGAATTGCAAAAAGAAGCAAATGCTGCATTACATGGCAAAATAAATGCACAAGGACTAGGAAGAAGAATGAGAGGCCAGAGATGGGAAGCAGCTATTCATAATTGGGTAAGCAAAAGTAATCTTTCTTTAAAATCTAAACACCTAAAGATGGTCTGAATTTTAGCATTTAACTAAGTGAAAGAGGTATGCAAAACTACATGGTTAGACAGGCAAAATGTATTTGTTTTGTAAAGTTTTACATGATTTTAA
This sequence comes from Pelobates fuscus, assembly GCF_036172605.1. Lineage (NCBI taxonomy): Eukaryota > Metazoa > Chordata > Amphibia > Anura > Pelobatidae > Pelobates > Pelobates fuscus. The sequence continues at coordinate 77,777,931 of NC_086324.1, forward strand.
CCCCTTAAGGACACATGACATGTATGACATGTCATGATTCCCTTTTATTCCAGAAGTTTGGTCCTTAAGGGGTTTAACAGTTGTTGGCTAAAGAGTATGCTAGAAAACAACATTGAATAAACAATTTTTACACAGTACAGAAACAGATAATTTTGGGAAATGTAAACAATTTAAAAAAAAGCGATACAATCAACTGAGTAATAACGATAACTGTGTTTTTAGTTTGAAAAGGCCAAACTAAATACCCAGTTTATATTGATATTTTGTCTGGCATGTCAGTGGTGTGTCAGAGAGACACAGTGGTCTATTTTCATATGATAATAATAAAAAAAGGATTTTGATTTCAAGAGTACTGTACATAGATTTATAGTCACTGTTGGAATTGATCAGGGAGTATGTGTAGAAGCAGAGCAGAATAGGAGTTGTACATTTAATGATTGTAAACGTTTACAATATAACCAGTTTATTGTTCTGGGTAATTCTAGTTCTTGCAGATTCTTTGGAAGTCTATAAATATGTCTGGGCATGACACGATTCAGCTGTATGAATTACTCAGAAAAATAGAGGAGTGCACAAAAATTTGTTGTTGGGTCCAAGGAAGTGGCTCTTTGGCTGCATCTTATTCTATTATGTTGGCAGTTTCACGGTAGTCAATTTAAAATCCATAATTCTAGAATACCTTGCACATTTTTTACAGGGCATTTAACAAATCTTTTATTTGACCACATAATTGTAGATTTGAATGTGGATAGTGATTTGCTTGTTGGTGTGCAGATTCACTCACTGTGTGTTAGTAAGGAATTGGCTGCAATCCTACATGTGGTTAGACAAGACATCGAAAATGTGGAAATGCCAATGAAGTTAGAAAGATTGGCCCATTGACTTACACAATATCTAAACAAGCAGACAATGATAATAAATAAAGAGGGAGTTCCTTTGATTGGTTTTGAGGATCCTGAGTTTTGATAGCATTGGAGATTTAAGGGAAGCATTTTAATATCAATTGACCAGATTATTGAGATCGAAAAGGATAACCATAGCCATGAAAAAAGGTCGTAAGGGTTGCAGGTCTTAATTCTAATTTGTGGGGAATTCCTCACAGAAATTATTCTAAATCAAGAACAAGAATGCTTTGGGATGATCCATTATCTTTCATACCCATCAGAGCTATTCTTGTATGTTGAGAATGAATGATATAGAATGTCAAAATCACACAATCTTTAGAAGGGTAAAAAAAAGATTTTTTTTTAGCAAGGTTGGATATCCAGTCAACTTTTAGATTCTTGGCAATAAGTCCAAGGGCCGTTAACCCATTAGACTCTGAGATTGACTGTCAATACTGTTTTGAGTAATGCCTCCTTAGGGGCTACTGTCTGCCATTCACTTATTTAAAATGGTATCATGGATTTGTGGATGGGTCATTAAAAAGAATTTGGAGTATAGAATTTGATCCATTACATAGATAATGTTTTATTAAAAAGAATTTGTGATTCTAAAGTATGACCCATTACCTGAATTATAATTTATATATGGGATCAAAAGATACTCAGGTATGTGGAGATTTACTTAATGTCTTTATATCCTTTACAAACCTGTATGGTTTTCCACTGCAAAAGAGAAAACAGTATAGCCAACTAAGCAAATTACTTTTCTCTGAATTTTAATTGGTACAGTTGAAATTGAATATAAGCTTCTAGATGAATTGCTAATTCAATTAATGATGAATTTTATTTAAAAAAGAAAGTCTGGTTAAAAAAAACAAAAAAGACAGCCACTGATAGGTTTACTTTTATTCATGGAGTTATGGCAGTGGGTCATATATTTTCCAAGACGTTTTTGTTTTGTACGTTTTGTCTTAGCTTTCCGTATTTGTGTATAAAAAGTCACTGTTTGTTCTTTAGATTGCATAATGGAAGACTAATTTATTAGCAACAATTTAATTAATGCATACATTATATGTATGCATTGAGTGTATGGACTTTAAAATTATTTTAATTTACTAAGAGGTGGGATACCGCTCTTTTTAACAGGTGGTTATCTCTAGGCTATGGCAAAAAAAATAAAAATAAACCTGATATGAAATTAGTCTAATAGTTACTTACCAAAGTGTGAAATATTAGGCATTTAAAGTGAATCCAAAGTGACATTTAGATTTGAAGCCAAAAAAGATGCCACAGGCACTAAGCACTGTGGCATATACAGGGAGTGCAGAATTATTAGGCAAATGAGTATTTTGACCACATCATCCTCTTTATGCATGTTGTCTTACTCCAAGCTGTATAGGCTCGAAAGCCTACTACCAATTAGGCATATTAGGTGATGTGCATCTCTGTAATGAGAAGGGGTGTGGTCTAATTACATCAACACCCTATATCAGGTGTGCATAATTATTAGGCAACTTCCTTTCCTTTGGCAAAATGGGTCAAAAGAAGGACTTGACAGGCTCAGAAAAGTCAAAAATAGTGAGATATCTTGCAGAGGGATGCAGCACTCTTAAAATTGCAAAGCTTCTGAAGCGTGATCATCGAACAATCAAGCGTTTCATTCAAAATAGTCAACAGGGTCGCAAGAAGCGTGTGGAAAAACCAAGGCGCAAAATAACTGCCCATGAACTGAGAAAAGTCAAGCGTGCAGCTGCCAAGATGCCACTTGCCACCAGTTTGGCCATATTTCAGAGCTGCAACATCACTGGAGTGCCCAAAAGCACAAGGTGTGCAATACTCAGAGACATGGCCAAGGTAAGAAAGGCTGAAAGACGACCACCACTGAACAAGACACACAAGCTGAAACGTCAAGACTGGGCCAAGAAATATCTCAAGACTGATTTTTCTAAGGTTTTATGGACTGATGAAATGAGAGTGAGTCTTGATGGGCCAGATGGGTGGGCCCGTGGCTGGATTGGTAAAGGGCAGAGAGCTCCAGTCCGACTCAGACGCCAGCAAGGTGGAGGTGGAGTACTGGTTTGGGCTGGTATCATCAAAGATGAGCTTGTGGGGCCTTTTCGGGTTGAGGATGGAGTCAAGCTCAACTCCCAGTCCTACTGCCAGTTTCTGGAAGACACCTTCTTCAAGCAGTGGTACAGGAAGAAGTCTGCATCCTTCAAGAAAAACATGATTTTCATGCAGGACAATGCTCCATCACACGCGTCCAAGTACTCCACAGCGTGGCTGGCAAGAAAGGGTATAAAAGAAGAAAATCTAATGACATGGCCTCCTTGTTCACCTGATCTGAACCCCATTGAGAACCTGTGGTCCATCATCAAATGTGAGATTTACATGAGGGAAAACAGTACACCTCTGTAACGAGAATATACCCCTACACGCAGGATCCAGCCAAACAGAAGACAGCACAGAGGAGAGATACGTCTACCGGACCTTAGAGTGGCCGGACTCGACGTAATAGGAGAAGTACAGAGTCAGGATCGATCCGAGGTCAAGGGCACAAAGAGACAGCGTAAACGAGAACTAGCCGGGGTCTGGTACACAGGAATCAGCAAGCCGGCAAACAGTACAGACAAGGATAAAGCGAAAACGAAGTCAGAATACAAAGCCAAGGTCAAATACGGAGAAACACAACTGAACACAAGAAGCACTAAAGGGAACTGTAGCAGAAACCACGATAGGGCAAGGAACTAAGGGAAAAGGGTGAGTATAAGTAGCCTTCAAACTAATGTGATTGGCTCCTGTCACTTCCACACCCCCAACAGGTAAGTGTATGGGGTGATTGGCATGACAGGAGCCAATGGGAGCCTTTTTGCAATTTAGGCTCCCACTGTCTCTTTAAGAGCGCGCCCGAGACTCGCGGCGCGCTCTTAGCTGCAGGCGGGACACGTGACCGCATCTCGCGGTCACTGCCCGTCTTCCTGTTAGGAGAGTCGGATGAGCCGCACGCGGCTCGTGCAGCCGCAGGGCCGCGCGCGGCTTGAAGAGAGGACCGCGGCCGGCCCCCGGATAAGGTAAGTAACGCTACAGTACCCCCCCCCCCCCCGAGGGCAGGACCAGGCCTGGCAGGAAAACGCGAATGGAAAGAATGTACAAGGCGGGGAGCATGAACAGCATCCGCAGAAATCCAACTGCGCTCCTCAGGCCCATAACCCTTCCAATGTACCAAGTACTGAAGCCGACCCCTAAGGAAACGAGAGTCAATAACAGCAGACACTTCGAACTCCTCATGATCCTCCACAGAGACAGGAGGGGGAGGGGGAGTATGCCGGGTATAGCGGTTGCGTACGTAAGGCTTCAACAACGAGGTGTGAAATACATTAGGTATACGCAGATTCTTAGGCAGACCCAAGGCATAAGAAACGGGATTAACCTTATGTATAATGCGATAAGGACCAATGAAGCGGGGAGCCAATTTCATAGAAGGCACCCGGAGGCGAATATTCCGTGTGGAAAGCAAAACCCTTTCCCCCACAACATAGGAAGGAGCCGCTCTGCGATGCTTGTCAGCCTGAGCCTTCTGGCGGGCAGCAGAGTCCACCAAAGAACGCTGAACCTGTTCCCAAGTATTACGCAAACCAGCCAAATGCTCATCCAGAACTGGCATGCCCTGTGAGGAGAATGCAGCCGGAAGAACAACGGGATGCTGGCCATAGACAACGTAAAAAGGGCTTTTGCCGGAAGAATCATGAGTGGCGTTATTCCGAGAGATACTCAGCCCAAGGAAGCAGGTCAGACCAATTGTCCTGATGGTGAGACACAAAACAACGGAGGTACTGCTCCAGAGACTGGTTGGCACGTTCAGCAGCTCCATTAGACTGTGGATGGTAAGCGGAAGAAAATGAGAGAGAAATCCCCATTTCCGAACAAAAGGCTCTCCAGAACCTGGAAATAAATTGGCTACCCCTATCGGATACAATAGATACGGGAATACCATGCAACCGAAACACTTCTCTAGCGAAGATAAGAGCCAGTTCCTTGGAAGTGGGCAACTTGCGAAGAGACACAAAGTGAGCCATTTTGGAAAATCGATCTACTATCATTAGGATGACTGTGTTACCATTCGAAGGGGGTAATTCAACAATAAAGTCCATTGATAGATTAGACCAAGGTCTCTCGGGAACGGGTAACGGATGCAACAGCCCACAAGGAACTCTACGAGAGGATTTCATACATGCACAAGTAGAACAAGCACTTATATAATCAGTGACATCCTTGCGTAAGGTATCCCACCAAAAATACCGAGAAACAGCTGACACCGTTTTGGATATACCAGGATGTCCAGCAGTCTTAGTATCATGATACAGTGACAGAATATCCCTTCTCTCGGGAATGTCAACGAACAATTTATCGTTAGGCCTCTCGCTAGGTGCCATGCTTTGTTTCGCTTGTATGGCCTGCAAGAGGGACGAGGAAATAGACAATATAGTAGTAGCTATTATCCTGTCTGGGGGGATGACAGGAGTAACATCAACCTCCTGTTTGTCAATAGTTTCAAACTGTCTGGACAGAGCGTCCGCTTTAGTGTTCCGATCACCTGGTCTATAGGTGATTATATAATTAAAATGAGACAAGAACAGTGACCACCTAGCCTGCCTGGAAGACAATCTGTTAGCTTCGCTAAGGTAGGATAGGTTCTTATGATCCGTAAATATGAGGATAGGATCCTTAGTGCCCTCTAACAAATGTCTCCATTCTTTGAGTGCTAAAATGATAGCAAGGAGTTCGCGATTACCCACATCATAATTCCTTTCTGCTTTGGACATTTGTTTAGAAAAGAAGCCACAAGGATGCAATGGCTTATCAGGAGACTCTCTTTGGGATAAGACAGCACCTACCCCTATATCGGAAGCATCAACCTCAAGTATATATGGCAATGAGGGGACAGGATGCTGTAAAATAGGTGCAGAAGCGAACGTAGTCTTAAGAAAGTCAAAAGCCTGAAGTGCCTCGGTAGACCAGGCACGTGTATTGCCATCCTTTTTAGTCATACGAGTAATAGGTGCTACGATAGACGAAAAACCTTTGATAAAACGTCTATAATAATTAGAGAAACCCAGAAAACGCTGGATGGCTTTCAGACCTTGTGGCAGAGGCCATTCTATGACCGCAGCGAGTTTCTGGGGATCCATCCGAAAACCCTTAGCGGAAATCAAATACCCCAAAAGCTGGACCTCGGATTGGTCGAATAGACATTTTTCTAGTTTGCAATAAAGACCATTAGCAAGAAGGGTCTTCAGAACTGTAGTAACATGTCTGTGATGAGTGTGAATGTCTGTAGAATATATTAAAATGTCGTCCAAGTACACAATAACAAATGAGTGAATAAAGTCTCTTAAGACATCATTGATAAATTCTTGGAATACGGCTGGGGCATTGCAAAGCCCAAATGGCATGACGGTATACTCATAATGACCTGACCTAGTGTTGAAGGCTGTCTTCCATTCGTGGTCCTTTTTTATACGTATTAAATTGTACGCTCCTCTAAGGTCTAGTTTGGTGAATACCGTAGCATGTTTGAGCCGGTCAAACAATTCTGTTATTAAAGGTATAGGGTAAGCATTTTTGATGGTGATTTTATTCAGACCTCTATAATCTATGCAAGGTCTTAAATCACCTTCTTTCTTTTATACAAAGAAGAACCCCGCTCCAGCCGGAGAAGAGGATCTCCTAATAAATCCCTTGTCTAATGATTCTTTAATATACTCCTCCATGACACGGTTTTCTTGAACCGATAAGGGGTACACCTTGCCCTTTGGAGGTATAGTGCCAGGCAACAAGTCAATAGCACAATCGTAGGGTCTGTGAGGCGGTAATTTATCAGCCTCTCTTTTATCAAAGACAGTTTTTAAAGATAAATACTGAGAGGGTATAGCCGTAGACAAAGGAGGAACGGTAGGAACATTAATAGAATTCATAGGTGTGACTTCAATAGTACAGGACTCATGACAGGCTTCACTCCATGATTTTATCTGCCCTTTCTCCCAGTCAAAAATGGGATTGTGGGCACGTAACCATGGATACCCTAACACCAACTGTGAAGAGGGAGAGGTGATGACCTGGAACCGAATGGTTTCATAGTGTAAAACCCCTGTGTACATGTGTAGCGGTGCAGTCTCATGAGTAACAACTGGAGATATCAATGGTCTACCATCTATGGCCTCAACGGCCAAGGGTATCTCCTTCTCCCTGATGGGAATATTGTTTTTCTTTACAAAACCAGAGTCTATAAAGTTCTCAGCTGCCCCAGAGTCAACCAGGGCGTATTTATTATCAACTATACAACTCTCTCCCATATGTAAAGAAACAGGGAGAAGCAGTCGGTTAGGAGGCAATGTAGGAGACTTAGAAATTACACCCAAGGCCAGTCCCCTATAAGGTCTTAGGTGCGAGAGTTTTCCGGGAGCAAAGGACATTCCTTTACCATATGGTCTCTCCTACCACAATACAGGCAGAGTCCCTCCCTTCTCCTATGTAATTTTTCATTATCAGAGAGTTTGGCAACCCCTAATTGCATGGGTTCCTCTTCAGATACTTTTACACTTTCCGGTGTATTAACTCTGGGGTGGATAGGTGTAACAAAACGTCTATTCCTGTTCTTGGTATAGAGCCTGTCACGAATCCTATTATCTATATCGATGAGGTAGTCAATAAGGTCCTCTAAGGCAACAGGAAGTTCCTTAGCCGCTACCTCATCCAATATAGAGTCTGATAAGCCTTCCATGAAGGCAGTAGTTAACCCATTGTTGGTCCAGTCTACCTGTGAGGCAAGGGTACGAAACTGAATAGCGAAATCAGCCACAGACCTAGAACCCTGTTTAACTCTCATTAATGCTCTTGCGGCATTCTTAGACCTTTTCATAGTGTCAAAAGTTCTGCGAAATGCTGTAAGGAAACTGTGAAAGTCATGCACCATAGGTCCATTAGCCTCCCAAATAGGGTTTGCCCATTCAAGTGCTTTGTCGGTGAGTTGGTGCATAAAGAACCCAACTTTAGACCTCTCTGTGGGAAATGAACGTGGATACATCTCAAAATGAAACTCTATTTGGTTAATGAACCCTCTGCAAGTCTTAGAATCCCCTCCATACCTAGGAGGAGGTGTTAAATGGGCCGAAGTAGTAGGCAAAGTGGATACTTCAGGAAGCAGGGGTGTAGGAGGGTTAGGTGCGGTTGCTGGAATGGTTCTAGCTAAGAGCGTCTGGAGAGCCTGAGCTATCTGATCCATACGATGATCCTGCTCTACAAATCTAGCCTCATGGGACGCCATCTGTTGAGCTAAATCTGCGGGGTCCATGGCCCTATCGTAATGTAACGAGAATATACCCCTACACGCAGGATCCAGCCAAACAGAAGACAGCACAGAGGAGAGATACGTCTACCGGACCTTAGAGTGACCGGACTCGACGTAATAGGAGAAGTACAGAGTCAGGAACGATCCGAGGTCAAGGGCACAAAGAGACAGCGTAAACGAGAACTAGCCGGGGTCTGGTACACAGGAATCAGCAAGCCGGCAAACAGTACAGACAAGGATAAAGCGAAAACGAAGTCAGAATACAAAGCCAAGGTCAAATACGGAGAAACACAACTGAACACAAGAAGCACTAAAAGGAACTGTAGCAGAAACCACGATAGGGCAAGGAACTAAGGGAAAAGGGTGAGTATAAGTAGCCTTCAAACTAATGTGATTGGCTCCTGTCACTTCCACACCCCCAACAGGTAACTGTATGGGGTGATTGGCATGACAGGAGCCAATGGGAGCCTTTTTGCAATTTAGGCTCCCACTGTCTCTTTAAGAGCGCGCCCGAGACTCGCGGCGCGCTCTTAGCTGCAGGCGGGACACGTGACCGCATCTCGCGGTCACTGCCGTCTTCCTGTTAGGAGAGTCGGATGAGCCGCGCGCGGCTCGTGCAGCCGCAGGACCGCGCGCGGCTTGAAGAGAGGACCGCGGCCGGCCCCCGGATAAGGTAAGTAACGCTACAACCTCTCTGAACAGTGTCTGGGAGGCTGTGGTTGCTTCTGCACGCAATGTTGATGGTGAACAGATCAAAACACTGACAGAATCCATGGATGGCAGGCTTTTGAGTGTTCTTGCAAAGAAAGGTGGCTATATTGGTCACTGATTTGTTTTTGTTTTGTTTTTGAATGTCAGAAATTTATATTTGTGAATGTTGAGATGTTATATTGGTTTCACTGGTAAAAATAAATAATTGAAATGGGTATATATTTGTTTTTTGTTAAGTTGCCTAATAATTATGCACAGTAATAGTCACCTGCACACACAGATATCCCCCTAAAATAGCTAAAACTAAAAACAATCTAAAAACTACTTCCAAAAATATTCAGCTTTGATATTAATGAGTTTTTTGGGTTCATTGAGAACATGGTTGTTGTTCAATAATAAAATTAATCCTCAAAAATACTACTTGCCTAATAATTCTGCACTCCCTGTATGTTGGGTGGCAATAGATGGTTAATGAAGTCCAGTCAAGGTTAAAAGAAGTTGAGATAAAGTTCATGACCCCAAGATCAGTGATTGGGCAGCAGGGGGACAGGTATCTGGGCAGTTGTAGTGACACAGCTGTTGCTGGGGACAGTAGCTGACTGAGGATTGGCTGCTGGCAGCAAGCCAGCAAAAGAGCGGGAAGCCAGGTAAGAATTAAAGGAGGTAAGTAAGGGATTCCCTGCCAGCTGTTCGTGACAGGACGGGAGAAGCTTTGCGGACCCCGCCCAACCTCCCCTATTTGTTTAAAGTTGTATAAGTAATGTTGTGGTTTTTAGAAGCTTGGGGGCAAAGTCATCCTCAGGTTCAAGGATGATGATGGATATTGTTGAGTGGTGGTGTTAAAGGCGGTCAGGTTAGATATGACTGACTGGCACTAAGTGATGGAAAATAAAGTAAAGTTTTTGTGAAGTTAAGTGAAAAGTTTACCTAACATGTTACCGTTATCAAGTTTTGGTGTGTGCCCCAATTTGCAAACTTTAATAAAAAACCACAGCCAAGCCCATTGAAATAAAATAAACGGTGTCTGTGTTTATTGTGTGGTCTAAGTTATTTATGTGAATTATTGCCTACCAGACGTATAGCCAAAATACAATAGAGAATGAGTATGCATTACTCAAATGCAAAGTTTAGACATTGTGTGGGCGGCGGGCCTTAAATATGGCGGAAAAGTCTCATGTTGTAGTAACTTTTAAAAAAAAAAAAACACGTGGACTGGATATGTTATTTTATATACAATATTTGATTGCTGGGATATTTAACCAAGCTATTATTCTTTATCTTGGTCGTAGTGGGATAAGTTCTGTCAATATACACTTGAGTTGACATGGAGGAGAGGTTGTCTAGAAATACTTTGGGAATTACTCTGAGACAACTAAGTATATGTGTAAATTTGTGAAAAAAAACAAAACATGATATCATTTGTAAGTCAGGGTGGTCCCCATGGTTGGTAGATATGGTTGTAATGTTGAAATTCTAAATGGTAAAGGGTTATAGGTATACCCTATTAGACTTCACTTGACAGGGATATCCTTTTACAGTTAACTGGGGGACACAAATAAATCTTTAATTATTTTATGTTATCTCAAGTTTTAAATGGCTGTGTGAGGTTTAATTGTTTCAGAGATTTCAGGCATTAAGTTACAGGATTGTTGATTGAGTTGGTAGGGAGTCTATCAGATATTGGTAGTTCTCAGTTTGAAAGTTTATTATTTAAAGCTGCATTTAATGTATCCTTTTTTGGTGCCTTTCAAATACGTGAACGATTTCGAAACAAAATTTATTTTGACAAGGCTTCAGGATTCAAAGGTTTTACTTGGCAAACATTCAGCTTGCATCCTAATGTTTAAATTTAAAGCAGATCATCCAAGTAAGAGGTCTTGATTGTGTCAGTACCTGTGGGTACATAAATATGCAAATGAAAGCTTTGATGGTAAATATTTCAGTTAGCCCAAAACTAAATTACCAATAAAATAAAATGCTTTTACAAAATGAGTTATTCTCTAAACCAGGAATTGCGAAATTTTGACTGGCATTCAGCCAAGGGATGATGCCCAAATTTGGACAATACTGATATTTCTAAAACAGAATGGAAACTTCCACTGCAGTGATATCACTAAAGCCCAGAAAGAGCATAGGCACCCAAGGGACCCAGGTAAATGTGAAACCATTCCAAAATAGTTTAATTCTTTATTGTAAGAAAGCACAAGGAAGCTTCCTGTAATGGTTATGGTGCATAGTGTGTACCTTTGCATTTATGTAATGTTAAATTATTTACTCCTGTTCCTGAATCTTATCTAATAACAACTGTGACTTTTCAATTGTTTGTTGCTTGGATTGTGTTTATACATCTACTAATTATTAGTAGTAGGTTGTGTCATCTTAACCCATGTGGGTACCAGACCGTTATATGGCATATGGTTTTCAGTCAATTAACAAAGCTTCAAAAAAGTTCATAATTAGATAACATAAGTGTAATAAATGTGTTCTGTGTTTATACATTATTGTATACATTATTATTTTAAAATTATTTTCATCTTTCTTTGTATAATAGTAATATTTTTCTAGTTATTAAATGGACACTATAGTTATCAGAAAAACACTACAGCTGAATGTAGGGTTTCTGATCAGAGCTGCCATCAGAAATTTTGGGGCCCCTGACACAGCTTAAGGTCTGGGCCCCCGCGGCCCACCTCCCGAGTCTGTCCACAGGGCCGCCCCTGATTCTGCCCACAGGGATGCGGTGTGTGTATTAAATGTGGTGTGTGTATAGTGGGAGTAGAATGTGCATAGTGGATGCAGATTGCGTGTGTAGTGGATGCAGTTTGTACGTTTGCGTAATGTATATAGTGCAGTGATGGCGAACCTATGGCACGCGTGCTACAGGTGGCACGCCGGGCCCTCTCTGTGGGCACGCGGCCACAGGTCCGCCATCACTGCAGAGTAGGCACCTGCCTGCCCGAAACGGCAGGCGCCTACTCTGCTTCCGTGTCGGGAGGCAGGGGGAGGGATCTGTGATGCTGATCCCCTGTCCTCCCGCGCGATGCTGTGTGGAGCGTTGCCGAGCGTTACCATGGCAACGCTCCACACAGCATCGCGCGGGAGGACAGGGGATCAGCATTACAGATCCCTCCCCCTGCCTCCCGACACGGAAGCACTGCCTGCCACCACCGGACCACCAGGGATGGCTGTGTCCCCCCCCCCACTTCATTAAAGGTAAGAAGGAGGGAGGGGGGGATACTGACACACAGCACCCCTACCCCTCCAGAAGTACCCTTACCCCCCACAGCACCACCCCTATCTCCCCAGCAACACCCCTACCCCCCACAGCACCATCCCACCCCCCCAGCAGCACCCTACCCCCCCAGAAGTACCCTTACCCCCCACAGCACCACCCCTATCTCCCCAGCACCACCCCTACCCCCCACAGCACCACCCCACCCCCCAGCAGCACCCTACCCCCCCAGAAGTACCCTTACCCCCCACAGCACCACCCCTCTCTCCCCAGCACCACCCCTACCCCCCACAGCACCACTCCACCCCCCAGCAGCACCCTACCCACCCCAGAAGTACCCTTACCCCCCACAGCACCACCCCTATCTCCCCAGCACCACCCCTACCCCCCACAGCACCACCCCACCCCCCCAGCAGCACCCTACCCCCCCAGAAGTACCCTTACCCCCCACAGCACCACCCCATCTCCCCAGCACCACCCCTACCCCCCACAGCACCACCCCACCCCCCAGCAGCACCCTACCCCCCCAGAAGTACCCTTATCCCCCACAGCACCACCCCATCTCCCCAGCACCACCTCTACCCCCCACAGCACCACCCCACCCCCCAGCAGCACCCTATCCCCCAGAAGTACCCTTACCCCCCACAGCACCACCTCTATCTCCCCAGCACCACCCCTATCTCCCCAGCACCACCCCTACCCCCCCAGCATCCCTACCCCCCAGCACCCCTACCCCCCCAGCACCCCTACCTCCTCTCAGCAGTACCCCTACCACCCCTAGCAGTACCCTTACCACCCCCCGCAGTACCCCTACCCCCCCACACACAGCACCCCTACCCCCCACACACAGCACCCCTACCCCCCACACACAGCACCCCTACCCCCCACACACAGTACCCCTACCCACACACAGTACCCCTACCCCCACACACAGTACCCCTACCCCCCCACAGCACCCCTACACCCCCCACGCAGTATCCCTACACCCCACGCAATACCCCTACCCCCCCACACAGTACCCCTACCCCTCAGCAGTACCCCTACCCCCCCACGCAGTACCCCTACCCCCCACGCAGGACCCCTACCCACCACGCAGGACCCCTACCCCCACACAGTACCCCTACTCCTCAGCAGTACCCCTACCCCCCACACACAGTACCCCTACCCCCCACACACAGTATCCCTACCCCCCACAGCAGTACCCATACCCCGCCAGCAGTATCCCTACCCCCCACACAGTACCCCTACCCCCCACACAGCACAGCACCCCTCTCACACACACATACAGCACCCCTACCACACATACAGCACCCCCTCACACACACAGCACCCCCACCCCCACACACAGCACCCCCACACACAGCACCCCCACACACAGCACCCCCCACACACACACAGCACCCCCCCACACACACAGCACCCCCACAGACACACACAGCACCCCACACACACACACAGCACCCCACACACACACACACACACAGCACCCCACACACACACACACACAGCACCCCCCCACACACACAGCACCCAACACACACACACACACACAGCACCCCACACACACACACACAGCACCCCTCATACACACACACAGCACCCCTCATACACACACACAGCACCCCTCATACACACACACAGCACCCCTCACACACACACACAGCACCCCTCACATACAACACACACACACACACACCCCCCCCACACACACGCACCCCCCCCACACACACACACGCACCCCCCACACATACACGCACCCCCCCCACACACACGCACCCCCCCCCCCCACACACACGCAATTGCCGTGTTGGCACTTTAAGGAAAAAAAAGTTGGCATGTATTGCGGTTTGGGCACTCGGGCTCAAAAAGGTTCGCCATTACTGATATAGTGTATATTATATGCACAGTGTGTGTTTGTGTGTATTAGATGTGTTTGTGTAGTGGATGTAGTGTTTATGTGTAGATGCAGTGTGTATAATTAATGCAGAGTGCATATAGTGAATGCAGAGTGTGTGTGTGTAGTGGATGTAGTGTGTGTATAGTGAATGTAGTGTGTGTGTGTGTTTGTGTAGTGGATGTTGTGTGCATAGTGAATGCAGTGTGTGTGTGTAGTGGATGTTGTGTGTATAGTGAATGCAGTGTGTGTGTGTAGTGGATGTAGTGTATAGTGAATGAAGTGTGTGTTTGTGTAGTGGATGTAGGGTATAGTGAATGCAGTGTGTATTTGTGTAGTGGAGGTAGCATATAGTGAATGCAGTGTGTGTTTGTGTAGTAGAGGTAGGGTGTAGTGAATGCAGTGTGTGTTTGTGTAGTGCAGGTAGGGTATAGTTAATGCAGTGTGTGTTTATGCAGTGTGTATAGTGAATGCATGGTGTGTGTTTGTGTGGGGATGTAATGTGTATATAATGAATGCAGTGTGTATAGGCATGTAGTTTGTGCAAACTAGTGGCTGCAATAGGTGAGATAGGGGGGGGAGAGCATTTTTTTTTTTTTTTTACATTTCTTTAAAACATTTTACACTGCTCCCCCATAACCACAAGCCAGCATACACAGCCTGATCCCTGACGGTGGTAATGGATTGTGAAGTCAAAGGGCTGCAGCGCCAAACTCCAGCACAGCAGCCTGGCATTTTCCCTTACCACCCTGTTCAGCCAGACCAACGGGTTGTGATCCGTGAGCAAGGAGAATGGTTGCCTGTACAAATAGGGCTGCAATTTCTTAAGGGCACACACCACAGCCTGGCATTCCTTCTCAATGGCGTTGTAGCTTACTTCTCTGGGTAACAGCTTGCAACTGGTGCAAGCCATGGAATGTTCTCCGCCATTGGCTCAGACTTGGCTCAGTACTGCTCCCAATGCAAACATAGAAGGATCTGTATGAACGATAAAATGTTTAGTTGGGTTGGGAACTGCCAGGACAGGGGCATTTATAAGAGCTTGTTTTAACTGCTGGAATGCCTGCTCACACTCTGGGTCCCAGATGACTTGTCGGGGAAGGTTTTTACAGGTCAGGTCAGTCAAGGGTTTGGCCAGGGCACTGTAGTTGGGAACAAATTACCAATAATACCCTGCCGTTTCTAAAAAAGCCAACACCTGAGTTTTGGTCTGGGGTTAGGCCACAGGGTCACTGCCTCAATCTTAGTGGGCTCAGGCTTCTGCTGCCCGCAACTCACTCTGTGACCGAGATACTGTACCTTGGCCATCCCTATAGTGCACTTGCTGGGCTTCAGAGTTAAGCCTGCTTCCCTAATACTATTTAGGATTGCTCCTATATGGGCCAAGTGCTAAAGATGGCGATATCATCTAGGTAGGCACAGGCATAGTCCTGGGACCCATCTAGGAGTCAGTTTACCATCCTCTGGAAGGTAGCCGGAGCGTTCTTTGTCCCGAATGGCATGATGCGAAATTGGTACAAGCCAAATGGGGTTACGAATGCCGACTTAGGGATGGCTTCTGTGGCGAGGGGAATCTTCCAGTACCATTTACATAGATTAATGGTAGTGAGGTACTGTCCCTTGCCATCCTGTCCAACAACTCATCTATCCTGGGCATAGGACACAGTCTTGTCATTTAACCTCTGGTAGTCCACGCAGAAGCGGGTCGTATCATCCTGCATCGAGACCAGGACTACTGGGGAGGCCCAGAGGCTGTCATGCGGCTTGATCACTCTCAGTCAGAGCATCTCCTCAATGGCTTGATCACTCCCAGTCAGAGCATCTCAATCAGGGATTCGATAGGGAGGCTGCCTTAGTGGTAACTGACCTGGGATTTTCACATGGTGAGTGGCCAGAGTAGTGTATGTGGGTATGTTCGAAAAGGTAGCCCTCGTGGCTTCTAATAATTTTTGTACATGGACAACCTATCTCCCAACTGGGCCTCTGCCAGTTCACCTGTCTGACTTCCGTCCCCTAGGAGATCTGGTAGGGGAATGTCCTCAATGTCCTCTGAGGCAGGGGCACAGATGTCCGCCACGTCCTCTGCTCTTTTGTGGTAGGCTTCAGCATGTTCACATGGAGCATGGATTGCCCTCCCGCTCCAGAGCAAGGGCCGATCACATAGCGTATGGGTTGGTGGCTCAAAGGCGGAGGTGAGCTTACCCAAGTAGTTTACCAGTAGTTCCCAGTGGCAAGTGCTGCCTCCACCATCCCTGACCCCACACCCTAATTCAAACCCGTGCTGCGGGAATGCGGTAGATAGCTCCCCCTGTTACTCCAACGGCTACGGAGTTCCTGGTCTGTGCTGCCTCCGGTACCAGGTGTCTGCAGTCTAGGATGAGGGTCGCTCCAGTGTCTCTGTAGCTGTACGGTTTGTCGGTGGTGCTGTCTGTTGTTTGAGGCCACTTGGACATGGTCGGCTTCATGCATGGTTCCCCAAATTTCCTCTGGCGGATTGGGAACCGAACTGAGCTGGTGGTATTGGTTTGGTAGCAGCGAGTGGCTGACTGTTCGGTTAATTAGGCCCAGGCTGAATTCAATGTGCCCAATCCCTGTTTTGTAGGCAGTCTCTCCGCATGTGCCCAATCTTTTTACACAAGTGGCATTGTGTGTTGTTTTGGTTCTGGAACCGTGGGTGGTAAGGGCCTCCGCTTCGAGGTTGGGCCATTGGCATTGCAGGGGGCAGCAGGGTTTTGGTAAATATCTTTGGTTGTGCTGGTCTCTGTGGGCGGCGGACATCTACATATTCATCCGCCAGCTTTGCTGCTTCGGTGAGATTGATGGGGTTGCGGTCTCTCACCCACTTTTGGATGTCCAGGGATAGCCCATTATAAAATTGCTCCAGCTGCAATGGTCCCTCCATGGAGTTCACTTGGTGGGCTTGTATCCATCTCATGGCAGCCCTGTGGAGCCGACATGCCCACATGGTATGTAAGTCTTTGTCGAACTTCCTTAGGTCCCCGAATCGCCTGCAGTATGCCTCTCTGGTTATTTAGATTTAAATATTTTTATTGAGAGAGGTGTTATTAAAGCTAAAAATTATTTTAAACCCAAGGAAAACAATAGTAGTTGGAGAGATAGTTGCCACTACTTCCCTTGTTTAGAGAATTCCCCAAAAGAACAGATCTTCAGAATAAGAAGACACTGAACAGATGTAAATATGTATGAAGAACAATCCTTAAAAATGAAACAAGACTTCACAGAGAAAGGATATGAGGAAGAAAAACTAGAAGGAGCTAAAATAGAAATAAAGGGTAGAAATAGGAAAGACCTATTAAAATAAAAACAAAACAAATAGAAGTTATACCCTTCATATGCAACTAGTAGTAGTGACAACAGGAAAGTAAGAAATGTAATAAAACGCCATTGGCATATATTACAAAAAGACCTCGTTCTAAAACACTTTTTTTTTTCAATTCTTTATTTTTGTTGTCCATGAGATGACAATCAACGTTCAGTGCCACAATAGCAATAGTAAGCATTTGTCAAAGGCATTTGTCAAAGGCAGTCAGCATCATGGTACAAGGAAAAACTGCAAATTTTGTTTAAGTAAAGGGAACAAAAATATCAGGCTGTTCTGACATGTCTAGCTACTAAAGTGCAGGAAAAGCATAGGTATGTAAGACTATTCAGTCATACTGGAGGGAGGTAAGCTAGCAAAGTCGGAATCACGCTAGACTATGCTTAAATAGCACAGTATGTAGGGAGCAGAGTGATAACATACACATTGAGTACGTGGATATATAGGCTTCACTTAACCATGTGTGAGTTAAGGTGAGAATCGTCTCCTGGCTAGGTCTGCCTCACTCTTAGAGTATAGGTTGTGTAAGCATGTCTGGTCATAGATTAAATCATAAGCATGTAAGTAAAGAAAACTATCCAAACCAACTGATAGCTAGTAGCGTAAGTACATAAAGTCAGCATGCAATAACAAAAATAATGTAAAGCCACAGGGTAAAGACAGTATACAAGATCAACCAAACAGAATCTCTACTGAGGGTATAGCTTCCTAACATGTATAGTATGGAATGGACAAATACGATGGCCCTGGGCTCAGGAGTCGAGATCAACCAATGCCAGCCACAGGCATATCAGAGTCCCGCAATACTATATAGTGTCAGGTTTTCAAACTTAGGTGTAAACCATTGTGTGGAGCCATTCAGCGTGCACATTCATTGGCTCAGCTGACTCGCTCCTGGGGCCAATTTTGAGTGCTGCGTATTAGTGCAAGTTGGTAGACTTGAAGGCGCAGGCATCATGAGGGGCAACCTCCAAGCAGCACAGAGAAACAGCCCTGGTGATCTTCCCGGCGTCATCCTCCTTCTCCCAGTTCCTTTGGGAGATCCAAGATGTGGACCCGAGCATCAGGATCGCGTAGTGGACCAGGGACAGATTTCGCCATCCTGCAGGGCCGTACTCTTTGCTATTGGCAACGGACTAGAGCCGGTATTGGAACTGGTGTCTTGCGCTGGGGGTTTCAAGCAGCCTCCGTGGTGATTATGCTTCCTGCTGAGCAGTAGCCTGTTGACACTGGTGGAGCTTCTGCCAAAACGCGGCAAAGATTCTCTCCAGGTGACAGGAGATGTCGGCTTGCTCCACATACAAAACAGTGGGACTCATGGCATCCGCCATTTTAGAGAAGGCTCACAGGTTGTAGTGAGACAGCAGGGCCTCTGAGGGGTAGGCCGGGATAACCCCCACCGGTCCAGGGGGGGGGGGGAGGTAACGGGGTACTAGAGGGACAACACAGGGGCCAGGACACTCAAGATCAGGAGACCGACCGCCTCTCCCGCTCCATACGTTCACCAGGCCGCACTGCGTAGAGTCAGATTTGCTGGTAAACAGTGAGTTGAACAGCTGAGAAAATACAGAAAAGAGGCTACCCCACACAAAATAAATATAATAGGATAGCAGTAATATATCCCCAAAAAGTCTTAACTTGACAGTTCTTTCTTTAGATCAAATGTTCTGTAACGTACTTGGTCAGGGATAGTGTTCACGTAGATCTTTCCCGAAATGATCCAATAATATATAAAAATAAAAGATAGAACAAAACAGTGCAATATATCAAATAAGATAAAATAAAAGATAAAAGGAAGACGGTAATGAACTCACATGTGTAAGAGCTATAGCTAGCTCTAGTATGGACAGCGTACAGCGGTACAATCCCCGCTTTTGGGATATGGTGCAGGTGTCTTGCTTCAAAGGTATGTTCAACACTCAAAGAGAATAAAATAGAGACAACCGATAGTGCTCTCTGGATAAAACAATGGTGTTAAAATATATATAAAATGGTACTCACAAGGGTGGGGCAGACAAAGTGCCCACTGGTATCAGCGTTATTGGTTTGATCCCCACCTAGGATTTCTTGGAGTTCACAACGATAAAAATGCCAGGTAAAAATCAAAAGAATAATTGTAGAGTGTATAAAAGATGATTGGCACAAATAAAAGTAACCAGCAGAGCTTTTTATATTGTGTATTTTACTCATTAAAAGCTCTGTTGGTTACTTTTATTTTTGCCAATCATCTTTTATACACTCTACAATTGTTCTTTTGATTTTGACCTGGCATTTTTATCGTTGTGAACTCCAAGAAATCCTAGGTGGGGATCAAACCACCAGTTGAACAGCTGAGTCTCGTTAATCCACTCCGGTTAAGGAGCCTGTGGGGCACAATCAATGTAGTGCAGAGACCGGTAATGGGTGAGTATTTGGGTTAGAACACTCAACAAGTGAGGAGCTCTCTTGACATGCGACTATCCACCATTAAGGTCAGGCCCCGCTCCCTAAAAGACATTTTAATGGAAGAACCAAAATTTATTCATAATAAATAATGTTCCATATGTGAATAGTTAATGATAAATTAAAGCCCTGTTTCCCCTGAACAAAATGATATATAATAAGTGTGGGTGCATATAATTTGAAAGAGGGGAACTACGGGTGAACAGACATATAGCGCAAATTCTAGTTTTTGTTTACGTTTTGTTTTGATCAGAACGTGCACTATTGACTCCGTCCTGAAGGGGTTAATAAGGACACCTTTCTCAACACTTTTTTCCTATTTCTCTATTTTATTTCCTTAATTTATGTAATATGCTTATGAGGACTACAATATATAATAAAAGGTATTGACGAAACAATTTCATGGAGACTGTACCACACAGTGGAACGCACTGTGGAACTCAAGACTCTGTACTCCAGCCCTGTGACCTTCTTCCAGCAGGAAACGGAAATGTGACCTGACATGAGTTTGAGATCGCGCCATGAAATTGAGGCTTGGACTGCAACGTCGCTTAGGGGAAAAAAATGAAAAGTGGGAGAGTCCTTTTGATAATATGGTGAATGGCACGCGACACCGACATGAAAGAAAACACAAGCTGCAAAGGATTACGACAAACAAGGAGGGTATTTAAACAGCACGAACCGGAGGAGTCACATCAACTAAACTGAGAAAGCAAGGAAAGCAGCGAAACGCGTTTTTAGGACTATCTGAATGGACTCATAGCTACATATTGGTATTTGTATTTAGATTTTTATTGTTTTTATACATATATAAAAGTATATTTTTACTATACCTTTCTGGATTCCTGCATCTATACAGAATGGAATGTAGTCCCACACTGCACCAAGCCTTTGTACTAAGCCAGACCACAGGCTCTACACTTGTGAGTATTATAAGTATCAGCACCTATATATTTCTGCCAAGTGGAACTTCACTATATTGTCTTTTTTCCTTATCCTGAGATACTCGAGGAATAATTGAACCTACTTCATTCAAGAGGGGAGTGGTCGCCCATAAACGGACCAACTGGGCCCTTCATACCAGAACTAAGTTCTATAGCTCTTGATTATGTGAGTGTTCCAATAGCACTCCCTATTAGTTGTGGTTACTTAAGGTTTTACAATATTTGCACTTTATTTGTATTTAAAGGTAAAAAGACCGACACATTTCAAATTGGAATACAAAGTTAAATGCCACTATATTATATATATTATATACTGGTATGCATGCATGTTTTGCACTTTAAAGGAAAATAAGCACTCCACTGTCTTGAATTGGATTACACGTTGTTGTGTATTTTTAGAGGATTACAGTAAAACAAAAAGTGTTAAATTCCTCTCAGAACACAATCATGAGTGTACCAAGATAGCTGCTGGACCGATACTAATAACATACTGGGTTTACTAAGATGACTGCCAAGAAAGCATCACAGCAAAAAAAAAAAAAAGAGCTAAAAACAGACACAGACAGTCTAAGAAACAAGAAAAAACATCAGGAAAACAGAAGAGAGTGATTGAAAGATGTATTTCTACCAAATTTAGCTGCACATTAAATATAAAAAAAATTCAATATAAGTTTCTCCAGTCCTGCATTATTAATATTTATTTTAATTAATGCATTATTTATAAAATGCATCTGTTTGCTCAGAAGCACAACACTATTTTGCAAATAATTATATGATCTATAATGGCCCATGCACAGTAACCGCCAGTCTTTTTTTTTTTTTTTATAATTTCTCTCTCCTTGGTATTTTAATTACGTAAATTCTCACTGATCCTTAATGTGGCAGATATATATTCACCAGAATTCACATAATTTATGGGAGTTGTAGGATGAAAACATCTCGGGGGCTGGTGTTTGAGATCCCTGCTTTAAAAGCTAAGCAATATAACCACTACTGCTTAAGCACATTGAGCAGGGCCCTCAACACTCTGTTTCTGTGCGTCAAACTTGTCTGGTTACAATCACATGGTTTTTAGTCCACCCATTGTTAAGAGCTACTGGATTTGTTGGCGCTATATAAATATAATAATAATAATGTTGCCTAAAGTCTCCCCCCAGAATTTTACAAGACCATTTGGGAGTGGTTCGACCAAAGCTGAATGTCTCCGCAGTAACCAGAAACCACTTTCATCTCATCTGGAATGCTCATCTGCATCATCATTGTCAATTTTGTCTAACCTTAATGGAAGAAGTAAGCGTAGAGTACTGGGCTATCCGAAACAATCACTGCCATCCAGATTGGAAAAATTACATTAATAATGAGGAAGTGTAATTTCACACTGAACTCACCATTTATGATGGTGATTCCATATTTTAGGATTGTGTTTCATATTTTCATGATGTAACCCAGTAACTTTAATGAATTGTTTGTGTCCTAGACTTACCCAAAACAAAAATACATATCAGAGTATTAATCCTGTTAAAATATTTTCCAGTAAATATAATTAAATAAATAAATAAGCTCCATATCATTATGTATAACTTGTATATCTGTAGAAATCTTAATAACACTTAATTATCCTAAATTGTAGAGAGAGAAATAAAAAAACCCTTGTAACAGTGCATTTCTTATCTATGCATTACTCTGAAGATTTTAACTATATTAAATTGATTTGTTCCTGTGTGTGAGTATACTGCACTTTTCTTTGGCGTGACCCACTTTCTTGTGGCTATTTTCCTCTGTAGAAAGCTGACAAAGGAAAAAAAAAGATTTCTGGCATAAGTGAGAAACTCCATTAGACTAAGCTTTTACTGTAAAATGTCTTATTTTAGCCCACATTTATTAATTATAACTGCAGCCAGCTCCTGTCCATCCTATAAACTTCCAAGTGAACAAAATGGAATTACTTATTCAACTTCACCACAAAGAACACAAGCAATATATTTTCTTTAAAACTATATTGATAATGTTATATTTACCATTAAGGGATTATTTAATCATGATATTGTAGTTGCCGTATTAGTCCAATAATGTAGTTGCAACTTAATGAAATATTGCAGTTTCTTGTAATACCTTTTTTTTTTTTTATTGGACCCAGAAATTAGCAGTAATGTGTTTTTGGGAATGCCTCCCTTTTTTAAGTCTAAAGATTTTTGACCACAGTGAAACAAGTAAACAACGGCCTCGATTTAATACACTTGGCTAAGCTTTCCAATGATTAGTTTTCCCAGTGATTTAATATTTTCAGATAAACTTTTGAAAAAGATTTTCTCAAAATACAAAAACAATCATATATTTAAAAATAAATATCAAAAACTATCAAACTATTAAAAACTTTCAATATTTTTAAAAATTATTTTAAAAGTATATCTAAATTATTTGTATGCTAATTACCCAACAATATTAAACTGAGGCTTTAAATAGCTGTAATGCAGAGGTTAAAGCAATTCGGATTTGAGACAACTGGAAAAAGAAAATAAATGAGGAAATAGCAAGTTAGGGAGGAGGGAGAGAGGCAATTGGCAGAAACAAGTACACAAATGACCATTTTATCTCATTAAAGTGGTTATAGAGCTTGGAGTCCCCTGGTGCTGTCCCTCCCGCCAGTGTTAAATGGAGTCACCCAGAGATACAAAACAACACAACCATTACAGTGAGCTAAGCAGCAGTATATATAAGTGTTATCAATCCTATATCCCGGTTAGTGGAGCACTTACAATAAATGTATAAAATATACAATAGTGCATATGGGGGAATGGGCTTACCCCTCCATAGGCCTTCTATAATAAGTCTCAAATATAATAAGTCTCAAATATAGATAGAGCATAGATGAGAAAAAGAAGAGAAAAAAATACAAATAAACATTGCCATAGAACCTTAATAGCCCAAGTGATTCACACGTTTCCAGTTTGGGGAGTGTCACCCCTATTAATCCTCAGAGACAGGGATCTAAGGGCTCTAAATTGGGTGAGTGTTATTATACAACCTCTGTGTTTTTATGCTACTGAACTTGGCAATACTACACTATTATTGTTATTCTATTTTCCATTTGAGAGAGAATTGTTCTGGAATTAAGTGATACCTTAAGAGCATATCAGGCTCAGATCCATGTGAGTGTACAGCATATATTTTTTCTCTGTGATATTATTTTTGTAATGTGTTTTTGAGACCTATTTATATATAATGTGTTTTTGAGACCTATTTACAAAAAAAAACAAAAACATAGCCAGTGTCAGCTGGGCATGCCTTGTACTTAATTGGAGCAATATCTCAATGATCTATTCTTTTTTTGACCCCCAAATTGTGGCTAAAAACAGCCATGACTTCCCCTGTTCACTTGGTTTATGGTAAAGTTAATAAATTAGTACGATTTAACCATAAACCATACAAACAGCATCAGAGAAAAGTAAGTCATTTTGAAGGTCGGTATGACCTATTTGATTAGATTAGCATAGAAAAAGCAAATGTAACATTCATGAAGAAATTTTACACATTTTATAAAAGGGTGGCCACGTTTTATATCACATATATTTGAGATCTATTTCAGGTGAAAGTCAGCCAGCCCTGAGGTCAGATATAGCTAATGACACTGCCGTAGGCCATTTGTTAGTTGACTGCATCCTTACTGGCCTATATTTATCAATCACATACTAAGAGGCAAGTAGTTACACGGCATGAATATCTTTCATTGCATTACATTGTTGGTTGGTCATTAAAGAGTAAAGTAAAAAAAAAAAGACTCTTGAACACGTACAATATCAGTAAAGAGCATTGTGCAGAACTGTGAAATTTAAAGTATTATTTATGATCTCTGGAAAAAACTAAAGAAAATTACCACTCAACCCCTGACTCAGTAACTATTAGATAAGTCACCGTTCTTGAAGGATACGCTACTTAAGATAAGCAATACAAGAAATCGTGAAGGATTTCAAAATGTTTGAAAATCATGTGATTACAATAGGTATTTAGTGTGCATTCTTGAATCAGATACAGAAATAATAATGATGGGTTTGCAGAAACACCTAACACAATTGAGAAAGTATTTATGCATATTTTATATATATATATATATATATATATATATATATATATTATATACATCTTATATATATATGTAACGTCATACGTAGTATATTTTAATATTAATATAAATATATATATTAGTATTAAAATACACTTAGAATGAAGTTACACATATATATATATATATATATATATATAAAACTATATTATATATATATATATATATATATATATATATATATATAGCGTTCAGAAAAATTCAGCACTCAGGGACTTTCGTTTATAAAAAGTAAAAACCTTTTATTCCAATTTGTCTATGGGTCGACGTTTCAGTCCACCGTTGTGAACTTTCCTCAGGACACCAGTTCACAACGGTGGACTGAAACGTCGACCCATAGACAAATTGGAATAAAAGGTTTTTACTTTTTATAAACGAAAGTCCCTGAGTGCTGACTTTTTCTGAACGCTATACATTTGTGCAAAGGGAAGCGTACTGGATCTTTACCCTGGACACAGTCACACCCAGAGGTCTTAATGAATACAATACCTACTCGATGTTCTTGTGACATCATTATATTCTTGTGCATTGAAGGTTTAGAATTTTGTTCTCATCAGTCGATAATAGCTCGTATATCCCTATACATTAGCATCAGGTTTTTGAGCCATGGTGCGTTTAGTCCATATACACTGGTTGGTGATGGATTGTAGTTAGCATGTTGGAACCCTTATCAGGGACTAGACAGATTCACCGCCGATTTTTCACCTTGTATATATTATTCTTGTATATATTATTCTTGTATATAATTTTTGTATATATACATAATTTTTGTATTAAGAGAGGTATATTCCTATTAGGATGGCCTCTATACAGAGTTGAGGGGTAGGATACATTCTGCTTTAGTAACTACAAGAGCCATATTTAATTTACGGTAATATATGCAAGATACCATATTACAGAGTAGTATGATGGAATTTTGTGATTAAGTAATTTACATACTAACATGCATTGTATTGTATTATTTCTGAACACATTCTATATAGATCTGGGCATCCTGTCTAGGTTGGGTTGGAAACATGGTGATGGGATTTGTTTGTTTGAAGTTTCACGGACACTGTTTGCATACACATGTGCATGTGACACACGAGTTTTATATGCTCCAACCTATCTAGTTTCATTATGGATACCCAGAGTTGGTAGTCCATCGTTCTACCATATCCTCCTAGTGTTATAGTTTTAATCCGAAGGATCACTTATTACTATAAGTTTGGATCCTTCCACCATAGGCACTTAGCAGTGTATCGGTTCACTACAATCTCTTAGAGTTATAGATGTAACCCGAGGGATTTCTTATTTTTTATATGCTTGGATCTTTTCACCACAGGCACTTAACTCACTCGATCATTTGTGCGCACTAAAAACAATTCGAGCAGCTCTCGGTTTATGAATAGCTGCACGGAGGGTTTGTTGATCCGGTTACTTAGCAACGACACGTAGCACTGGCGTCATCACGCCCATTCACGTGACTACACGAGTGCACTTCCGGGTTTCGGATGGCCGGGCGGGAGTTGGCCCTCACACACCGGTAAGTAAGTTCTCCTTAATTAGTTACCTATATATTCACTATGGTTTCACAGGTAATGTTATCTTGAAAAAGACCCGAGACGGGGTCGAAACGTTGATTCATTTTTACATTTGTATACCACAACTCAGAATAAAAATACCACTTGGATGAAGACCTGTGAGTGCACCTTTTTTCCTATTTTTTCTATATATTGACGCCAAGGTTGCACCCAGGCAGACTGCAACGGTATATTCATTGAGGGGTGAGTGCCAAGAATATCTTTGTATATATATATATATATATATATATATATAGCGTTCAGAAAAATTCAGCACTCAGGGACTTTCGTTTATAAAAAGTAAAAACCTTTTATTCCAATTTGTCTATGGGTCGACGTTTCAGTCCACCGTTGTGAACTTTCCTCAGGACACCAGTTCACAACGGTGGACTGAAACGTCGACCCATAGACAAATTGGAATAAAAGGTTTTTACTTTTTATAAACGAAAGTCCCTGAGTGCTGACTTTTTCTGAACGCTATACATTTGTGCAGCCGAGCACCGGGCAGACACTTGAGGAAAGCTGGAGTGCAACTCCCGTTACTATATATATAATTACAATAATAAATAAATAAAATAATAAAATATATTTTTTAAATGTAAATAAATTATATATACATATGTAATTTCATTCTAACTGTACTTTGTTATTAATATATATATATATATATATATATAGGTAACAAAATACACTTAGAATGACATTCTATATATTTCTATCTATATAATATACAAATAACCGCATATATATATGGATACATATATATATATATATATATATATATATATATATATATATAATTACATTAATAATTACATAAGTATACACATAACATTTAACTACATATATATATATATATATATATATATATATATATTCAAATTATATGTGTATATTTAAGTAATCTTTTAGCATAATTATGTGATTTTATTATTTAAAATTTGATTGACCGGCCTGACAACCCAAGCAGAAAGTGCAGAGAATTTAATTCGCAAGTACTATATTTAACCCTGCAACTTTCCAAGACACCATAAAACCTGTACATGCGGGGGTACTGTTTTACTCGGGAGACTTCGCTGAACACAAATATTAGTGTTTCAAAATGGTAAATTGTATTACAACGATTATATTTTTAGTAAAAGTGACGGTTTTTGCATTTTTGACACATGAATGGCACTTTTACTGACGATATTATTGTTGTAATATGTTTTACTGTTTTGAAACACTAATGTTTGTGTTCAGTGAAGTCTTCCAAGTATAACAGGACCCCTCCATGTACAGGTTTTATGGTGTTTTGGAAAGTTAGAGAGTCAAATATGAGGCTTGCATTTCATTTTTTTCACATTGAAGTTTGCTAGTTTGGTAATGTTGCCTTTGAGACCGTATGGTAGTCCAGGAATAAGAATTACCCCCATGATGGCATACCATTTGCAAAAGTAGGGAACCCAAAGTATTGCAAGTGGGGTATGTCCAGTCTTTTTTAGTTACCACTTAATCACAAACACTGGCCAAATATTTGTTTTTTGCTTTCTTCACACAAAAACAAATATGAACTCTAACTTTGGCCAGTGTTTGTAATTAAGTGGCTACTAAAAAAGACTGGACATACCCCACTTGCAATACCTTGGGTTGTCTACTTTTCCAAATGGTATGCCATCATGGGGGTAATTCTTATTCCTGGGCTACCACACGGTCTCAAAGGTAACACATTTCAATGTGAAAAAAACAGAAAAATGGAATGTGCTATATTTGACCCTGTAACTTTCCAAAACACTGTAAAACCTGTTAATAGGGGTTACTGTTGTACTCGTGAGACTTTGCTAAATACAAATATGTGCATTTTATTGCAGTAAAAGCTAACAGTATTATGACATTTACACTTTGTACTAAAAGAAAGTTTTTATTTTATTCATAATAAATTATGTTTCATATATGAATAGTTCATGAGAAATTAAAGCCCTGTTTCTCCTGAAAAAAATAATATATAATAAGTGTGGGTGCACTTAATATAAAAGAGGTGAATTACGGTTGAGCAGACATAGCGCAAATTCAATTTTTTGTTTACATTTTGTTTTGATCAGAACATGTACTATTGACTCCGTCCTGAAGGGGTTAAAGGATAGCTGTCACGATAAACACAACTTAATCTCAAATTATAGACAATCATATTTTATCTGTAAATTGTGCTAGTGGAATTTCTCACAAATGTCTGGATTTCTCTAAAACAAAACAGCTTTTTCCTCCTCCTGTCACTTAATCAGTCTGTGCCAATTGGCACAAAGATAAGAAGACTGTGCTCCTTATGACTGTTAACAGGAAACCCCACTTCTTGTTTGCCTTTAGCTTAAGGGAAAGCAATGCCTTTGAATAGAAAGAGGATTGAAGGGCAGGCTCTGTGTGAGAGCACAGTAGCGACATGTAGAGAAAGACAGAATGGTTTTATGTAGGAGCTTTGGATCAGCAATCTGAGAGAGCTATGGTTCACGTTAAGCTCCTCATTTTTGACCTTGGAAAAATATTCATAAGACAATTCTTCTGAGGTAAATGATGACTGGATATGAACTGGAAATGTCATACTATGACATCTCAGAGTCTTTCATTGGCACACAGAAAGCTAGAGAGACAGTCATGCGCTACATTAGAAAAACAGTAACACACTCATGAGAAGGCCTAAGTATATAAAAACATTGAAAAAACGAATGTACATTGTAAATATAATGACATGCATCAATACATATATTTTTGTTTACATGTTTATCTGCTACCGCTAACATTTTTTTTTTCCCTGTTCAGTAGCGATAGTATTTGTAATCTAAAAAGAGAGTTACCCAACTGTAACCTACTACTATCGTCCTCTTTTTTTTATCTGCATTTGTTTCACAAAGAAAATTTGTATGCTGAACCTTGTAGTTTGATAAAGCATGCAATTCTCCATAAACACAGGGAGAGAGAATGGGATGCCTGATAAAAATCACTGTGTGCACACTGTCTATACTTTTTCTACCCACTACACCTCAGACAATATTATATTCTTTTTTTTTTTTTTATTATATTCTGGGAGGCCCAAACCATCATTACTATATCCGCACACAGCCCAGCTCCTGCCTCAGAGCCTAAACGATAAGATTAGAATTCATTCCTGATGCTGTTACCTCTAGATTTTCCAGGCTCCTGTTCATTTAAAATGTTGTATTTGTGTAAACCACTGTATATGGCTCATTCAGTGTTTTGCATCTAAATTTCTTATTTTTCACATATCTTTGTCTTGAAAAAACAGTAAGGCCGCCAGCGCACTGTAGAAGTAAAGAATAATCTCCCTGTGTCTGTATAGGAATCCTCTCGCCACCATGTCTAAGAACCATGCTTGTCAATCAAAAAATGGAAGTGAGAAAAACTATTCTTTTGATGATATGGGCAATTTCATTACACTGCCAAAAACACAAAGACCCACAGGACACACAAGATCATCTTTATGTCTGTGTTATGTCCTTATTCCATCTAAATCTAGCACTCACCTTTACAGTCTGTTCACAGAACTCCAAGCAAATGCTGTCTTTGTTATGTAAAATTTATTATAAACAGCAGAACATTTTCAGAGGCAATGAATCTATTATAGTTATATTGCAAAACTATACTCTTGACAATTGCCCTATGCAACAAGCAACTAAACATTTATATAATGCTATTGTTATGATCAGAATGTAAAATGAGCACTATAGGGTCAGGAACACAAACATGTATTCCTGACCCTATAGGGTTAAAACCACCATCTAGGCCCCCTTGCCCCCTCTTGCCTCCCTAAATATAGTAAAATCTTACATGTATTCAAGTCTGGAGCTGCTGGATTTGTCCCTGTTTCCTTTAGACCTACCCACTGCCTGCTGACATCAGCAGAAGTGGTAGCCTGATCCAATCACAATGCTTCCCCATAGGATTGGCTGAGACTGACAAAGAGGCAGATCAGGGGCAGAGCCAGCACAATTCAAACATAGCCCTGGTCAATCAGCATCTCCTCATAGAGATGAATTGAATCAATGAATCTCTATGAGAAAGGTTCAGTGTCTGCATGCAGAGGGTGTAGACACTGAATGTTCGGATGCATTTTAGGCAGCCATGACCCAGGAAGGATCTCTATAAGCCATCTGAGGAGTGGCCAGTGAAGTTATCACTAGGCTGTAATGTAAACACTGCATTTTCTCTTTAAAGACAGCGTTTACAGCAAAAAGCTTGAAGGTAATGATTCTACTCACCAGAACAAATTCAATAAGCTGTAGTTGTTCTGGTGATCTATAGTGTCTCTTTAAATATATGGGCACTGGCAATATAGGAAAATAGTTCCAGAGAAGGCATTCAGGGCTATTTGCCAAAGTGAAAACTGTCAGGAATTCAAAACTAATTCAAAGTAAATTACAAATTTAAAGCCAAAGTAACATAACTGATTTGGAGAAAAAAATCACTCCACAGGGTTATTCACTAACGTTAGAATTGCAGAGAATTGAAATTTAAGGTAAAACTAGCTGAACTAGAAAATTTCTCCCAGTCAGCTTTGCATTCATTTTGACTACCTTGGCCTTCAATTTGAAATTCTCTTAGTGAATAACTATGCTAATCTTGTCTTGAGATTGCTCTTTTTGTTTGTTTGTTTGTTTATTTGTTTGTTTGTTTGTTTTCAGTTGTGGGTTTTGATTTTCCGATGGAGTTCATCTTCACACTTTGCCTAAGGCCATTCAGGTATTGCGTAGGTAAAGCAAGAAGAAGATTTTCATTCTGCTATGTGTATACAAACACAGAGAATTCACAGAACATGCCGCTTGAGAGAAAAATCCATACTGACCAGTGTTTGTTTTCCTCTTGATGTACTTGACAGTGGAGAAAAAAAGAACAATGTCTCTTCTCTGTCAACCTTCATCACCAACTTCTTCCTATTTGCCTCTGTGAGATACCTTCCAATATATGCAGTGGGCTATAGGTGACCATCAGTCAAAGGCCACTAGAATGTAGTCTGTGGGCATGTATTCATTGAGAGATTCATACATACTCTAGGGCAGCGTTCTGCCACCTTTTAGCACCCAGGGACCGGCGAAAAGAGGAGAAATATTTCACGGACAGGTGTCAGCCAGAAAAAAGTGTGTGTGAATGGGAGCAGTGTGTGTGTATAGGGGGAAGTGTGTGTGTGTATGGGGACAGTGTGTGTGTGTATATAGGGGGCAGTGTGTGTGTATGGGGGCAGTGTGTGTGTGTATAGGGGAAGTGCGTGTGTAAGGGGGCAGTGTGTGTGTGTATGTAGGAAGTGTGTGTATGGGACCAGTGTGTGTATGGGGGCAGTTTGTGTATGAGGGCAGTGTGTGTGTATGGGGGCAGTGTGTGTATGGGGGCAGTGTGTGTGTGTGTATGGGGTAGTGTGTGTGTGGCTATGGGGCAGTGTGTGTGTATAGGGGGTAGTGTGTGTGTATGAGGGGCATTGTGTGTGTGATCTCTAAATTAGAACACATTTGCAGATCCCATGATAATATGATAGGACCTCCAATCTTCTGCACACAGTTTTATAACCTTTCCATGGACCATATTATACTTTTCCTGTAGAAAACCTTCCAGGCCTTACTAAATAATCACAAAGTGGCTAAAGGGACACTCCAGGCACCCAGACCACTTCTGCTCATTGGAGTGGTCTGGGTGCCAACTCCCACTACCCTTAACCCTGCAAGTGTAATTATTGCAGTTTTTCATAAACTGCAATATTTACATTGCAGGGTTAACTCCACCTCTAGTGGCTGTCTATTAGACAGCCACTAGAGGTCACTTCCTGGGTTCTAGCACAGGTTTCCTGTGCTAGAGCGTCGCTGGACGTCCTCACGCTGTGTGAGGACCTCCAGCGTCGCTCAAAACCCCATAGGAAAGCATTGAAATGATTTTTCAATGCTTTCCTATGGGGAGACGTAATGCGCATGCGCGGAATTTCCGCGCATGCGCATTAGGTCTCCTCGGCCGGTGAGCGAGATTAGTCTCGCCCACCGGCCGACGTAAACACTAGGAGGAGCGTCGCGGAGGCGGAGACAGCGGCGAGGGACATCGCCGCTGTCCCAGGTAAGTCACTGAAGGGGTTTTCACCCCTTCAGTAACCGGGGATTGGTGGGTGGGAGGGAGAGGGACCCTCCAGTGCCAGAAAAACGGATCGTTTTTCTGGCACTGGAGTTTCCCTTTAAGGATATAATGGGTTTGGAAAGTATAAGCCAACATAGGTGATAATTGTATCTTCTCCAAGTTTCCTTGTCAATTGCTTGTCCCCAGATTATGTGTTTCACAGGTACTATAAAACAAAAATATATTTCTTTTGCTGATTTATATACGTAAAATGATACCTAAAATTGGAAAACATGGTCTATATGTTAATGGTTTATGGTAAATTAGCAATGAAACAATCTGGATATCTTCCATAATCTCTCTTTATCTGGACGTTATCAAGGCTCTATCCTGGCCACATCCCTTAATTTGAGCAAATTACAACATGCATCTTCATTAAGCCCCCTTCCTAGGCAGCATACACATAAACAAACCAAACACAATCAAAGGTGAGTTATTTTTATCATTATAATAAAACAAAAGCATTGGGAATATCTGTATTTACAATCCAGTACCATAAATAGCAACACATGAGCCAATAAAAGAACACGGCTTTGGAGTTATTAGCTGTCCAGTTTTATTGTGTCTGTCTTTCAAATATATCTATCTATAGCCAAGGATTTAGACAAAGTCATTGCTTCTACATGGATTCTGTCACTTTTATTTTTACTACTTAAATTGGTTTGATCTTACATTGACACTCCATGTGTTCATTAGGACTATTAGGATTCAGAGATTCAGAATATGTGAATTATTGTGTTGATGCACAGATAGCTAAGTTTTGTAAATTTTGCCGCATGAGAATAATTTATTTATTCACTCATACTTTGCAGTTTTCTGTTGGTACAGAGAAAACAAAGCCACAAAATCACTCAGTAATTCCCATATACTTCAGAAATGTTTAACACAACTGAAAGGATTGAAAGGTAACCGGACTGCCTAAATTACCGGGGATGCAATATTATACATATAGTATTAACGTTAAAGATGGTCTGCCAAATAAAAATAATGCACATGATCTGAGCAGTAATAAGAGTTTTATCTCCTAATGAAGGTCTGGCTCTTTACCTCTCCTTTAAAATGCACCACAAAGCGTGTTATTTTCTAAACTGGGCATTGTGAAGAATTGATAGAGAATTTAGGCCAAAAATGTACATGTCAAGACAAAGTATCATAATTGGAAATATTCTTAATGTCTACTTTCTCCAGATCACTTGACTTGACTGAAAAATCTTTGGTTTCCCATTTTGTTCTTCTACAATTTTTGGTTTAATTAATATTCTTAAAAGTTATTGAATAGATGTACATTTCCAATTATTGAGTTATTCACTAGTTAGGTTGAACTTCCTGAAATAGAAAATGGTTAATGGTTTTAACTTAGCTATTCTAGCAAATTACAAACAGTTTCCACGTAAGCGAGTAACCCTGTTTTATATACAAAAGGTGGAATTATATTCAATCACAAATTAAATGATAGAGATAGATAGACAGACATATATCCATTCCCCTTCTTATTTTTTTCTGCCCAATACTACTGTAATTGGTATTCAGCACCCCATATGCCTAGTGTTCCATTTAACATCTGCTCCAAAGTAAAAGAAATAAGATAACAGGAGCCCATAAAAGCTGGAGGGTTATAATTAATCTTTAAAGTCTATACAAAAGCAATGATTTTATACTAGATACGGTATATATCATTTGCAATAGCCTTGTGAACAAAGTACTTGAATTTTCTCTGCCTTTTCTGGTTTAAGAGATACCTTTACAAGCCAAGTTTGGCACTCTGGTTTAAGAAATACCTTTTGTAGTAGAGATCGGTACTTAGACTGGGTATCTCTGTTATTTCCACTCCTTCTAGTCACAGGATATCACAGTATTGTGAATAGCCCTTTCCCCATACAGTAGCCAAAACTTAGTGTGGGTTTAACAAGTACTAGTTTATTAACACAACACATAAATATTTATACTGGGCACTCTGGTTTAAGATATACCTTTTGTAGCAGAGTTCGGTACTTAGACTGGATATCTCTGTTATTTCCACTCCTTCTAGTCACAGGATATCACAGTATTGTGAATAGCCCTTTCCGCAAACAGTGGCCAAACTTAGTGTGGGTTTAACAAGTACTAGTTTATTAACACAACACACAAATATTTATACTGGATCGTATGTACATCAACTCTACAGGGGGTGATTAACAGAACAACTGAAAAAGTTCCCTCCCTGGCTCCCTAAGTTTGGGCTAATCGCAGTTTATTTAATTCAGCCCAGGCTAATGATATTATTTGTTGGTTAATTAAGTTATGTATAGTTTATTTCTTTTCAGACAAGGATGCCAGGTATTCAGAAACACAAATATTTGTCTTTTCTGTAACCACAACATTGTATATTCCCAGATTCCCAGATAGCCCCTAGTCTCAGCCATGCACAGTTCAAATAGCACCTGGCTCAGAGGCATCTAGCTTGACTAATAATACTTCAAAGTGTGACGGGTTCACAGTGATTCTCCGTTCTGGCTCTGAGTTTCACGTGTGTGGCTTGGTAGTACCAGTCTAGCGAGGATGGTTCCAGGAGCCTATGGGGAGGGTTCTGGGTCACAGTCCATAATCTGTGGGGAGGAGGCTCTTATACTTTTCATCTAGTAAGCTGTGGTGAGGTTGTAATAACTTGAGTGGTTGTTTGCCCATTTCCCTTTTCCCACAGCCCAAGGTAACTAAGTATCAATAAACATCAAGAGAGGGCCTATACTTGCTTTTGACTACCAGCAGCCTTTCAGATCTGTTCCATATCCTAGGGGTAATATAGTAAAACATAAGGTGGATGTGACGAGACCAATCTCGCCACATTGCATTGGAGGAGCCTGGTTGCCCGTCTGTTGCCTCTGGACTATGGCCCCATGTTAAAAAGCTTGATTTTTTCCTGCAAAGACACGAAAGCCGGGTCATTCGGTGCTTGCCCTGTTTGAGCGGTGATACCCCAGATAGCTATGCCATGGAGCCAATTTGTATAATGAAAGACTATGGGAAAGACTTTGACTTCGTGGTAATTGAACTGTATGTGTGTGATCTGAGCGCCATTCAGTAATAATGTGCGCTCAGATCTGAGCTATCTGGGGATATGTTGAATGTACCTGTTTTATGCAATGGCTGCACAGTTATATATTTTTATGTATTTTATTGTCTTTTGCTGTCATGTGTTCAATGGAGTTTTGCCTCTGTCCTTGGAGATAATTGGATTACTTCCCAATTATCTCCAGGATAGAAGACTCTGTGGAACTGGTTTTGGGCAGAAAAGCCATGCTTCATTTGGTCACAAAGGACTACGATCTATCTTTTAAACCACTGGACCAATTTGTATGATTTTGACGTATGTTTGCATTTGGATTATGCTGATTCTGAAAATGTAAGTTTATGTGAATGTGATGCATACTTTTAAAGTTATGAATAATGTGGAAAAACTGTATTTCTCTGCTTGTGATAATTACATTACCCATTGTGTAAGGTAATTGTATCACAGGCAGAGGGGAGGATTTTGTGTGGGAGTGTCTGAGTGTATTGTACGTGTTTATTGGTTGTTTTCCAAAATCCTGTGGGTGGTACTAATGTGTATATAAGAACAATAAACCCACAGCTCTGTCTGTTCACTGCTTGACCCTCAACACGGAGCTTTGTCTCGTTCGTGGGGGGATTTACTGTATGCTGTTCCAGTTTGACTGCTAGAAGTGTAAACCTATTCGTATGGTTTTTCCTATTCGGCTGTTTACAGCATTCAAATGGTTCCGGTTCAGCTGTTTACGGCATTCATATGCTTCTCCGGTTCGGTGGATTGGTGTCTACAGTAGCTGTGCCTGTGTCTCTGGAAGGGAACATCTACTAAACGGCTGTTAACCCCTTTTATGCCTGGGGGGGCCGTTACAGTGGACATGCCAAATGATTGTCCCTAAGCCCTACACCCATTACCTACGTGTAAATATCTGCTCTCTCTCTCTGATATTTATCCTGTTTGGAAGGTCTTATTTTTCCCTATTTCTCCTTATTTTTAACTATTTTGCCTTGGTCCCACAGTCAGTGGTGTAAAGAAATAAGAGAAGTAGCCATTCTGGGTCCCCTTCTGTTTAAAATCTTGAGTGCCTGAGGTGTGCTTACTCAACAGGTGGACTCAAAGGGTTTTTTAGCTGGTGTCAGAATTCTGCCCAAAACCAATTTCATCAAAGGGACACTGTATGTACTGTATCTGCTCAATCTCATTAAACTGGTTATAGTGTCTGGAATCCCCTGGTGCCATAATTTCAGCATTGAACAGTTTTTTTTTTAATGTTTTAATGCTAAATGAGAGTCCCCATTTATTTTTTGGCTAATAAGAAAGTATTAACCTGAGTAGCAATGGGCAGCTGTGATTGATTAATAGAGTCATCTGACTGATTTTAGCCAATCAGAGCTCCAACTGATGGTATGACGAGTAAGACTACAAGTGTGCAGATCAGCTCTGTGGGGAGGCGTGATGACGGAGGACACGTGAGGAGGACGTGCACGCGCACGCTGTGAGGGGAGGAGACAATGCCCGCGAGGGAGAATAGGTGGGGTGTTTGGCGGGAGAGGAAAGCAGCGAAAGCAGCGAGATAGAGCCGCTGGTTGTGCCGGCTGTTACGTTGGATACGCCGGCCGACTGAGAACAGAAGGTGGTCGAGGGCTCCAGGGCTTCAAAGCACCTCGGTATTTTGGCGGCTCCAAAGATATTGGAGGGGGTGAGGACAGATCGAAGCAATCATAAAGGCAAAAGTAAGAGCCGGCAGTTAATGGGGACACATATTACATGTGGACATACACTGATTATATCGCTGAATATTCCAACAGAAACCAGGTACAGGCATAGGTAATGCGAGTTTAGAGACCTGATATTCTGATGTGGTATTTTACCTGGCCATTCTATCTGGCGATCAAGCAAATAGCGCCTCTATCTAACTGCTATTTAATTATTATTTAATTATCTGCTATCTTCCGGTTTAAAACCTTATTTACTAAATTTGGGCTTAAAATCCACAAGAAAAAAAAAAAAAAAAAAAGGGGAAAGAGGGGAAGGGAGAGGAAAGGAAAAAAGGGGAAAAAAAAGGGGAAAAAGACAAAGCTGTAATTTGATACTGACATTTAATAGTCTGCTAATGTGCAACTTTGCAACTTTGCAAGCAGGACGGCACGCCGATTGCCGATTGCCGATTGCCGATTGCCGATTGGCAAAGAATTGGTAATGAATAAGTTTGAATTCATGAACTTATGAATAAGTTTCCTCATGTACGGCTCTATTAGTGGACTATCAGAAAAGGAAATGTAAAGATTTGATTAAAGGCTACACATATATGCCGGTGGGAATTTAACCGGCGGCTTTATAGTGGAATTAAAGTAGCAACACCAAATTAGGACACGATTAATAGTTCAACAGCCTGAAGCCTAAAGGACAAACAGAAAAGACATAGAAAAAGATAACAGAAAAAAAAAAAAAAAAACAGAAAAAAAACAGGAGAGGAAGATTAATCCATAAATACAATCAACAATTACAAAAGGGAAGGAAAGTGAGACCCCTCCCCCCCCCAAAAAAAAAAAAGGAAGGAAAAAAAAAAAGAGAAAGAGGAGAAAGAAAGGAAGGAAAAATAACAGGGGAGAGAAGTTGCAAAGACAAATATGGCAGCGAAAAAAAAGACACATGATCAAAAAATGTCTGCTAAATCAGAGAAAGTGCAAAAATCGGAAAAGAGGCTCTCAACGTTTTTCTCTCCACAGTCAACTCAAGAAATATCAGAGATTTCAACAATGGAACTTTCCCAGACATCCTTACCCCCCTCCCCAAGACTACAAGTGTGTAATCTCTGCCTTAGCCACACCTCCAGAAGGAGCTGAACTGTGGATGGCCAGGGACACTTATTTAGTGTTAAACTTCTCTAAAATTGTAAAACACTGAATGAAGAGACAGTGCCATTAATTCAAAGAGATGAAATGTTTATAGTGAATGCAGTGTCCCATTAATCTAAAATTTTCTAAAACAATGTAATCCTCTAATGAATTTCTAATAGACAAGGGTAATACAAATTGGAATAAATTACCTAACAAATTCTTCTTCCATGCACACCTATTTTATGCATTTTTATTATATAAAATAAATATTTTGTAAAATATGAAAGTATATGAAAGTAAAACTCCAGAACACGCTAGAGTTGCCGCAAATATACTGTTTTTTACTATATGTCCTAATGGATACTGTTACAAGTTGTTTTAATATTTTATAAGATAGACTGTTTGAATGTGTACAGCTGCATAATTTGGCACCTCGTATTACATGGAAATTGCATTTAATTCTTCTTCAAAAAGTACAAAATTGAGTGAATATAATACGGTATTAGTATTTCTGGACTTACAAAGACAAGGGTTTTAAGTGGAACAACATCCTTTAGCAATTGCTCTTCTGTATATGTCATCAAAGACATGCTTGATCAATACTCTCTTGTTGTATAAATGAGCACTTAATAGATGCAGTGATAAATAAAGAGCTAAGGAAATTACTGAAGGTCACACCTTGGATTGAGGGTACGTTGTAACTACTAAGATAAGTTTACCGATAGAAACACAGGCAATGAATCATGTTGTATGGCTACGGTAGATATTGTGTTTTAATTAAATTAGTGCTATTTAAACAATGAGAAGATCTGTACTATGTGACAAAATTATCTCCATCTCTCATTGTAGGTATCTCTTACAACAAAAGAGAAGACTAAACAAGAATTTACAAAATCTCTGGCTATCATTTAATATACTGTCTTTTATAGCAGATTTGTACGCCTTTCCATATGTGGAGGTTAAACTTGTATATACATGTACCCGTCCCCTGCACTGTCTTTATACACTTTTTGACATTCAAGAAAAAAAAAAAACACAGGGCCTTTTCTTTCTTTGTTGGTATTTATAAAATGTATGTGCAAAATATATTCGGTCAGTCTCTGTGCATCAGATTAATTTGGCATTCCTTGATATTATAGGGGTTACTACTCATTTTACTGGCAATGGTATAATGAGTCTTTAGGTACTGCCCTCCCATTATCTCTGATTTTGACTAGTTTTATAGAAAAACTGGGCTTCCTGAGCACCCAAAGTTCAGTCTACCTTTCTGCAGTCGCTTGGATACTATGGATTTTCACATAACCCAGTGGGTTTGCCCAACAATGACAGGCTATTGTTAACTTTGCAAGTTTGGACAGCTTTAGACAGATTACATGGACAAACTTACATGTAGCCAAAGTGGCTTCAGAAAAAAACACAGGCTCTCCTTGCAGGGAGATTCCAGGTGTAATGGGTTCTTCAGATGATTTAATTCCTGGAACATTGAGACATTGAGCTTCCAGTCGCTGTTGTCCCGCCAGTGCCATGAGAACCAGTCTGCCGTCAGGTTGGTAATACCTGGCAGGTATTCAGCTCGAAGCGTAATATTGCGAGAGAGGCATAATCTGTATATATCCTTCGTGGCCTCCATGAGAGCCTGGGATCTGGCCCCTCCCAGGTGGTTGATGTATTGCCCCGGCGAGACATTGTCCATGCGGAGCAGGATGCAGCAGTTCGACATGTCTTTTGCCAAGCTGCGTATGGCGAAGGACCCTGCAATCATTACCAGGCAGTTGATGTGGAGTTCGGTCTCTTCGCCTTGCCAAAAAAAACCTGTGGAGGAGTTCGCGCAGTGGGCGCCCTAGCCCCAGAGGCTGGCGTCCGATTCCACGATGAAGTCCGGGGATGAGCCAAAGATCGCTTTTCCATTCCAGGCTTGCATGTGAAGTAGCCACCAACGTAGTTCCGCCCGAATGTCCACTGGGAGTGGAATCCAGTGATCGTAGGAGTGTCCGGAGCGAAGACATCTCACCTTCAGGTGTTGCATGGCCCTGTAGTGTAGGGGTCCCGGAAATATCGCCTGAATGAAGTAGGACAGGAGTCCCATGATCCCAGCGGGCATCCTGAGGGGGATAGTATCCATCCGTAGGACCCGTCTGATTTCTTTCCTTATGGATGCTATCTTCGCCGTAGGAAGGCGTAATACGCAGTTCCTCGAGTCGATCTCGAAGCCGAGGAATTGGACCAGCTGGGATGGAGAGAGAGAGGACTTCTGTCTGTTCACCACGAAACCCAAAGATTCCAGAAAGTGAACAACAAATGTTGTCTGCAATCGTAGCCTGAATGCGGATTCGCAGAAGATCAGTAAATTGTCCAGATAAACTAGACTTTGTACGTCCTTGGTTTGAATGTGCGCCATTACTGGCTTCAGGAACTTCGCGAAGCACCACGGAGCCGAGCTGAGGCCGAACGGCAGACACGTGAACTGGCATGCTTGTCCTCTCCACCTGAAGGGAAGAAAGCTTTGACATTTTTAGTGTGACGGTGAACGACAGGTAGGCGTCTTTGAGGTCCAGACGGGTGATCCAGTCGTTCTCGATGAGGAGGTTTTGCAGAAGATGTATCCCCTCCATCATGAAATGTCTGTGCACTATGTAATAGTCCTATTTTCTTCTTGTCCAAGAAGATGTTGCTGAAGAAGCCGCCATCCTCTGGCACGTATTGGACTGCGCCTTTCTCTAAGAGGGTGCAGACTTCTTGATCCGCGGACAAGTGTATTGGAAGCGGAGGGGAGGCCTGAATGGGCTGCGAGTAGAAATCTATGGTGTTGTCACGGGTGGCGGTCCGGTGCCTGGGACCCAGACAGTGTCCGGGCGGCAGTGCAGGACCGGGACCCAGTATGCCTGATGTTCAGAGTAGGAGTCACAGTGTGGAGGTGGATTAGCAGGGTCTGGTGCAGGGTAACCGCACGCCCCCTGGTGTTGAGCACCAGCGTTTGTGCAGCCACATACCAGAACCCTGAATCAGCTTCAGCGGATACCAGGAACTAGGAGCTTGGAAATTAAGCAGACCTCTTAGGAGCTGAAGAGGGAGGCTCTGCAGCAAGATTGTATCCAGTACTAGAAACAAGGCAAGACTAGAGATAGGCACCAAACATGAAAACAAGACAGAACTAATAGAACCCAAAACCAGAGAAAGATAGTAAGCTAAACCCAGAACATATACACAAGACATGAGGAAAACATGAACATAACATGGGCATGACTGGAAAGGACTGTACATGGACTGGGTATACAAACTAAAACAAGACAAGATAACATAGGCAAAACAAGAGGAGAAATAACTAAGTACTACATATGGAAATCATGGGGATTTAGTCACACTATATGATCATACATTGCATAAGCCTGCCAACAACGCCAATGTACCACATATCTGGCAGGTCCTACACTGCCTAATGTATGCTAAAACAACCAAAGAATACACATATAGCACTTACCTGCAAGAAAGGGCAGAAGCCTCGAGGAGCTGCCTGCAGGAACTCTGAAATAAAGGGAATGATGGAAAACAAACGGGTGTGGCAACATAAAACAAACATTTAAATGAATCCAAGATACTGGGAAATCCAGGGACGGATTATAAGAATGAACCCAGAAACCCAGCATAAAGAAAACCAGACATGGAATAGAAAACCAAAAAACCAAGAAAAAACTAAACAAGAATTGTAACAAGAGTACTGGATACCAGAAGCCATTGCCAGACATCTCCACAGAACAGAGCAAGACGTGACATAAAGCCCCTCTTAAGGAGCGATCTCCGGATGCTCCAAACAGCTCCCAGGCAGAGACCAGGAATGGCGAGCGGATCCTGCAACGAAGTCCTCTTGACTTCCACAGAGACAAGGATCCCCCGCCGGAGAGGTCTCCTGCAAAGGAACCACCAGCATCGAATGGAGATCACTGCCAGAAAGGGAGCAGGAAACAGGAAACAAGCATCACAAGGGAACACCTGAAGCGACCACCGTACCACTTAGCAGATCGACCTCCTCCACGACAAAAATAAGGAAGCCATCTCCAGCAGACTGGTCCAAATACAGGATCTCTTGCATGCAGAATTCTCAGACAGGACATAAGCAGAACAAGATGTCACCTGCAGATACATGTACTCTTGTATTCTGCATAATCCAGGCAGGGCAGGATACAGACAGGGCAGATCAGGAAAGCTGCAGGGTCCACTCCACGAACTCCAAGGGCCTACGGCCATACTGTCATGGGTGGCGGTCCGGTGCCCAGGACCCAGACAGTGTCCGGGCGGCGGTGCAGGACCGGGACCCAGTATGCGTGATGTTCAGAGTAGGAGTCACAGTGTGGAGGTGGATTAGCAGGGTCTGGTGCAGGGTAACCGAACTCCCCCTGGTGTTGAGCACCAGCGTTTGTGCAGCCACATACCAGAACCCTGAATCAGCTTCAGCGGATACCAGGAACTAGGAGCTTGGAAATTAAGCAGACCTCCCAGGAGCTGAAGAGGGAGGCTCTGCAGCAAGATTGTATCCAGTACTAGAAACAAGGCAAGACTAGAGATAGGCACCAAGCATG
Organism: Pelobates fuscus; assembly: GCF_036172605.1. NCBI lineage: Eukaryota > Metazoa > Chordata > Amphibia > Anura > Pelobatidae > Pelobates > Pelobates fuscus. Next base: position 77,820,985 of record NC_086324.1, read on the forward strand.
AAAACAAGACAGAACTAATAGAACCCAGAACCAGAGAAAGCTAGTGAGCTAAACCCAGTACATTTACACAAGACATGAGGAAAACATGAACATAACATGGGCATGACTGGACAGGACTGTACATGGACTGGGTATACAAACTAAAACAAGACAAGATAACATAGGCAAAACGAGGAGAAATAACTAAGTACTACATATGGAAATCATGAGGATTTAGTCACACTATATGATCATACATTGCATAAGCCTGCCAACAACGCCAATGTACCCCATATCTGGCAGGTCCTACACTGCCTAATGTATGCTAAAACAACCAAAGAATACATGTATAGCACTTACCTGCAAGAAAGGGCAGAAGCCTTGAGGAGCTGCCTGCAGGAACTCTGAAACAAAGGGAATGATGGAAAACAAACGGGTGTGGCAACATAAAAAAAACATTTAAATGAATCCAAGATACTGGGAAATCCAGGGACAGAATATAAGAATGAACCCAAAAACCCAGCATAAAGAAAACCAGACATGGAATAGAAAACCAAAAAAACAAGAAAAACTAAACAAGAATTGTAACAAGAGTACTGGATACCAGAAGCCATTGCCAGACATCTCCACAGAACAGAGCAGGACGTGACAGGTGTAACCCTGAACCCTCTGAAGTACCCAGGCGTCCTTGGTGATCGCTCTCCAGTTCTGCAAGAAATGAGATAGGTTGCCAGCACTAAAGTTGGGAACAGGTAGACTGGTATGTGAACTTACCACATCCTCTGGAGCCTCTGGCCCTATCCGCACCTCTGTAGAATGAGGACCTTTAAGTAGTGGCTGGAAAGAAGTTGGATGACTGTTCTGGAGCCTGTTGACCAGAAGCAGCTGGTGGCTCGGCTCCTCGACCAGCCCTCCCAAAAACACCTTGTCCAGGTGGGGCATGGAAGACCTGCTTCAGGGATGATTATGCCTTATTTAAGTTTACATGCCTCTTAAGTTTGGATATGAAAGCTTCACCAAACAGTAGGCCTTTAGCTTCTGGGCCGAGTTCTTTAGATCCAAGTTCTAACAGCTTTTTGTCAATGCGGATCAAATCCGATCTGCGTCGTTCGGTGCATAGTGCCGCATTGGCATTGCCCAGTAGGCACATGGACCGCTGAGCCCATTCACGGATAGCATGTTGGGTGCCTTGGGAAAGCGCTAAATCTGCAAAGTAGAGAATCTTTACAATAGGGCCGAGCAAGTCTAGTAATTTATCTTGTGTAGCCTTGCGGCTTTTCTCAGCGCCCTTGCGTGGGTCCCGTCCAGAGACCACCACTGTGGCGTCGAATTCCGGGGTAAAGGGAGGCTCCTCTCTGATGATCGAGGGTGGCAAATATTACGAGGGTCAGAGAGTGATACTCATTGTTCATCCAAGAAGATACCATCCTCGATCACCCTAGGTTTAGGGCCGCTCAGGGTATCCCTGTGTTGTTCGCCCTCTTAGAGTATGGTTTCCTTAACATATTTTGAGGAAGACTGGGGTAAGTCTTGCCAGTCTTCGTCTTCTGAGAGTGAGTCGTCTTTGCGCCACTCGTCCACGATGTTAAGGTTACTCGGTGGAACATAGTCCTCCTCGTCGGAGGAATGAGGCAGTGGGGGAAATGGTTCCTGTGGTTCCGCTCGCTTGGGTGGTTTGACAGGTGCTTTGCTCTTGATCCTAGAGGTCGGAGGACTTGATCCCTTCCAATGGCACTTGGACTTTGACATTTCCGATCCTGAGGCCTCCGACAGATCTGGTGGGCCTGCGTCTCCATGGTAATTGTGGAAGAGCTCGCAGCAGAGCTTTCTCAACCGAGGCCACCACCGCGGCATTAATCATAGCTTGGAAGTCCTGCGGGGCCTGATCGCCGAACAGACGGGTCGCACCACACCGGAGCTCCGTGTGGGAACCGACAAATACTCGACGATACATTAAATATACCCCACCGAGCTTCGTAAACCGCGTAGCAGAGTAGCAACGAGACCCTCAAGGCTCAGGTGGCCGGGTCCCCGGCCTCGGAGAGGCGACCTGAAGCGGAGATAGGATTGCGGCCTGCCAAAGGGTGCAGGCACGGGAGAGGCGGCCGACCTCCCCGCCCGCGACTCAGCGGAAGACGCAGCAATCCCCAGGACCCCGATCTCCCCCCCCTGGCCGGTGAGGGACATCCCGGCATAATCATTAAAGCGACTGAACCAAGCACCCTACAACAGTGAACGGGCCGTACCGAACACACGACTCGCAACCCCACGAGACAACTAAGGCCTAGCCAAAATGGCCGCCCAGCGAGGACAAGGGAAACTGGGAAAGGTCTGCCATAACCCATCCCATCCTCTGAAAGCACTGGACCAGCTCTGCCTGAATTTTTGCAAGATATTGTTGGACAGAGGGGAGACCTCCCAGCGAGCTGCACAACTTGTGGCCTCATGGATAAGGCCAATCACCCGCCGACGCCATTATGGCCACCCATATCTGATCTTCCAGGCGGCCGCGCTGACATCGAATGCCGGTAAGGCAGGCCGTGAGGCCACACAAGCTGGGGACGCATACCCACTTAAGCCCACATTTGAACATGAACACCTGAAGTGTCGCCCTAAGACCCAACACAAACCCCCCAAACAGCAGGACCTCCCTCCTTCTCAGGGCAAAACCAAGCTCCATGCCTATGACTCCCAAAAGGTACGCCTTCCCGGGGAGAGAGCAACTGGGTGCTATACCCAAAGGTGCCAGCCACACAGGCGGAGAGCGACAACACATCGACACAGATGGACGACCGAGACTCACCGCACCATCCCGAAAGGGACGACCCTGGACCAGTATGGACCCCAGGCTCGTGGCAGGAGGACATCAGCTCTCACAAAGATCCGGGGCAAGAGAGGAGACTTGACAACTAGACGCCACACACCCCCACTGCTGAGATGGAAGTCCGACATACGATCCAAGCCTGGCGACCACCATGTCTACGGCAGGGTAGCAGCAACTACTAAGACCGGCAACTATCCCTGGCCCACCGGTCAAGCTGCCAAAGCCGGTATTGGATGAGCAAAGTGGACTGAAACAGTAATACTTGCAACAGGTACACAAACTGCCACCAAGAGGAATAGGCTGAGAGGGACTATCATGACCTGACGACACAGCATATTTCGGACAGCTGACCTTTTGCAATGGACTATATTGTTTAATTTCTCATTCTACATTTGTTTATACTTTTGTTTTGCCTCTTTATATGCTCAGTAATTAATTTGTCTCTCCATGATAACCTAGTAGGCCTCAGCCTGACATCACTACACAGCTATGTGAGATACAACTAAACACGTGTGAAGGTTTAAATATAGGCTAGCCATATGCATTTCATTTCTTGTTACAATCTTGAGACACACAGCTTATTGCATGTACCTGCAAACGTAGTAAGCTCGACCATACACTAAGTTGTCATACATAAATGAATAACAGCGTAACCGAATGAATATAATTCAGTCCCTCAATTGATCTATGTGTAGCCTCGCTAGGTACTCCAACTGTAAATATACCTATGACTATGACAATTTGTAAACATGCAAGCCTGGTAGCACACTGAGCGAATAGCTAATATATGGAATGTTGTTTTATTTCAAATCTTGCTTTATGTTATAACCTTATATACTCGAAGTTCGCATGGCACCCACAAACATGCACTCACACATGCGTTAGACATATTTCCTGACCTGAACACATAGATTAACTATGATCTAGCATATGCCACTAGACAGATCTTATCTTAGATTGACAGGCCAGTCACCATGCCCTAACTGATATACGACTGCTGCCTGCCAGATAGCTGTCTACCACATGACAAGCTTGCCTTAGCGACTCCACTGTACTTTTTCATGTTTTAGTATCAATACAATGCGCCTCTCGGTGACCAAGAGGCAATGGTTTAGCCTGCCTAACATTTAAACTCTACTTGGCCAATAGCCTAATGTCGCATATTCCCTAAGTTTGATTCATGACGTGTACTTTAAACCTATAGATTAGCGACAAATATTATTATATGTGTTATTAATTCTCTGGAAAGCATGTTTAATATATTCGTTTAGTTCAAACTACCTTCATAACTGCTAATTTACGCGTGTTGTTAACTTTTTGAACGCTTGCTTAATATAAAATATAAAATGAGGCTGCCATTCGAAGGAGATGTACTACTGTGTCAAAGTGATCCCACTCTGTATGAAAACTGTGCATCCCCTCTTCTCGATTCTGTACCCCATTCAACTCCTGCCTCAATAAAAGAAAGATTGACAAAAAAAAAAGCTTGGAAGTCCTGGGTCGGTTGCGGTGTGTCTTCCATGATTTGGTTCCGTCCTGTGTACAAGACAGTGACAGTCAGCAGGGGCAATGGTGGTAGGGCAATCACATAGGGGTGCCAGTCTTGTAGTACAACTGGGGCTCGCCCAGGGTATAGTGTCCCCAAATTGCCCGTGATTGTATAATATTGTGTGCCAATGCGGGAGGGCTCACTCTCTCCTGATAACCAGGGGGATACCTTTGAGAGGTAGCTGCGACCTGAATGTCTCGTAGGAGTGGGTGACCCAACAACTCTCTTTTTCACTGGGTTCACCACAATTGCTGTACCTCATTTTGAGATGTTCAATATGCAGTGCACGTAACAAGCAGAGGTATATCAGTACCATATGTGAAACTTGGCCCATTAAAGGTCTACCGTAGCAGAACCCGCATATAATTAGCTGGGGGCTAACCCCAGGTGGTGTGCCGTGACAACCAGAGGACACCCACGTTAGAATTTGGCACAATATTGGAATGAGATGGATAGCTGGGGGGTCACCCCAGGTGGAGTGCCATGAAAACCCAGAGGACACCCACATTAATATTTTTACTCTTGGTACAGTAGATATATATATATATATGCTTTTTTGTATTTTGTTACCGTATATACTCGTGTATAAGCCGAGTTTTTTAGCAAATTTTTTGTGCTAAAAAAACCCAACTCGGCTTATACTCGAGTCAATAGTCTGTATTATGGCAATTTGCATTGCCATAATACAGACTGGGGGAGAGGGGGGCTGGCAGAGCTGTAACTTACCTGTCCTGCAGCTCCTGTCAGCTTCCTCCTCCTCCGCGCCGTCCGTTCAGCACCTCGGTCAGCTCCCAGTGTAAATCTCGCGAGAGCCGCGGCTCTCGCGAGACTTACACTGGGAGCTGACAGAGGGAGCTGCACGGACGGCGCGGAGGAGGAGAGAGCTGACAGGAGCTGCAGGACAGGTAAGTTACAGCTCTGCCAGCCCCCCTCTCCCCCCACTGAACTACCAATGCCACTGGACCACCAGGGAAGGAGAGCCCCCCTCCCTGCCATGTATCAAGCAGGGAGGGGGGACGAAAAAAAAATAATTAGTAATAATAAAAAAATTATATTAATTAAAAAATAAATAATAATACAAAAATAATAATAATTAAATTAAATAAATAAAAATAATAATAAATAATAATAAAATTTTTATTTTAAATAATAAAAAAAAAAAAATTCCCACCCCCCACCAAGGCTCTGCAACACACACACACCACTCATACACACACACTGCATTCATACACACACACTGCACTCATACACACACTGCACTCATACACACACACTCTGCACTCATACACACACACTGCACTCATACACACACACACTGCATTCATACACACACTGCATTCATACACACACACTGCATTCATACACACACGCTGCACTCATACACACACGCTGCATTCATACACTCACACTGCATTCATACACACACACTGCATTCATACACACACTGCATTCATACACACACTGTAAATAAATATTCAATTAATATATTTTTTTTAGGATCTAATTTTATTTAGAAATTTACCAGTAGCTGCTGCATTTCTCACCCTAGTCTTATACTCGAGTCAATAAGTTTTCCCAGTTTTTTTGGGTAAAATTAGGGGCCTCGGCTTATATTCGGGTCGGCTTATACTCGAGTATATACGGTATATGTCTGGGTTTTGTTTATATTAGGATTACAGTGGTCTTTTTGCTTGTTATTTCTTTCATCTACATATCATGCATTGCATGTTTATATATGCTCATAATTGTTTTCATGTATATGCTTTAGAATAATATGACTTTCTATTCTTGTTGTGAATATCTACAGTGACATTCCTATAGTATATACCCATATTAATAAAGATTTTTTGTATATATAAAGATTCTGTTGTGCTCCTTAGTCTATTCATATTGTTATGTATTTTGGGCTCATTAGGGGATAGAGCCTCATGTGGGTGAGCACCCAGTACTTGTTTAGTTTAGCCTCTTTTTTGGGGCCAGTTTGTCGTTTAGTGAGTGTGCCCACCTTATCTCATTTTTCATTAAGGGTGATAGTGAATGCAGTATAAAGTACACTCAGTTAACAGAAAGAAGCCACAAGCCACCAATTTCCTTAGTATTGTTAGGAATCCTTCAACCAATTGTGAGCTGACAGGTAAAGTAACAATCCAGTTTTAATGAGGTCCCTTTAATTGATCTCTAAGTGGAATGTGTATAAATCCAAGACCAACAGGTCACCTAAAATCCAGATTGTGTGATTCCTGATCTGGAATAGAGCAAGAAAATGGCCGCCATGAATCTTGCGGTACTCGCAAGATCCAAGATGGCCGCCACTCAGCTCAGCGGTCAGCAAGCCCAGCCAAACGTGGGCCCGACAAAATATTGCAAATTAAGCACCCCTGGTCTCCCCCCAACCTGTCCCCAAGCCTGCTAGCCCTGACAGCAAAGACCCCCAATGGACCCGCGGCGCGGCACTGACAGCCGCAATGCCCACGGTCCATGAGAGAAGGTAAAAGCACTTACACAAAAGGACAGCCAAATAACAGAGGGCTGAGGCCAGTCAAACAGATAGTTATAAACAGATTAAAATATATAGGGTAACAGTAGGGACAGGTTATGGGAAAGCCAGGGAACAGAAATAAGTACAGAAAAACACCAGTAGAAAAATTCCATTAATAATAAACACTAGGGAGAAACAAAATACTCTGACCTGTGCCAAGGCTGGAGATTTTTAGTAAAGAGAATTATGCAAATATGTCATGTGGTAAAATTGTCACAAACTATTCAAGGCTTGCCTTTGTTCTGGAGGGTTCACACTTACCTCTAGTATCAAAAGCTTTCACCACAAAGGTTACCCCACCTCAAATTTAAAAACTCACACAATATAATTTAACAAAACATCTATGCAACCACCAATACTATAAAATATGTATCTTTAGGTAACATGATTCTTTACCAGAGTAAGGCAGAACTTAATAAAGGAACATTTATTATGAACAAAAATAGTAACAGTGCATACATAAAAAAATATGTGATAAATTGTTTATACCAACAAGCAGTTTGCTAGTACAGTAATTGTATCTTCTATTTCCAGTGCGTACTGGCACGGGAAATGTCAACTTACTAAAAACAATGTAATTTGTCATTTGTAATTTTTGCAGTAAGTACACCCGTAGTTTACATGCCATATACTTTATACCCTCTGTGCCCATTTTAAGTTCAATGCCACAGAGGAGATACAGGATGGAGGATAGGTGTGAAAATAGGGATTCTGACTGATTTAAACACAAATTTATATAAAAGAATTTAGGAGAAAGTCTCTATCTCTTGCTGTATACCAGGGACACAATTTTTTTTTAACATCTGCAGAATTGTCAAAATGTATCCATTCCAAGGATACCTTACAAGACCCTTCTGTGACTTAGAATAGTTGACTTTACTTATCCCCCCAAAGGCTTAAAGTACACTGGTCATGTTTGGACGTCTTTTGTAGGGAATGCTCTCAGCATTCTGAATATGCATAACACATGGCAGGATTGCTAATCTCTTAGCAGAGAGTTAGATCCCACGTACTTGATCACTTTTCTAATTTTCCTGTTTTTCATTAGTTACTTTTTAATGTCTCCAACAAACTGGGAATGATTGATAATCTTTATGGTTATTCACTTAACAGTTGGTTTAAATGGCATTTTTTTTAAATTTGGGCAGAAATAGCGGGGTGGAAACATTTCCCAGTTGGGGAACTTTGGCCCAAGATTTGGTATTCCTTCATAGTTTCTCTACAAATTCTCAATTTAGTATATAATTCCTTGGGCTGTTTGAAAAATAGCATACAATAGCTTTACCTTCAAAAGTAGATTCATTTTGGTCCGAACTGCAATTTGCTCGAATTTGAGCAATACACTTTATGGCCCACTTTTTGCCATTTTGATTTGATTCCAAAACGAGTTTACAGTACCCAAATTCTGCTGAAATCGACATTTGGACAAAAGTCGGGTCAAAAAAAAAGTTCAGTTTCTGGAATTTTGTTTAGCTGAGCTGAATTTTCTCTCCGTGCACATGTCTACTTAACCCCTTAAGGACCAAACTTCTGGAATAAAAGGGAATCAGGACGTGTCACACACGTCATGTGTCCTTAAGGGGTTAAAGTATTTTTGTGGTGTTAGCTAACATTATCTATTTACTAAATAAGAGATTTTTATCATATTAGAAAGTATTATATTAATAAAATGTGTGACTCACCTCTACTGCCTATGATACTTCTATTTCCATATTTCTCCCGAGCTACAAATAAAATCAAATTTTAAAAATTGTATTATTCTAGAAATTATAGCTTACGCCTATGATTCACTCTGATATGCAAAAGTGATCTAACAGTGCTACTGATTAAACTCTCATCCTGAGATGAGACATCATTTTTACTAGAATACTCCTTGATTTTTGTAGGGAAGAATTTCCAGTGGCTGTTAGTCTGACTGTCCTTAGAGGTGTGATTTTGGTCAAATTGCCATTTCTTGGTGATGGCGTTGTGTTGTAGTGTAGTATGTAGTCTGAAGAAAGGAAAGGGACAGGGTTTACGCACTGAAACCACGTCATTAAGATGAAGTGGTTTTAGTGCTTGTTGTCCCTTTAATTGTCCCTTTAAGTTTCAAATACTTTTCATAATACAAAATCAGAATAGATTCGATATTGAAGATTTCAGTCTAATTCAGTAAAGAATCTTAGGATAAAGTGTGAAACAAGAGCTTATATGCTTGTATATCTCATGGCGTAAGAAAAACGAGCAGGCTTACAAGGGATTTTATCACTTCTGTAATGATTTTGAGACGGATGAAGCCCGTAAATAAAGAAAAAAATAAAATAAAATGCAGATGCAACTGCGTTGCCAGTGGGCAAATGAAAATCATTCTGGAATGGGCAGAAGGTAAATGATTTAATTTGATTTAATTTAATGCTATTTCAGGCTTTTTATACCCTATAATCGTCAGCACTATCAATATGTTTTGAGTTTAGGATATTACTTTTAAAGCACATCATTTACCTGGATTTAGGCAATCAGCTTATACGATAGCATATCATCTCCTAAGTACACACATTTGAGAATAAAATACCTGCAATCAGCACTGAGACATAAATGTCAATTATTTATGGGATGTTCTAAAGTTATTTCATACCATACATTATCAGAGGTCAATAAAACATCTTTAATGTGTAAATAGCTTCCTGAAATTTATTGCCTTGATATGATTGGGTAATAAACAATATACAATATTTTGCCTTTGGATGCTTACGCTGATTTTGCATAGATTAAAGGAGAGATGGGGCTATTTCTACAATAGAAGGAAATCAACTTCATGAATTATTTCCATTTACCATAAAGATCAAACGGCAATGTATTTTGTTTATATGCTTACAAAGATTGTGCTCATTTTAGTTTATTCTAATGTAGAGCGCAGAACAATTGCGGAAATCTATTTATTTTTTTTTAGAAGAGTTTAGTTTTGATAAAAACAAAACAAAACTTTAATGACCATAACCACAACGGAGCTTTGTAGTGGTTATGGTCTCAGAAGTGCCCTGGTGTTGCATCCCCTATACGTAATAAATAGTCAAACCATCTGCTAGCAGTCTGTCAGGTGCTGGGCACTTCCTACATTGAGAGCTGGAAGCTTATCTAAGCCCTGACATGCTCATTCTCCAGCTCATTGGCTGAGAGTGTCAGATGATCACTTTTAGCCAATAGGCTAATCACTACACCAACAGGCTAGCTCAGTGGAGTGAGTTGCTGGCTCTCTATGCTAATTGACCAGTGCCTGTGCAATTTGTGGGATTTAGTATAGGGGGGGGACTGGGATTTAGTACAAAGAGGTGGACTGGGATTTAGTACACGGGGGGACGGGGATGGCGACTGGGAGTTAGTACAGAGAGGAGGACTGGGGTTTAGTAGAGGGGGGCAGGATTTAGTAGAGGGGATGCTGTTTTTTTTTTTTATACTGTACTTTTCAAAACACACCTTCATTTCTATGAAAATTTAAGGTTGTTTTTTTTGTGGCCCACATAAACGTAATATTTGTTTATGTGGCCCGTGCTAGCCTTTGAGTTTGACAAGCTTGCTGTAAAGGGTGTCCGCTCCATTCAAAGACAATTAACTATAATGGTTTTAGACTAACTCTAACTTAATTGCTGCATGCTGGTAAGAGAGTGGAAGACAATAAGTTCTAAGTGCATGCCTGTACTCTGTATATAACAATTGCACAGTATATGATTTTTAACTCAAGGGGACAATATAGTCACCAAAACTTTAGCTTAATTAAGCAGTTTTGGTGTATAGATCATATCTCTGGAGTTTCATTGCTCAATTCTCTGGCATTTGGTAGTTAATGACTTTTGTCTCTGTTTATAAAGCCCTAGCCAGGGCCGGCCTTAGGCCCTTAGGCGCCCTGTGCGAAAAATCTTCGCAGCGCCCCCCTCACCCCCACAGACACTCACACAGGTACAGACAGACAGTCACATACATACAGCCACACATACAGTCTATCACACACACACACACACACACACACACAGTTACATACAGACAGTCACACAGACAGAGGCAGACAGTCACACAGGCAGATAGTCAAACACACACACACAGAGGCAGACAGCCACACACACAGGTACTCACACACACAGAGGCAGACAGCCACACACAGAGGCATACAGTCACACACACACACACAACCACACATACAGACAGTCACACACACACACACACACACACACACAGAGGCAGACAGCCACACACACAGACAGACAGTCACACACACACACACACACACACACACACACACACACACACACACACACACACACACACACACACACACACACACAGGTACTCACACACACAGAGGCAGACAGCCACACACACAGGCAGACAGTCACACACACACACACACACACACACACACACACACACACACACACAGGCAGAAAGCCACAAGCACAGGCAGAAAGCCACAAGCAGAGGCAGACAGCCACAAACACAGGCAGACAACCACACACACAGGCAGACAGTCACACGGGCAGACAGTCACACACACACACACACACACACACACACACACACACACAGGCAGCCAGCCACAGACAAAATGGATTTATATTCAATCACATGTAACTTACTTTAAAAGTTTTTTTCTCCTGCTATGTAAATTGAACTTCATAGGGTAAGCACGTTTCTAACAGAGAAGGAGATAAGAATTTCTAAATTAAAACAGAAATTACAATAAAGGAAGTGTAAACATTAGGTGACACTTTACAGGAAGTGTTGAGGGAGGCTGTGTAAGTAACGAGCAGTGAGGTGTGTCTAGGGCTGCATAAACAAAGGGATTTAACTCCTAAATGGCAGAGAATAGAGCAGTGAGACTGCAGGGGCATGATCTATACACCAAAACAGCTTGTTATTTTTGGTTACTATAGTGTTACTTTAAACTCAATTTCCATATATGCAGTTTATTTGGTTAATAATAGTATGTCTACAGAGAGTGACAAAAAATTTAATTTCTGTCTCAATGCTAATATTTTAGACTTTCGAGAGCAGTAGATTGGTGAGGGCCATCTGGAAGTCCACAGAATCCCTTTGGAGATTGAAGCCCCACTAATGGGTAATCAGCAATCTCCAATGTGTATATTAGAAATAACTGATGACAGGTAATATAGCAGAGCCCGAGTCCTAGCAGGGATATACTCAGAAACAAGTAAAACACTCCAATGGAACAGCCAGACACAGTAAAATAATCCAGGAATCTCCCACCCCATCCCCAGTAACTGGACGACACTCAGCTCTGGGGGTATATCTCTATTTTATTCACACACACATGGCTTTTATGCCATCTCCCTTGCAAGTGGTTTCACAGGTAGAAAATGCAAGGGTTTCAATCCCAGGATCCCTTGTGCCTGAGAGATAATTGCCTGAGTAAACTCCTCCAATTTAATTATCGCTCAAAAACAAAAAATTCCCTGATAGCCCAGATCTGAGTGACCAACATATCCAAGAATCACTCAGATCGGTCTGGTAGAATGGGAACGGCATCGGATGAAAGTTTTCACCGGCCGGCCAGACACGAGGTGGTAGACGAAAATACATCTGGGAGAATAGGTGCCCTGGCCAGTCTCTGTTTGTGAGGTTCCTGTGTGAAAACCATACAAGGGAATCTCTTGCTTTTGGGAACAGGAACGAGCAGCGGCCGACAGTTTACCGGTGTTCGCACGAGTGCCAAGTCAAAAATAGTTCCAGGCACTCGACAACCAAGTACCGCTGCCCTCGTTCGGGAGACAATGAGTCGAGTGTACGGTTATATGAAATGGCGGCCACCCAGGAGAGCATTCATTAATTGTTTCCCTTGCGGTTTTCGCACTTAAGTGGTTGGTGTTAACGTTCTAATGGGGTACAGGGGTAATCCTTGTTCGGGTGACGAATGGATTCAGTTCGTATGAAGTCTCCCGAACGGCCAAAGAAGAACCACACAAAATAACAGGCAAAACAGACAAAATAACAGGGGGGAAGATACGGACAGCCAATACAGGGAATAAAAAGTAGCTTGCAAATGTCCATTCCGCTACAGGTAACTCTAAATGGTGCATTGAGGCATCATTTATTGGGAAGTGAATTAACTTAAAAAACCAAAAAACTTTGAGGTAATTCACCTTCCATTCAGAGTAACTGGTCAACAGTTCTGCCATACTGTAAGAAAATTATTTTTTAGAAATGTTTTTCACTGCAATATTTCTGTATCAAATACATAAAAATCTAAATTTCACGCATATGAATAATTTAGTTTTTTAGGTACTCCTGTTCAGCAGTTTGTAAGTAAAATGGCCCTTTTATCAATTTTTTTAAAAGCATTAAATCTCTTCTGTAGTGTCTAAAAATAAGAGCAAACAGCAGCAAGCTTCTTTAAACATGCTATGTTAAAGGGTTACTCCAATCGCAATGACCATTTCAATGATTTGAAGTGGTCATGGTGGTTGGAGCAGCGTTTCTGCTTGAAACAAATAATTATACCTTTTGTGTCAGGTGCTAGTTACACCTCCAGCACATATCTTTGGCAGCCCCGAACTTTCACTCCAGACTGCCAAATGTAAATTCTGTCCATATTTTACCTCAGCGCGCACATTGCACTAGCGACAGACGTAAGAAGATTCTGCTTCCTTTGCCTCTACGAGAAGCTTGTGATTGTAACGCGCAAAGGGCTGCCGTGCCATCTGATGGAGATCAGTGCCATTAGCTTCGCCCAGTGCTTGAATACACTTTTGTAAAAAAACAAACACTTTTTCACTGTTTAGGGGGCAGACCTAGCTAGATATGCCCAATATTGCATTTATGAGGTATAAAATTCATTAGTTATAAGGATTGGTAAAATCCTTTAAATAAATGATAATTCTCTAACTTTCTTCCTGACACAGGAAGATCCCAGTAGGTAACTGTTTGGTTACTTGTGTACTCAACCTTTCTCTGCACTCATTTTCCCAAAAGTGTATGATTGGTAACACAGGAGTCTTTGTAAATTATTATTCTCATGCATAAGGACATATTTATAACAAAGTGCAATTTGATAAACCATGCATTTTTGTTCTCCTTTGAATTTGTGTCCAGGGAATAGAAATTAATCCAAAATAGTTTTGATTATGTAATAAAAAAAGAGTTCAAAGTGGAAATGTATGCCTTGTTCAGTTAAGAACAAGCAAAAATAGGAAATGCATGTTTATCCATCTGGTTATCAGAGGTAAATCATATGGGAGGAGAGCTAGTATTTTAGAAACAAATGGTCTGTACCTGGAAGATGTTCTTAACTTTATCAACTAAAACAGGTTGCCCAAGTCTCAAAATGGAAAACCAGATATTAAATAGCAGAGTGTGCTTCTGTGACAGTCCTGCTAAATCAGTTAAAGAAGAACCAGGCCAGGCCCAGGATATTTTGCTGCTTGAGGTCAAATTTGTGCCCACAGACAGTGCCAGAACTAATGTAAAGAGTGCCTTGCTGCATGAAAGTTTTTGGGCCCCCCTCTAGTGCAAGAGTGGCCAAAAGGTAGATCAACGTCTGTTGTTCAACTCCCACGTTGCTATGCCAAGTGGGGATCTACTATTTGCCCATCCTTGCAGGGTTGTATTTGTGAGTAGTTTGTGCATCTGAATGTAAGCAAGTTTTTGTATAGAGCAGCATTTCCCAATTGGTGTTCCGCAGAACCCTAGGGTTCTGCAAAACATTTTTAAAATAAAATGGCTGCGGGCGGTGAGGGAGCAGTGGGCAGTGATCTCCCTGCTCAGCTCCTTCGTGTGCACAGCAGTGATGCTGGACCCGGAATATGGCATCACTAAGAGGCGCACGAGGGAGTTGAGCAGGGAGATCACTGCTCCCTCACGTCCCGCATGCCAGCTGCCCAGCAGCTCCACTGGACCCCACTAACATAGAGACTCTATGCCAGCACTCCCAAAGGTAGGGGTGCTGGGTGAAGTAATTTTTTTTATAAATAATAAATTGTATGTGTGTCTGTTAGGGAGTTTGTATGTGTTTGTGTATATGTGTGTTTGTCAGTGAGAGTGTATGTGTGATTGTCATTGAGTGTGTGAGTGTGTATGTGTTTGTCAGTGAGAATGCATGTGTTCTTGTCAGTGAGAATGTATATGTGTTTGTATGTGTGTCTGTAAAAGGCACATACTGCGTATCTGTATGTCAGATACATACACACACACAGATACACATTGACACACAGATACACACACTGCCACATACAAACACAGATACACACACCTCGACACACAGACACACATCGGCACAAACAAAAAATGGTGCCATTTTTTTTTCCTGGGGGGGTCCACGATGTTGATACACTACGTCAAAGGGTTCCACAGGAAAAATTAATTGTGAACGCCTGGTATAGAGTGTAGATATGTGTGCATGTATGGGTGTATTTGTATGTACCGTTGTCATTGGAATGCAGTGGTGTACTTGTGTGTATTATTTGCGTTTGAATTTAGGGGTGTGTTTGTATGCTGTATAGTTTGCTTGTATATAATTTTTATGTTTTAATACAGGGGTAGGTATGTAATATTTTTATCTGATTGCAGGGGTGTGTTTGGATGTAATTTTGGCTTTTAAATGTGCATGTACCTTTGTGTGTAGTATTGATGTTTGAGTAAAGTGGTGTGTTTGTAGATAATTTTGGAGTTTTATAGCAGGGGTTTGTTTGTATGTAATATTTGTGTTAGATATTGTGTTTGCATGGTGTGTTGGTCTTTGCTTGTATGGATGTATGCACATACACTGCCACATACTACATACTTGCACAGATGTACATACACATTAGCACACAAATGCACAAATGTTAACACACTGACACATACACACAAATTCATATATACTCTGACACATACACACATAGATACACACATTGACACATTACACACACCCTGATACACAGATACACACATTAACAGAAACACACACACACACCTTGACAATCAAATGCAAACACACATACACACACTGACATAAACACATAA
The DNA here is from genome assembly GCF_036172605.1 of Pelobates fuscus. Lineage (NCBI taxonomy): Eukaryota > Metazoa > Chordata > Amphibia > Anura > Pelobatidae > Pelobates > Pelobates fuscus. The sequence continues at coordinate 77,836,864 of NC_086324.1, forward strand.
ATGTCATAATTTTCTTATTTGAAGCCACCTTCCTTTTACAGGAGGGTTGCTTGTGGTCCCGCTGTTCCTGTTGCCTGAGGTCAGAGGGAGTGTTGGGTATGAAGCAGCTCTCTGATTGCTCCTGCCTGGGTTGCCTCCTCCTCCCATCCTCCTCTGCGGTGCTCTCTATTTAATCTAGGAGGCAGTGACAGGCTGCCATTTCCTCCCAGCAGGCAGATACCACAGGGGCCTAGTCATGCTCCTAAAGGGCTGCGGCTCCCCACCAGGTCCTGTTCAGGAATAAAGAAATAATACCCATTGGGTCACACCGACTGCTCCGGCGGTAGTTGCGCTACTGCCCACAGATCTATTGAGTGTACAATGCTTGTGCATGGATAGACAGGAAATTCGGTAAATCAGAATTTTTTGTCTGTCAGTATGGCCGATACATTAGTACAAATGAGACGTATTATCTCTTTTATGCCACCACTTGCCATGCCTTCTCTGAATCCAGAAAAGTGAGAGTTGTTTGTCAAAGATATCTGATTGCTTACAAGCCAAAAAAATCTGAGCACTCTGATTGCGATTGCATGGTATGGAAAAGAAGACATTGAATGGTGAATTTAAATTTTGTAATAGCAGGTTTTTAGATTATTTGTGCATCCTCTCACTATTATTAAGTATAGGGGGATACATATTTTTTTATTATGGGTAGCCAGTGGCTTGGGGACAGGGGACCCCTAGCCATCCACTGGGTTAACCTTGGCACTGATTTGTGTGGTGAAGAATGCAGTGGTGTATCCTGGTTTTGTGGATACAAAACTCAGGCGCCCCCCCCCCCCCCCCGCGCACCACCCCACCTAACCTTTACCCCGCCCCGCATTCTAAATACACACACACACATTCACTGACAGATACGCATACACTAGCTAACAGAAACACACACTCGCTAACAGAAACACACACACTAACAGACAAACTCACACTCAGTAACAGACAAACACACACACTAACAGACACACACTAACAGACACACACTCACTCACTAGTAGACACAAACTAGCAGACACACACACTCACTAACATACACACACACTCACAGGCAAACACACACAGTCAGACACACACAGTCAGACACACACTAAATGACACACACAGTCAGACACACACACACACACACACACACACACTCACAGGCAAACACACTAACAGAAACACACTAACAGACACCCACACTAACAGACACACTAACAGACACACACACACACACACACACACACTAACAGACACACACACACACTAACAGACACACACACACTCACTAACAGACACACACACACACACTCACTAAGACACACACTCACTAACAGACACACACTCACACTCACTAACAGACACACACACACTCAATGCGATTGCAAGGTATGGAAAAGAAGACATTGAATGGTGAATTTAAATTTTGTAATAGCAGGTTTTTAGATTATTTGTGCATCCTCTCACTATTATTAAGTTTAGGGGGATACATAATTTTTTATTATGGGTAGCCAGTGGCTTGGGGACAGGGGACCCCTAGCCATCCACTGGGTTAACCCTGGCACTGATTTGTGTGGTGAAGAATGCAGTGGTGTATCCTGGTTTTGTGGATACAAAACTCAGGCGCCCCCCCCCCGCGCGCCACCCCCACCTAACCTTTACCCCGCCCCGCATTCTAAATACACACACACACATTCACTGACAGATACGCATACACTAGCTAACAGAAACACACACTCGCTAACAGAAACACACACACTAACAGACAAACTCACACTCAGTAACAGACAAACACACACACTAACAGACACACACTAACAGACACACTAACAGACACACACTCACTCACTAGTAGACACAAACTAGCAGACACACACACTCACTAACATACACACACACTCACAGGCAAACACACACTAACAGACACACACAGTCAGACACACACTACATGACACACACACACACACTCACAGGCAAACACACTAACAGAAACACACTAACAGACACACACACTAACAGACACCCACACTAACAGACACACTAACAGACACACACACACACACACACACTAACAGACACACACACACACACACTAACAGACACACACACACACACTAACAGACACACACACTCACTAACAGACACACACACACACACACACTCACTAAGACACACACTCACTAACAGACACACACTCACACTCACTAACAGACACACACACACTCACACTCACTAACAGACACTCACACTCACTCACATTAACACTTTTCTTTTTTTTTCACTTTAACCCCCCCCAGCCTCCTTACCTTTGGGAATGCGGGGGGGGGGTCATCTTTCTCCCTGGTGGTCCAGTGGCTGCTGGGCGGTCGGGCGGCGCACAGTGAGGCTGGGAGGCGGAGCCGGAATATGACGTCATATTCCGGCTCCCAGCCTCACTCTGCGGCGCGCGAGGGAGCTGAGCAGACAGCTCAGAGGAAGTGCTCCCTCGCCGCCCGCCCAGCAGCGCCGCCCGACCGCCCAGCAGCAGCCCAGCATGTCTGTTAGCCGCAAGGCTAACAAGACATTTGCCTTGGGCATTTGGGGGGCGGCTTTTTTTGCCGCCCCCTGGAAAATGCCGCCCAAGGCAAATGCCTTGTTTGCCTCGCGGCTAATACGCCCCTGGAAGAATGTAATTTTTACCCCTCTTTCCATGTTACATTAATAGCCTCCCACCTGCCATCTATCGCTGGGGGCTTTGAGATAAGGTTAGGTGCCTCCGATAATAATTAAATTATCGCAAATGAGTGGCTGCTGGAAAGGACATTTGGTCACCCAAGATTATAATTAATTTAGTAGCCACCACTCCCTGCCAATGGATGGGGACCTGGAATTCAAAAGGCATGCCAGGGGGACATTGGAGATTTTTCCTTTTTGTGGAAAGCGGCAAGGTGAATTCTTAGTGTAGGATTCACATAAGATGTTTGCCTTGACGGGGCAAGTGATCATGCACTTTAATGCTACTAAAAGCCTCCTGATATTTATTTGTGCACAGGGATCTTTGTTTGCATTTGTTCTATGTCTTTGGCAGATGGATAACGAAGCCATTGATGCTGATGGGAGTTTGAGCACAGGGCGTAATTTTGTGTGTTTATTTTTTAAAATATCTTCAGAAGTCCACATATTTATTTTTCTTACCGTAAAGAACCCTTTGGGAATTGTAAATACATGTTTTCCCATCCTTATTCAGAAGCAAACAGTGTAAAACATTAAATGACCACTATAGTGCCAGGAAAACATACTCGTTTTCCTGGCACTATAGTGCCCTGAGAGTGCCCCCACCCTCAGGGTCCCCCTCCCGCCGGGCTCTGGAGAGAGGAAGGGGTTAAAATCTTACCTTTCTCCAGCGCCGGGCGGGGAGATTTCCTCCTCCTCTCCTCCTTCCTAGTAATGTCAATGGCTGAATGCGCATGCGCCGCAGGAGCCGCGCGCGCATTCAGCCAGTTCACATTGTAAATGCTTTCCTATGGACGCTGGCATCTACTCACTGTGATTTTCACAGTGAGAAGCACGCAAGCACCTCTAGCGGCTGTCAATGAGACAGTAACTAGAGGCTCTAGAGGCTGGATTAACCCTCAGTGTAAACATAGCAGTTTCTCTGAAATTGCTGTTTATAAAAAAAAAGGGTTAAACCTAGCTGGACCAGGCACCCAGACCACTTCATTAAGCTGAAGTGGTCTGGGTGCCTATAGTGGTCCTTTAAATGAAGGTCACTTTTTTAACCGGTTGTCAAATGCAGACAATTGTATTGATATAACATAAAAAATTGTATCAATGTTTGAAACATAGAAACATAGAAACATAGAAACATAGAATGTGACGGCAGATAAGAACCATTCGGCCCATCTAGTCTGCCCAATTTTCTAAATACTTTCATTAGTCTTTGGCCTTATCTTATAGTTAGGATAGCCTTATGCCTATCCCACGCATGCTTAAACTCCTTTACTGTGTTAACCTCTACCACTTCAGCTGGAAGGCTATTCCATGCATCCACTACCCTCTCAGTAAAGTAATACTTCCTGATATTATTTTTAAACCTTGGTCCCTCTAATTTAAGACTATGTCCTCTTGTTGTGGTAGTTTTTCTTCTTTTAAATATAGTCTCCTCCTTTACTGTGTTGATTCCCTTTATGTATTTAAATGTTTCTATCATATCCCCCCTGTCACGGCTTTCCTCCAAGCTAGACATGTTAAGATCCTTTAACCTTTCCTGGTAAGTTTTATCCTGCAATCCATGAACCAGTTTAGTAGCCCTTCTTTGACCTCTCTCTAAGGTATCAATATCCTTCTGAAGATACGGTCTCCAGTACTGCGTACAGTACTCCAAGTGAGGTCTCACCAGTGTTCTGTACAATGGCATGAGCACTTCCCTCTTTCTACTGCTAATGCTAATGATTGCAAAGCAAGCCTCAATACAGTGTCCAATAGTTTAAAACTGTGTTAATTAAATTAAAATAATGCACACAAACAAAAGAAGACAATGCTAAGTAATTAAAAGGCACAAATACCCTTCTGAATTCATTTTTCATATGATTATGTGTTAGATTGGGCATGTCTAGGCAGAAAAAACTAAAGGAGATTTACTTTTGGACACATCCATAAAGAAAATGAAAGAGATGAGGTTGGTAGCTGATGGGTAAGAGATCCCAGGAGAATGGAGTGTGTGAGATTAAACATATGATTTAATTATCTGTGGCATTGTTTGCAGGGTAAAGGGTCAGAAATGACTCACTATGCTACTGCTCCAGAGTGCCTTGAGTACATCCATCCTAAGTGCAATTATTTGACTTTTAGTCTTGAAGCCAGCTGCGTATAGATGAAGATGTTTCTTAGTAATATACTGTGGGCCATTTATACATTGGAGTGCAGCAAATTACTGCTTTAACAGTGAAAGGATTAAATATCCTTTTCACACCACCTATAATCCGGGAAAACCACAGAATATTGACATTAATGAAATATAACTTGATATTCTGTGTTTTTCTAAGATTATCATTATTTACTGACAATATTCTTTAATAAACACAATCATTTGCTTTTTACAGCAATTTACAGTTATTTGCTTTTCACATTCAATGAATGGGCTAAAAGATACCAATATAGAACATTCAATATAATTGCAGGCCATATTTATTCCTTGATAGTTTTCTCACACACCTAGTTATTTACTGAAGGGTGAATTGTTGGGAATTCAAAGTAAATTTTACATTTAAGGCCAACATAAAAAAACTGGAAACATTCTTCCAGTTAGCTATTCCCCCTAGTTTGGTTAATTTGATGTTCCTTGCATATTTAGAGACTCCCGATGGTGACATAGCTATGTGCAATGAGGAGACCTCTGGGTGCAAGGAAAGGTGAGTTTTCTTTACCTGAACATGTCCCTCGCAGCCACTGTAATCTTCTTCCACAGGGTCCTCTTCATCTCCTTGAGCTCAGGGCTAGTGCAAGGATTCCCCTTTTTGATTTCTTACCCCCTTTAGTGTATTTTATCCCCCCTTTAGTGTGTCTTACACCCCCAGCCCCTTTGTGTGTCTCTTTCTTCCCCCATTCCCTTTGTATGTGTCTTTTTTTCCCCCAGCCCCTTTCTGTGGTTCTGTCCTCTCAGACCGTTTTGTCTATCCCTCACATCCCCCACTGGGGACCTTTGTGTGTATTTTTCCTCCAAAGCCATATGGATATAGATATAAAACAACACACAACCACACAGACACACATACATATTAGTCCAGGCTATAAGGACACCCAATCAAACACAGGAAAATTGACACATAATCACACAATCTATACATACAGATACACTGTCATGCAAACACAGACATACAGTCATACCGACACATACAGACACTGTCACACAGAGATATACATGTGACGAACCATGTACTATTCCCCCACAATTATTCCTGAAAGAGCTATATCACTACCCCTGGCTCAATGCTTTTCCACCTCCTTGAGAGTGCCTCTTTCCTGGCAGCCATTTGATTCCAGAGATCCCAGTGGAACCTAGTACAAACACGCATGAAACTCCGTCTCAGCCGTATGACTTCCCCATCCCCTGTCTTACCTAACCTCTTGCTTTTACCCCTGTTCCTGACCTGCCAGGAGTGTGCTATTTGCAGTGGTGATACTATGGGCTAAAACGGTCAACCGCTCGATAAAAGCCAGGTGGAGCCCCCTTGTGTTTGTCTGCAGGAGCTCCCGATAACTGACCAGCTGAATGGACATTTACTATGGAACTAAGTTCGGCATGAACTTTGTTAGCAAGCAGTCAGATTCATCTATTCTCCATGGATCCAGGCAGTATTTTGTCAACCAGGGCGCTCGGATCAGAGCTATCCAGGGATATGTGATGTGTTGGGGTTCCTGCTTGTTTTTGTGTGTTTTCGGGGTATTTTATGTTGTGTCCTCTGTGTCCGGGAGATAATCAGCTTAAGCGAGGGATAACTCAATTATCTCACAGACACAAGGACACCAGGGCAGGCTTACTCGGAGTTGAATAGGGACCCGATGCTGGGGGTCCATGTATAAAAGGCTGTAGAGGGATGACAAGGGCTGTTGTGGGTGGACAGGGGCTGTAGAGGGGGGACAGGGTATGCTTTAAAAAAAACAAAAAATCTTTTGATTAAAAATCAAACTACAGTGTATTCTCCCCTCCCGAGGCTTACCTTGAGCGAGGCACTGGGGAAACCTTATCCCTGGTGGTGGGACAGGAGCTGGAACCTCAAAGTTGAGTCAGGTCCCCTGGGGAGTCTGGGAGTAGAGCAGTGGAGGTCACGCTCTCCTCCTGACATCATCAGAAGAGGCTGTCAGACTTCACTGCCAAGTTGCAGTGTTCTGGCTGCTTCAATAAAGCGGTACAGTGAGGTGGGCTATAGTTATTGGAAAAATAGAAGCGGGGAGGGGAAGCAAAAATCCAAAACCCCTGCTTGTTTTTTTTGTTTTTTTTTAAAGCAGACCCCGTCCCCCCCCCCCCACAACGCTTGTTGTTCATCTACAGCCCCTGTCCCCTTTCAACCACCCTTAACTTCCCTACTACGCATCCCACACACTACAGCCTCTACCCCCCCACTTGCACTCCCATATCGTCCCTACTACAGCCACTCTCCCACTTATGGGTGCGCTGGCCCAGCTGGTGCAATATCTGCGAGGAGTCAACATCAGAATACAACACTGATGTCTATGGAGGAACCCGCAAGACCATGGGATCCTTCATAGGCAAAGCCCTTTTTCCCTCTTGTTATAGTTTCTCTGATGCCACTTATATTCTTAGTTATAATACTGAATTTTCTATTCTTGTCTCGATGTCTATTGTCCCTTTACATTAAAAACTCATGGGCCATATTACATAGAGCTTGCCCCATACTCTGTGAGGTGGAATAGTGTGTTTAACCCCTTAATGACCAAACTTCTGGAATAAAAGGGAATCATGACATGTCACACATGTCATGTGTCCTTAAGTGGTTAAACATCTATTTGGGGTTTATAGGACCCCCTTATATTTAAAGAAAGTACTTACTCCTTGGTCCTCCACTCCCATTACCTTTTGCAATTTGATTTGGAATTCACTACAATACAGTGTTTAGCGAATTAACCAGAAACGACAAGTTCTGGTGCTTTGAGACAATGCTTACAAAATTTTACCTTAGCTAGTCGGATATTCCTCTGGAATATCTTTCTTCAAATTTACTATATTGGTATGAATTTTTTCAAATCAGTTCCCAATTCAACACATCTCAATGTTTAATAAATAGTGTACTTGTATCCCCCCCCCCCCCCCCCAATAATATCATAAGGATGATACTGTCTCTTTTGTTTTTAGTTCATCAAGACAAACTAAGACTAAAATGCATCATGCATGTTTTGTGGAAAAAAAAAAAAATGATTTGGGGGCATTAAGTTAATGCTGCACTGTGATGATTTAACAAATAAACCTCATTGCTACCTTCCTGTCTTTTGATCTCCTATTTTTATGAAGCAATCGTGAGTTATGGATTTTTTATTCAACTATAAATGAGCTAAAAAGAATTCAACCTTAAAGAAGAGACATTACAAGGTGACTCAGCCAGACACAAAATGAAAGTAAATATATTTACAAGTCTGCGGTATAATTGTTTTATTACCGCAATAAAATGTTTGAATTTGTCTTTGATTGCAAATCCATATATTCTTAAACATGACAAGCTATTTAGTTCATGTAACAATAATAATATAGTTATAGGGCTAATCTTGTCATGGATAAAAACAAGACAGGATGAGCAGAAGTTTCTATTAACTATATATGAAGTTATGCTAGCTTTAGTGTACCTTAAGATTTTAATTTTAGTAATGAAAGGAGGCAAATAACTTGCTTTAAACTTCATTTACTAACTCAACAGAAGCACAAATAAATAAACCAATCAAAACTGAGGAGGAGGTAATATAAGGGCATGATCATAAAAGCACCTTCTCTTTCTTTGATGTGACAATTAACAGCAACAGGCATAAAAACAGAAACTGAGCAATGATGAACTCGAACGAACATGAAATTAATCTGATCACAGAAATTAAGAGGTAACATCCCAACCCCTAAAGGCATACTAACGTCCAATGTTAGGCTGGAAAGGAAGAAAAAAAACACGTGAAAGGTATCTCAAAATGAAAATATTTCAATAATAAATAACATATCATACCTCATCAACCATTCAAGGTATTAAAATTGTTTATCTAGCATTATAACACTAACACGTGCAAGACCTAATAAGCAGTGAATAGCACACTTCTTCTTAAAGGACCACTATAGTGCCAGGAAAACATACTTGTTTTCCTGGCACTATAGTGCCCTGAGGGTGCCCCCACCCTCAGGGACCCCCTGCCGCCAGGCTGGATGGAGAATAAAGGGTTAAAACTTACCTTTATACCAGCGCCGGGCGGGGAGCTCTCCTCCTCCGATCCTCCTCCTCTACTCCCATTCGACTGAATGCGCACGCACGGCAAGAGCTGCGCGCGCATTCAGCCGGTCTCATAGGAAAGCATTATCAATGCTTTCCTATGGACGCTTGCGTGCTCTCACTGTGATTTTCACAGTGAGAATCACGCAAGCGCCTCTAGCGGCTGTCAGTGAGACAGCCACTAGAGGATTTGGAGGCTGGATTAACCCATTTATAAACATAGCAGTTTCTCTGAAACTGCTATGTTTATAAAAAAATGGGTTAACCCTAGCTGGACCTGGCACCCAGACCACTTCATTAAGCTGAAGTGGTCTGGGTGCCTAGAGTGGTCCTTTAAGAGAAGTGTGCACAAGCTTAAAAATGCATTCAAAATTGAACAAGAAAAAAAAAAGAGAAAGAAACAATAGCAACAGAGAAAAAAGGATATCCACCTATGGGAGTAGGGGGAAGGAAAATATTTACTTCCTTTCATGACTAAAATTAAGATTATAGGCATACTATAACCAGCATAATATTCAGTTTATTAGGATCAGTCTGATATGCAAATTGAAATAGGGGCTACAAAGAAATAGGGGCTGCAAAGGGATCAAAATCCCTTTCTAGACACTAGCCAGACCTTAGATTCCAGACCGAAATGTAACCTCTACAACTGCCCGTGGCACACGAATCCCAAAGGAGGTCTTTAATCACTCGCTATATCCATGGACATTCCGGGATACCTTGAAAATGTCCATGCCACCAGAGGAAAATGGTACTGGATCAGTGATGGGTGTATTTCCCTATGGGTCGCAAATAAGTAGAGGGTACCATAACAACAATAGCAGGTACAAATGAGTGAGGTCCAGGAGGTCCAGAAACCTGTCTTGACTCTACAAGAAAGGAGCAACCATTGGGAGAGACACTCTTGTATGTGGTGTAAGACCCTCGATATCATGGCAAATGGAGTGTATGCGTATGCACTCTGGGGAGACCACAATTGCAGGTACACATCCACTGCTGCACAATCCAGATCCGGCAGCCAGCTGAAAAAGGTTGGCAGTTGATGGTTCATCTGAGGCGTGAAGAAGTTGTCCATGATGGCATTCAGAAGGTGGAAAATTGTTTTGTCCAGCGTCCAATAACTGCTGTCCCTCCAGTGATGTGTGAACCAGCCTGCCGGGAGGTTGGTGGCTCCTCAAAAGGATTCTGCTTGAAGTGTTATGTTGCGGCAAAAGCAGAATCTGTTGATATGCTTTGCTACTTCTGAGAGAATGAGAGACAATGCTGATTTATATACTGCACCAGGGACACATTGTCCATCTAGAGAAGTATACAGTAATCGGAAAGATTCCTTGCAAGACTGTGAATAGTCAAGGATCCTGATATTAGCGCCAGGCAATTGATGTAAAGGCCTGCTTCACAATCGGAATGAATGGAGGACGAATGATCCTCTTGAGTTCCTTCTTGATCAATATGATTTTGGATTGAGGTAGACGAATCATTTAATTTACTGCCTCAATTTCGAAGATCCACTACATGTGAGTTGATTTCCACACATTTCTGTTGTATGTCTCTCAAACATCACAAAACATGCTGCTGCATTGGTCCTTCTTTCTGTGTCTATACATGTACCTATGAAACATTCAAGTACCATAAGAAGCAAGAACATCTTGTAGAAAGCAAAGATTCTGGACTATGTTCCCTGGACTAATTTCATAATTTTTCCACTATGTGTATACATTAAAGATCTGACATTAAGCACATCCTGGTGTATTTGTTTCTGTGCTTATCTATAAGGGAAACTAAGGTAGCGTTCCTTGACAGTGAATGCTGCCACAGGTTATGTACTGCTTTATTAATTAGCGTTTATGCTCCCTGTTTGTTTGTTTTTGATAACTTGGCTGGGTGCACTGCAGTGTAGGGCTGATGACATGGTGAAACAGGGAGCTACAGGGGAGAGCCCACGAGATATAGGAAACATAAAGGGTTAAATATTAATAATCAAACAACATTAATCATGTGAGCCACCTAAATAAACAGTAAAACAACTCACATAAATCAATCATTTATACAATGAGGACTACAGGAGGCAAAACTCTGACCTATGCTGGCACAGGAGCAGTAAAGAAAGAGAGGTTGCTTATATGATCATGCCTTTACATTTCCTCCTACTTACTTTTGATTGGTTTATAGCTTTCTTTTTGTTGTGTGTTGCTGTTGGAATTAGTAACTCAAGTTTAACCCCTTCAGGACCGGACTGTTTTTGCGATGTTTGTACGTTAAGGACCAGAGCTATTTTAACACTTTTGTGGTGTTTGTGTTTAGCTGTAATTTTCCGCTCTCTCATTTACTGTTCCCATACAAGTTATATATTGTTTTTTTCAGGACAAGAAGGGCTTTCTTTACATACCATTATTTGTATCATTTCATATCATTTACTTTAAAAAAAATAGTAAAATATGGTGAAAAAAACCCAAAAAAACGTGTTTTTTGACTTCTACTTAAAAAATATTTTACTGATCTACAAAATCGAATGAAACAAACTGCTAAATAGATTAAACATTTTGTCCTTAGTTTAAAAACACCCAATGTTTACGTGTTTTTTTGCTTTTATTTGCAAGTTATAGGGCTATAAGTACAAGTAGGAAATTGCGGTTTCAAAATTTACATTTTTCAAATGTATCAATAGTGACATTGTACCACTGTTATGTCATAAATCTCCAAAAAACACCCCACATGTATATATTTTTCTTAAACTAGATAACCCAGGGTATTCATCTAAGAATATTTTGATACTTTCTATGCAGCCATTTTACCATAAACCTTTGTCAAACTTTGCATAGGTAGTTTATTTTTTTTATTTTTTTCACATAAATTGCAATTCAGGTATAAATTCACAGATTTTGTTAGGTGTCACTACCAAACAACACCCCAATATGTGTTCAGTAACATCTCCCGAGTACAGGGATACCCCCCATGTATAGGTGTTTTGGGTTGTTTGGGGGCTAAAAGGCCACATTTTGCAGGTGCGCATATCAGTTTCCCAGCTCGGAATTTTGACATGTAGTCAACCTGCATGCATGTCCTATTTGGGACATTTTTGAAGCTGGCCAATGTATTTTACCCCCATCAAACCATATATTTTTGAAAAGTAGACACCCTAGGGTATTTCACATGGTGGAATTTTTACACTTTCCATGCACTAATTCTACCACCAGGCTTTGTCAAACATTGAGTTAGTAATTTTTTTTCTGTTTTTTTCACACACATTGTACTTTAGGCATGAATTAACAGATCCTGTTATGTGTCACTGCCAAACAACACCCCAATATGTGTTCAGTAACATCTCCCGAGTACAGGGATACCCCCCATGTATAGGTGTTTTGGGTTGTTTGGGGGCTAAAAGGCCACATTTTGCAGGTGCGCATATCAGTTTCCCAGCTCGGAATTTTGACATGTAGTCAACCTGCATGCATGTCCTATTTGGGACATTTTTGAAGCCGGCCAATGTATTTTACCCCCATCAAACCATATATTTTTGAAAAGTAGACACCCTAGGGTATTTCACATGGTGGAATTTTTACACTTTCCATGCACTAATTCTACCACCAGGCTTTGTCAAACATTGAGTTAGTAATTTTTTTTCTGTTTTTTTCACACACATTGTACTTTAGGCATGAATTAACAGATCCTGTTATGTGTCACTGCCAAACAACACCCCAACATGTGTTCAGTAACATCTCCCGAGTACAGGGATACCCCCCATGTATAGGTGTTTTGGGTTGTTTGGGGGCTAAAAGGCCACATTTTGCAGGTGCGCATATCAGTTTCCCAGCTCGGAATTTTGACATGTAGTCAACCTGCATGCATGTCCTATTTGGGACATTTTTGAAGCCGGCCAATGTATTTTACCCCCATCAAACCATATATTTTTGAAAAGTAGACACCCTAGGGTATTTCACATGGTGGAATTTTTACACTTTCCATGCACTAATTCTACCACCAGGCTTTGTCAAACATTGAGTTAGTAATTTTTTTTCTGTTTTTTTCACACACATTGTACTTTAGGCATGAATTAACAGATCCTGTTATGTGTCACTGCCAAACAACACCCCAACATGTGTTCAGTAACATCTCCCGAGTACAGGGATACCCCCCATGTATAGGTGTTTTGGGTTGTTTGGGGGCTAAAAGGCCACATTTTGCAGGTGCGCATATCAGTTTCCCAGCTCGGAATTTTGACATGTAGTCAACCTGCATGCATGTCCTATTTGGGACATTTTTGAAGCCGGCCAATGTATTTTACCCCCATCAAACCATATATTTTTGAAAAGTAGACACCCTAGGGTATTTCACATGGTGGAATTTTTACACTTTCCATGCACTAATTCTACCACCAGGCTTTGTCAAACATTGAGTTAGTACATTTTTTTCAGTTTTTTTCACACACCTTGTACTTTAGTCCTGAATTATCAGATCCTGTTATGTGTCACTGCCAAACAACACCCCAATATGTGTTCAGCAAGATCTCCTGAATACAGTGATACCACCCATGCATAGGCTTGTCGGGTTCTTTGGGGGCTAAAAGGCCACGTTTGGCAGGTGCGCTTATCAGTTTCCCAACTTGGAATTTTGACATGTAATCAACCTGCGCCCATGTCCCATTTGAGCCAATGTATTTTACCCCCATCAAACCATATATTTTTGAAAAGTAGACAACCCAGGGCATTTTAAATTGTGGTATTTTAACACTTTTCATGCACTGAATTCTACCACCAGCCTTTGTCAAACTTTTGGATAGTAATCTTTTTTTGTTTCTTTGTCACACACATTGTACTTTAGGCATGAATTAACAGATCCTGTTACGTGTCACTGCCAAACACTGCCCAATATGTTCAGCAATATCTCTTGAGTACAGTGATACCCCCCATGTATATGGTTGCCGGGTTGTTTGGGGGCCAAAAGGCAACAATCAGAACTTGTACATGTCAGTTTTTCAACTTGATATATAGGTATGCTTGGTCTATCTTCAGTTTGACATATTTTTGTACCCCCCAGTTAATGTTACCATCATGCCAATATGTATAGTATATATTTTTATAAAGTAGACATCAAATGTTATAGAGGATGGGGTGTTTTGACTTCTTTCCCCCAACCATTTTGCCCCCCAAAGAAAGTGTAGTGGTATTTTCTTTATTCTGGTTTTTATGCACACGTCATCTGGTTTTGGACAGCTGGTTATGTGTTACTGCCAGAAAACTTGTTAGGCCAAATGTGCAGGTAGCAAATGTACATTTAGCAGCAATCTTTAAACTGACTCCTGCAAATAGAATCTAAATGGAGATTTGGGGGAAGGAAACTGACTAACAAAAAAATGGCTGCTTTCCAAAGAAACAGAAAATAAAATAAAAATTCAGGAACACTTCTTACAACTGTTCTGTGTGGTACTGCTTGAAACATGTTCCTACACAGAGTCCTGGTTTCGAAGGACAATCAGGACAGTGAAAAGGGGTGTCTGTCCTTTTCCCGTTTTTAAAACAGACCCGGCAACGTTTCTGGGGGTTTTTTTTTCTAGCAGTTGGCGGTAACTTAAAAATAAAATGTCTGGACTCAGCTTGCACCGTTGTTGGAACTTGTCCATCTCCATAAATTGTTAAAGAAATTATTTTCAATTGAAATTGGAGAAAGGTGATTTTCCCTGGATTATTTTTTTTAAAAAGTAAAAATGAGTTGTGGGTTGCTATTTGCATCAGATATATAGCCACCTTTTTATACCATGCTTTGGTTTTTCGTAAAATAAGATACGGCTGCATAAGCTGATCAGCCAAATCAACACCACCCATGTACTTATTATACGCCCTGATGCAAACCGGTTTGGACTCTACTTTGCCCCGGACAGAGACGTCGGACATGCGTTCATCATGGATGGTGGTGAGCATTTGGACATCCTTCTTGTCCCTAAATTTTAGTGCAAGCACCTCAGCTTTCCGAAGTGCTTTACATTCGCCTTTTTTTAATTTTGCATCTATGAGAGATCGTGGAAAATCTTTGGAATTTTTTCTGGCAGTGCCGCAGGCCAGTGTCTGTAAAGCATAAAGGGTTTTAAATAGACGGACACTACTATAAAAATTATCCACATAAAGGTGGTAACCTTTATTAAACAAGGGGTTTAGTAGGTCCCATACAAGTTTCCCACTTGTCCCCAGGGAGTCAGGACAGTCAGGAGGGTCCAGTTGACCATCTTTCCCCTCATATACACGAAAGGCAAATGTGTATCCGCTTTCGCTCTCACACAGTTTGTACAGTTTAATGCCATACCTAGAGCGCTTTGAGGGGATGTATTGTCTGAACCCTAATCTCCCTTTGTATTTCATTAGAGATTCATCTATGGATAAATTTTGTTGGGGGGTATAAACATCCGAAAATTTGTCCTGAAAATGGTCTAGCAGTGGGCGTATTTTATAAAGCCTATCGTATTGGGGGTGATCTCTAGGGTGACAGAGGGTATTGTCACTGAAATGTAAAAATCTCAGCAGTAACTCGTATCTGGCTCTAGGCATGGTTTGGGAGAATACTGGACTCGACATTATTGGGTTGGTGCTCCAGTATGAGCGAATCGATGGCTTTTTTATAATCCCCATGAGCGATGTGAGAGCCCAGAATTTTTTAAGCTCTGGGACATCTGTGGGATGCCAGTCATGCTCCCTGGCTGTATAGCTACCTGGATTGTTGTCAATAAATTGGGTAGCATACAAGTTAGTCTGGGAAGCAATCTCCTCCCAGATGGTATCCCCTAAAAATAGTTCTACATACTGCATTGGGGAGAAGCCATCCACATTAACATTAATGCCTGCGTTGGCACTAAAAGGGGGGACGTTGGGCTCGGCTAACTGTGGAGGTACCCAGTCCTCCTCCACATTTGGCATAGCAGAGGAAGCACAGCTTCTTTCTTCAGCCGGCTCACACACAGATGACATGTCGTCTTGACTAGACATGTCAGAAAACTGACCTGGGTCAAAATCTGACGCAGTGTCAGTGGCGTCAGAGTCTGACGCCAAGAAGGCATATGCCTCCTGCAAGTTATACATACGCTGCATGTTTTACACACGACTAAAACAAATTACAAACACACAAATTTTTTTTTATACTTTTTTTTTTTTTTTTTTTTTACTAAAACAGACTAAACAGCAATCCCTAAACTAACTCCTGTCACAAAAATCTAATGGAGATTTGGGGGAAGGAAACTGACTGACTACGACAGACTACGACAGACTACGACAGACTACGACAGACTAAGACAGACTAAAACAGACTAAAACAGACTAAAACAGACTAAGACAGACTAAGACAGACTAAGACAAATATTTTTAAAACAAATTTAACCCTTTAAGGGCAAAAAAAAAAAAGACAGACAGTACAAATGCACTGCTGAAACAGATCTGGCAGGGAAGGGGTTAAAATGGATTTTGAATTCACTGCTGATACTTTTTACAACTCTCTGGAACACTCTGCTGCAACAAACTATCACGATCTCTGTCTCTCTCTCCTCACAAAACGCTACAGAGGAGAGAGGGGCAGAGATCACTGTCAAAGTGAGTGTTTGTAACACCCACTTTGACAGCAGCCAATTGTGAGCGATCGCGGATCGCTCACACACCGTAATTGGATGTTACTATCTGCCTGGGATGTCTGGCAGATAGTTACATCATAGTACGGGCAAGAGCGATCTTTGATCGCTTCCTGCAGCCCGTTTTCCGCTATGACGGTTCAGGACCGTCAGCGGTCCAAACGCACGTTTTACCGCTGACGGTCCTGAACCGTCCGCGGTCGTGAAAGGGTTAAAGCAAAATGTGAAGCCTCCAGTCATGTGAATGGAGCAGTCTTTCATTACAGTAACTTGAAATGTATTCAGTACAAAATGGCAAATCAAGCATCCACATCTATGCTATGTTATATAAGTCATAGACAGCTTGACTATGGCTAGACATTTAGAATGGCATCGTCATTTTAGCAATGCACAGCATGAACTTCTGCTCACAATGGAATATGCAAAATGATACTACTAGGTTAAAGGGACACTTGGGACCTCTAAACCACTTTAGCTAACAGAAGTGCTTTATGTGTGAAGAGTGTGCCCCATTTTTTCCATATTACAAAATAAGTGCAGTTTTCATTAGCACTTTTATTCAAACAGACAACAGGTCCTGTTAATTCCTGGTTTGGTTAGCTTAGTGGGGCTAAGCTCAAGAGGCAGCAATTTCTTAGAGCACCTGCCTTGTAAGACTTCTCATTGAGCTGCATTCGGAGGTCTGTGATTGACAGTCACAGAAAGTCTGGGCAGGGTTAGAAGAGGAGGGCTTGAACAGGAAGCAGACAAGATCTACAGAACAAGCTGTTTTCAGAACTATCCCCAATAAAAAAAATGCATAAATGCATGCAAGTTTTCATTTTGGGTATATCCACTAAACAGTGATTTTATTGTTTTCATTTGGGCAGAGGCATGTTCCTTTAAGTTTAGGGTTAAGGGGAGGGTAATGTAGCCCCATGTAGCAAAAGCGCAGCTTAGTGGAAAGGGGCCTTGACTGGGGTTAGGAGGCGGGCATGGGAGGAAGCTAGTGGGATTGGTTGATGGAGGATTGGATTGGTTGTCCCACCCTCCCTCTCTGGGTTTCCCGTTTTGTCACAGCGGCGGGATAGGGAGCTCTAGGAGAAAAAATAGGCTCCCCATTAGGAAGGTTATGTTAATGATTATTGGTATGTTTGGTAGGTTTCGAGTCCTGTCAGTGGCTCAGAACCTGGTGGGGTTGGGGTATCCGGGTATACCCCTTCCATGCTTAATTTATAATAATTGGTTGGCTCTTTAAGTGATGTTTATGTTGGTATAATGTAATAAATATAGGCTCATTAAGAAGCCTTTGAGGGGGCGGGGCCGGGCCGCCGAGCAGAGCGGTCGCAGGGACCATCAGCTCCTGCATATGATGCCTGGAAATACATAATCTGACCACTCATACCACCCAAACCTGCAACCATCGATGGGTAAGGGCTGCCCGAACCGGGGAGAGGCTTGCTCTTAGAGTTTTAGTCCCCCGGAGGGGAGATCTCAGCTGCACCAGGCGGGACCTTTCCTGGCGGTGAGTGGAGTGGACGGCCGCCGCTCCACTATCCCGCCCGACGGAGCCCGAAAACCTCCTCTGTGCGGACCCGGACCCGGCCCCGGTCCCCCCCCCCTTCTGGGCCGGGGGGGTGATCCCGGCCCTCACGCCACAGTCAAAGCTGGAACTTGCCTGACCGCTGCGAAGGCCCAAAGCCTGAAGCCAAGATGGCGACGGCCACGAGTAAAAGAATCAACTCACAGTGCCAGAAACAGCCCGCCGCACCTCACATCCTAACAAATGAGTACCAACAGAGGCAGGGGGATGACAGGGCTGCACCTCAAAGACCGCTGCCAGTGCCGTCCCATGGGGGATCCACCTTCCCTACTGCCCACCTGTGAGTTGCTGGATAACTCCTAAACGGCAATGAAGCCTTACCTAAAATGGCGGCTGCCACATGCATGGTCGACAGCAGGGAGCAAGAGGGTTATACCACTGAGCCACTGGGCTCAACAAGGTCCCAGCAGACTTTTAAAGAAACCTGACATGCCTGAGTTTGACTGCTACAACTTCATGGGAACAAGCCCAGCACTTACCAACCGGGATCCCTCAAGCAACATCAGCTGCGGTACTGCGAAGACCGAGACGCCTACTACAGGGCATGACCCATCTTAAACTCCTCATCCTGAATTCGGCAATGAAACCGCAAATGGCATCGCAGCCTCTACCAAGCCTCCTGCCCCGCATCATCTGGAAACCACTCTGGTTAATGATGGGACTATCCTGTTTGCTGATGGACACACCGAAACAGGACTGTGCTATAATTACGGAGGGCATCGATTGCCTCCTGCAAACCTGCTGTCGCACACATCCAAGCCCATAGGAGCAATGCATTAGTTCAGTTTCTGTTATTTTATTTTGTTGATAAGCCATATGCTCCTATTAGTCTCCTGTTGCTATGGGCACTTTGGGTCCCCCGGATGGGTGATACTTCTTCTAGCATGTCTGAAAGCATGGTTAAAACCACGAGTACAATGGATAGGCATTCAGAGCGTTAGCCTACCATTATATGCTTGCCTTCTCTCAGTTAGTAATTAATTGCACTGTACCCTCCTAGCATGTTACACTATACCTTAAGCGCCAACAGAGCATGTTGACTACTTCATCTCCCACTATGTCTCTGAGTATGTATAGCTAAGTACCTCTCTTTTAATCGCTAATTTAGAACCTTAACGACAGCGCTGCTTTTATGGTTTGCTCTATGTCTCTAAGCTACCCGAATCTTAAAGATAGCGTAACAAGCAACCATTTCATCACTGCATAAGCAGACAAGTGAGATGTAACACTATCGAGTCAATTATTAGAATTCAACTAAACGTAAACGTAGAATGCAACTAAACGTAAACCTAAACTACTGTAATATTATAAAAATGTGCCTATGTACCGAATGCCATGACATGTAATACCAATGTTTGTTTATTATACTGGATGTCGCTGTTGTGGCGTATACCGGCTATTTGTTTAATCTGTGCACACCCAAAATAAAGAATTAAAAAAAAAAAAAAAAAAAAAAAAGAAGCCTTTGAATCTGTGCGTACTTATGAGGCCTGTGGAGGCACTGGACGTGCTAAAAAATGCTGGTCTAAGGTCTATGGGGTAGAAGGCAGGTGCGTTCAAGTAGAGACTTGTTTTAGCTCAGGAGAGCTAATGGAAGGAGGAAGCAAACCTCCCTGGCTGTTTCAGGGAGGTGTTTCATAATTTAATTATAAAAGTGCAGAGTTCTCCTAATAATCAGTACTTTCATAAACTGGGATTAAAATAGTATACTTCTCACCCACAGAGCACTTAAGGAAGTGCAGTGCTTTATTGGTGTTGTGAGGTCCTTTAATGGTGATATTAGTTTAGGGCACAATTAGGATTATAGGGTCTGTAGCATTTGGTGTAGGTAGCGTAAAGGGCTTTTAGTTATAAGGCTTTTAGAGATGGGTATATACAGAATGAGGATACAGTTGTGGATCTACAAAAAACAAATTAAAATAATAGTGCAATACTGTATAAAAAAGTATAAGTGCGCTGTGTAGAAAATAACTCACAGGATTGAAGAATGATTAGCGCCCAAGGGTGCCTCCCCTGATATAGTTGGGGGGCGTAAACACTGCTCCTGCTCCAAGGAAGGCGAAATACAACTCAGGATGTGGAGTAAAAAAAGGTTTCTTCTTTATTTAAAAGAATTAAAAGTATAAGTATACAAATAAGTTGTTATGGTACTAGGTCCTACGCGTTTCGTCAGGATGGACTTCCTCAGGGACCTCCTGGTATACAGATACGTAACAACAATAAAACAAATACAAATGAACAATGAAAACCCTCCCCCGTATTCCTTTCTATTATACTGAAAGTTGTTCCTCCTCATTGGTGCTTCTCTGGGCGTCTGTTCTTTAATGCAGCTGTCTGTAATAGAATTTCCCGGATTTCGCAGATTTTGTGATGTCCCTTACGTTTTTTGGCAGTTGCGCGACGACACTTACGGTTCTGCGGTTCATTCCTATAATCAAAGTGGGCGTGTGCGTTTTAGAGATGGGTGCTTAGGTTAAACAAAGAGTGACGGATAGGCATTACCTACCTGTCAAGTCACTTTGGACCATGATTTCATTTACAGTCCACGGCATCTTGAAGTTCCCCCTAACCCTAACTCCTCATCTTGAAACCTCTGTCAAAAAGAAACACCTCCTAACCCTAAACAAATAATAATCCTAACTCTAACTATCCCTTAAACTATTACAAGGGGTACATGGCTGTATCCCACATTATCACAACACCAGTTACATCAGTGTTTCCAGAATTTTAATTATGCCCACCATTATAAAAAATTGTATAATTATGCCACTTTTCTTATTGTAAGCTTATTTGGGCAGGGCCCTCTTCACCTACTGCCCCATATGTGAAATGTGTTTTGTCAGAATAACTTTTTTACAGTGCTGTAGAACATGTTGGTGCTATGCAATTAATTGTAATTGTAATTATTTCCACAGCTTTTAAATGTATTCGCATTACAGTTTGGCTATAGTAATGGCAACTTTCTTTACGCATTTCCAAGCTGACAATTCTTCTATAACACAGGTAGAAGAAGCAGTGAAATACGTTTTTTTTTCCATTTCATGGAACTATCATACTTAGCAGAATTCACAAATATCTGATGGATCCTCCACAATCGGATAAAAGTCATTGTACAATGATATTTTGCTTGCCCATATTCCAGCAGAAAACGTGTAGTCTTACCGGTATATCAATTTCATTTTATGACATTTTTATTTATAGTAATTTCCAGTAGGTAAATATCTCTTTGCCAGCAAAACCATGGAACGTATGGCATGGTTAACATAGGTTTAATAATCAATTCTAGGGTAGGTAAGTTACGCAATAGAGTTGTTTTTCTTTTTTTTGTACAGTGTTACAAAAATATCAGGTAGCACACAGTTGGTTCACACTGTTGAAATCTAACAATGATAGTAAGAAAAACTCTAGTACATAAATAAGACAAAAACATCAAAGAACATATTGTGATTTGATAATTACTGCGGTGATATTACAAATATGCCCATTGTAAGAAAGGTCACAGGTAACAGTATACACATTAGAATGTGTCTCCATACAGTTTTTGATTGCTTTAAGTCAAGAAGATCCTTTGTACGGTAGGTTGAATGAAATGGAGGGGTGGAGTCTGGGGGCTCCAGCTGCAAGGTTGTTTCAGTGTAGTTTATTCATGGTTAGCCTGATCTCTTCCATCACTTGAATGGTCTCTACCTTGACTATCCATTCCCATAGGGATGGTGAAGAAATAGATCTCAAATGTAGGGGGATCTTTACTTTAGCTGCATTTAGAAGGTGGAGGTTTATGGATGTGGTATATAGCCAAATAGAGTGATAGGATTGTTTCTATATTTTTAGGTACCATATGTTGGTTATTGAGTTCATAGGCCAGGATATGAGGTCCCAGTAAGAGGCATTTTTTTTGGCAAGAGCACCAGAGGTGGTGTGAGGAACTGACTCTGCTGGGTTTCGAACCCTGGTTTACATGCTGCTAAACCTTTTCCTTACCACTACACCAGCCTGCCTTTTGCAAATGTATCTGAGATCTGGTAACCTTGACTCTATAAGCATTGGTATCAGTGACAAGTCTCTTCAGCTGTGTCTGGTCATGTGTCTGGTTCTTGGCCTATAAAAGCCACTTCCTGTCTCTGTACCTTTGCCAGATTATTGTGGTTCCTGTACTCTCTAATCAAGCTTGTTCCTGTTTCTCCTACCTGTTGCTGATTTTGGACCGTTTTGACTTTGCTGCTTCTCCTTCCCACTGACCTCGGCTTGCCTCACTAATAAAGAGAACGTATAACCAGACCTTAGAATTATTTACCGTATATACCGACCCGAATATAAGCCGAGGCCCCTAATTTTACCCCCAAAAAATGGGAAAACTTATTGACTCGAGTATAAGACTAGGGTGGGAAATGCAGCAGCTGCTGGTAAATTTCTAAATAAAATTAGATCCTTAAAAAATTATATTAATTGAATATTTATTTACAGTGTGTGTATATAATGAGTGCAGTGTGTATATGAGTGCAGTGTGTGTATATGAGTGCAGTGTGTGTATATGAATGCAGTGTGTGTATATGAATGCAGTGTGTGTGTATGAGAATGCTGTGTGTATGAATGCAGTGTGTGTGTGTGTATGAGTGCAGTGTGTGTGTGTATGAGTGCAGTGTGTGTGTGTATGAGTGCAGTGTGTGTGTATGAGTGCAGTGTGCATGTATGAATGCAGTGTGCGTGTATGAATGCAGTGTGCGTGTATGAATGCAGTGTGCGTGTATGAATGCAGTGTGTGTGTGTATGAATGCAGTGTGTGTGTGTATGAATGCTGTGTGTATGAGTGCAGTGTGTGTGTATGAATGCAGTGTGTGTGTATGAATGCAGTGTGTGTGTATGAGTGCAGTGTGTGTGTATGAGTGCAGTGTGCGTGTATGAGTGCAGTGTGCGTGTATGAGTGCAGTGTGCGTGTATGAATGCAGTGTGTGTGCATGAATGCAGTGTGTGTGTGTATGAGTGCAGTGTGTATGAATGCTGTGTGTATGAGTGCAGTGTGTGTGTATGAGAATGCAGTGTGTGTGTATGAATGCAGTGTGTGTGCATGAGTGCAGTGTGTGTATGTGTGTGTGTAATGCAGAGTGTGATGCAGAGCCTTGGTGGGGGGTGGGCATTTTTATTTTTTAATTATTATTTTAATATTTTTTTGTTTCATTAAATTTTTTTACTATTATTTTTTTATTTTATTATTATTTTTTATTTTATTGTTATTTTTATTATTTTTTTTTATTATTATTATTAATATATATAAATTTTTTCGTCCCCCCTCCCTGCTTGCTAGCTGGCCAGGGAGGGGGGCTCTCCTTCCCTGGTGGTCCAGTGGATGGGCACTGTGTAGGAGGGGGCTGTGGGGGCTGCTGAGAGATGTTACTTACCTTTCCTGCAGCTCCTGTCAGCTCTCTCCTCCTCCGCCGGTCCGTTCAGCACCTTGGTCAGCTCCCAGTGTAAATCTCGCGAGAGCCGCGGCTCTCGCGAGATTTACACTGTGAGCTGACAGAAGAGCTGAACGGACCGGCGGAGGAGGAGAGAGCTGACAGGAGCTGCAGGAAAGGTAAGTAACATCTCTTTGCAGCCCCCACAGCCCCTGTCTGTATTATGGCAATGCAAATTGCCATAATACAGACAATTGACTCGAGTATAAGCCGAGTTGGGGTTTTTCAGCACAAAAAATGTGCTGAAAAACTCGGCTTATACTCGAGTATATACGGTACATTTAAAAATATCGGGAAGTATTTGTCAGGATTACTGTATGATCCAGCACGTAGAAATGTATAGCACGGATGACAAATAAGTAACGTATTACCGGTCCTTAGAATGGCCGGATTTAACGTACATAGAATAGTCAAAATACTAGCCGAGGTCAGGGAACACAGAAAAGGACACAGCGATGAGGAAAGCCAGGAGTCAGGATACCAGAATATAGAGAAGTCAATAAACAAAGCCAAAGTAAAAAAACCAGGTAGAAAACTATAAACAGGAACGCGCTCTCGGACAACCACAAGGGAAACCACGACAGGGCACTGAGCATGATAAGAACTGATAGGCTGTAACCGGCCTTTGACCCCAAAGTCAGTTACCAGGTTTCATTTGCATAATTTCTGCTCAGCATTAACCCTTCTGTGGATTAGGTTGCTGTTTGGCACAACTTTTCCTGTGTGGACAGTAAATGTCATTAACCACATTTTATAAGCGGATTAATACGTGACAGTATTACTTTACAGTAGTGGATGCATGGAATAGCCTTCCAGCTGAAGTAGTAGAGGTTAACACAGTGAAGGAGTTTAAGCATGCATGGGATAGGCATAAGGTTATCCTAGCTATAAGATAAGGCTAGGGGCTAATGAAAGAGTATTTAGAAAATTGGGCAGACTAGATGGGCTGAATGGTTCTTATCTGCCGTCACATATTACTGCATTCATTATACATGTTAACAGCAGTAATGATGGTGCAAAATTCCGAATGGAATACATACCACAGATAGATAGTGGGGCAATAATTGATATAAATTACATAGCAGGGTTGGCCTAGTGAATCATAGCTACTGAGAGATATTTAAATAATGCCTATGTGGTGAGATTACTGGATGGGTCTTATTTTTCTTGATACAGATTTTAATTGGAAAAAAACATTTGAAGATTGAATACAGGGTCCTTATGTGAAACCCCCAGAACTATACTGCTTTCCTGACTCTATTGTCTTGGTTCATGCTGCCAGTAGTGTCTGAATTCCTGATTATGTTTCTATTACACCTGAGCCAGTGTTCCGTGCAGCCCAGAACAATATCTGGAATGCTTGTTGTCCACATTCCTGTGGGATACTGTGAACACAGATGAACAACTGAGCAGTCAGCCAGATAAGAATAAGAACGAAAGTCAATAATATTCATACCTAGTCATACGTTTATTTGTTATCCTATGTCAGATCAGTAAAGAATACTGAGCAAACCAACATTTTCCTTAGATATTTTTTAATGCGGCTCTCTAATCCCTGTGTCTCTTAGTAGAGTCAAGGACTGTTAAATCGTGGTACTAGCTATGTGACATATAAATACCGACCAAGAGATAAATACAGTGTTAAATTATATTCTGACACAAGACCACAAGACAGCAACCCACACCGGGTTTTATTTCACAAGCTCAACTAAGCTGTCTTTGCTAGCCTAAAATGTCCCATATCACCATGTCAGAGTACGCTGTTTATATTGCATAGAATAGTCTTCATTTCAGCCCATAACTATGTGTATATCACACAATGACAATTTACTGACACATGGAGGATTAAAAAAAAAAAAACCTCTTTGCAGAGAAAACATTTAAAAAAAAAAAAAAAAAGCTAAAAGGGAAAGGTCATCTCTCCTGGGACACTGTAACTCAGCAGAAGGTGTGACCTGTAAGACCACTGTTGCCATGTGTCCTACTGTAACCATGACAACCCTGGGCCCAACAGCAGCTGTTGGATATTGATTCACATAGATAGTATGTATGGCTTCTTGAGAGAAAGACAGAGAAAAAAAAAAATCCCAAAAAACAAAATGACTCTATACAGAAATCTGATGCGAAATATCTGAAAGAAAGGGGGGAAAAAAACCACTATATATTTTCTCCATATGAAGAAATTGTTTCAAAAAGAGAAGAAAACAACAGATTATTTATATAACATTTAAAAATGCTAGAATATTTGGAGCAGACGCACATGTAAGAACAATAATGTACTTCAATATATGAAGTGAAAGTATATTACAATAATGCTTCATTATTAATCGGCTGTGCACTTTATATACATAATTAATGGCAAATTAAAATGAAACCAGATTTCTTCAAGAATACTGCATCTCAGTCATACGCTTTGTCTTACAATTCGCCTTTTTTGAAGTATGTTCCTTTATTCTCAATTAAAAGCAAGGATTATTCAAATGTATTTGCTGGATGTAAAAAAATGTTACCTCACAATTTTACTTTCTATTAAATATGCAGGTAATCATAAGCTAGTGTGTATTAAAAAAAAAAACCTGTTGCCCTTTGAAAATGTCAAGTATCTCAAACAAGCACAAATATTTTAGAAATTGATAAAACGATACACAATGATGTCTATGAATAAAAATATATTGTTTTTAATTTGGAATATTTGATGTGCCTTCCTCTAAATGTCTCCCCTAAATGAATTCCTTTTTTAATACATCTTGAAATCAATATCCTTATAAGCTTCAGCTGTCATTGTTAAAATCTATTTCATCAGTCTGTCTATCTACTTTAGGGATGGCCAATCCTGTCTGTCCAGCTGTTATTGGGTAAGAGACATTTCTTATATTGCTCTGTGAACTCTTCGCTGGCAAATGTATCCAAAATTTCCAAATTAAACAATACAAAAAGTAATTTTTGTATTGAAATTACAGGAAAATTAAGTTTAGTTATTCTGTATAATATTTCGGATTCATTAAGCTTTGCCCCAAATAGGGCTATATTATCCTTTACCCTGTTTTCATCAAATCAGCGATGTATTATTATTTTTTTAAGTGCAACTCATCTATGTTGTTCCCAGAATGTGTTTATTATGACATATTTACATTTTTAATTTCGTAAGTGTTATTCTCATTAGTGATGTCCCGAACTGTTTGCTGGCGAATAGTTCCTGGCGAACATCGCTTGTTCGCATTCGCCACGGATGGCGAACACATGCGCTGTTCGGTCTGCCCGCTATTCGTCATCATTGAGTAAACTTTGACCCTGTATCTCACAGTCAGCAGACACATTCCAGTCAATCAGCAGCAGACCCTCCCTCCCAGACCCTCCCACCTCCTGGACAGCATCCATTTTACATTCATTGTGAAGCTGCATTCTTAGTGAGAGGAGGGACAGTGTAGCTGCTGCTGATTTGATAGGGAAATTGATAGCTAGGCTAGTGTATTAAGTGTCCACTACAGTCCTGAAGGACTCATCTGATCTCTGCTGTAAGGACAGCACCCCAAAAAGCCCTTTTTAGGGCTAGAACATCAGTCTGCTTTTTTTTTGTGTAATGTAATTGCAGTTGCCTGACTGCCAGCCTGTGTGTCAGGCTCACAGCATATACTGTGCCCACTTGCCCAGTGCCACCACTCACTCACTGGTGTCACAATAGCTTGCATTTAAAAAAACAAAAAACTTTTTTTGACTGTAATATAATGGCAGTCAGTTTCCTTCACTAGTGTGCGTTTCAGGGCCTGCCCAGTGCCACCACTCACTCACTGGTGTCCCAATAGCTTGCATTTAAAAAAAAACAAAAAACTTTTTTGACTGTAATATAATAGCAGTCAGTTTCCTTCACTAGTGTGCGTTTCAGGGCCTGCCCAGTGCCACCACTCACTCACATCTGGTGTCCCAATAGCTTGCATTTAAAAAAAACAAACTTTTTGACTGTAATATAATAGCAGTCAGTTTCCTTCACGCGTGTGCGTTTCAGGGCCTGCCAGGGCACAGTGTCACACCATTGCAACTCATATCTGGTGTACACAGTAGTGTACATTTAAAAAAAAATAAAATAAAATTTGACTGTAATAGATTGAATAGCAGTTAGTTGTCTGCCAGTGTGTGTGTCAGGCTCACAGCGTATACTGTGCCCACTCGCCCAGTGCCACCACTCATATCTGGTGTCACAATAGCTTGCAATTAAAAAAAACTAAACTTTTTGGACTGTAATATAATAGCAGTCAGTTTCCTTCACGAGTGTGCGTTTCAGGGCCTGCACAGTGCCACCACTCACTCATATCTGGTGTCCCAATAGCTTGCATTTAAAAAAAACTAAACTTTTTTGACTGTAATATAATAGCAGTCAGTTTCCTTCACGCGTGTGCGTTTCAGGTCCTGCCAGGGCACAGTGTCACACCAGTGCAATTCATATCTGGTGTAACAGTAGTGAACGTTTAAAAAAAACAAATACAATTTTGACTGTAATAGATTGAATAGCAGTTAGCTGTCTGCCAGCGTGTGTCAGGCTCACAGCGTATACTGTGCCCACTTGCCCATTGCCACCACTCATATCTGGTGTCACAATAGCTTGCATTTAACAAGAAAAACCTTTTTTGAATGTAATATAATAGCAGTCAGTTTCCTTCACGCGTGTGCGTTTCAGGGCCTGCCAGGGCACAGTGTCACACCATTGCAACTCATATCTGGTGTACACAGTAGTGTACATTTTTTTTAAAAAAAAATACAATTTTGACTGTACTAGATTGAATAGCAGTTAGTTGTCTGCCAGTGTGTGTGTCAGGCTCACAGCGTATACTGTGCCCACTCGCCCAGTGCCACCACTCATATCTGGTGTCACAATAGCTTGCAATTAAAAAAAACTAAACTTTTTGGACTTAATAATAGCAGTCAGTTTCCTTCACTAATGTGCGTTTCAGGGCCTGCCCAGTGCCACCACTCACTCACTGGTGTCCCAATAGCTCGAGAAAAAAATGACAGGCAGAGGCAGGCCACCCCGCAGGGGCCGTCGAGGTCGTGGTGCTGTGATTACCTTTGGCCCTAGAATAATGCCCAGTGTTCAGAGGCCACGTACCCTGAACTTGAAAAGTTCTGAGGACATAGTTGACTGGCTAACACAGGACACCCAATCTTCTACAGCTTCCGCTCGGAACCTTGACGCACCATCCTCCTCCAGCTTAGCTTCGGGCACCTCTCAAGTTACAACTCGCCCGCCTGCCGCCACCACCAACACTAGCACCACAGCCGCTTCACTTCTGTCAGAGGAGTTATTTACACATCAGTTGGAATAAATGAGTGATGCACAACCATTATTGCCAGAGGATGTAGATAACAGGGACATGTCTCAGTCAGGCAGCATTACACACGTACGGTGTGATGATGATGATGTTGTACCTGCTGCTGCTGCTTCCTTTGCTGAGTTGTCAGATGCAAGTGAAGCGGTTGATGATGACGATGCGTCCGTGGATGTCACGTGGGTGCCCGCTAGAAGAGAAGAAGAACAGCGGGAAAGTTCAGATGGGGAGACAGAGAGGAGGAGGAGGAGACGAGTTGGAAGCAGAGGGAGGTCGTTGCAAGGAGCTAGTGGCACAGTCAGACAGCATGCATCGGCACCCGGGGTCAGCCAGACAGCACGCCAATCAACGCATGCTGTTGCCACCACTAGAATGCCGTCATTGCAGAGTTCAGCAGTGTGGCATTTTTTTTGTGTGTCTGCCTCTGACAACAGCGATGCCATTTGCAGCCTGTGCCAAAAGAAACTGAGTCGTGGGAAGTCCAACACCCACCTGGGTACAACTGCTTTGCGAAGGCACATGATCGCAATTCACAAACGCCTATGGGATCAACACATGCGTACAAGCAGCACACAAACTCAAAGCCGCCATCCTCCTCCTGGTCCAGCATCTTCAGCCACGTTAACCACTGCTGTCCTCCTTGCCCCCTCTCAACCATCCGCCCTTCCATCTCTCGCCTTGAGCAGTTCCTGCTCATCTGCCCACAATCAGGTGTCTGTCAAGTACATGTTTGAGCATAAGAAGCCAATGTCACAAAGTCACCCCCTTGCCCGTCGTCTGACAGCTGGCTTGACTGAACTCTTAGCCCGCCAGCTTTTACCATACAAGCTGGTGGAGTCTGAGGCATTAAAAAAATTTGTAGCTATTGGGACACCGCAGTGGAAGGTACCCGGACAAAATTTCTTTGCACAAAAGGCAATCCCCAACCTGTACTCGATTGTGCAAAAGGAAGTAATGGCATGTCTGGCACACAGTGTTGGGGCAAGGGTCCATCTGACCACTGATACCTGGTCTGCAAAGCATGGTCAGGGCAGGTATATCACCTACACTGCGCATTGGGTAAACCTGCTGACGGCTGCCAAGCATGGAATGTGTGGCTCTGCAGAGGAGTTGGTGACACCTCCACGACTTGCAGGCAGGCCTGCTGCCACTCTACTCCTCCTACTCCATCCTCTTCTATAACCTCCTCGGCTGAGTCCTCTTCTGCTGCTGCTCCACATCAACGGCACCCCCCCAGCTCCCCAGGTACTGTTCCACATGCCGGATACGGCAGTGTCACACCGTCTTGGGGTTGACTTGCCTGAAAGCAGAGAGTCACACCGGACCACACCACACCAGCACTCCTGTCTGCCCTGAACGCACAGGTGGATCAGTGGCTGACTCCGCACCAACTGGAGATCAGCAAAGTAGTTTCTGACAACGGAAGAAATTTGTTGGCGGCATTGCATTTGGGCAAGTTGACACATGTGCCGTGCATGGCACATGTGTGTAATCTGATCGTACAACGCTTTGTGCATAAGTACCCAGGCTTACAGGACGTCCTTAAGCAGGCCAGGAAGGTGTGTGGCCATTTCAGGCGTTCCTACACGGCCATGGTGCACTTTTCCGATATCCAGCGGCGAAACAACATGCCAGTGAGGCGCTTGATTTGCGACAGCCCGACACGTTGGAATTCAACACTCCTAATGTTCGACCGCCTGCTCCAACAAGAAAAAGCCGTGTACGTATTTGTATGACCGGGTTTGTATGATGATTTGTATGACCGGGGTGCTAGGACAGCCTCTGCGAAGCTGGGAATTTTTTTGCCACGTTACTGGACGCTCATACGCAATGCCTGTAGGCTCTTACGTCCTTTTGAGGAGGTGACAAACCTAGTCAGTCGCACCGAAGGCACCATCAGTGACATCATACCATTTGTTTTCTTCCTGGAGCGTACCCTGCGAAGAGTGCTGGATCAGGCCATAGATGAGCGTGAAGAGGAAGAGTTGTGGTCACCATCACCACCAGAAACAGCCTTATCAGCATCGCTTGCTGGACCTGCGGCAACGCTGGAAGAGGATTGTGAGGAAGAGGAGTCAGAGGAGGAATGTGGCTTTGAGGAGGAGGAGGAAGACCAACCACAACAGGCATCCCAGGGTGCTCGTTGTCACCTATCTGGTACCCGTGGTGTTGTACGTGGCTGGGGGGAAGAACATACCTTCAGAGAGATCACTGAGGACGAGGAACAGGACATGAGTAGCTCGGCATCCAACCTTGTGCAAATGGGGTCTTTCATGCTGTTGTGCCTGTTGAGGGACCCTCGTATAAAAAGGCTGAAGGAGAACGACCTGTACTGGGTGTCCACGCTACTAGACCCCTGGTATAAGCAGAAAGTGCCTGAAATGTTACCTAATTACGGCAAGTCGAAAGGATGCAGCAGTTTCAAAATCAATTAAAAAGTATGCTTTACACAGCGTATAAGGGTGATGTCACAGCACAACGGGAATCTAACAGGGGAAGAGGTGAAAGTAATCCTCCTCCTCCCACGACCACGCTGGCAAGGACAGGACGCTTTACTGACGTGTTGTTGATGGAGGACATGCAGAGCTTTTTAAGTCCTACGCATCGCCACAGCCCTTTGGGGTCCACCCTCAGAGAACGACTCGACCGACAGGTAGCAGACTACCTCGCCTTAACTGCAGATATCGACACTCTGAGGAGCGATGAACCCCTTGACTACTGGGTGTGCAGGCTTGACCTGTGTCCTGAGCTATCCCAATTTGCGATAGAACTTCTGGCCTGCCCCGCTTCAAGTGTCCTGTCAGAAAGGACTTTCAGTGCAGCAGGAGGTATTGTCACTGAGAAGAGAAGTCGCCTTGGTCAAAAATGTCTAGATTACCTCACCTTTATTAAGATGAATGAGGGTTGGATCCCGAAGGGACTGACAGTGGGCGATACATTCGACTAAAAAAGGCCTGATGAGGGGGACGTAACAGGGTGTCGCGGCTGCCGGCCTGCCGGCCCGCCGCGTGATATTTAAATCCCTAGCTCACCCCAGTACCTTGCCCTGTCGTGGTTTCCTGTTCCTGGTTTCCTGAGAGTGCTTTATCATTGTGAATCTGATTTCCTGGTATCCTGATCTTGGCTTTTCCCTGGTTATTCTGAATTCTGGTTTCCCTGACTTGGCTTGTGTAAACGGTATTGTGTATTTTCTGGCATCCTTGACCTCGGCTTTCCCTTTGACCATTCTCTGTCTCTAGCGTATTAGTCCGGCCATCCTAAGGTCCGGTTTACGCTCTGTCCTTTTATTTTCCTTTTCTTGCCTATGCATATGTTTACATAGTTTTTGCGTGCTGGACCACACTAGTAGTCGGGACATTGGGATTAAACTGATAAGAATAGTACTACTTAACACACCACTCCTATCTGGTGGCACATTAGATTGCACGCGCAGTGCCCCAAATTTGAAGTAGGAGGACCGACCAAGCATCTTTTTCCATCTCCCGGTTCCTAAAATCGATGCCTTATATACACGTCCCCTGATAGGGGACGTAACAGGGATTAAACTGATAAGAATAGTACTACTTAATGATGTAGAATTATTAAAAATCTTTGTTGAACTTGTATTGAATTATTGCACTAACTCCATTTTAACTTCATACTGTGACAAATCCTCCATTTTGTCCTCATAACCTGACTTCTCCATTTTAAAACTACATTACATGACAGAATTTCCCAGCACATCTAACACAATGGACAAAGACTGTATTTTCTATAAAGACATGACTAACTCAGGAACTGCTGAATTTCCCCTAACTCGCAACATAGTATAAATTGAAGGCCATGAGAACACTGTAGTAATGAAATGTTCTATTCATAAGAGACCTTGCACCTGACCACAAGACCTGACATCACTGATCGTGTAAAATGACGCTCAAGCCCCCCTTTCCACCGAGTAAACCTCATGCTAAGGGAAATGGCGCTTGAGCCCCTTGTCCCCACCCGTGTCCAAACAATACCACCTCTCGGTGGGTGGACACATAGCTAACCACTTAGTTTTTGAGCCAATTAATTATATTGATAGGTGGACACTAATCCAGACATTTAACAATTAATCCAATTAATGATGTGTATTTACTGATATCTTGATAATCAATGATGACGCAAAATGCCTCTTAAAAGGGCCTGCGAGCCCGTTCTTGCTTCACTTGCCAATAAATTTCCTCGAAGTTATTTTAACCTGAACTCCGTGTGTCAGACTGAATTACTTCAGCGTATATACGCAATTCAATTTTCTTTAATTTGGACAGGAACAGATAGACATTTAAACATTTTGGTTTACTGCTAAAAAGTACCATAACAACTTTGGCGCCCAACGTGGGGCCCCGGGCTATGTCTGGCCGGTGAGCCGTCCTATGGAAGACACTGTTGGACGGAGGAATCCGGGGGGAAGGAAAGGAGATTGATCACCTCCAGGTACACGGTAGAGACTTCTGCAGAGCCACCGGTATGTTCCGGCCCCTTTGATTGACCCGTCCACGTGTCTGTGACTGCTTCCCGGGAGGACATCAAAGACAGGTAATATCTTGCCCGGGGTCTCGTTACTCACTTGTTTACCTGCATTTAGTCTATCTGTTGCCTGGGTGTGTTTGAATTGTTTGCCTGTTTCCCCTTTTTGGGATAAAGGGGGGGGGTGGACCTGCGGGGGTTTTGCCTGGGGTCCTCTGTTCGCCTGTTTGCTTGTTTACCCCTTTTGGGTTAAAGGGGGGTGGACCCGGGGGATTTGCCTGGAGTCCTGTTGCCTGTTTACTCCTTTTAGGAGCCACGTGGCTGTGGCTGTAGGGAAAAAGGGGGGTTGACCTGTGGAAGTTTTCCTGGGGGTCTTCTTTGCCTGTTTACCTCTTTTAGGAGCCTCGTGGCTGTGGCTGTATGGAAAAAGAGGAGTGTTGGAACTGTGGATTTTTTGTAGACTCATAATTTCCTGTGATCCTTCTTGTGTCACTTTGACAGCCTAGCTAGCTCCATTGTGCACGTAACTCTGCTTGCAGAGGGGTGGTAACCCACAGCTTCGAGCGCTGAGGCTGGTGGAATTCCAATTTTCTTTTATTTGTGGCGGGCGGATTCAAGCAGGCATTGCTTGTCTCCAGCACCACGTAGTAGTGAGACTTATGAGTGGGTTTCATAGGGGCACTACGGGAGTGAGGATAGAGGTGGCCACTGTTAGTGGACTGCTGTAACGAGGGAGGCTAGACAGGATTCGGGTCGGAGAGGATTGCTGTTTCCTGTGGCCACTGGTAGTGAGACTTGAGGAAGTCGTTCTCCGAGCGGGGACACTACGAGGTTGAGGGAGGTGACTTAGGTCACGCGAGTAAAGGAAATGTTTACTGTTGATTTTATTTGAACTGTGATGCATGCACTGTATTTCAATTGTATTGTTGTCTTGTTTGTTTAATTAGGAGTCATTCAAACTCCTGTGTCTGTCTCTAAGGATTTCTCCTTACCTTTTTACCTTCTCTACACTTCCTATATTATCACTCTATCCACTCCTATTTCTCTTGATAGAGAAGTGATTGGTCACACACTTCTCACCTCGCTCCAATCCGTGTCTACCACCCCGGGTAGGCGGATTCAGTGACTAGTCTACGTTTTGGGAAGACGCACTTGAGACCCACCCTTTCCTCGAGTGGCAGTCGAGCATTGTAGACGTTCTTGTTCCTTTTTCCTTTTCTTTCCCTTTATCTAGGACGCTGGTGTAGGGGGAGGGGGAATATGGGGCAGGAATTGAGTAAGCCCGGTAGGGGCTGGCTCGCATGTGATTTAGTTGAAGACAGAGAGGGAGAGGAAATGGTTAAAGGTGTTGAAAGAATTGCTAAAGTGTGTAAAATTGCTGTGCCTTCATGTGGTAGATTGCAGCCAGAAAGCTGGCGTAGATTACTGACCGAGAAGAAAGGCAAGCTCACAGATAACGATTTATTAAAGACTGCTGAAGCGTGGTACAGAGTAGCGAAGGCTATTCAGCAGGAAGGTTGGGTTGAGGAAGAAATAAATCACAAAGGTGTGAAATTGTTTGTGTATCATAATAACTGTGTTGCTGGGGTATTCCCTCAGCCAGCGCCCCAAAATGGCGCCCAGGGGATGTCTATTCCCAAGGTTCAGTCAGCAATAGGTGATAGCCAGCTGACTATGTTCCCCACTCCCAATCCTCCCGATGCCCATCCCATCACCTCCCCTGTCTGCCCGGTCCTGAATTCTGATGGATCTTTCTTTTCCCCTTCCCCGTCTCTAACATTCCCATCATCCTCATCCATCCCTACACTACCTTCTGTACCTAATCCTAACATTTCATCTGCCATTTCTTCTCTACACTCTCTCTCCGTTGATAACCCTACCCTCCCATCTGCATCCGCCCAGCTAACTACCCCCTCCTCCCTTGCTCCGGCTCCTCCTTCTACACCCACCCCTACCAATCCCTCTCCGTCCACTCCCGTACCCGCCCCCACCCCGGCCCAATATCCCACCTCTTTCCCAAATCCCCACCCAACTCTCCTGCCCTCCCCAGCCTGGCCATACCCTTTCCCATATCCCATGGCCCTGCCCTATCCAAATTATCCATACCCCCTTCCCCAAGCCACTCCCCAGGTTCCGGTCATGCCCAGTACGGCACAGTCTGCCCCGGATGTGCCCACATCCAACATGGCCGCCACTTCTTCCCTTAACCCCAATGCAGCTTCCTTTCACGCCCCCAATATGGCGGCCCCCAGTCATTCAGCACCCCTGATGCCGGTACTTCCCGGTGACTACTTATCCCAAGATTATGACCCACAAGCCACCCCCGCATCTGGGACTCCCTCCCATCCCCCGGTTCTGTCACCTCAAGCGGGCCCCTCACGTAGAAGAGCCCAGATCGTAGAAATAGAGGAGGAAGAGGATGACAGGGTATCCCAGGACTCATTGGAGGCTGCGGGAGCCTCAGCTCATCGTTCTATCGATGATCCTTTTGGACACAAGGGTCGGGGAGAACGGGCCCCTCCTAAATATGTTGCCTTTAACCCCACTCAAGCTAGTGCTTTAATGAAATCACTCCCTGACCCAGAAAAGCAGCCTATGCCTTTTTACCGAGGGATAGTTCAAATTCAAAAGACTTATTCCGCCGCATGGCGTGATTTACTGAGCATTTGTGCTATTAAAGCAGGGGATGCATATTGGCCCAGCATGGCCCGCCACCTCAGTACAGATCTGCTCTCCAGTGATGTTGATTACCCCTCCGGAGTAACTTTTTGCAACCAATTGAGAGAATGGGCTAAGGACAAACTTGCAGATCAGGCTGCTGGCCTTACTGATGTTATACAAGATAAAGGAGAATCAGTGGAAAGGTTTCATGCAAGACTGTATCAAATGTTTACAGATTTGGGGTTTGATCTTACTGATAAGATCCATTCACAAATGCTGTCTGGTGCATTTGTCCAAGGTGTTAAAGATTCCATACGCAAGGGAATCATTGCTGCACGCCCTGAATATAAGGTTGTTCCTCTGGATACTTTACTTTTAGTTGCTAGAGGTCTGGAATCTGCCCAGACCCCAAGAAGACCCACCTCAGCTCCTCTCATGGTGTCCCGCTCCACTCCTGTCCCAAAAGGCACCAAACCTGAGGATGGACATTGCTTTAATTGCGGGGCCAAGGGACACTTTAGAAGTGATTGCCCTGAACCCAAGAGGCTGCCCAAGCCTGCCCCGGCTCCCAAAGCCACTAAAACAGTTCCAATAGTTGAGGAACCAGATGATTAGGAAATTGGCAAGCCTGTGTCATTAACCCCTGTCATGGCAGTGTCTACAGGGGACAAGGGGGGGCCACTTGCTACAGTGACTTTACCTATTGAAGGCCAACCCACCACATTCCTTGTTGACACAGGTGCAGCCCGAAGTGTTCTGCGAGAACAAGACCTGCCAGACCCATCTTTTCTGTCAAATATTGATGTCTCTTGTGTTGGAGTGGATGGCCAGCCAAGACACAGTCCTTTAACAACTCCACTACGAGTTGGCACTAGCCTGCTTGCTCGTTTTGTGGTATCCTCCACATGCCCAATTAACCTGTTAGGCGCTGATGTCCTCTCACGCCTGCAGGCATCTATCACCTTCACTCCAGATGGACAAGTAGAAATGTCTACACCTCTATCTGAATCAGACACCTCAGCCTTGTGCTCCCTACCTCTGATGCTGCATTTAGAGGGACCCCGTGGGGAAGCAGTTGAACCGAGGTCCAATTTCCCAGAGGTATTAAAAACACAGGTGCCTGCTAAATTATGGTCCTCAGGCCCAGAGGACATAGGTCACCTAAATGTCCCACCTGTGGTGGTAAAGCTTATTCCGAGAGCTAAGTTACCAAGAAAACCACAATATCCTTTAAAACCAGCACAGGCTGCAGCCATTTCTATCCAAATCAAAGCACTCTTGGAGAAGGGTGCTCTAGTGAAATGTAAATCAGAATGTAATACTCCATTATTTCCTGTGAAGAAGAAAACTCCAAAAGGTGAGCCAGAGAAGTACAGGATGGTTCAAGATCTCCGTGCCGTCAATGAAGCAACTGTCCTGGACACCCCTCTTGTACCAAACCCTCACACTCTGCTCTCTGGAGTCCCACCATCTGCAAAGTATTTCACAGTCATTGACCTGGCTAATGCCTTTTTCAGTGTTCCACTGGATCCATCCTGCCAATACCTGTTTGCTTTCACCCATGAAATGCAACAGTATACCTGGACTGTCATGCCCCAAGGGGCACAAAATTCTCCAAGTCAATTTGCAAGAGCCATGTGCACCATCCTTGACCCATGGCAAGCTGAACACCCAGAAGTTGTTCTGCTCCAGTATGTGGATGATTTACTGCTCTGTGGAGATGATATACCCACTACTGAAAAGTGTTCAATTAGTCTTCTTTGCTATTTGGCAGAACAAGGATGCAAAGCTTCACTCCTCAAGCTGCAGTTCTGCCAACCTTCAGTAATTTTCCTTGGTCATTGCCTATCTCAAGGTACCAGACACCTTACTCGGGACCGAGTAAGGGCAGTACTGGATATCCCACCTCCAAGGACTTCTAAATCTCTTCATGCCTTCTTAGGCCTCATTTCCTACTGCAGAGCATGGATCCCAGAAGCCTCTCTGCTTATGCAACCTCTCTATGATGCACTCAAGTCAGACCCATTCTGCCTGACCAATGAAGCTCTGGATAATTTCAAATCTCTTAAACGTGCCATAGCTTCTGCTCCTGCCTTGGGTCTACCAGACTATACCAAACCTTTCAAATTATTTGTCTCTGAAAGACAAGGCCATGCTACAGGAGTTCTTACCCAAACTAATGACTTAAGAGGCCGCCAGAGGCCTATTGGATATTTCTCATGTCAACTGGACATTGTGGCCAGAGGGACCCCTTCCTGCCTTCGGGCTGTTTTTGCTGCAAGAGAACTCATTGAAAGAACCGCAGACCTAGTCCTTGGCCACCCTCTGGTTGTTTTGGCCCCTCATGACATCTCTGCCATTATCAACCAAGTCCAGCTCAAGCACGTGTCTCCAGCCAGACACCTGCGCCTACAATGTCATCTTCTTCTGCCTGACAACATTTCCATACAAAGATGTCAAGTTCTTAATCCATCCACTCTTCTTCCACTCCCTGAGGGGGGTATCTACTATGGATTTGTCACGGATGAAACCTACATCTATCTTCTCTGTGGATGTATCAAGAAAATAATGCATCCACATTTAACATTTTACGAAGACAAGACACCTCTCTGTGAAGGCCCGGATTATGCCTTCTGTACCATGTGGTACAAGCCAAACATTACTCCTGAACCTTGCTACGAAGATGAGCTTTACCACTGGATTGATGTGAAGCTCACTGCTCAAGATTTCTATTGTGACTCTGAAGGCAATAGCATGGTCCTGATCCAACTACCTCCAGAACTCAATTACCTGTACCGTCATTGGGATACTGCTATTCCACATATTCCTGTTACCAAGTTGAAAACGAGGTCATGGAATGATCTTGGGCCCATGGCAAAGTTATGGGCCACCATGGATGAAACACAGCTACAGGAAAATGGTATTGCCAAATACCCAACAACTGATCTCCTTGAAGCATGGCCACGCCAT
Source organism: Pelobates fuscus (assembly GCF_036172605.1). NCBI lineage: Eukaryota > Metazoa > Chordata > Amphibia > Anura > Pelobatidae > Pelobates > Pelobates fuscus. The sequence continues at coordinate 77,875,917 of NC_086324.1, forward strand.
TTCCTGGAAAAGGAATTTCAAGATCTGGTCATAGTGAATGATTATGACCCAGAAACACCTCATGACTGTTTTGAACAGATGAAAATGGAGACAGTGCACTTACCAACTGTGCATGAGAATCCATTACCAGATCCAGATTTTACCCTGTTTGTGGACGGTTCAAGGTATGCTGATGAAGAAGGAAAATACCATACAGGGTATGCCGTAACCACAACAGATGAAGTTATCAAATCATCATCTTTACCGCCAGCAATGTCTGCACAAGAAGCTGAATTACAAGCCCTGACTTCAGCATGCAAAATTTCCGAAGGAAAACGTGCCAACATCTATACAGATTCAAGATATGCTCTGGGTGTGGCACATGACTTCGGCCTCATTTGGAAGACAAGAGGATTTCTTACCACCGCCGGTACACCAGTCAAACACAGCTCTGCAATTAAGGAACTAATGGATGCCCTCCTACTCCCTGAAGAAGTGGCCGTTTTGAAAGTCAAGGCACATGGGAAGTTGGATACAGATGAAGCAAAGGGCAACCATTTGGCTGACCAGGCCGCTAAGCAAGCAGCCAGAGATTTGCAGGAAGTGGATGAAGAAGTGTCCGGACAAGAAGAAGAAGTTCCTATTTTTGCTCTGCAAACCCTTCCTACTGATTTAAGAATTTTGCGAGAACAGCAAGCTGCAATTACCCCTGAAGAAATCCAGAAATGGAAGAAGAAAGGAGCTATCCTAAAAGACGGAATATATTACAACAACTTTAAATTCTGCCTTCCAAAAAATTTATATCCAGCAGTTGTCCAACGGGCACATGGGCCTGCACACCTGTCAAAAGACTTAATGGCCGCCCTCATACAAAAGTATTATGAAGCACCTGGAATCACAACATTGATCAACAGCTTCTGCAGGGCCTGTGTCATTTGTGCAAAATGCAATCCAGGAAAACCAATCAAAGTGCCTTCAAAACACCTGGCAAAACCCATGTACCCATTCCAGAGAATTCAAATTGACCATATCCAAATGCCCAAGAGTGGGCCTCATGAATATGCACTAGTAATAGTGGACATGTTCTCAGGCTGGCCAGAAGCCTACCCAGTGGCCAATATCACTGCAAAAACAACCGCAAGACGCCTACTTACAGATATTGTATGTAGATTTGGACTTCCAGAAGTCATTGAAAGTGATCAGGGCCCAGCTTTTACAGCAACAGTGACTAAAGAAATTTGGACTGCTCTGGGGGTGACCCTAGCCTTTCACACCCCTTACCACCCACAAAGTAGTGGTAAAGTAGAGCGCATGAACGGCACTTTAAAAGCCAGAATGTTAAAAATGTCACAAGAAACAAAGATGCCCTGGCCAGAAAGCCTGTCAATAGCTTTATTCAGCGTTAGGCACACACCTAGAGGGAAGCACTCATTATCCCCATATGAGATTCTATTTGGGACAGCACCCAGACTAGGTTGTTATTATCTACAACAGTTACAGCTTCAATCAGATGTTTTAGTAGACTATGTAACTGAACTTGCAAGTGCCTTAAACAAAATACATGCCCAAGTTTTCTCTTCAATTCCAGATCCCGATTTGGATACAGGTACCCACAACCTGCTTCCCGGAGATTGGGTTCTGGTTAAGAAATTTGTGCGGAAAAATACCCTGGAACCAAGATTTGACGGTCCATTCCAAGTTCTCCTGATCACCGCAACCTCCGTCAAATTGGCCGGCAGGCCACATTGGATCCACGCTTCCCACTGCAAGAAGTCTCCTGCCCCAGAGGAAGCAGATACCGCACAAGCATGTACCTCTGGTACATCATCTCCTTAATTAGTTCAATTAAGGCCCAGCAAGTAGCCATCACCAAAGATGTTAGTGGGTACACCTTCTGGTATAATTCATCATGTACCCACGTGGCTACTTATACCTTTGATTATTGTGACATCGTAGAATGCCCATTCCCTACATCACAAATTCAGAATATCTATAGAGATATTCCCCATGCAAAAGACCCATATGTTTGTGTAGTTGACAAACAATGGGGGCACAATTGTGACCATTGGGGGGCGGCGGGATGGAATGCCGGGCCTGCCTGGGGTTACAAACCAAAAAGTGCCTTATCTAAAGTAGATGATCATGGTAGATCCCTTCTCCAGAGAATGACTTTGAGAAAGCCTGGGGGGGGTACACCAATGAAATTAATCCTCAATATTGAGCATCCAAGTCCAACAGATGCAGACCAATATGTAATGGGAATGTATTGGAAAAAGGGTTCCTACCACAAGTTAGGGCATTTCTACCTCAAAGATATGTATAACTCTTCTGAGTGGCAAGGGGCCACCCATATGGTCCCTAACCCATTAAAACCACACATCCAGACCTTTCAAGACATGATGGCCATTGCTAACCCCACCTTTGAAGATACCATGGCCGCTGAAACATTTTTTAATGATGTTAACCTATGGTTAGAATGGATGAAATATAATGCTAATAAGCATAACAAGACCGCATGCTATGTGTGTGGCGGTGCCCGGCCTCACCTGGGCACTGTGCCTTTAACCCTGCCAGTAGATATAGAAGAATGTGTTTTGAGTCTTTTTGCCTATCACTACGATTTCAACAGGTCCATATGTAAAGCATGGACAGTAGAGTATCCTCTTCTAACCAAGGATGTCAAACCCCCAGATGGTATTACAGTATATAAAGGTAATTACACTTGTTATGCTAATTATGATGGAATTGGTAAATTCTTGGGTAACTTCTCTAAGGGGTATTGTGCTACCTACAGAAATGTCTCCATGAACTTGTTGCAGTTTCATACTAGGTCATTAGGGGATATTTACTGGTTGTGTGGGGATTTACAGCTAAGATCCAGAATGGACAAAGAGTGGTGGGGGGAGTGTACTTTGGCTAAAGCCATTATGCCCATACACATTATCTCTGACACACACCTCAACACCCATGAGTCCAGTCACACTAAGGTTAAGCGCGAAGCCCCAGTGAAAGGAAGTTTTGATCCTCACGTTTATATTGATGCCGTTGGGGTGCCTAGGGGGGTGCCCAATGAATTTAAAGCAGGAGATGAAGTTGCTGCAGGATTTGAATCCCTTTTTACCATAGTTACCGCAAACAAGAATTTAAATTGGATAAATTACATTTATTATAACCAACAGCGTTTTGTTAATTATACTAGAGATGCCCTCCAGGGATTAGCCGAACAGTTGCAGGCCACATCCCAAATGGCCTTCCAGAATAGAATGGCCTTAGACATGATTCTAGCTGAAAAAGGAGGAGTATGTAAAATTTTGCCCGACACCATGACATGTTGTACCTACATCCCAGAAAACACAGGCCCTAATGGTAAAGTTACATTAGCCATAGAACAATTAAATGAACTCTCTGAAGAGTTAAAAAGGAATTCTGGGATAAAAGATCCCTGGGAAAGATGGTTTGGTTGGATGACAGGATGGCAAAAGGCTTTAATGCATATTGGTATGGCAATACTAATTTTTCTTTTTATCTTTGCTCTTCTCTTTTGTTGTGTCCTCCCTTGTCTGAGGAAATCCCTCATGAAGACTGTTGACCAAGCGGCACCCACTTTCACACCTCTCGAAGTTGATGACCAAGATCTCCAAGATCTCAACTCACCCTGTTTACCGCTGCAAACTATCCCTTTTGTTGATAAAGTGCGAGAATTCTAGGAAGGGACCAGCTTAGGGACAGCATCTGTCAGTGAATGGTAAAGACCCCGTGTGGAGAAGTGGTGGGCAAGCCACCATGGGCCACCCATGGGAGTGAAGTGTTCGAGAGCCATACTGACGATGAGTTAGCCTATTAGGGTCAGATTTAGGGACAGACTTGCACTTTGCATTAACACCTAGCTAGCGGCCACGGGGTTTCTGTGCCTTTGGGTTAACACGTCTTCTGGTATTAACAAATAAAGTTTTATCTCTTAGAATCTAACATTTCATAGGGGGGACTGATGTAGAATTATTAAAAATCTTTGTTGAACTTGTATTGAATTATTGCGCTAACTCCATTTTAACTTCATACTGTGACAAATCCTCCATTTTGTCCTCATAACCTGACTTCTCCATTTTAAAACTACATTACATGACAGAATTTCCCAGCACATCTAACACAATGGACAAAGACTGTATTTTCTATAAAGACATGACTAACTCAGGAACTGCTGAATTTCCCCTAACTCGCAACATAGTATAAATTGAAGGCCATGAGAACACTGTAGTAATGAAATGTTCTATTCATAAGAGACCTTGCACCTGACCACAAGACCTGACATCACTGATCGTGTAAAATGACGCTCAAGCCCCCCTTTCCACCGAGTAAACCTCATGCTAAGGGAAATGGCGCTTGAGCCCCTTGTCCCCACCCGTGTCCAAACAATACCACCTCTCGGTGGGTGGACACATAGCTAACCACTTAGTTTTTGAGCCAATTAATTATATTGATAGGTGGACACTAATCCAGACATTTAACAATTAATCCAATTAATGATGTGTATTTACTGATATCTTGATAATCAATGATGACGCAAAATGCCTCTTAAAAGGGCCTGCGAGCCCGTTCTTGCTTCACTTGCCAATAAATTTCCTCGAAGTTATTTTAACCTGAACTCCGTGTGTCAGACTGAATTACTTCAGCGTATATACGCAATTCAATTTTCTTTAATTTGGACAGGAACAGATAGACATTTAAACATTTTGGTTTACTGCTAAAAAAGTACCATAACACTTAACACACCACTCCTATCTGGTGGCACATTAGATTGCACGCGCAGTGCCCCAAATTTGAAGTAGGAGGACCGACCAAGCATCTTTTTCCATCTCCCGGTTCCTAAAATCGATGCCTTATATACACGTCACCTGATAGTGGACGTAACAGGGATTAAACTGATAGGAATAGTACTACTTAACACACCTTATAATAACGCAGAGAGAGGCAACGCAGAGAGAGGAGTCTGAAGAAGAGGAGTCAGAGGAGGAAGGTGGCTTTGAGGAGGTGGAAGACCAAACACAGCAGGCGTCCCAGTGGGCTTGTTGTCACCTTTCGGGGACCCTAGGTGTTGTACATGGCTGTGTGGAGGAAGAGACCTTCAATGACATCAGTGAGGACAAGGAACGGGACATGGCTAGCTTGGTATACAACCTTGTGCAAATGGGGAGTTTGCGGTTTTGCAAATGGACTGTTTGCGGTGCGTTAAACGGGGAGTTTGGTCTGTCACTGTGAAGCGGGCGTAACCCTTACACTACCTGATCAATACAACATCATACCTGATGTTTTAAAGCACGTTATTCCAAACAATTTAGGAATGTTAGGTGATTTATGCCCTTTATGGATTAAAACCAGACTCTGCTTCAACTATGTAATTTTACATGGGAGTTTTGCCATGGATACCCCTCCGGCATGCCACAGTCCAGGTGTTAGTCCCCTTGAAACTACTTTTCCATCACTATTGTGGCCAGAAAGAGTCCCTGTGGGTTTTAAAATTCGCCTGCCTATTGAAGTCTATGGCGGTTCGCCCGGCTCGCCCGTTCGCGAACATTTGCGGAAGTTCGCGTTCGCCGTTCGCGAACCGAAAATTTTATGTTCGCGACATCACTGATTCACATGCTTGGTCTTCTTTGTAATTGTAACTTTGTAACTTCTAAATTGTGATTGTCAATTTGATTGTGTTCAGTTTGATAAAGGTTTTCATGGACTCCTCCTAATTAAAAGCATCACATTGATCTCTGCCTTTTGTAATTAGAAAATAGAATTATTCTTTCAGGTTAGCTTAGGTTTAGAGAATTGGGTGAGCATTTAAGGTTAGGACGAGGATTGCATTAGGGAATAGGTTGAGGAGTTCAAGTTAGTGAGTAGGATGAGGTGTTAAAGGGTTACTCTAGACACCATAACAAATTCATATGATTGAACTGGTTACGGTGCCTGGACTTGGCAATGTGTCTCTCATTACTGCTAAACTGGTTACAGTTTGACGATGACGATATGCCAGTAGCGGAGCTATGTTCCCCTTTACACCATAACAGGGGTAGCGAGCAGTGATAAGTTGTATCCACGAACTCAAAGCACAAAACCACTTCAATCACTTGAAGTGGTTACAGTGCCTAATGTATTCCTTTAAGATTAGGGGGGCATGTTAGAGAATATAATGAAAACATTGGGCCATATTGCAGAGTCAAGATTAAGAAATAGGTTTTAAGCTTATGGTCGCGTGATAAAGTGAGAAAAAAATCATTTTTTTTAGCCACAGTGTTACCAGAAAGGAATCAAATCCTCAAAGCAGTCCACAATGGCCTTTTCTGTGGGCTGGTCTTCACTTTAAGCATGACCCCCAGCTTCCCAATAGCTTTATATAGAATAATGTCATCTTGTTCAGGCATACTGGGGGTCCTAATTTTTTGGGAAAGAAAGAAAAATGCAATCAACGGGTTTTTCTTTATTTTTTGCAGCAATAGACTGACAAAGTTTAGAAGAGGCTCAGCACCCAAGGCATTACACCGACAATTCACAGACCGCTTCCTCTTCAAGGATATGCAAAAAAGCCCCAGATTATCCAGAACAGGGACTAGGTAAATAAACACTCGGCCTAAGTGCCAAAAGGGTTCATAAAAAAATGTTTGTGGCTAAATGAGCCACTTACTCAAGGGAATCACAAGATAGAAAAAAGTACCAAAGCTTTTCCGGTTCCATAGTTCAAAGACATTTTTAATGATATCATACGCAACCCTCACACTTAGCCAAACCTGACACACAACACCAAACACAATCACTTTCAGGCAGCCCCACACAACCACACTCAGCCAAACTCCACAATCAATCACACTTAGATAACTCCACACACAGTCAGCGCTCACACACAATGACACAAAGCCAACTCCACACTTAGATACCACACTCAGCCACCACACACAGTGAGTTACATTTGTATAATTGCATCAAGATGGAGATGAGGAACCAGGCAACCCTTCTCTACTAACACACACTAACTTATTAATGCCCCCAACAAACTCACATTCTCCATTAGTCTTGCTGTCCTTTCAGTGTTCATTGAGTACCTTATCATAGCTGCCAGTCTCTCTGCTTTGGGCAGGGTTATTCAATCAACTGGGAAATATAAAAAAAAAAGTGAGGAGAAATGAATAGTTTTGTTCAAAGTACCGTATATACTTGAGTATAAGACGAGTTTTTCAGCACATTTTTTGTGCTGAAAAAACCCAACTCGTCTTATACTCGAGTTAATGTCTGTATTATGGAAACTTACATTGGCATAATACAGACAAGGACCGCCGGGCTCATTACAAGCCCGGCGGTCCTGTTGGGGGCTGGCAGGAAGCTGTTACTTACCTTTACAGCAGCTCCTGTCAGCTCCCTTCTCTCTCCTACGGTCCGGTCAGCTCCCCTGTCAGCTCCACTGTAAGTCTCGCAAGAGCCGCGAGAGACCGCAAGACTTACAGGGGAGCTGACCGGACCGGAGGAGAGAGAAGGGAGCTGACAGGAGCTGCTGTAAAGGTACATTACAGCTCTCTGCCAGCCTCCTCCTCCCCCTCACCCCCCCCCCACTGCACAGCCCATCCACTGGACCACCAGGGAATGAGAGCCCCCCTCCCTGGCCAGCTAACAAGCAGGGAGGGGGGACGAAAAAATCTAAATAAATAACATTTTTAATAATAATAAAATTAAAATAAAATATTAATAATATATATATATAAATATTATTAAAATAATAATAATAATATAATAAAAATGCCCACCCCCCACCAAGGCTCTGCATCACACACACAAACACACTCTGCATTACACACACACACACTGCATTCATACACACACACACACACTGCATTCACACACACACACACACACACTGCATTCATACACACACATACTGCATTCATACACACACACACTGCATTATATATACACAAACACTGCATTCATACACACTGCATTCATACACACACACTGCACTCATACACTCACACACTGCACTCATACACTCACACACTGCACTCATACACACACACACACATACACACACCGCAATCATATAAACACACTGCATTTTATACACACACACACACACTGCATTCATTATATACACACACTGTAAATAAATATTCAATTAATATAATTTTTGGGGGATATAATTTTATTTAGAAATTTACCAGTAGCTGCTGCATTTCCCACTCTAGTCTTATACTCGAGTCAATACGTTTTCCAAGTTTTTTGGGGGTAAAATTAGGGGTCTCGACTTATATTCGGGTCGACTTATACTCGAGTATATACGGGTAGCCAAACTGAAAAAAATAGCCACATTTTTTTTGTTTTTTAATTATGGCCTAAAACTTGCAGTGTTGTATAAAACATAAGAACTGAACATAACATGCGGTACCCTACTTAGTTTTCCACAATTCCTGATTTAGAGAATAGTCCTGTGTAGATCATCACACTGGTGAGATTGCCAAGGCAGGAGTGATAGGAAAGGAGTTTTAGAGAAATTAAATATCTATTTCAATGTTATGTATGTTACTCAGTCTGTTTTGTTGCATTAGTCCAGGATATATGTAAGGGTTGCCCAATTCACCATGATTTTCTTGAACACATATCATTTATACATACTGATGGACAGGACATGAAAAGTGGAGGAGGGAAGTAAGAACTCAGGAATCTTACTTCATATGAAATCTGTATACTGCAGGCTGGGTATACTGTACTTAGGCCGTTTATTAACATTAAGAAATTATGTGTGTCCAGCAAAACATGGTCTATGGAAAGCCTTGTCATGACTGAGGTTCTGTGAGACTTTTGATGCTTGCATTTTTTTGGTCAGGGAGCACAATTTAGATTCTGTTTTATACTCCCAGAATAGCAATTGTTTTGTTTGTGTTGCGATATTCCTGTGTGTCTTGCAGGGCTTGTGCTACCATTAGGCGAATCAGGATTTGCCTGGAGCACTAGATCAGAGGGGGTGCCCTGCTGATGCACAAACTGGAAGGGAAGTCAAAATAACTCTCTGATCTGCCCTCTGTGGGTAATGAATGGTTTGTGGCAATCCCTCCCTTTTCTTTTAAAATGTTTGTTTTCTTAGTTGGGTTGTATAATGATATAAGGTCCTGAGAGGTTATACATTAAAGAGTAAATTCTTTATTAAAAAAGTGCATACAAACATATAGTCCACCAAGATAATGCAAATGTATGAAAGTGGCAAATTCAATGAACAGTAGAAAATCCATAGGTCCAACAGGATGGAAACTTCAAACAGGATTTATGAGAAACAGGAACACAGCAAATAAACAGCGTTTCAACGTCAAGCTTTAATTATGTCTTTATACATGATTAAATGACCACTATAGGCACCCAGACCACTTCAGCTTAATGAAGTGGTCTGGGTGCCTGGTCCATCTAGGATTAACCCTTTTTTTTTATAAACATAGCAGTTTCAGAGAAACTGCTATGTTTACACTGAGGGGTAATCCAGCCTCTAGAGCCTCTAGTGGCTGTCTCATTGACAGCCGCTAGAGGCGCTTGCGTGCTTCTCACTGTGAAAATCACAGGGAGAAGACGCCAGCATGCATAGGAAAGCATTGTAAATGCTTTCCTATTAACTGGCTGAAAGCGCGCGCGGCTCCTGCTGCGCATGCGCATTCAGCCGATGACGTCGCTAGGAAGGAGGAGAGGAGGAGGAAAGCTCCCCGCCTGGCGCTGGAGAAAGGTAAGATTTTAACCCCTTCCTCTCTCCAGAGCCCGGCGGGAGGGGGACCCTGAGGGTGAGGGCACCCTCAGGGCACTATAGTGCCAGGAAAATTAGTATGTTTTCCTGGTACTATAGTGGTCCTTTAACCCCTTAAGGACCAAACTTCTGGAATAAAAGGGAATCATGACATGTCACACATGTCATGTGTCCTTAAGGGGTTAAGGCTTGATGCCAAATTATTGTATATTTGTTTCATCATTGCCACAGCCATATAAACTCAAGCTGAAAAAAAATCACACACCTAGCCATACAGTCTGAATCTACAAATATTTGTGAAAAAGTTGGTCGTTCTGAAGAGCTCAGTGAATTAAGCACTGTGGTACTGTGATAGGATGCCACCTTTGCAACAAGTCAGTTTGTGAAATGTCATCCCTGCTAGATGTTCCCTGCTCAACTGTAAATGCTATTATTGGAAAGTGGAAATGTTTAGGAACAGCAGCAACTCAGCAACAAAGCGGAAGACCACATGAAGTCACAGAGTAGAGTAAAGTCACAGAGGTAAGCAGGGGCCCTAAATTCTTTTAAGACCGGCCGCTGCAGGGCCAGCCCTTTAAATGCTGCAGCCGCCTGAGCGCTCTGTTAAGAGCCTCTGGCGGCTGCAGCACAGCTTCTCCCCTTCACTGAGTGTGCACCTTCCTATCACTCCAGGCCGGTCACCGCGGACCAGAGAGGAGCTCGGCCACGCTACAGGGAAGGGGAGGGGAGAGGAGGGGTAAGAAGAAGGAGAGCGGGGGTAAGAAGAGGGGGAGGGGGTAGTAAGAAGAAGGAGGGGGGAGTAAGAAGGGGGGTTAGAAGAGGTGGAGGGGGAGTAAGAAGAGGGGGAGGGGGAGTAAGAAGGAGGGGAGATAAGAAAAAGAGGGGGATAAGAAGAAGAAGGGGGAGTAAGAAAAAGAGGGGGAAGTAAGAAGAAGAGTGGGGGTAAGAAGAAGAAAGGGGAGTAAAAAGAAGAGGGGGTAAAAAGAAGAATGGGGAGTAAGAAGAGGGGGGAGTAAGAAGAGGCTGGGAGTAAGAAGAGGGAGGGAGTAAGAAGAAGGGGGGAGTAAGAAGAAGGGAGGAGTAAGACGGAGGGGAGATAAGAAAAAGAGGGGGTACGAAGAAGAAGGGGGGAGTAAGAAAAAGAGGGGGGAGTAAGAAGAAGTAGAGGGGGTAAGAAGAAGAAGGGGGGTAAGAAGAAGAAGGGGGAGTAAGAAGAAGAGGGGGAAGTAAGAAGAAGATGGGGTTTAGAAGAAGAAAAAGAGGGGGTAAGAAGAAGAAATTGGGAGTAAGAAGAAGGGAGTAAGAAGAAGAAGGGGGGTAAGAAGAAGAGGGGGGAGTAAGAAGAAGAAGGGGGTAAGAAGAAGGGGGTAAGAAGAAGAAGGGGGAGTAAGAAAAAGTAGGAGGGAGTAAGAAGAAGTAGGAGGGAGTAAGAAGAAGAAGGGAGTAAGAAGAAGAAGGGGGTAAGAAGAAGAAGGGGGTAAGAAGAAGAAGGGGGAGTAAGAAGAAGAGGGGGAAGTAAGAAGAAGATGGGGTTTAGAAGAAGAAAAAGAGGGGGGTAAGAAGAAGAAGGTGGGAGTAAGAAGAAGGGGGTAAGAAGAAGAAGGGGGGTAAGAAGAAGAGGGGGGAGTAAGAAGAAGAAGGCGGTAAGAAGAAGGGGGTAAGAAGAAGAAGGGGGAGTAAGAAAAAGTAGGAGGGAGTAAGAAGAAGTAGGAGGGGGTAAGAAGAAGAAGGGGGAATAAGAAGAAGAAGAGGGGGTAAAAAGAGGGGGGAGCAATAAGAAGAAGGGGTAATAAGAAGAAGGGGGAGTAAGAAGAAGGGGGAGCAATAAGAAGAAGGGGGGAAAGAAGAAGAGGGGAGTAAGAAGAAGAAGGGGGATAAGAAGAACAGGTGGGGGAGTAAGAAGAACAAGGGGGGAGTATGAAGAACAAGGGGGGAAGTAAGAAGAACACAGGGAGGAGGGGGGTAAGAAGAACACAGGGGTGGTGAGGAGAACACATGGAGGGGGGATTGAGAAAAACACAGGGAGGGTGGAGGGGGGGATGAGAAGAGCACAAGGAGGTGGGTGAGTGTGAGAAGAGACCGCTAGGGGAGGGTGGGGGAGAGGAGAGACCACTAAGAGGCAGGGGAGAGCTCTAAGGGACAGAAGGGACAGCTCTATAGGTCAGGGGGCAAGACAGGGAGCTCTTTCACACTATGCGCACACACACACACACACAATGCATCCCTATACATACACAGAAACACACAATGCATCCCCACACACACAGAAACACAACATGCTTCCCTTACACACAGAGAAACACACAATGCATCCATTACACACACACACACACACAATGCAACCCTTACACACAAAGACAATGCATCCTTTGCACACATACACAGAAACACACAATGCAAACCCTTACATTGCACACATACAGACACACACCTTGCATCCCTTATGCATACAAACACAGATTCACACAATGCATCCCTTACACACAACCAGAAATACATAATACATCCCTTATACACAAATACACACTGCTTCCACTAGAAACATAGAAACATAGAATGTGACGGCAGATAAGAACCATTCGGCCCATCTAGTCTGCCCAGTTTTCTAAATACTTTCATTAGTCCCTGGCCTTATCTTATAGTTAGGATAGCCTTATGCCTATCCCACGCATGCTTAAACTCCTTTACTGTGTTAACCTCTACCACTTCAGCTGGAAGGCTATTCCATGCATCCACTACCCTCTCAGTAAAGTAATACTTCCTGATATTATTTTTAAACCTTTGTCCCTCTAATTTAAGACTATGTCCTCTTGTTGTGGTAGTTTTTCTTCTTTTAAATATAGTCTCCTCCTTTACTGTGTTGATTCCCTTTATGTATTTAAATGTTTCTATCATATCCCCCCTGTCTCGTCTTTCCTCCATGCTATACATGTTAAGATCCTTTAACCTTTCCTGGTAAGTTTTATCCTGCAATCCATGAACCAGTTTAGTAGCCCTTCTTTGAACTCTCTCTAAGGTATCAATATCCTTCTGAAGATAGGGTCTCCAGTACTGTGTACAGTACTCCAAGTGAGGTCTCACCAGTGTTCTGTACAATGGCATGAGCACTTCCCTCTTTCTACTGCTAATACCTCTCCCTATACAACCAAGCATTCTGCTAGCATTTCCTGCTGCTCTATTACATTGTCTGCCTACCTTTAAGTCATCAGAAATAATCACCCCTAAATCCTTTTCCTCAGATGTTGAGGTTAGGACTCTATCAAATATTCTGTACTCTGCCCTTGGGTTTTTACGTCCAAGATGCATTATCTTGCACTTATCCACATTAAATGTCAGTTGCCACAACTCTGACCATTTTTCTAGTCTACCTAAATCATTTTCCATTTGGCTTATCCCTCCTGGAACATCAACCCTGTTACATATCTTAGTATCATCCGCAAAAAGACACACCTTACCATCAAGACCTTCTGCAATATCACTAATAAAAATATTAAAGAGAATGGGTCCAAGTACAGATCCCTGAGGTACCCCACTGGTGACAAGCCCAAGCTTCGAATATACTCCATTGACTACAACCCTCTGTTGCCTGTCACTCAGCCACTGCCTTACCCATTCAACAATATTGGAATCCAAACTCAAAGATTGTAGTTTGTTGATAAGCCTTCTATGTGCAACAGTGTCAAAAGCCTTACTGAAATCGAGGTAAGCAATGTCTACTGCACCACCCTGATCTATAATTTTAGTTACCCAATCAAAAAAATCAATAAGATTAGTTTGGCATGATCTCCCTGAAGTAAACCCATGTTGTCTCTGATCTTGAAATCCATGTGTTTTTAGATGTTCAACAATCCTATCCTTTAACATGGTTTCCATCACTTTCCCCACTACTGAAGTTAGGCTTACTGGCCTATAGTTGCCCGACTCCTCCCTATTACCTTTCTTGTGAATGGGCACAACATTCGCTAACTTCCAATCTTCTGGGACTACTCCTGTTATCAATGATTGGTTAAATAAATCTGTTAATGGTTTTGCTAGTACACCACTAAGCTCTTTTAATAGCTTTGGGTGTATTCCATCAGGTCCCATTGACTTATTTGTCTTTACTTTTGACAGTTGAAATAGAACCTCTTCCTCTGTAAACTCACGTGTAATAAATGACTAATTTATCCTTTTTCTTAACTGAGGTCCCTTTCCTTCATTTTCATCTGTAAATACCGAACAAAAATATTCATTGAGGCAGTCAGCTAGACCTTTATCCTCATCTACATACCTTCCTTCTTTTGTTTTTAATCTAACTAATCCTTGTTTTACTTTTCTTTTCTCATTTATGTATCTAAAAAAGGTTTTGTCCCCCTTTTTTACTGACTGTGCTATTTTATCTTCTGTGTGTGATTTGGAAGCTCTTATAACTTGCTTAGCCTCTTTCTGCCTAATCTTATAGGTCATTCTGTCTTCCTCACTCTGGGTTTTTTTATAATTACTAAATGCTAACTTTTTGTTTTTTACTATTTTGGCTACATCTGTGGAGTACCACAGTGGTTTCTTGAATTTTTTGCTTTTACTGACAAGCCTAATGCAATTTTCTGTTGCCTTCAGTAGTGCAACTTTTAAATAATCCCATTTCTTTTGGACTCCATTTAAATTGCTCCAGTCTGATAATGACTCCTTTACACATATTCTAATTTTGGAAAAGTCTGTTTTTCTAAAGTCTAAAACTTTTGTTTTTGTGTGGTGTGACTCAGTCACTGTTCTTATATTAAACCACACTGACTGATGATCACTGGATCCTAAACTTTCACCTACAGTAATATCTGATACCAAATCTCCATTTGTTAACACTAAATCTAGTATGGCGTCTTTACGAGTTGGCTCCTCAACGACTTGTTTTAGAGACAATCCCAGTAGGGAGTTTAGAATATGTGTGCTCCTGGCACAAGTAGCTATTTTTGTTTTCCAATTTATATCAGGAAGATTAAAGTCACCCATGATGATAACTTCCCCCTTCATTGTCATTTTAGCTATTTCTTCAACTAGTAGATTATCTAACTCTTCAATTTGTCCTGGGGGCCTATAAATCACACCTACACGAGTTACTGTGTGATTACCAAATTCTAACGTAACCCAAACTGACTCTATGTTCGCCTCACTAACCTTTATTAGGCTAGATTTTATGCTATTCTTTACATACAGGGCCACCCCTCCCCCTTTCTTGCCTTCCCTGTCTTTTCTATATAAAGAGTACCCTGGTATTGCTATGTCCCAGTCATTTTTATCATTATACCATGTCTCAGTAACAGCGACTAAGTCTACACTATCAGTTGCCATTATTGCCACAAGTTCATGGATCTTATTCCCTAAACTGCGAGCATTTGTAGACATGACTCTAAGCTTATCATTTTTTAACACACTTGCTACAGGCACCTTCTGTCCTTGTTTTGGGGGACAATTGGATTGATGTTTTATCACCCTTTTGCCCCCCCCTCCTAGTTTAAATACATCCTAGCAAAACCTCTGAACTGCTCACTGAGAACATTTGTTCCCTTTTGAGAAAGATGCAAACCATCTTTTTTGTACAGTTTATTTCCATTCCAAACAGAGCTACCATGAGCAATAAAGCCAAATCCTTGCTCCCGACACCATTCACCAAGCCACAAGTTAAAGTCCCTAATACGCATCCGCCTGTCATTCTGAGTGTTATGCACAGGCAGAACTTCAGAGAATGACAATGTGGAAGCAACCTGCCGTATATCATTGGCAAAAACACTAAAAACTTCCTTAACCTCTGAAACCTCATTGCAAGCCAAGTCATTTGTCCCTAAATGGACAAGTACATCCAATTCCCCTTCCTGCTTTGCTTGCTTAACAATATTACCGATACGTCTCCTGTCTCTGTGAGCAGTAGCTCCGGGAAGACACCTCACAAGACCACCATTGTCCATCTCCACACCTCTTATGATGGAATCCCCCACCAACAACTGCTTTCTATTAGGCCTCACCAAGCCTCTCTGCACAACACCACTAGCCTCAGTGCCTCTCTGCACAACACCACTAGCCTCAATGTCTCTCTTCACAACACCACTAGCCTCAGTGCCTCTCTTCACAACACCACTAGCCTCAGTGCCTCTCTGCACAACACCACTAGCCTCAGTGCCTCTCTGCACAACACCACTAGCCTCAGTGCCTCTCTGCACAACACCACTAGCCTCAGTGCCTCTCTGCACAACACCACTAGCCTCAGTGCCTCTCTGCACAACACCACTAGCCTCAGTGCCTCTCTGCACAACACCACTAGCTTCAGTGCCTCTCTGCACAACACCACTAGCCTCAGTGCCTCTCTGCACAACACCACTAGCCTCAGTGCCTCTCTGCACAACACCACTAGCCTCAGTGCCTCTCTGCACAACACCACTAGCCTCAGTGCCTCTCTGCACAACACCACTAGCCTCAGTGCCTCTCTGCACAACACCACTAGCCTCAGTGCCTCTCTGCACAACACCACTAGCCTCAGTGCCTCTCTGCACAACACCACTAGCCTCAGTGCCTCTCTGTACAACACCACTAGCCTCAGTGCCTCTCTGCACAACACCACTAGCCTCAGTGCCTCTCTCCACGACACCACTACACTCTGAAAGTGCAGAAAATGAATTATGTAGAGCAACAGACTGTGCAATATGCCTTTTATCCACAACTCCAAGTCTACCAGATCCTACAGTAATCCATCTGCCATTCCTAGTATGTCTCTGCGGCAGTGGCTTTGCAGCAGTTCCAGCCTGAGTTTGTTTACCACATAATTTACAAATCTCAGACTTCAAAAATACAATCTCCTGCCGCAAAATAGAGAACTGTCTACAGATTAGACAACAACCAAACCTCCAAAAAGTGGAACGTGAAACAAATGCAAAGCAACTATTACACTGAACTAAGTCTGCCATTCCAATGAGGTGAATAATTTAAATCAAACAAACCTTAACTTTTTATTTATCCTCCTGAATACCTCAGATTACCTCCAGCTTATCTCCAGAATATCTCCAACAACACACACTTAGAAGCAACACTTAGATGAAGCAACCAAGCTCTATTAGCCAAGCTAATGACAACTACCCTTATATACTCCTAAAATCACCTCCCACTAGGAATGTTTAACACCTGGGTAGGCCTCTGCTTATTAGCAAACAATAGCTAATTTAAATAGCAATCAATAGCAAGTAGCTACCTAATCCAATCAAATGCCTTATAATTACCAACAGGAAATCAAACCTTGTGCAGTCAGTAACCTTTTCCTACAGATGAATCTTACCTGTAACAGTAAAAAAGAACTCTTAGCACAGCTCTTAGACAGTTGAAGCTTCTGTAAAACTCTCCAGAATATCTCCAACCACACACACACTTAGAAGCAACACTTAGATGAAGCAACCAAGCTCTATTAGCCAAGCTAATGACAACTACCCTTATATACTCCTAAAATCACCTCCCACTAGGAATGTTTAACACCTGGGTAGGCCTCTGCTTATTAGCAAACAATAGCTAATTTAAATAGCAATCAATAGCAAGTAGCTACCTAATCCAATCAAATGCCTTATAATTACCAACAGGAAATCAAACCTTGTGCAGTCAGTAACCTTTTCCTACAGATGAATCTTACCTGTAACAGTAAAAAAGAACTCTTAGCACAGCTCTTAGACAGTTGAAGCTTCTGTAAAACTCTCCAGAATATCTCCAACCACACACACACTTAGAAGCAACACTTAGATGAAGCAACCAAGCTCTATTAGCCAAGCTAATGACAACTACCCTTATATACTCCTAAAATCACCTCCCACTAGGAATGTTTAACACCTGGGTAGGCCTCTGCTTATTAGCAAACAATAGCTAATTTAAATAGCAATCAATAGCAAGTAGCTACCTAATCCAATCAAATGCCTTATAATTACCAACAGGAAATCAAACCTTGTGCAGTCAGTAACCTTTTCCTACAGATGAATCTTACCTGTAACAGTAAAAAAGAACTCTTAGCACAGCTCTTAGACAGTTGAAGCTTCTGTAAAACTCTCCAGAATATCTCCAACCACACACACACTTAGAAGCAACACTTAGATGAAGCAACCAAGCTCTATTAGCCAAGCTAATGACAACTACCCTTATATACTCCTAAAATCACCTCCCACTAGGAATGTTTAACACCTGGGTAGGCCTCTGCTTATTAGCAAACAATAGCTAATTTAAATAGCAATCAATAGCAAGTAGCTACCTAATCCAATCAAATGCCTTATAATTACCAACAGGAAATCAAACCTTGTGCAGTCAGTAACCTTTTCCTACAGATGAATCTTACCTGTAACAGTAAAAAAGAACTCTTAGCACAGCTCTTAGACAGTTGAAGCTTCTGTAAAACTCTCCAGAATATCTCCAACCACACACACACTTAGAAGCAACACTTAGATGAAGCAACCAAGCTCTATTAGCCAAGCTAATGACAACTACCCTTATATACTCCTAAAATCACCTCCCACTAGGAATGTTTAACACCTGGGTAGGCCTCTGCTTATTAGCAAACAATAGCTAATTTAAATAGCAATCAATAGCAAGTAGCTACCTAATCCAATCAAATGCCTTATAATTACCAACAGGAAATCAAACCTTGTGCAGTCAGTAACCTTTTCCTACAGATGAATCTTACCTGTAACAGTAAAAAAGAACTCTTAGCACAGCTCTTAGACAGTTGAAGCTTCTGTAAAACTCTCCAGAATATCTCCAACCACACACACACTTAGAAGCAACACTTAGATGAAGCAACCAAGCTCTATTAGCCAAGCTAATGACAACTACCCTTATATACTCCTAAAATCACCTCCCACTAGGAATGTTTAACACCTGGGTAGGCCTCTGCTTATTAGCAAACAATAGCTAATTTAAATAGCAATCAATAGCAAGTAGCTACCTAATCCAATCAAATGCCTTATAATTACCAACAGGAAATCAAACCTTGTGCAGTCAGTAACCTTTTCCTACAGATGAATCTTACCTGTAACAGTAAAAAAGAACTCTTAGCACAGCTCTTAGACAGTTGAAGCTTCTGTAAAACTCTCCAGAATATCTCCAACCACACACACACTTAGAAGCAACACTTAGATGAAGCAACCAAGCTCTATTAGCCAAGCTAATGACAACTACCCTTATATACTCCTAAAATCACCTCCCACTAGGAATGTTTAACACCTGGGTAGGCCTCTGCTTATTAGCAAACAATAGCTAATTTAAATAGCAATCAATAGCAAGTAGCTACCTAATCCAATCAAATGCCTTATAATTACCAACAGGAAATCAAACCTTGTGCAGTCAGTAACCTTTTCCTACAGATGAATCTTACCTGTAACAGTAAAAAAGAACTCTTAGCACAGCTCTTAGACAGTTGAAGCTTCTGTAAAACTCTCCAGAATATCTCCAACCACACACACACTTAGAAGCAACACTTAGATGAAGCAACCAAGCTCTATTAGCCAAGCTAATGACAACTACCCTTATATACTCCTAAAATCACCTCCCACTAGGAATGTTTAACACCTGGGTAGGCCTCTGCTTATTAGCAAACAATAGCTAATTTAAATAGCAATCAATAGCAAGTAGCTACCTAATCCAATCAAATGCCTTATAATTACCAACAGGAAATCAAACCTTGTGCAGTCAGTAACCTTTTCCTACAGATGAATCTTACCTGTAACAGTAAAAAAGAACTCTTAGCACAGCTCTTAGACAGTTGAAGCTTCTGTAAAACTCTCCAGAATATCTCCAACCACACACACACTTAGAAGCAACACTTAGATGAAGCAACCAAGCTCTATTAGCCAAGCTAATGACAACTACCCTTATATACTCCTAAAATCACCTCCCACTAGGAATGTTTAACACCTGGGTAGGCCTCTGCTTATTAGCAAACAATAGCTAATTTAAATAGCAATCAATAGCAAGTAGCTACCTAATCCAATCAAATGCCTTATAATTACCAACAGGAAATCAAACCTTGTGCAGTCAGTAACCTTTTCCTACAGATGAATCTTACCTGTAACAGTAAAAAAGAACTCTTAGCACAGCTCTTAGACAGTTGAAGCTTCTGTAAAACTCTCCAGAATATCTCCAACCACACACACACTTAGAAGCAACACTTAGATGAAGCAACCAAGCTCTATTAGCCAAGCTAATGACAACAGCCCTTATATACTCCTAAAATCACCTCCCACTAGGAATGTTTAACACCTGGATAGGCCTCTGCTTATTAGCAAACAATAGCTAATTTAAATAGCAATCAATAGCAAGTAGCTACCTAATCCAATCAAATGCCTTATAATTACCAACAGGAAATCAAACCTTGTGCAGTCAGTAACCTTTTCCTACAGATGAATCTTACCTGTAACAGTAAAAAAGAACTCTTAGCACAGCTCTTAGACAGTTGAAGCTTCTGTAAAACTCTCCAGAATATCTCCAACCACACACACACTTAGAAGCAACACTTAGATGAAGCAACCAAGCTCTATTAGCCAAGCTAATGACAACTACCCTTATATACTCCTAAAATCATCTCCCACTAGGAATGTTTAACACCTGGGTAGGCCTCTGCTTATTAGCAAACAATAGCTAATTTAAATAGCAATCAATAGCAAGTAGCTACCTAATCCAATCAAATGCCTTATAATTACCAACAGGGTAACACTACACACAAACACACTGCATCACCTACACAAACTGGTATCCCTATACACTACATACCGTAAGCACACATATTAGATCCTCTACAATAACACATAACACATCCCCTACACACTCCACTCCCTGTGAGCGAACTCATGGGTGGGTGGAACATATAAGTGGACTTATGAGTGGGCCTTATGGGCATACTCACCGTCAGGCCCTGGGGCCCAGACCTTGAGCTGTGTAAGGGGCCCCAAGAAAATGGAGCTGCTTCCAATTCTCCCAGAACATTACATTTTGTGACCACAGTTGCAAACAGCCTCCAGATATCCTGTTCTACACCAGACCAGTGGAGCAAAACTGCAGCCCATCATCATCCTCATCTGGTTGTAAGTAGGCAATCTAGTATATTATTAGTGACATTAATCTATAATTTACCTCACATTAAAGGGACACTATTGCTTAATGAAGTGGTTCTGGTGTCTATAGCCGGTCCCTGCAGGCTTTTTAATGTAAACACACACTGTGTGCAACACTGGCGTTAGTTCATATGGCAGATCATATGGGTGGGGCATTATGATGTCACATGGGGGGGGGGTGGCAAATTTTTCTTTTGTCTAGGGCGGCAAAAATCCTTGCACCGGCTCTGATCCTGGGCAGGTGCACCAGTCTACTGGTGACCCACAAGAGGGGAGTGCACTGATTGCACTGCACTCTCCTCCTGCCCAGACCCGTCTTTACCGCAGTGCAAGTGCCCTCTGCCCCTAATTTACAGTGGCTCACACTCACAACAAGCAGTGCCTGGAGCCCTTTGCAGAGACAGGAACAAAGAGGTTCTGCGGCAGCTGGCCGTCCTGCAACATTACATTAAACAGCTGTTCCCCATGCAGCCACAGGTGGCGTTGTGCTGGGAGAATGTGATTACTCTTCACTTCCTCCCAGCCTACAGAGCAGCGCATGGGAGAGAGAGAGAAGGAGGCATGATTTAATCTTACAACAAATCCACTAAGCAGATCTTTATAAATTTGGGGGGATCAGCTCTGTTTCCACAGTTTATTGGTGTTTACTCTGATGTCTGTTTTACCGTATATACTCGAGTATAAGCCGAGTTTTTCAGCACATTTTTTGTGCTGAAAAACCCCAACTCGGCTTATACTCGAGTCAGTGTCTGTATTATGGCAATTTACATTGCCATAATACAGACTGGGGGCTGTGGGGGCTGCAGAGATCTTACTTACCTCTCCTGCAGCTCCTGTCAGCTCCCTTCTCCTCCGCGGCGGTCCGTTCAGCACCTCGGTCAGCTCTCAGTGTAAATCTCGCGAGAGCCGCGGGGTCAAAGTGCGGCTCTCGCGAGACTTACAGTGTGAGCTGACAGAGGGAGCTGCACGGACCGGCGTGGAGGAGAAGGGAGCTGACAGGAGCTGCAGGAGAGGTAAGTGCTCCCTGCCAGCCCCCCTTCTCCCCCACTGAACTACCAATGCCACTGGACCACCAGGGAGTGAGAGCCCCCCTCCCTGGCCAGCTAGCAAGCAGGGAGGAGGGAAGAAAAAAAAAATATAAATAATAAAATATTAATAATTAAAAAATAATAATAGTACAAATAAAATAAAATAATAAAAAATAATAATAAAAAAAAATTAAAATAATTAAAAAAAAAATTGCCCACCCCCAACCAAGGCTCTGCAACACACACACACACACACACACTGCATTCATACACACACTGCACACATACTCATACACACACTGCATTCATACACACTGCCCTCATATACACACACACTGCACTCATACACACACACACTGCACTCATACACACGCTGCATTCATACACACGCTGCACTCATACACACGCTGCACTCATACACACACTGCATTCATACACACACACTGCATTCCTACACACACTGCACTCATACACACACTGCATTCATACACACACACTGCAAATAAATATTCAATTAACATAATTTTTTTAGGATCTAATTTTATTTTGAAATTTACCAGTAGCTGCTGCATTTCCCACCCTAGTCTTATACTCGAGTCAATAAGTTTTCCCATTTTTTGGGGGTAAAATTAGGGGCCTCGGCTTATATTCGGGTCGGCTTATACTCAAGTATATACAGTAATATTGAGGGATTTCTAAGTAGTAACATCAGTGTGTGTCAGCAGGGCCAGCCGTTGGGGTGTGCACTCTGTGCGGTCACGCAGGGTGCCATGACAACAGAGGCGCCCGGCGGCCAACACAGCTCACAAGTTGGGTACACCAGCATATTCAATTTAAACGATTCGCTGGTGGTCCACTGGTGAGCACCAGCAGTAGGTGCAGTCAGATTATATCCTCTCCCTCGTGGTTCCGGCGCTCAGTTAGTGAGTCAGAGCACAGACTCAGAGATTCTCAGCCTGCGCTCTGACAACATTGAAAGTCAGAGCCGTGAAGGAGCGGGTATGGCAAAGTGCTACTGATTAGCATAACATCAATATCCGTTATAAAACCAGGAAAAGGTGGGCATGGATGGTGAACTGATTTGGAGGTGCAATGGGCCACTTGACTGGTTTTGCCCCCCAGGCCTAAGGCTGCCAGCCCACCCCTGGAGGTAAGTCACAAAGCCGGTCACCAGGTGCTAATGTGCATGGTGTGTAAGAGTCACCATTCTATAGCTCCAAACTTCCCCTGGCATTAATAACAGTACAAAAACTGTGCAGCGGGAGCTTCATGGAATGGGTTTCCATGGCCGAGCAGCTACATCCAAGCCAGGCATTGGTTTAAGTGGTGTAAAGCACTCCTCCATTGGACTCTGGAGTAGTGGAAACGTGCTCTGTGGAGTAACAAATCATGTTTCTCTGTTAGGCAGTGTGATGGGTGAGTCTGAGTTTGATGAATGCCAGGAGAACGTTACCTGCCTGGCTGCATTGTGCCAACTGTAAAGGGATAATGGTCTGGGGCTGTTTTGTTTTTAGATGTTGGGCTACACCCCTTACTTCCAAAGAAAGGAAATCTGAATGTTTCAGCATACTTTGGACAAAGTATGCTTTCAACTTTGTGGGAACAGTTTGGCGAACTGGACCTTTTCTATGCCAGCATGACTGTGCCCCAGTGCACAAAGCAAAGTCTGGCAAACTAACTTTTTCCACTAGATCAGAGAGGGAGCCCTGCTGATGCACAAGCTAGAAGGGAAGTCAAAAGAATTCCTGGCGTGCCCTCTGTGGGTAATGAATGTTGTGTGGCAATTCCTCCCTTTTCTTTTAAACTGTTTGGATTCTTAGATGGGTAGTATGATGAAAAAGGTCCTGAGAGTTTATAAGTTAAAAAGTAAATTCTTTATTAAGGTGGTATAATTCCATGCATCTCCCCTGATATGTTGTCCTTGCTGACCCTTGATAAAGGTAACCAGGAGGTGCCGAAACGTTGGGGGGGTTATTTTTGATTCCTGTTTCTTCCCGGTTAGGCTTGTGCGAATTTTGGTAAACCATTATTGTTTATTATCTATGTTTTGTGCCTATTTTTGTATCACTTTATATACTATTGTTATTTCATATTTTCTGCTTTGTATTTCAACCTAATATTGGTTTTATTAAACCTGGTTGATTATTCCTTGTGATTTCTGGTGTGCATTCTCTTTCTCGTTTGGTCCCTGCTGACATTTAGCACAGGGTGATTAGCAAAGCAGCAGCATGTAGAAGCCAGGGCAGACAAATAAAGATCTGGAAGGCAATGTGGCTTCAGATCAAGGGAGAAAGAGGCAGAGAAGAAAGACAAGAAAACATACTTCCATTACCAGCACCATACAAACCATAGAGCACACAGTAAGTCCTCCAACACATATAGACAGGAATCAGTGACTATTACTAGCAATCCCTACTACCAGGTATTCTTGATTTTCTGTACCCTGTGTTTCATTGTAGAATGCTGTGGCTCTTTATGTACATACAATGTAAATAAAACATGTGGGCCCTTATAAGTTACTGTTACCATATTTTTAAGATACGTTGGCTGATATGGATTCTCAATGTTAATAAAGCGCATTTCTTTTCCATTTAGTAATGATTTTCCTTTCTAACGTATGCATCTTTAAGATGGAATTACAAAAAAAAAAGCCTGCCATCTCAATTACAGAGCAAGAGTAAATGAGCCTTACAAGGAAGTACAGATTCCTCCTCTGAATTGTAATCTTATTACTCTGTGAATGGTTTATAATCTGACCTGACCGGTTAATTGACACAGCAGCTGCTCAAGCTATTGTCTACCATGTTATGTCCACCTGCAAAGAATCAAAAATCAGGTCAGTCATAATCTCAGAACCATGTTACTCTGACAAAGTGTTAAATAATACCAATCACCGCTGATTAGGAGCAAATCTGTAAAACGTGTTATCTAGCAATGTGGATTGGATTGCAATACACCGTAAAGATATCATACTACTTTCTCTATTAGATCTACGCAATCTTGATATGACACACATGCTCTATTCTACATCATTTTTGCCGAATGAACATAGATCATGGATAAATCATTAGATGACCGTTTGTGAACATGTTTTTTTAACTTCCTATGTTAACTAGATGAAAGGCAATAATATACAAAGAATTCAACAAGGCAACATAATTCAATACAAGCCACAAATTAGCGAGCGCATGTAATCTTTCTTCCCCTACAAATTCAACATTTTATATGTAATGTCAGTGACAATTTATCTTGAGGAAACTTTTTTTTTCTATGACAGGTTGGTTGATTCCACGTAAAATCACAAGTGTGTGTCATATTATAGCTATATAATACAGGTATTGCTAGATATTAAAGTGAAAAGATGTCGTTGCTATTTGTCCCGCAGTCTTACTGCTGGTACTGGCAGTTAAAGTCTCTTCTCTTCTGGGATATAGGCTTAATTACCAGTACGCATCCGGCAGTATATTACCCTGATTTATTTTTTGAGCCATTAAAATTCATAAATTAAGACAGACTGAATATGTGCAATGTCAAAGTGACATCTCACTGCATTCTAGTAACATAGAGATGGCAGTCTGATTGCCAAGTTAAGCAAACATAATCACAAAGTGGTCACAGACAAGGGCATATACATAGCGATATACATAGCAAGGTTATATTCCAAGGTTGAATTGAATACAAATAATAAGAAACAAGCTGGGAGCTCTAAGGGGTAAGAAAAATCACATTTACTGGGTATGTCTGCAGATTTTCAGGAACTGATGCTCTCTATTATATCCCTACAATATCCAAATTCAAACCAAAAGAAAAAAAGACAGGATGTACAAATGGCCACACCAGGAGATCCAGGAATTATTGCTCCAACATAAAATATATATATATTGGAGCATAGCCTTCCTCTTAGTTGTTACAATTTATGGAGTACTTACTTGATTTTGGGATATGACGCTGCTGTCCCGGGGTATTTCCAAGGAACATATAATAATACAATTGGTCATTGAACATATTCAGTTTTTTTTTTATATTTATGTGTATGCAAGTTTTAGCTTTTAACATAACTCCTCTTTCCAATGCTTTCTTCTATACAAAGCTCATGAGATGGAGTAGCCGGGAGAAAAAAAAAATATATGGACTTGTCATCTATACATTTGGCAGCAATGAGTCTGACATTTAATGTTGGCATAGGATTTATACAGGCCAGATTGTGATGAGGACATCTAATATAACCAATCCATAGGAATATAAATCTGTGCCTTTAATCACTGCTTCAGATCACTTAGTCATTTATCAAAGAGGAGGTGTGGTTGCTTTAACACCCTGTGTATAAACTGGCATGTAAACTGATATAAAAACCATCATCCACTACCCACTAAAACTCTGACTGTAACACAGATCACAAATGGACAAAATCTAGATTCTCAGCTTTGCAGAATTATGATGTGCAATATCCAAGTTAGATATTCTTCGAACTCAGCTATTTTGGCATACATTTCACAATCCAGTTACCCACTCAATATATTCAGTGTCTAGTGAATAAAAGCTTATCTTGTGCATCTCTTCACCTTTCCCAAAATATACACTATTACTGAACTTCTATAATATTAATTTCTACAGTTAACATGCATATTATCATTGATTATACATGGTTGAATCCATATCTCAGTACTATATTTTCTCCACTTGCCTAGGGGTATAGGCTTTAAATATCAGAAATCCTGCAATAATTGTTTATGAGTTTATATTTGGCTCTGAGCTATAGGTCTATGTGCAGACAATCAACAGAGAACCATTATATATACCACTGGTTAGCATTAATGCCTTGGGCAATTCATTTTCACATTATATTCCTTGTCAATGCTAACATTTAGGCATAGCTTTGTGGTTGTAATTGGTATAAAAATCTACAATGTCATGAAGACTAGGGGCTGTTATCATATGTAACTGAATTTTAAAGAGCCTCTGCTAGAGCTGCGATAGGAGAACAGCAAATCCATCAATAAATGGTACACAATAAGCCTTACATAGTCCCATTAGGGAGTTTTTAAAACATATATGTTTATATAAATTAATCTTTAAATACGTTCTCCATTCTGAGTTATTTATAGGCTATAAACTCACTTAAAAAATGATTTTGGTTTGCTGCTACTCCTAGCAGAACTGTGATACCACATTATTTTAATATAAATTATGTAAACATAATGCACACTTCCAGTACAATATCACCTTTTCAATGCGTTGCTATGTTCGCCGCTTCCATTACTGCTTTCAATTTACACTATGGAATGTATTACATAAAGAATATAAACAGCCTTCTGTTCCGGTAGGCCATGCAATAGAGCATTATAGTGGTTGTGAATTATTGGTCAATTGCTTTGTGCAAGAGCGTAGTGGGGGAAATGGAGGGGAAAGAATTATCTTGTGTCAAGTTATACTTTGCATTAAGTATTCACACACTCATCTATTTCGGTTATATTCCAAGTAATCTGGAACAGCCTTAGTCATTTCCTCAATTTGTAGACTGTTTTAGCTGTTACAATACATATTTAGGAATGATTTGGTAATGCTGAATTTCCATGTTTCCTCCTGTTCTCTTTGTCTGTGTATTCTTCTGTTTGTGTGTTTATCCATCTGTCCTTCTGTCTGTCTGTCCAACTGTCTGTTGGACCATCTGACTGCCTATCAGTCTGTATCTCTGATGGGGTACTTGTCTGTCATTCCATCTGTCTGTCTTCCTGAGGTTTTTTGTTTTCCGTCTGCATTTGTAACTGTCTGCCTGCCTTTCTGTTTTTCCATGTGTCTGTTTTTCCATCAACCTGTCTTTCCATTTATCTTTCTGTCTATCTTCCAGATCTAGATACCACCATTTATACAAAAAGAAATGCCTTATTTCCATTTAAATGATTTCAGTGTAGCCATGTAATTTGCCTGTTTGCTTTAAAGTAGAGATTTAGTCATGTTCACATTACCAAGATTTTATTCAGCTATCAGGGGTAGGCAACCTTTGGCACTGCAGATGTTGTGAACCATGTGTCCCATAATGTGCTTACATCCATACAGTGGTGTCGCTGGGGGGAGAGGGGGCCATGGCCCCCCCTACTTCATGCTGTGCCCCCCCTTGGCCCCCCCCAAATGCCAGCAACTTGCTGACCATGTGTTTAAATTCTATTCCCTCGGGCTGTAACAGTCTGTCACAGCCCGAGGGAATGCAGGGCAGAGCAGCTGGAAGGTGCTGGGTGTTTTCAGCACCCAGCAGCTTCCCTGGCACAGGCCCCACCCCCAAACGAAGCCCCACCTCTCGCACATAAGCCCCACCCCGCCGTTAAGCAGCAGTCCATGCTGCTGCTGGAAAAGATGGAAGATGGCTGTCTGACCACCAGCAACAGGCTCCAGTGACAGGTAGGCTTAATGTGCTTGTGTGTGTGTGTGTGTCTGTCTGCTAGTGAGGAAGCTTGTGTGTGTGTGTGTATGTATTCAGCAGTCTGTGTGTGTGTTTGTGTGTGTGTGTGTGTGTGTATGTATGGATTCAGCAGTCTGTATGTGTGTATGGACTCAGCAGTGTGTGTATGGATTCAGCAGTTTGTATGTGTGTATGAACTCAGCAGTGTGTATGTATGGACTCAGCAGTCTGTATGTATGGATTCAGCCGTCTGTATGTGTGTATGGACTCAGCAGTCTGTATGTGTGTATGGACTCAGCAGAGTGTGTGTATGGATTCAGCAGTCTGTATGTGTGTATGGACTCAGCAGTGTGTGTGTGTGTATGGACTCAGCAGTCTGTATGTATGGATTCAGCAGTCTGTATGTGTGTATGGACTCAGCAGTGTGTGTATGGATTCAGCAGTCTGTATGTGTGTATGGACTCAGCAGAGTGTGTGTATGGATTCAGCATTCTGTATGTGTGTATGGACACAGCAGTCTGTATGTGTGTATGGACTCAGCAGTCTGAATGTGTGTATGAACTCAGCAGTCTGTATGTGTGTATGGAATCAGCAGTCTGTGTTTGTGTGTGTGTATGGACTCAGCAGTCTGTGTGTGTGTGTGTGTGTAGGGTCAGCAGTCTGTGTCTCTGTGTGTGTAAGGACTCAGCAGTCTGTGTATGGACTGTATCAAGGGAAATGTGTTTGTTTTTTAATAATCCTTGGTGGAAAATAATGAATTCTCCACCAGGGATTATTAAAAAACAAACAAACAAAAAACATTGTGTCGGGGGCGGGGCTTAACAAGCGGCAGGGGCAAGGTCAAACTGCGGTGAGGGCGGGGTTAAATGTGCCCCCCTACTTTTGTCCCTGGCCCACCATGTGCCCCCCCTAAAAATGAATCCTAGAGACGTCACTGCAGCCATAATCCTGGCAAAGCATCATGGGAGATTTGGAGTGCCAAAGCTTGCGTATCTCTGAGCTAGATCATCTACTTTCTCTGGTCCTGACTAACTGTGTTTTACTAAGGTCAAGGGACGATAGGGAGAGGGTGTCTGTGTAGAGAAGATGTAGGACAAGTTATAAATATGGAGGAATCCCCATTTAAACCAATAAAGTGTATTGCTAATTTCCCATTCTTATACATTCTCTTCAGAATCTCTCTTCATACATTATCAATATGATCTCAGCAGGGCTGATTTCTGTCAGTTTGAAGTGAGAAGTGTCGCTAATTCACAGTGAGCTTCAAATTTAAGACCAAAATTCTTAAAAATGTAATTCCAAAAGTCAGATATCCTTCCATTTCGGATGCTTTGAAATTTTTTTTGCTGAAATTTACTTTGAATTCCTGACAATACTCACTTTATTGAATGACCCTGCATGTTTTTATTTGCCTTTAATTTCAGCCAACAAGCATTCTGTATTCTGTGGCTGCCTAAACTTGTCAACGGAAAATATGTCATTGTTGAATGATGATAAATATTGAATATTCTTGCATATTTTTTTGTATATTTTAATTCATTAGAGTTGTCATACACTTGGTCACGTTAACACAATGACTCATTATCATTAGCATGCTAAACATAACCAGTACAAAAAAAACCCTGTAGATTATAATTTCTTATCATGTAATATCATTACAATGTAGTAAATGATACATTATCATACTGCATGTTATTAAGGATAATAACTTTAATGACATTTTTTAGATCATTAATTAGCAAGCTTAATAGCTTAGGAATGTATTATAGGAAAAAGCATGCAGACATAATGTGCGTATGGTTTATAGATGAAATACGAGCTGATAGCTAGACAACAAAAATCTATATATTTTCATTGACGCTAATTCTATTCCATGGTTCAAATAAGCCATTACAGTATACAAGCAAATATTATTATCTTCTATTTATATAGTACCATAAATTTGTTATACTATAGCACCAGATATTTGTTCCAAATAATAGTAGAGCAAAATTCAGTCCTTAAAACAGAGGGTAAGAAACACACTTAGAACAAAAAGAGCCACTACATCTTGGTGCAGGAGTTTTGGAATATAGCTGTTGTCCCTTTCTTAGATAATGTAAAACATTGCTGTTTATTACAAATCACAAACTTTATATTTGTTTGAAAACATGCCTCGTGATTGTCAGACAGCCATTAGAGCTGATTCCTCCTTAAAGGAACACTATAGGGTCAGGAACACAAACAAGTATTCCTGACCCTATAGGGTAGAAACCACCACCTAGCCCCCCCACCACCTTACTTTTATTTCAGTCTGCTGCTGGCTCTGCCCCTCATCTGCCTGCTTGACTGACATAATCAGAAGTGGTGATCTAAGCCAATCGCAATGCTTCCCCATAGTACTGGCTCATACTGTCAAGGAGGCAGATCAGGGTCAGAGCCAGCAAAAGCCAAACACAGCCCTGACCAATCAATGCATCTCTATGAGCTAAGTTCAGTGTCTCCATGTAGAAGGTGGAGACATTAATGACAATGTTGCACATTGTACAGCACTGCCCCAGGAAGCACCTCTAGTAGCCTTTAGAGGAGTGGCCAGTGGAGGTATCCCTAGGCTGTAAGGTAAGCACTGCATTTTCTCTGAAAAGACAGTATTTACTTCAAAAAGCCTGAAGGGACTGATTATACTCACCAGAACAACTACAATGAGCTGTAGTTGGTCTGGTGACCATAGGGTCCCTTTAATACATTTAATTTTGTAAGGTCTTCACATTCAGCGTCATCACACACAGCATACTGATACAAAATGCAGCTGATGCTTCTCATAGAAAAGCATTGAAATTTGTCACGAATGCTGTAAGTCAGCATTGCTTCCCTATGAGAAGCATCTCATTGGACAAAATGTATCAGAATTGATAACTTTATCTGAGCAGGATCAGCTTCTGCATGGGGACTGTTCCAATGCTTAGTTTTAGCTAATTTGTGTCATTACACTAGGAATTATGCTATTAGTATATGTGATTGGTCGTACCCACAATCCAGTTAATGTAGAGCCTAGACCTAAAACGCCAGTTAGGTTCCTCCTTTGCTAGAGACAGAGAAAATTCAGGTTATAATTTCAGCCTCTCATTGGATTCATCATTGAGGTACAGCTGATACATTTCTACAAGGAATCCATGTCTGGATTAAGCTTTAACTTTAGGGAAATAATGCAAATGATAGAGATTCACCATGTGGCATGCTATTAAAGCAATACTGTCAATTCTGGGGACATATTTTTCAACCTCTCCCATATTAGATGCACCACCAGTTGCTAGCACCCTAGGAAGAGTGTATTTTCCATGCAGTGCCCCCTTCCAAACTAATGCTGTTGGCAGATGATGCCACCAAGAACATCTTTGTATGGGGAGGAAATCTGGGGAGGATCTCAGACATCTTTGAGAAGATTCCTATTCCCATCAGCCAGTGTGAGTGATGGCTACTGGGAAACCAGTACCAAAAATGGTGTTGGCAAACTGGCACTGCAACTTTACTATGCTTAGAATCATTTTTGACAACATATAGATGCTGTATTCCGAGTAATGAATGTATCATAAATATTAATAGGCAACATGTCTGGTTTAAATAACCTGAGATGATCAGCCATATTGAAGTATTTCTGGAATTGTTAGGTTTTCAAAAATATTGAACGTTAGCTTAACAAAAAAAATCTAAAAATCAAAGTTTGATGCATTGGTCCCTAACGATAGAGAGGGGTGAAAACCAATACTTCTCAGAGCTTAGTCTTGAAAGACACACACAGCAATCCATACTAATGTAATGATTTTTCAATCATGTCCTG
This sequence comes from Pelobates fuscus, assembly GCF_036172605.1. Taxonomy (NCBI): domain Eukaryota; kingdom Metazoa; phylum Chordata; class Amphibia; order Anura; family Pelobatidae; genus Pelobates; species Pelobates fuscus. The sequence continues at coordinate 77,907,997 of NC_086324.1, forward strand.
TGTCCCCCTCTGTCTTCTGCCTTTACTTTCTTCTTATTTCCTGCTTAGATGTGTGGTCTGAAGCCCCAGGGTCCACACAAAAGACCAAGACAAACAAATATAAAATAACAGGATGGCAGATGACAAATCCCACCAAATATTCTTTTCACCATAATAGCCAAACATATCTGGCAAATTCCACTGTCATTTCCCCAGTGCAAGACTTCCTGCTCAGCCTTTTGATCACTCTCTTGAAGCCAATTTATACCTCAGCAGTTCCAAATGTGCTTCCTGAGACTCATATCCTCTGAAGGAAATAGATTATTTTGGAAATAGACTGTAAGCTATGATTGAAATTGTAGCTGTGGGTGTAGTGTTTGTAAGCGATAGGAATACTGTTGCAGGTCATTTTATTAGTAATAAGATGGAATATTCAATGTATCCCTGGATAGCTATGCAGACCTTCCAGTAATTATCTGCATGCACAGAGATATCAGTATTGTAAAGGCAAGAGAATATGCTGTGATCACTGAAGGGAATAACTTTTTGCAGTGTATAGAATTGACACATTTTAAAGTGTTAATCCTAAACTCTAACTTTAATTATTAATATTTCTCCATAAAAAAAAATAAAAAAATGAAATGTTATTTGTACTGATATGTTTTTGGAACAGATTTTAAGGAATGCTTTTTCTAAATGTAGGAAACAAATCACTATATATAATACATACAACTGATCTCTTTACGTCATAATCCTTACACACACACACACACACACACACACACACACACACACACACACACACACACACACACACACACACACTCACACTCACTCTCTATCTCTCTTACATGTGCATTTATTTACAGTATTATCTAATTGCAAAAAAAAAAAGAAAAATTAGACTAAAAGCGTGTTTTTTTGCTCTCTTTTGGATCAACAGAAAAAAACAGATGTGAGAATGACTGTACATGATGGACGCAAGTCTCTTTTCAACTATGTAACTATGTAAAAATACTATGTAAAAAACAAAAGAAAACAAAAATCAAAAACAATAAAAAGAACAGACACACTTTCTTTGCCTGCATTTTCACAATTCTAAATACCACACAAGATATACAGTTTATAAAAGCTCAGGAAGCATTCATTAATTCCATTTTTTTCCCCCACATGTAGGAATGCGATGCAATGACCTGCTGTTTTATAATAAAGGTTTTTGTGCCATTGTATAGGTTGTGATGGGCAAACTGCACAGCTTCTGGAAGACACCGGTTCTTTCCGATCCTAAGCCATGAATTCTAAACCAGCCAATTTTTTACAAAGGGATTCTACAGAGGTGTGCTTTGGTGATCTGAAAAACTTAAAAAAACAAATACTGTCTGTGTTTATTAAAAAGATTTACATAGCGTTTTAAGACAATTATGTCAGAGACAGTTTTCAAAATTGATTTAGTGCACGTGTTGGGGCATATATAAAGGACACAGAACGGCGAACAATGCCTAAAGGGAAAAAAATGAAGGGCTTTGAATACATCCTAATAAACCACAAACACAAAGGTCATTATTTTCCCCTAATACATGCTTTTATGTGTATTGTGAATTACAGGTTAGGGTTAATGTGTTAGGGTTGGAGTGAGTGTCAGTAAAGAGCAGGTTAGGGAGAGGCATTTTTTAGAAGGGGCAGTTGTTGTTAGGGCAGCACTGGGACAGTCATAGTGCTCCCCAAGGTTAGTGGGAATTACAGTCTGTACATTATTATAACGCATGACCTGCCTGTTGAAATAATGAGCAGACTTATTTTTTTTTTATATATATTATTGTTATTATTATTATTATTATTCATTCACATTAAAGTATGTACATCAGGGTGCAGTGCGACTAATATGGACAGCCTTGCGGACGCCTTGACTCCCTGGCATGAATGCACTGCAATTGTATGACAGGCCTATTCCCATGCCAATCTCCTACCTTGTCTCACCCTACTGGCTCTATTCACATATATGCCAAAGTTGTAACGCATGGTCAGTATAATTTTTCCAAAGAAAAAAGTGGAATTGGGGTAACACTCGGAACATGCATTTCTCAGCAGTGATGCTGCTGTAAAGATCAAAATATATACAATATACACATTGGGGGTGCTGTGGCGTAGTGGTGGGTTTAATACGCCATATGGTGTAACTGAATCCCCATATTTGCTGCTAAGATTGCCTTGTAAAATGTAAAACTTGATCTGTATTTAGTATAATTTGTCCAAGCATCCTTCATGAAAAAAAAGGATTGCATTGCATATTACTGTATGTTTTTATTAAATGTAAGGTAAAATTTAATCATAAATAGTGGATGGCAAATATTATTGAATAACATCTGGCATCCTTGATTCATCTTATTACAGGCATGGATTGCCTCCAAATGTATTAAGTAAGTACCATACAATAATATAAAATCTAGTGGTTCTGCAGGCTCACCTGAAAAATAAATATTTTTGTCAACCTAATAAAAGAAGAATTACCCAATGTGCGATATTACTATTTAATTAATTACGTGGATATTACATTTCTAGCTGTAATTCTAATAATTCAAATGTTGCTTTACCAAAATGTATTCTGAAGTTACTTTACTTTAATACTTTTCTGGAGAGGTTAACTGTCCTAGTGAAATAGGACATATTTGCAGATTTACACAAAACGTGAGCTGTATATATGCAATCTCAATGAGAAAGATTTAGTGGTGATATTATAAAGGAAACAATTACCAGTGGTTACACCAGGAAATTATATTTCAGATTAACTTCCTACCAGGAAAATTAGACACTCGCATAGGACAACTCATTAACCGACACACTAAGCCATCACAAGTAAGATAAAAATATTTTTCATATATAAAATAAAAGCAACTTTAGTTTGATCCACTTTTTTATGTACAAAGTTTTTAAATTGACTTTAATGTAATCACACGTACACCATAAATCCTGTGTAAATGGTGCAGCTATGACTTTTAATGCAATTTTGTGATTTACAAATAATGAGCAAACATTCCTATGAGGTTTGGTATATTACCCCTCCATGCTCTAATCTGATTTTTTTTTCACATACTTTAAAGCGCTATGGTCTTGTTGGTACAAACTTACAGTAAACTGTAAAGCTGCTCTTTGTAATAATATTAATTTCTAGAATATTCTTTAGCAGGGATATCTGATGTTCACAAGAAATCTCACACACATGTGCTGATTCTGGGGTCACAGATGACTGGCTGCATCTTGCTAGCTCCTCAGATTTACAAATGTCCACTCCAGACATGCACGTTTCTACAGCAATGGCTTCACCCCTTTTTGTAATCAGAATGCTTTGACTGCATGTGTGGGGGTGACACTGTGTGTGTTGACAGTGTGCATGGGGGGATGACAGTGTGTTTATGTGTGGGGGGTGACAGAGCGTGTGGAAGGTGACTGTGTGTGTGTGTGTGTGTGGGGGGGGTGACATATGCCACAAGGATAGTGTTGGGGTGGTGACAGTGTGTGTGTTGACAGTGTGCATGGGGGGAGGACAATATGTGTGTGTTGGGATGACTGTGTGTGTGGGGTGACATTGTGTGTGGTGCTGACAGTGAATGGCGGGGGTTGCAGTGTGTGGTAAGTGACAGTCTGTGTTGGGTGATAGTTTGTGTGTGGGGTGATAGTGTGTGTGTGTGTAGGGCTGATGCTCTGTGTAGGTGACAGTGTGTGTGTGGGTAAAAGTTTGTGGGGGTGAAAGGTGTGTGGTCATGACACTGTGTAGTGGATAACATTGTGTGTGGGTTGGTAACAGGGTGTGGGATGGCAGTGTGTGTGTGTTGGGGTGACAGTGTGTATCTGGGGGTGACAGTGTGTGGGGGGTGATGGCACGCAGTGAGGCTGTGTTTTAGTGACCAGTCTCCACAAACTGAAATATATATTTTTTTAATCTAGTAATTGCTTGCCTGGTGGTCTCCTCCTTGATCCAGGTGCAAAGCTGCAGTCTTCATGGTACAGATCTTGCGAGCTCCGGCATTTGAGGTTTCAGAGTATTGCCGTGGTAAACCGGGGCAACGCTCTGATTGGCCGAGCTCGCAAGATCTCTACCACATCGTCTGCAGCTCGGCACCTGACAGAGCTGCAGACCTGAGGTGATAGGTTCTCTCTCCCTGGGCAGACTGAGTGGAGGGTCCTGAGGTCTTGGACCAAGGACCTGAAATTTCTGTTTTATTCCATTTTATTCCTGATTTATGTGTTAGCTGTGGATGCTATTTGTCAGGTAAATATTATGTCAGTCATTTCTAAATAAAAAAAGAGCTTTGTAGTGATGTGGTTAAATGTCTTACTCTAGCCTCAAACTAACCTGTAGAAGTATATATGATTTCATATTGATACCTTTTATTAAGAAAAATCGCACAAACTGTATTATTAAATGGAAACTGCTACATGAGGCTAAATCTGTGGCTTGGTGAAGACCTCATTTAGAAAGGTTTACCAGTAAGATGCTTGTTCAGTGTTTCTCTAGGTTACTACACTACATCTGTGTGGTGCCATTAGGAACCTTATGCTTTCCAAGCAGGATTGAATCAATGTTCCAGTGTAATCTCATTTTTGCCAGCATTGCTTCTTGTGTGCTTTTCTCTGCTGTTGCAGTGATTTTGCGTGGTGCTCCCAGCCTGTCTAAGATGACAACCCGAGTGGAAAAATGAAAGCCTAGAGGCTGGCCGCGGCTGATATTTCCTCGCACAGCTGGTGCATTCATTAACAGCTCCTCACTCTTTGCTTCTTCTCTGCTCAGCTGCTGGCAGGGGTGTGAAAAGTGGCTCCACAACGCAGATCTCTACAATGCATTCTCTCTATTGGAAAAAAAAAATAGGAAGAATTAAGAGACAGAGCAAAAGAAAGTGGGAGGGAATGAGCGAGAGGCAAAGAAGAAAGAAACAAAGGATAAAAACAACACATAGTGCCAAAATAAAACTGTCTGGAGATTTTTTTTTCTTGTTTTATAATTGAATATATGTCAGGCTTAATGGGTGTTTGTGCAGGACAGCATGTTATGTATTTATTAGAAACACTTTATTCTAAATATTTATCTGAATCTATGGGTGCTGTGGCTTAGTAACATCGTCAATTGATTAATTGTACGCTTGTCCTGGTTTATAAGCTGATAGTCTGCATATAGCCTCAGGTATTGTATCAAGTCAATCTATCAGATTTAATGGCAGCCATCGTTACTTGTATTATATTATACATAGGGACAGGTAGTTTACAGAATTCTGCATAGTATTTATTGTTTTATATGCCACCAGAATAACGACTTCAGAGGGCATTTGAAGAACTCTTATGTACATGATGGATAGTGTATAATAAGATCATGTTTTATAATAAGAATACAGATGTTCTACAGCTCTATACCATTGAACGGGGTTACAAATAAGTTGAATTACAGCAATATGCTGCATAAATATATATATATACTAATACAAGATTTGAAGGTCCTTTTTTTGTGAGATTACAGTCTTGGACAGAGGACACGGTTCTCCAGATGTTGTGTGCTACATCTCCCATAATGCTCTTACAGCCATAATGTTGGCAAACAATCAGTTGCAATGTAGTCTACAACATCTCTCAGTGTGCACTTCCTGTCAGTCCGGCCAGTTACAGGAAACAGAACTCCTGTAATGCGGTCCACACCGCCCGGCCACGCTACACTGAGCTTGGAGGCACACAAGGGAAGGGGAGAGAGAGAGTGGGGGAGTCCATCAGGTGAGGCTTGGAGTGGAATAGACCACCAGAGGAGGGGGAGGGAGTGGAAGAGAGACCACCAATGGAGGGGGGGGTGGGAGAGAGACCAGGAGGGGAAAGGGGGGGGGGAGAAACCACCAGGGGAGGGGGGAGAGGGAGAGACCATGGAGGGGAGAGAGAGACCTCCAGGGGAGGGGTGAAAGAGAGAGACCACCAGAGAGAGACTGCCAGGGGAGGGGGGAGTGCGAGAGACCACCAGGGGAGGGGAGGGGGGAGTGTGAGAGACAACCAGGGGAGGGGTGGAGGGAGACCACCATGGGAGGGGGGGAGAGAGAGACCATTAGGGAAGGGGGGGGAGAGACCAAGAGGGGGAAGGAGGAGGGAGAGACCAGGAGGGGAAGGGGGGAGAGAGAGAGACCACCAGGGAAGGGGGTCAGAGAGAGAGACCACCATTGGAATTGGAGGAGACCACCCGGGGAGAGAGAGGGGAGTGACCACTAGGGGAGGGAGGGAGAGGGGAGAGACCACTAGGGGGGAAGGGAGAGGGGACAGACCACCAGGGGCGGGGGGGAGAGACCACCAGAAAAGGGAGAGACACCACCAGGGGAGAAGGGAGAGAGACATCATCAGGGGAGAGGGGGGGAGGAGAGACCACTAAGAGACAGGGGAGAGGAGAGACCACTAAGGGATGGGGGGGGAGGGGCGATCACCAAGGAACAGGGAAGCAGGGGAGAGCACTAAGGGACAGGAGGGGAGGGAAAATTACTAGGGGACACACAGATTACTAGGGGACACACAGGAGGGAGACGCGCAGAGGGACCTGGGAGGGGGAGTGGAAAGACACAAACCCTCTCTTTCACACTACACACATACACAATGCATCCTTACACATACACAGAAACACACAATGCATCCCTACACACATACACACACACACACACACGCATAGAAACATACAATGCATCCCTACTCACACACACACACACACACAGAAACACACCATGCTTCCCTTACACACTCACCTTTACACACAATGCATTCCTTACACACACACAATGCATACCTCACAAACACACACACACACACACACACACACACAATGCAGCCCTTGCACACATACACAGAAGCACACAATGCATCCCTTAGACACACACACTGCTTCTCTTAATACATCTCTTACACGCTCTCAGCGCACCCATGACAGACACACACACTGCATTACATTACATACACAGAAACACACCTTGCATCTCTTACCCATACAAACACAGATTCACACACTGCATCTCCTATACACACACACACACACACACACACTACATCCCTTACACAAACTGGTATCCTTATACACTACATTCCATAAGAACACACACACATTACATACTCTACAATAACACATAACACATCCCCTATGCACATACACTCCACTCCCTCATGGGTGGGCCTTGTAGGCATAAGGCTTATTGGCAGGACTTGTAGGCATACTTATGGTCAGGCCCTGGGGGCCCAGACTGTGATCTGTGTAACAGGCCCCAAAAAATAGAGCTGCTTCCTGTTCATTTATTTTTGTGAGCACTGCCTCCAGAGAACCTGTTTTAACACCAGACCAGTAGAGCCAGACTGCAGACTTAGCCCATCATCATCCTCTTGTCCTCATCTGGTGGTAAGTAGGCAATCCAGTATATTATCCAGTATATTATTAGTGGCACTAATCTCTAATTTACCTCACATTAAAGGGACACTATAGTCACCAGAACCACTACAGCTTAATGTAGTGTTTCTGGTGTCTATAGTCTGTCCCTGCAAGCTTTTTTTTTTTTTTTTTGTAAATCTTTCTTTTATTATGGCATATGCGTCATGGGGTACAGAAGAGAAAGAGGATGCATTGTGGGATAACATGAGTTAATAATATCAAGATGGTGTACAATGCACCTCAAAGAAAGATTGCCATGGGTTTTTGTTTTTTTGTGTGAAACAATCATGTAGACAGAGTGATACAAGCTTTGTTGAGAAACAAAAGTAATAAAAGTAGTAAAGACAGGCATCATATACAGGTCTGGTGTTCATAGCTAAACAAGATATGACAAATTGGTCTAAAGTGTGATAATGCTTATGCCTATGCTTTAAATTAAAGACTAGGTAAACAAGGCTATGGCATATTATTCGAACTATACGTAGATACCGTCAGCAATAATGTAAAGGTAACCAGGGTAAAACTAATGAGCATCATCTGACGTACAATTTAAGCTTAACTTGGCATGAAAATAACATAGAAATAAACAGGCTATGAGACACGCAACCTGGTCAACAGTTATTCTGAGCTAGTTTCAGGCTAAACAGGCCTAGGACGTTGCTACACAATTTGCATACATTAACGCTGTAATAAAAGAGGCCTAGACCTTCGAGCTGGGCAAGTAGAGAAAGATTACCCAGAGTTGTTTAAACCAAGGTAAGGGAGAAAACTAAACAAGTTTTGCAGAGATACTCAGGGTGCACAATGCTATCGGTAAATAGTGCTTAGATGCTAGACCTGCCGCGCCGTTGCGTCTTAATTACCAAGAGGCGCACAGCATTGGGAGTGAGACCTAACAGGTACGAGTGAAATTACTAAGGCAGGCTGGTAACATAGTATGTATCTATCTGCTAGCTAGCAATCATAAAGTATTACCTGTAAAAAGAAAAATTAAACATTACGGAGCATGGAAATTTGTATGGGTAAAACCCTCAGGGTATAACAGTGTGTCTCTTGCGGTTACTTGGAACAGTCCAAGGCCTCGAGCGTAGCAGGTGTCCATGCTGTTATTCAGCCCACCCCACATGGAGGAGTTGTGTTGTAGCACGCACGGTCTAATCCACTTGGTTGTGGGGGGCTGCCTATTTGACCCACCGCTCCATGGAGGCCCGGGTCCGTTTCTCTATAGTGGGTGTTTTGGCCCGCTGAGTGCTTGGCCCTCTGGGTTAAGGTGCCCCCGGTGTTACTCCCAGTGCGTTGCCGCTTGAGTGTCCCTTGTCTTCGGCCCAAGGCCGTATCGGAGACCCTTGCCACAAGTCCATTGACCCCATCTCCAGGGTCGTGGGCCCAAGGCTTTGCCGGAGTCCGGTTGTTCCCTTGGGTGTATGGGTGGTGGTGAGGAGTAACCCTCGGATGGGCTCCCAGCTCGGAAGAGTGGGGAGAGCTCTTGGGTGCACACTTGGGTGTACGGGGGGGTCCCCCGCGGTCTGCTGCTGTGCTCCGATGCTTGTTTCTTCTTTATGATTATGCCTGCAGGCTGAGGATCTCTCCTCCTGCGGCGCCATCTTGGGGCCCTGTGCCTTTTAGGAGTGAGGCATCGGCCGTTATGGTGCTGTGATTGCTCCTGGCTCTGGCATGTGCCTTGTTTATTCAGCCATGCCCGGCGCTCCAGTTGTGCCCAAAAGGCATCGAAGAGAGCGGTGAGTCTGGCTTCGTAGTTTGGCATGACTGAGTGGCTTTCATGTAGCTCGCCTGGTGTTTTCACGGTCGCCATTTTAGCAGCGCCTCATGTTCGCCGATCTTGTTGCTGTATTGCCCCATATTGTAGGCTCAGCTTGTTGCCGCTTGTCCAGTCGCTTGTTGCGGACCGAGATGACCCCCATCGGTCCAGAGGGGGGGGGGTAAGAGGTGGTGTCCCCGAGGTATATCCGACCAGGTCAGTCAGCGCGGGAAGCGGCCGTCTCCCCGGCGCTCGATCTCCGGTAGGCCTCAGAACTCTCTTATGGGTTCCCGGTGTGGTAGGGTCTTGTATTTGGTGTCGGGCGATTCTCCCGGGTGTTCCCAACATGATCGCTCATCTCAGGTGGGCGACTGTGCCGTGTTTTTGGGGGTTTACTCCCTCGAAATTCAGCAATTAGCAGGAGCTGAAGTGAAACACAGCCGCTCAGCCTGAGTGCCAGGCTCCGCCCCAAGCTTTTTAATGTAAACACACTGCCTTTTCAGAGAAAAGACACTGTGTGCAGCACTAGTGTTGACTCATATGGCAGATCATATGAGTGGGGTATTGTGATGTCCCATGGGGGCCAGAGCATATGGGGGCGGCAAATTTTTGTTTGCCTAGGGCGGCAAAAATCCTTGCAGTGGCCCTGGCTTATGAATGTCTGAAGTGCCGAAGTCCCGAAGCGCCGAAGTTCCGAAGTGATGAAGTTCAGTAGGTCAGAAATGCCGAAGCGCTGAAGTTCCAAAGTGCCGAAGTGATTCGGATTTCTGAAAAGTGGCTAAACAAGAGAGAGGTAGGGAAAATTACATGAATGATGACAGGAATCTTGACCAATAAGCTAATTCCTTTTGTGCAATGTAATGCTTGCTTGCCCAATACGGTTTCACTATTCCCTGCCCAATGAAATGAGCAATAGACATGTGTAATTCGTACTAATTTCATGCCATCCAGACATTCGAATGCTTATGAATGTCTGAAGTTTCGAAATGCCGAAGTTCCATAGTGACGACGTTTCGTAGTTACAAAGTGCTGAACCAAACCCAATGCCATTGGTCCGAATTGCCGAAGCAGACAAGTTTTTTTTCTTACCTGAATTTCCGAACCAAACCAAACCTAATTTTTTGCCCATGCACATCCCTAACGCGGAGGAGAATGAGTTGATTATCAAGAGAGATCCATTCAAAAAGTAAAAATTCCACTGGATGACGCTACATGGAAAACTTCCTGTAGATGGAGAGAGACATAGGAAAATAGACAATAGAAGAGATAATAGGAATAGCCATCCATAGTAGGGTGGATGGTCAGAATACTCTACTTGGAAAAAATGATGTATCATTTTTGGGACTGACCCAGTAGGGGAGAGGATAATGCGAGGCAAGATATACATTCACTTAAATAGGAATAAAAAGAAATTAATTTTTAATGCGTGAGTGAGTAATATTAGCAATATAAAAGTTCATGAGATAGATTGTTCTTAATATAAATTACAACCGTGTTGAGCAAATAATCACATAAGTGCTGACCAGGCAGAGGTCTGTTAAGTAGAATTCTGGTTTGTCCAAATATCACATTATTTAATTCCATTGTAAATTTTAGGAGGTTTACTTACCTTGTTTCCAGTGCCAAGAAACCATCATTGCAGCCGCCCACTCCTCCTCCCTTTGCCACCATGCAAGTTGACATCTTCTCTTCTTTTCATGTTGAAAAGCATATGTGTGGCAAGCACAACTCTCCTCCCATCAAATGCTCTCTATCAGAAGCATCAGGCAAGGTGACATGAAAAAAACGAGTCTGACTCAGTTTACACAGAAGCACCATCAGGTGGCTATCAAACAGACAGTCGCTAGAGGTGTGTTTAGCCGTACAATGTAAGCATTGTTGTATCTCCAAAGCAGCAATTTTTACATTGCTGAACAATACCGACAGGGCTACTGCACCCAGGTCATGTCATTGAGATGAAGTAGTCTGGGTGGCTACAGTTGTTCTTTAAGAATGCCACACCTATACCTTATTCTGTACTAGGCTGTGTAGAACATCTGGAAAGAGTATATTCTAGCATTTAGTGGAAACAAGTGGCATCAACCATATACTAGTTATTAGTATTGTTTTGTACAAATGTTTTTTACTGAAGCATATAACTTTTATTTTATGGTCTTGTACTAGTCTTTTGACCAATATTGAACAGTTGGAATAGGAAGGCACAAATATCAACTATTCTATATATAGGAAATTGATTGCATTACAATCTTTTAATCTTTATTACTAAGCTAAATTCTTGCAGGCTTTATCCACTGATGTGCACCACTGCTCACCTTCCTTTGAAAGTGTCACTTCCATTTCCCTTTCCTTTGTACTAACAATATTCGTGCAATTAACCCTAGATCCTGCCTTACAGATGGTCCATGTGAATTATTTTATTATTTAAACAAATAATACCCATGGCTGTTCAAATGTTTCAACAAATAATTATTTAATGCTCTCAGCATTGACTGTCAACATTTTAACGCTTGATGTGAACAGTAAAAAGTTGTGCGGTTTATATAATGTTTGCAATAAACAAATGCATAATGACTTTGTTATATGCAGCTAAATGGATAGTTTTTATTTGATCTGGAACATGGTGTAAATTATTGCAGGGTAGATTTGAAATCCTCAGGGCATTCAGTGGTGTATAAGTACCGGTAATTAAATAAGATAAAATAGTGTAGGCTTTTTAAAATATATTTTTTGTAAAGAGACAATCTTGCAAATCTCATAATAGCATATGCAAGTTTGCACTTTGTGCTTTACTCTCCAGTTTGTCAGAGTAGAGAGCCAGCCTGAGGGAATACTACACATGGTCTACTCTACACCCATCGGGAGTGCAGTTCAAATAATCAGACCACACTGGACTACCATGGATCAATTTCCCCCCCTCCCCTGCCCAATGTTAGAAGAGGGAGGTGGAAATAATCTTTATTTTTTTGTAATGTTTTTTAACATTTAGCCTTACACACGCCTACTACCCATTCCCTCACTACACTATAGCTCATATTCCTCTACACTACAGCCTCTTTCTTCAACACTACATCCCCTATTACAAACAAACATTTACACTACAGCCCTATCCACCTGCAATATAGTGCTTATGTCACACACTATAGCCCAATGCTCACACAAACACACACACTCTATAGCTCATACTCCAACACACTACAACTAATTTCCCACCACATACACACACACACACACACACACACTACAGCCTCTATTGGCTATGGTCCCCACACAAAATCTGCAACCCCTACCCACACACACAGACTACAGTCCACACGCCCTCCACACATGCTACACCCCAAAGAGCCACATACACACACTGAACCTTACAGCCTCACCATAGAGCTTAACCTCACAAGCATGGACACCACACATGCCTAAAAATACTACAATCAGGGTCTCTACAAACATGCAATTAGAGAAACAGCCTCCCTCCACACATGCAATCCCACAAACAGCATCTTTACAAACATGGAACACCAAAACAACATAACCACAAATACACAAAATCACAAGCAGCCTCCCTCCATGCAACACCATAAGCATCATCCCTATTTACACATGTCCTATCAGACATGGAACACCACAAGCAGCATCCCTACAAGTATGAAATACTACAAGCAGCCTCTGCACACATTCACAACACCACAGGCAGCCTACTCTCACACAACATGCAACACACAAAATAGCACACACACCACTATCTCCCAAGCCTGTCTGTTTGGCAGTTTGGGCCTTAAATTTGAAATTCTGTTTGAATTCCCAATAGTGCTAACTTTAGTGAATAACCTTCTAAAAAGTGACTAATGATTAAGGAATTACAAAATCTAGGTCAAAATAATTTTTTATTAAGGTCAGGAATGTCAGACATTGTTAAATAAGCCAAAGACATGTACAGTTATCACGTGAAATTCCAGAGATATTCCAGAGATATAAAAAACGTATATGGTTTGACTTTTTAACTAGGATTTGCTGGGTGTCGCTCCACTGCAGTTGACAGAGCAGTGGAGTTCCTTCTTAGGAGCCTCTATTAGCTCTTCTAATCTAAGCACTACAATGCACGACTAGATCTTCAGCTGATTACTCTCAGCCAATGAGCTAAGCAGTTCATTCTGGGTGTAGCTCAAACAGAGAGATTCTTGCTCTCACTCGATTCAGTAGAGACCTAAGAGGCACCCAGTGGACCCCTGGTGAGACGTCAAACTGTTCCATTTTACAATTGAAGGGCAACGGGGTACTCCTAGTGCCAAACCTCTTAGAGTGCCTGTAGAGGTTGTTGTGTTTGGAGTGTTCCTTTAATACACTGAGTCACAGTTTATCCAAAATACAGAATTGTAGGTTGTTGTTAGATTGTAATGCCTGTAATTCATACAGTTACTAGCTATTTGGCTGCAATTTGGGAATCATGATATATAAATCAACAATCGTGATTTATAAAAAGGAACCATGTCACCTTTGGTTAACACTTGAAATAGGTGTACTGATCTTGTGTTACTGTAAAATGATCTTTGTTAGATACGTTCCCATATACGTTATGTCTGATCCTCTCGTCTTGATATACTGTAACAAGGTTGTCCCTGCTGATGTAAAGACTGATGCAATTTCCAGTTTCCCCCCCTGACATGTTCACATTATAAGTGAGAATTCAAAGTGAATTTCTATTAGAGGTCAAAATAGTCTAACTTCTCTAAGTCAGCTATGCTTTTAGTTTAGGTACTTTGCAAATTCACTTTCAATAACCCTGTATAATTGAAGATTATGCTAGCTTTAGTGTACTTATATTCTTAATTTTAGTAATGACAAAAGGCGAGTATTTTGCATTTCACTCTCTTTACTAACTCCACAGCAGCAAAGAAAAGTGTAAACAAGAACCAATCAAAATGCAATAGGAAGTATAGTATCCACAGTGAATAGGCTCCTCCTCCTCTTTTGGAAGCGGCATCACAGACGGATAACGTTCAAAACCACAACATCAGGTAACAATCACCAACGGGCGACAATGCAACTATATGGTAGTCAGAAAAATAGGATATACCTAGACCTATAAAATAAAGAAAGAACACGCTCATAGGGGATTAACGTAAATTCACAAGTGGCCCCTTATTTATATGTCACACTCACAAAATGGAAGTGGTTTTCAGGCTCATCAAATTAGTGGATTCTCACGAATTGTCATGAAGTATAAATCAGCTTTAATAGTTGCACTTACAATATAAAAGAAGTAAAAAGGCCCATCAGTACAATTCTGTATGTCCCATCAGTGTTGAATAGGATGATTTTTGCAGAAATGTAGGCAGGAAAAACAAATAAAAATTAAATAAAATAAAATCACAATACAGATGAATAGATGAATATCTTTAACTCTACGCGTGATTGTGATTTTATTTTATTTTTATTTTTGTACTGATGGGCCTTTTTACTTCTTTTATATTGTAAGTGCAACTATTAAAGCTGATTTATACTTCATGACAGTACTGTACTATGATATTTTTTATCTTTTACATACAATATCAACCATGAGGAATTCGTGAGAATCCACTAATTTGATGAGCCTGAAAACCACTTCCATTTTGTGAGTGTGACATATAAATAAGGGGCCACTTGTGAATTGACCTTAATCCCCTATGAGCGTGTTCTTTCTTTATTTTATAGGTATATCCTATTTTTCTATATATATTGAGAATTGAGAGGAATCCTTTGCTATACCTGACTAAAAAGGAAGTAATTATTCTTTTGTTGTTTATTTGCACTGCACCTGGGTGGTCTAAATCTGTATTTCTATATGGTAGTCATCATGAAACAAACGATAATCCAATCGGGTCAAGTCTAAAAAACAAACCAGAATCCCATGAATTTAAACTGAAAAGAGAACGTAAAATAGGTTAGGTACCATTCTCGAAACTTGAGGAAGCAATGGCAGTAATCCGTCAATCAATTGTAAGAGATATACTCATATTAAAAAGATATAAAACTGTATTAACCATAATAAAAATCTTTTAAATTCTAGGAAAGCAAACCCAGCTGAAGTCATTATTAATCTGGTAGATTAGAAAATCAGGAAGTAGTGACAGTAAGTAGAAATGTATACCTGACAAGAAGGGAAAAATACACGGGAGGGAAAGTCCTCAAGAAGGAAAGAAGACAGAAAGTGGGGAAAAGGGTGGGAAAATACTCACCTCCTGTCATTATTAAAATTAAGACAGGGGCGGACTGACCGGTCGGGCACTTCGGACATGGTCCGAGGGCCCGGCCGGGAGGGGGGCCCGCCATCAGGGGGCCCGGCCGCCCCTTTAACCCCTTAAGGACCAAACTTCTGGAATAAAAGGGAATCATGACATGTCACACATGTCATGTGTCCTTAAGGGGTTAAATGCTGCAGCCGACTGAGCGCTCTCTTAAGAGCCTCAGGCGGCTGCAGCTTCTCACCTCCCCTCCCCTGGGGAGGGGAGGTGAGAAGCTGCAGCCGCCTGAGGCTCTTAAGAGAGCGCTCAGTCGGCTGCAGCATTTAAAGGGGCGGCCGGGCCCCCTGATGGCGGGCCCCCCTCCCGGCCGGGCCCTCGGACCATGTCCGAAGTGCCCGACCGGTCAGTCCGCCCCTGTCTTAATTTTAATAATGACAGGAGGCGAGTATTTTCCCACCCTTTTCCCATTTTTATTATGGTTAATACAGTTTTATATATTTTTAATATTCAGTGTGCACCTTCCTATCACTCCGGCCGGGCACCGCGGACCGGAGTGCACCTCAGCCACGCTACAGGTGGGGGGGGGGGGGGCAAAAAGAGAAAGGGAGGGGAGGGGTGGGCAAAAAGAGAAAGGGAGGGGAGGGGTGGGCAAAAAGAGAAAGGGAGGGGAGGGGGGCAAAAAGAGAAAGGGAGGGGAGGGGGGCAAAAAGAGAAAAGGAGGGGAGGGAGGGGCAAAAAGAGAAAAGGAGGGGGGAGCAAAAAGAGAAAAGGAGGGGAGGGGGGCAAAAATAGAAAGGGGGGGCAAAAAGAGAAAGGGAGGGGGGGCAAAAAGAGAAAGGGAGGGGAGGGGGCAAAAAGAGAAGGGGAGGGGAGGGGGGGGGGCAAAAAGAGAAGGGGAGGGGGGCAAAAAGAGAAAGGGAGGGGAGGGGGTAAAAAGAAAGGGGGGTAAAAAGAGAGAGGGGGGTAAGGGGAGGGGGTAAGAAGAGGGAGGGGGTAAGAAGAGAGAGGGGGGGTAAGGAGAGGGAGGGGGTAAGAAGAGAGAGAGGGGGTAAGAAGAGAGGAGGGGGAGTAAGAAGAGAGGGGGAGTAAGAAGGGGGTAAGAAGAGGGGGAGGGGGGAGGGGGAGGGGGGAGTAAGAAGGGGGTAAGAAGAGGGGAGGGGGTAAGAAGAGGGGGAGGGGGGTAAGAAGAGGGGAGGGGGGTAAGAAGAGGGGGGAGGGGGGTAAGAAGAGGGGGGCGGGAATAAGAAGGGGGAAGAAGAGGGGGAGGGGGAGTAAGAAGAGGGGGAGGGGGTAAGAAGAGGGAGGGGTAAGAAGAGGTGGGAGTAAAAAGAGGTGGGAATAAGAAGAGGGGGAGGGGGGTAAGAAGAGGGGTAGGGGGGAGTAAGAGGAGGGCAATTGCCCCCTCCCCTGTCCGCAGGCACCGTGCGGTCAGCCGGCAGGGGAGGGAGGAAGAGAGGACCCGGGAGCTCAGCCTGCAGCTCTTCTGGGTCCTTCTTGCGCGAGCACAGATCGTTGCCGCGGTTACCACGGCAACGTTACGGCTCTGGCCAAAGTAAACTCTAGCCCTGGAGCTACGGGCTAGAGTTCACTCTCAACACTGTGACCACCAGGGATTCCTGGTGGTTGCAGTGGTGAGAGTGAACTCTAGCCCCATAAACACACTACCCCCACACACCATACACATTCACACACTGCCCCCCATACACACACACTGCCCCCACACACACCATACACATTTACACACATTGCCTCACACACACACATACACTGCCCACCCATACACACACAGCCCCCCATACTAACATTGCCACACACAGTCACAGCCCCCTCATACACACATTGCCCCACACACCCTACACATTCACACACTACACCCCCTCACACACACTACACCCCCTCACACACACTGAACCTTTCACACACACTGCACCCCTTACACATTGCACCACTGCTCCTATACCCTACAACAGCCTCATATCCCAGCAGACCCCAGGTAAGTTGGCAAACTGTTCTTAAACGGTTTGACTACTTACTCTGGGAGGGGGCCCGGCCCTCCTGGCACCATAACGACCACACAGAGCAGCCTGCCAGGAGCTTTGATGGGACAGACCTGGGGCGCATACAGCGAAGATTACCTGCATTCATGTGGAGGCACTCAAACGCAGCTCAGAGAATCCGAACGGCTGGTGACCTAGAGATGGGTCCCCGGACGGCCTACCCCCTGGAGGAGCAGAGGACCCTGCATCTGGGTTTGGAGGGGGCCCAGAGAAGATCGTCCCTGACGCAGAGAACCCTGTCGGACTGGGGAATACAGACCCCCCCGGTATACTGGTGACTGTTGGGTAAGTGCCTCAGTCTTAAGTGTGAGACCGGCGTTGGATGAGACATGTGGGGCCAAACGCTTGATAGCGGTGACTGTGGTGCTGGGGAGGTGCAGGAGACTGCCAGTTCATGGACTTTTGGTGGTGAGTCTGGTGGGCTGATCTGGACTTTGAGTGCCCACGGTACCATGGTACGCCGTGCTGGGGAGCACGGATGGAGGACTGGCGACCCAAGGGTCCAGCACAAGTGAGCAGTAGACCGACTTCCTTGACTCTGAATGCAGCACCTACAACTTTGCTTGTTAATCCCCTATAGCCAACAGACGAGCGCACCCGGTGCCCTTAGCCGGGCGCACATACATCGCATGTCAGGTTTATTAAGTCAGAAGCCAATTGCTTGAGTTCTTGAGATTTCATTACAATGCAAAATTTATGGGCCAAACCATAATTACTAGCTCACTTGCATTTCTGAACTTTTCAGTAGTTCCACAATCATACTCTGTTTAGTATAATGAATACTTACATTGTTTTCTCCTTTTTTTTCTCTTTTTTTCGTTAATGCCGTTTCAATACGAACACGCTTATTATCTCTTATTTTACATTGCCCCCAGGGGCTTTCGTTTAATGTAATTTATTATTGCTTACTAAACTGCAAACTGTATAGAGCTTACCTATTGCGAAGGCCTGTTGCAGCCACTGCATGAGCCTCATAGGCGCATAACTGTTAAGTTTTATTACCTGCATTGGCGTTATTCTTATGACTACTAATATGGTCTCAGTACAACGCACCATTCACAGGCTAAATTAAATAATTAAAGTCATCTATCCGCGAGTCACACCCCATGCAGGTCATTGGATACTTGCCATTATAAACAGTTATCGTTGGTGTTCTTTTTACGCATTGCTACCAGACACTATTGCCGCATAGCCATTAACCGCTGATTTGCTGATTTCTTATTTACGCTCGGACCACTTCTTGCCACGAATACGCTGCATGTTTTGAACACACTATGCTCACTAGGTTTAGCTCACGTGACCTTACCATAGGAAATAGGTATACATTTACACTTATCCAGGCGTGCTGAACCATGCTCTACCTTTCCCTGGCAATTTATCTTTCAGTCAGCAAAGCACACGCATGCTTGCTTAACATATTGCTACCATTTTATCTACACGAAGTGTGTGGTCCTGCGTAGACGACCGGGTGTTTTACACGGCAACTTGTCCGATACCTGTATTTTGTATTACATATGATTAAAAATAACATCACTAGGCAATACGCAACACATTTCAGCGGCTCTGACCTTATATGCTTAGTACGTACTGATGACTGATATTGTATTGTAAAGCCATATTTGGCCTCTGTGTAGGCTCATATGCATTTATCATTATTTGAAACACTAAGCCTCTGCGTAGGCGATAATGCACCAATTTTCTGATCTCGCTCTATGCCTGATATCATACTGCAAACAAAATAAAAAACATTTAACACAAAACTCTGACCTGTCTGCTGATGGAGCAGCAAAGAAAGAGGAGGAGGAGCCTATTCACTGTGGTTACTATACGTTCTATTGCATTTTGATTGGTTCTTGTTTACACTTTTCTTTGCTGCTGTGGGGTTTGTAAAGAGAGTTAAATGAATAGGAAGCCTCCTGTCATGTGGTAAAATTGTGTTGTATGTATGATGAGAAATTATGGATGTTGAGAAATCTATCAATAAATAAATTTTTTAAAAGACATTTTAGCAAACATATTATATCTCTGTTAGTATGTTTGTCTGCGCATACATGTACAAAATCCTGTTTTAAAATAAATAAATAATACATATGCACAGTGGTACTGAATATACATATCTCAAATTACTATATTGCTAAACCTAAATGGTTACATTTAATTCTAAGGCCTTGGATTTAATTCTTTCAAATACACTTTTCAAATGATCATGATTTATCTACAAAAAATCTCATGATGTCTTCTGTAAATACGGTAATAATTTGAACTGTTTTTCTAACAGATTGTGAAAATCTGAAAAGCTTATCCAAAAGAAAAAATTGAGGCCTAACTGAAAAAAACACCATACCTCCCAAGTGTCCCAATTTAGGAGGGGCAGTCCCTGTTTTGTGCTCAAATCCCTCTGTCACTCTTTTCTTTCCTAGTGTTACTGTTTTCTAGGACCTCCATGTTACTGGTATCGCTGAGTGTATAACAGATCTTTACAACAATAATACTATGAATAATATCTTTAAACTGCAATAAATGTATTTAGAAATCAAGTTGTGTAATAAGATACATTGTTTTTGTTCTAAATTATTTTTTAGTTCTATAAATTGCTATTAGTATGTCGTCTAATATCTCACACAACTCTGCCCCCGGTCACACCCCACTCATACCCCTAAAATTGAAGTGTCCCTCTTTGTCAATTTGAAGTGTTGGGTGGCACGTAATATTGAAATATATATAAAAAATATAATAAAATAAACTAACAAAGAAAGTGTGCGACTTTCTCTTTTTTTGGTATCCTCTATTGTATGAAAAGTTATTTGTAATGTCAGCTTTGTGACTTTCTGTGGGTTGTCCGTGCAGAAACATTTTTATTCATGATATGTGGGACACATATGTCTGTTTGGAAAAATGATGGATTTTTGTTTTCCAAATCAGCAGTTTTTGTCTAAAGTTTGAATTTCAGTTTTCTATTCACTACCGTTTGGTGTTTAGTGAATTCAATGTTTGTACAACTAATCAACTGCATGAGTACTTAAAGATATAAACTGCAGGAGAAAAGGTAAAATTAATTAATTCACTAACAAGTATATACCCTCAGGAAACAGAAGCAAGTGAGCCTATCAAATTTAATGTGCCATAGTAAAAAGGTAAGTAAAATTAATGAAGAAAAGAGTCAGGCATTTGAATCTGACATTGATAAGTAACATATGCAAGGAATAAAATTAGGACAGCATATATACGAACCAACAACCTGCAGAGCTGATTGGCAAATGCAAGAACAGCGTTAAAGGGACACTCCTAACACCATAATCACATCATCACTCTGCAGTGGTTTTGGTGTGATAATTCAAAATGCTTCCTTCCAATGCACTGGCTGCATCTATATTGCACTAGGGTCACCAACGTGCTAGTTACATCCTCTACAGCCCAGAAGCTTCAGCGCTGAGATAAGTCTGGAGGTGCAGGGCTTAGCTCATTGACTGACACAGTGCAATTATCAATCATTGAGCTGGTCCTGCACGCAGGCTTAAATCATGGAAGCTAATGGATGCTCCTTGCTCCAGAGGAAAATGGGACTTGCACCCAGTGGGCCATTTGCAAATGGTTTGACTATTTAAACTGGGAAGTTGCCAAAGCAGCCATAGCACTATCACCACTACAATGGTATGAAGTGGTTATGGTGCCTGTAGTGTTCCTTTAAGATGGTGCTAAATGAATGGAATACTCACCAGGCACTCAAAGGGAAATGTAGGAACTTTAGTCCCCGTAAAAGATGGACAACATTTTGGCTCAACTGAGTTTTATTAACCAAGGAAGCAACTATCAAGTATAACTGTATCAATCTATCAAGTCATATATTTTATATACATTATGATTTACAATAGTCCTAAGCACTCTGCAAGCATTATTTTGTTACTATATTATTCAGCCTGTATTTCTTCTTCTGGAAAGCTATTCCAAATATATATTACACTTTTTTGGACACCGACCATAAATCTTGTAGTCTTCCAATCCAACTTAAAAAACATAATCTCTTTAATTAGTAATAATTTTTGAACACTGCTATTGAGTTCAGCTATTATACGAGTCCCAGACAATTCTTCATAAATTACAATAAAAAAAAAGGTGAAGACAAATAATGTTGTACCTTTGAAAACAGAAACAGTTATTCGATTTGTGCAAGAAGAAATTTAGAAAATTAAAAACAAGGCCCTGGGGAGATAGCACAGCTAAGCGGACAAGGGCACATGTATGAGTGTGGGGATGGATGCTTGTGATTGGTTGTATGTGTGTATGGGAGTGGTTATGTGTTTAGGAGTGGTGTATGGATCATCTTACCCCAGTGCCTCTTGGGAGACGGCCCAGCAAACAACTCACCCCCTCCCACCCTCCCTCTTTTCTGTTTGTTATTGTTCATGTCACAGCTAGCGGGCGGGGGGGGGGGGGGGGGGGATAGGGGAGGAGGCGTGTCCTTGCCAATAGGTTTTGGAGGGCTATTACATTGAGTATCAGGATATTGACAAGGTCGGGTCTCAACCTCGCCCAACGAGCTAATAGCCGGCTGGTGGTAAGCATTAAAAGGAAAGGGGAATTTGATTTGGATGAGGGGGGAGGCGAGAACCCTGTGGACAAGTTGGTGCATAGGCACGGTCTCTATCATTGGCATGGACATTTAAGTAAGCTAAGGTCTGTAGGGCGATAGGTGTTAATTTATATGTTAAGTTATGGGTTATTTATGTATTTATATCTGGTTATAATTAAATGATAAAGTTAATGAATGTTGGATGAGTCCTACAGTCTTATGTTTAATAAATGCTGTGGCCTGTTTAATCCAAATTCGGTGTCTGGCGTTGTTGGGGGGTATTTGGGGTAGGCTCCATTATTCTTATTTGCACCACATTCCCCGCTACATCCATACATGTTCTTTTTTTCCTGAGAGAAATCAAGAAAACAGTAAATTTGAAAGTGTTATACTTTGATTTTGCAAAGTTTTTCATGCAGCACCTCCCAGAAGGTCACTGTACACATTAAAGTATAGAGTGCCAATCAAGTATCGGACTGGGAAATACATTTAAAATAAGAAATAAAAATAGCGCTTACCAACCACACAAGGATTCAAGGAATTCGGTTCCT
This sequence comes from Pelobates fuscus, assembly GCF_036172605.1. NCBI lineage: Eukaryota > Metazoa > Chordata > Amphibia > Anura > Pelobatidae > Pelobates > Pelobates fuscus. The sequence goes on from NC_086324.1 coordinate 77,930,557, forward strand.
CCCAAACCAGTGTATATTACATAGTTACATAGCTGAAAAGAGACTTGCATCCATCAAGTTCAGCCTTCCTCACATATGTTTTGCTGTTGATCAAAAAGAAGGCAAAAAACCCAGTCGAAAGTATTCAGGAAAGTATAAAAAGTAGACATCACTATTATTATTCAGGTTCCAAAGTAGACTCTGCAGAATAAATAACGGTTCAGGCACTGCGGTATAACAGAAATAGCAGCTTTATTGGGGCAAAAGCAGCAACGTTTCTACTCTACCAGGTCGTCATCAAGCAAAGTAGACTTTGGGCACCTGAATAAAGGGACACTATTTTCAAAAGGAATGCTGACATTTATTGTTATACTTGCCTGGCAAATTTACTTCAGCGTGGCCATTTTTTTTTTTTGAATTCTTTATTTTTTTGTGCAGAGGAAGTACAATACGGTCCGCAGTGCCACGACAGCAGAGCCAACCAAAATATACATCTAGTAGTACAGTGTCATGTCACATAAAAGCAATTCACATTTTAAATTTTTAAACACGTTCAATTTTTACATTGTAGTAACGTAGCGACCCTGCACAATGCTAGTGAGTAGCTCATTTACAAGAGAAAACTTAAAGCAGGGGCTATGAATGGTGATTCAAGCTTTTGTTTCAAGATGTTGCATTATAGGTTTGCTTAAGACCTAGGTTTCATTAGGCCAGTGAATAAATTGCAGTTATACAGGCTTATGCTTACATGGAACATTAGCTTATCTTAAGGTGAGTAGTGCCCTAACAAGTATGACTACATAATCTTAGTAGTGTATTGGCTTGGGTATATCATAGTTTGCAGACTATGCTAGGCACATCATTTAAACTGTAGTTAACAAAGAGGAAATCATATTTAACACTTGTAAGGCTTAGAACATAAACTTTAGCTGTATACCAGTCCGAGTGTGAATTTTAAATGCCGTGGAGAGTAGAGGGGAGCAATATATCAGCTACTTGCACGAGATTACCGGGAAGACATCATCACTGCATTTGTGCCTGCAAGGGCACGTCCTGTCTCTGGTGTAATCCACCCCGTTCAGCCGATGCCGGCCCTGGAGGCTTGATGAGTGGGCCTGTGGTGGAATCTCGGTAAAAATAAATTTAGTAGGCCGAGATTACCACGTGGCATGTGTACGTGCATATGCTGACGTATCGATCAGTTGGTTGCACGAGGCAAGATACGATCAGTAGTGTACGGAGCATGTGCAAGAATACAGGATGTAGTATTCCCCCTCCTCCATTGTGCTGGACAAGCCATGCGGTCAAACAGGAAGTTAATTCTTATTTGTGTTGATTGGTTAAGAGAATGTGCGGGTGGAGCTTAATATGGGAGGAGTTATGTGCCTATATAAGGAGCCTGCACTATTGTCCGGGGCTCAGAACTTGTGGTATTTTGGTGACGCTAGTCCCTCTGAGTCCCGATCGGTGATCCAATAAAGAATCTCTTCCTTCCTGAAGAAACCTGTGTCCATCTCTCTGTGCTTTGCTTCCGTCAGTTTCTCCGGTATCATTTGGTGCATTGGCCGGGAAGCTCATCGTTCAACGGTAGCTGAGAGGCAGAGGCATGAGACGGTCTATCTTTGCCCACGTTCTCTACGGCTGCACCCCTGAACTTCTGCGTGGACCTCCCTTCGTCTCGGCGCCACTGGTCCGTTGTCCAGGAGATCATCGGCCTCTACGTAAGAAGTGCTGGGGTGTCCCCGTCGATGAGTGTGAACTCAGGTTCAGGAACGAGGAGGTAAGACAACTGCTGTTTTAGACGGCAGAACCCACTAGGGGTATACCGATTGTGCGGTAGGCCCAAAGGGGTTTAAATCTGTGTATCTGCCCCCTCTGTCGGAGGGAAGGAGCGAAGGCGCACCGCTCGATCGAACGCTCTTTAGTCAGACCGTTTGATTTTGTTAGTCAGGCGGGGCTCTGGTGTAAATAGCCCTAGCCGGACACCGGTGTCTTGTCTAGACTAGCGTTCTAGGGTGTATATTTTGTTCGCTAGGTCGGAGGGACCGGGAGACTAAGCGGCGTCTGTGTAAATTCGGTTCGCTAGCTCTCATCCTATCTGGGCTAAGTGGGAAGGCGTGTAAATTTGGAACCCACTAGACTTTTGATAGTTATCGACTAAGAGGCGTCTGTGTAAATTCGGTCCTCTAGCTCGCTATATGTGGTGCTTGGGCAGTGTGGCTAACCAAAACGTATGTAGATTGTTTTTAGGTAGTCCATCAAGGTACTGGCCAATAGTTTAGTTGGGAATTGTAAATGTGATAAAGATTGTTTAGTAAAGTGTATATCTTGTTAGATAGCGCGAGCTCAGCCGTCTAGCGAGAGTGTTAATAGTGTGTTGCTGTATTATAGTGCACGGTACCATAACCCTGTATATTTACTGACACTGTATATAAGTACTAATCATTGTCGTCCATTGCATGTTTAACACCATAACCACTAATAATTGTATTGTGACCTTAACTTGTGCTTTGACTTATGCTAACCGTACTGTAACCGCTATTTGTAAAAGACGATGTTACTGGGGTGTGTTATAGACGGGTAATTCATATATAGAGAATTATAGCATGGGTGACTGTATAGTTACGCCAAAGAGCATAATATTGATTATTTAGTGACTGGTGTAACAGCTGTGTGTGTACGGGAATTCCCTGAGTGTTTATTGTGTTATTGTATACGTTTCACTTGGTAACTGTACCACGTGGTGCTGTTGCCAGAGGAAACGGGTGTGACTGTTGAATAGTACGCGTGTATAGTATTCGTTGTCAACGACGTTCCATTGATAAGTATGGGCGCGTCGCAGTCAACGATTCCGGATCCCTTAGGTTGTATGGTGAAGAATTTTAAAAAGGGATTCAAGACATGTGATTTTGGGGTTAAAATGTCTCCTGTACGTTTGGTCACTTTGTGTACTAGGGAGTGGCCTACTTTGGTTGCGGCATGGCCGCCACGTGGCAGTTTGGATCCAACTCTGGTACAGCGCTTACACGTGGCTGTATCGGGTAGGCCTGAACTTTACGGCCAGTTTCCTTATATTGATTGTTGGAGACAGGCCGTAAATGACTCGCCAAAATGGCTCCAGACATGCCACGAGGAGCAATGTCGCCTCATGGTAGCTAGGACTTGTTTGTCCACTAGGACTGGTGTTAGGCCCATTTTGGACACGCCCCCTGAGTCCGAGATCCCTTTGCCGCCCCCTTACTTTCCGTTAAGAGGAAGTGACGCAAATACAGGAAGTCCTGCAACCCTCCCCTCATTACCCTCATCCACTTCCGCTTCCTCCTCCAGTACAGGATCCACCCCCCCTCGTACTAAATCTCCCCTTCCGGAATCAGAACCAACCCCCATTAAATCCGAATATCCTGATTTGGCGCCACTTCAGACTTCCGGTCAAGCTTCATCTAGCTCGACTCGAAGTGTTTTATTTACAACCTTTTCCCAAAACCAAGCTCCCACATCCCCATACCCTATTTCTCCCCGACTGGAACCTATGACTGACGCCCCTCCACGTAGCCCCATACAGACCCGACAACTGACCGGTGCCCAACAATTAAAACACTATCAGATGCCTCTTCGTCTGAATCCTGGGTCAGCCTATATCGATGCCGCAGGCCAAATGGCACATGCTGACCCGGTCTTTGTATATGTCCCGTTCACGACAACCGATCTCTTAAATTGGAAGACCCACAATTCCTCGTATACTGAGAAACCACAAGCTATGACTGATCTGTTCACCTCAATAGTACAGACACATAATCCGACATGGGCTGATTGCCAGCAGTTATTAATGACTTTGTTCAACAATGAGGAAAGGACAAGAATTAATCAAGCAGCCATTAAAGCACTAGAGGATAAAGCCCGTTCTTTAAACCAAGCCAATCCATCAGCATGGGCCGCAACACATTATCCCAACACCGATCCCGATTGGAATGTAAATGGTGCTGATATGGTTCAACTCAGAGCCTATAGAGACGCTATAATTGCTGGCATGAAAGCCGGAGGAAAGAAAGCTATTAATATGTCGAAGACAGTTGAGGTGATTCAGAAAAGTGATGAAGCGCCCAGTGTCTTTTATGACCGATTATTGGAGGCGTACCGTTTGTATACCCCCTTTAATCCGGAAGACGCAGACAATTCCCGAATGGTGAACTCCGCCTTTGTCAGCCAAGCTTACGGAGATATTAAGCGCAAGCTACAAAAGTTAGAAGGGTTTGCAGGTATGTCTATCACCCAACTAATGGAGGTAGCGAATAAGGTATACATGAATAGGGAAACAGAAAGTAAGAAAGAGGAAGAGCGCAAGATGCGTAGAAAGGCAGACATGCTAGCGGTAGCGATCGCAGGCGTAGATAGACGGGGCCCAGATAGAGGCGATAGTAAGTGGAATGAGGAACCTCTAAGTAGAAATCAGTGCGCATACTGTAGGGAAGAAGGGCATTGGAGAAATGAGTGTCCTCGAAGAGAACAGTGTGAGAGAGACAGACCTAGGACAGGTTATGGAAACTTTAGAGGCAGAGCGAGAGGTAGAGGAGGCCCCGGAGGGAGTAATGGTAATAGAGGGAGTAATGGGAACAGAGGAAGTGTTAGGGAAGATAGGTATATCCCAGCAGCGCAAAGGTCCCGCGATAGAGAAGGCAGGGACTTTGTAGGATTGGCTGACACGGTCATGGAGGACTATTGATACCGACCGGGCTCCATCCCCCTTGGTCGAGCGGAGCCTATGGTCGATGTATCAATAGGGGGAAAAAGGAGTGCGTTCATGATCGACACTGGTGCTGAACATTCAGTGGTGACTAATCTAGTTGCTCCTCCATCTGGAAGGACTATTACTGTAATAGGAGCAACTGGAAGAAGTGCTGAAAAACCGGTTCTTAAAAGTCGACTCTGTACATTGGGAGGCCACGTAGTAAAACATCAATTCCTTTATATGCCTGAATGTCCAGTCCAATTGCTGGGACGTGATATGCTATCAAAATTACAAGCGCAGATTACGTTCCTACCAAATGGAACAACATCCTTAAAGTTTAATGGACCTTCAGGTATTATGACACTATCCGTACCAAAGGAAGAAGAGTGGCGACTTTATACAGCGTTGACTAGCCAAAACCCTAGGAGTGATGAGTCTTTATTCAACATACCAGGAGTTTGGGCAGAGAACAACCCACCAGGACTGGCCCGCAATATTCCACCTATAAAAATTGAACTAAAACTTGGGGTTTATCCAGTGAGCCTAAGACAATACCACATCCCGCAGAAGGCTAAGAAGAACATCCAATCTTATCTGGATAAGTTCATACGGTATGGTATCCTAAAATTCTGTACTTCCCCCTGGAACACCCCATTGCTGCCTGTTCAAAAGCCCGGTACAGATGAGTATCGACCTGTGCAGGACTTGAGAGCAGTCAATGATGCGGTTGTTAGTATACATCCAGTTGTACCCAATCCATATAACCTGCTTGCTTTAATTCCGGGCGGGGCTACTTACGTTACAGTCTTAGACCTCAAAGATGCCTTCTTTTGCCTCCGAATTGCCGCAGAAAGTCAATGTATTTTCGCTTTCCAATGGGAGAATGCTGTAACGGGCTCAAAACGCCAAATGACTTGGACAAGACTGCCCCAAGGGTTTAAAAATTCACCTACCCTATTTGGTTCAGCTCTAAGTCAAGATCTACTGGATTTCGAGTCCATCCCAGGAGAGTGTGTATTGTTACAATATGTAGATGACTTGTTGATAGCAGCAGTTACAAAAGAAATCTGTCAGCAAGCAACGCACGATCTACTACACATTCTCTGGAAGGCAGGATACAAGGTGTCTAGAAAGAAGGCTCAGTTGTGTTTGCCAACTGTCAAATATCTGGGATTCCATATCTCTGAAGGTCAAAGAATTATGGGGCCAGAGAGAAAAGAAGCTGTGTGCCAAATACCGATACCCAAGAATAGAAGACAAGTGCGAGAATTCTTGGGGGCAGCAGGCTTCTGTAGGATATGGATTCCCAGCTATGCGATACTGGCAAAACCTCTGTACGCAGCTATCAAAGGTACAGAGCACGACCCCTTCTTATGGACTCAAGAACAGCAAACGGCATTTGAAGATGTGAAGAAGGCTTTGATGAGTGCCCCAGCATTAGGTCTACCTGATCACACACGACCATTCTACCTGTATGTACATGAGCAAAGAAGAATGGCTGTGGGAGTATTGACACAGTACTTGGGATCATGGCAAAGACCTGTTGCCTACATGTCTAAGCAATTGGATGCAGTGGCCAGCGGACTTCCACCTTGTCTAAGAGCTGTAGCTGCAGCCGCCCTGCTAGTAGCTGAAGCCAATAAACTCACTCTAGGTCAAGAACTTTATGTACGAGTCCCACATGCAGTACAGACGTTGTTGGATTACAAAGGAAATCATTGGTTTAGTAACAGCCGTATGACCAAGTATCAAGCAATGTTGTGTGAAAACCCAAGAGTGCATTTAGAGACTGTAAACACCTTAAATCCAGCTACCCTTTTGCCACAACCTACTGAAAGCCAACATGATTGTTTGGAAGTAATGGATGAAGTATTCTCAAGTAGACCAGATCTTCGTGATTTTCCCATCCAGAACCCCGATGTTCAATATTACACCGACGGCAGTAGTTATGTGAAAGAAGCGATCCGCTATGCAGGATATGCAGTAACAACAATAGACAAGGTGATAGAAGCTCGGCCACTGGCGAAAGGAACATCAGCACAAAAGGCAGAATTAATAGCACTAACACGAGCGTTACAATTGGCTGAAGGTTTAAGAGTGAACATCTACACGGACTCCAAGTATGCGTTTTTAACCACTCATGCCCACGGAGCTTTGTATAAAGAAAGAGGACTACTGAATTCAGAAGGCAAAGAAATCAAGTACGCAGCTGAAATCCTACAACTATTGGAAGCAGTGTGGGAGCCGAAAGAAGTCGGTATCATACATTGTCGAGCGCATCTGAGAGGAGATGGTGATGTAACCAAGGGAAATCGGATGGCAGATAGTGCAGCCAAGCGTGCTGCTGAATCAGGAAGACAGGAGTATGTGGGGCATATAGCTGCTCTTATACCGACTCCACTGTCCCAATGGACTCCAGTTTATACAGCTCAAGAAGAGGAGTGGTTAAAGACTGAACAAGGAAAGTATCTGGAGAACAAGTGGTATCAGCTAGAAGATGGAAGGATAGTCATACCAGCATCACTAGCGGTAGAAATTGTCCAAAATTATCACAACGGGACACATTCTGGGAGAGACAGCACAGAAGAATCTCTCAGAAAACATTTCTACATACCAAGATTGTCCAACTTGACTCAGGCCATTGTACGAAGATGTGTAACGTGTGCTAAAAATAATGCAAGACAAGGACCAGTAAAGCCACCAGGAGTCCAGTTTATGGGGGGACTCCCCATGTCCGATTTACAAATTGACTTTACAGTGATGCCTAAATCGGGTGGACATCGTTACCTGTTGGTAATTGTGTGCACCTATTCAGGCTGGGTAGAAGCATGTCCTACTCATACAGAGAAAGCAGGAGAAGTTGTGAGATTCCTGCTACGAGAAATAATACCCCGATATGGACTACCCTGTTCTATAGGATCGGACAATGGTCCAGCTTTTGTTCATCAGTGCCTACAACAACTGACTCATATGCTTGGTATAAAGTGGAGGCTTCATACAGCATATAGACCCCAGAGTTCTGGTAAGGTAGAGAGAATGAATAGAACTATTAAGAATCAGTTGGCTAAAATGTGTCAGGAAACCCAACTTAAGTGGAATGTTCTCTTACCCATAGCTTTATTGCGAATCCGCAGTACCCCTACCAGAAGGATGGGCCTCTCTCCTTTTGAAATCATGTATGGGCGACCACCTCCCGTACTTGGTAACTTAAGGGGGGACTTGAGTCAGTTGGGAGAAGGAATTACCCGGCAGCAGGTTGTAGAGTTAGGTAAGACTATGGAGGAGGTACAGAAATGGGTACAAGATAGATTACCTGTGAATATTTATCCCCCAGTTCATAGTTATCATCCAGGAGATCAAGTGTGGATTAAAGAGTGGAATAATGTACCGTTAGGGCCCAAGTGGAGAGGTCCTTATGTTGTTCTTTTGTCTACTCCTACAGCGATAAAAGTAGCCGAAGTGACTCCGTGGATACATCACTCCAGGGTTAAACCAGCAGCAGTCGATTCTTGGCAAGTTACAGCAGATCCAGAGAATCCCTGCAAGATCCGGTTAAAACGCACTACTCAGTCGGAGTAACGAGGAACTTTTGTGGATTACAAATGTTATTGTTACAGGGATTTGGTGAAGTGAGTGTTTTTAGACGGCCATAATAAAGCCTGTCCGCTCACCGACATATAGTGTATAAGCCAGGGAAAGTCTCGAAGGGACTCCTGTGAAGACGAGCAGAACTCCATTCCCTGCAGCCCTTACATCCTGGAAGCTGAGGTGCCTTCGCACGGACGAAGACTGAGGATGACGGCGAAAGATGTGTTGATGATAGTGTTTATTTATGTGTATTTTTATATTCAGGAAGGTAGAGGTACCGACACTCCTAGCTGTGAGGTATGCATTAAGACTACAAGAACAGGTAACCATATTTCCCAAACCCTAATTTGGCATTCACAATACGAGTGTAAAGGAGATGTATCGAGATGTAGATACCTAAATATAGACTATAGTGTGTGCCATTTAGGAGTAGGAGAACCTAAGTGCTTCAGTCCAGAGTATCAACCCCGTACAGTTTGGTTGACTCTCAGGAATGGAGATCCTCAGGGGACCCTAATTAATAAGACAGTGTTAGAATCCGTACATTCTTCGGGTGTTCTGCTATTTGATGCGTGTAAAGCAATATCAAGTGGTAGAAAGCCGTGGAATGTATGTGGGGATCTTAGATGGGAGAGGACGTATGGGTCTAATGATAAATATATTTGTCCCAGTAGTAAAAATAAATATGTGAGTCCTAGATGCCCGAATAAAGACTATAACTTTTGCCCATATTGGTCTTGTGTGGGGTGGGCGACTTGGGGACAGACAGTAGACAAAGACATGATAGTGACTAAGTTGCCTACCAGCCCATATTGTAAGTCTATGGAATGCAATCCCATCCATATACTTATAAATAACCCCGATAAGTTCTTAGACAAATATGGTAATTTATTTGGGTTTCAGATATACGGGACGGGTTTAGATCCTGGGACAGTATTGTTTATAGGGATAGAGACTGATACGGTATCCTCCCAAACTCATCAAGTATACCATTCCTTTTATGAAGAGATGAGTATAGATAATAAGATCCCCCATAATGCTAAAAACCTGTTTATTGACTTAGCTGAAAGTATTGCAGGTAGTCTTAATGTTACCAACTGCTATGTGTGTGGAGGTACTAACATGGGAGACCAATGGCCTTGGGAAGCAAAGGAGGTAATGTCCGGTTCTGAGGCAGTTGACCAACTAATATCTACACAAGCCGATTATCATATGAGTGTTAGAGGTAAATCTGAGTGGAGATTAAAGACCTCCATCATAGGTTATGTTTGCATAGCAAGGAAAGGAATAATGTATAATACTTCTGTAGGAGAATTAACTTGTCTAGGGCAAAAAGCTTATGATGATGATACAAAGAATACAACTTGGTGGTCGGCTTCAAATGTCTCAGAACCATCTAACCCGTTTGCTAGATACGCCAATTTAAAGGATGTGTGGTTTGATTTATCCATCACATCTACCTGGAGAGCCCCAGCAAATTTGTACTGGATCTGTGGTAAGAAAGCCTATTCGGAGTTGCCACAGGACTGGGAAGGGGCATGTGTGTTGGGTATGCTCAAACCATCCTTCTTCTTGTTACCTATTGAAACAGGTGAGACTTTAGGTGTTAAAGTGTATGATGTGAATCATAGGAAGAAAAGGGGACCCATAGAGATAGGCGCCTGGGAAGATGATGAATGGCCTCCCCAGCGTATCATAGATTATTATGGGCCAGCCACGTGGGCAGATGATGGTACCTTTGGTTATAGAACCCCTATTTATATGCTCAACCGTATTATAAGATTACAGGCGGTGGTTGAGATTATTACTAACGAAACATCACAAGCGCTCAATCTTCTAGCGAAGCATAATACCAGGATGAGGACAGCAGTCTACCAAAATAGATTAGCCTTGGATTACCTTTTGGCAGTAGAGGGAGGTGTATGTGGGAAGTTTAACCTGAGCAATTGCTGTCTTCAAATAGATGACGAAGGGCAAGCAATAGCTGAGCTTACTAGCCATATGGTTAAACTAGCGCATGTGCCTACTCAGGTATGGAAAGGGTATAATCCAAGCAGTTGGTTTGGTAGCTGGTATGAGTGGTTTGGAGGGCTTAAGGCAGTGGTAGGTGGAGTCCTACTGATTTTAATGTTGTGTCTACTCCTGCCGTGTCTTATACCCTTAGTAGTTAGGTCTGTGCAAAGCCTGATAGAAAATATAGCAGAGAGGAAGGCTGCTGCACAGATAATGGCAATTTATAAGTATAAGGCTCTAGATCAGGGAGAACCAATGCAGGAAGATGAGTGTTGAAGATTCACATCATAAGTTAAGTCTGGTCTGGTTCAAGGTAACTTGCGGTGTATGCAAACTAAGGTTAAGTGATGCCTCAAGTAATTGTGAAATATCAAGAGGCATCAAAGGGGGGAATGTGGTGGAATCTCGGTAAAAATAAATTTAGTAGGCCGAGATTACCACGTGGCATGTGTACGTGCATATGCTGACGTATCGATCAGTTGGTTGCACGAGGCAAGATACGATCAGTAGTGTACGGAGCATGTGCAAGAATACAGGATGTAGTATTCCCCCTCCTCCATTGTGCTGGACAAGCCATGCGGTCAAACAGGAAGTTAATTCTTATTTGTGTTGATTGGTTAAGAGAATGTGCGGGTGGAGCTTAATATGGGAGGAGTTATGTGCCTATATAAGGAGCCTGCACTATTGTCCGGGGCTCAGAACTTGTGGTATTTTGGTGACGCTAGTCCCTCTGAGTCCCGATCGGTGATCCAATAAAGAATCTCTTCCTTCCTGAAGAAACCTGTGTCCATCTCTCTGTGCTTTGCTTCCGTCAGTTTCTCCGGTATCAGGCCAAGGACAGTAGTAGCGTAGATGTTGCGGCAAAGGTCCTTGTCCTGTGTGCCCCTGAGGGGTTCTTCGCCCGTGCCTTTTGCTAGGAGGAGGCTGTGCTACCTTCCGGGCAACACCATGGCAGCCATCGTGAGTTCTCGGTTGTGGAGTTGCGTTTCGGTGGTCGGAGGTTTGCGGTGCAGCAGGGTGGTAAGTGGACTCTCCCTGGTATGTGTGCGGTCGTTCGTCGGCGCCTGATGGACCTGTTGCCTCTTCCCGCCAGTTTGTTCCCCGATTCTGGCTGGTGGTCGCTCTGGGGGCTCGAGGCAGATATCTGCCTATGTGGCGCCGGGTAGTTGGGCGAATCCATGCCGCTGCCGCTCTCAGTGCTTGGCGGAGGGATTGGCCCCTGTTGCTGAGCTTTGTCCTTAGGCTGTGACTTAGCCGGGCAAAGAATTCCAGGGTGTTCCTGGGTGGCTTGGAGAGGGGGCTTTTTGGCGCCATCTTGCCTGGGCCCCTACAGTCGCTTGATTGGGCTGCTTTGCCGGGATGACCCCCGCCGGTCCAGAGGGGGGGGGGGGGGTGGTATCAGGGCAGTACTCAGCGCTTGTTTTTCTGCCGGTCCTGTGCTGGGGGGTCGGCCGCCTCCCCCAGGCCTCGGGTCCCGCTTCAGTGTAGGCCGCGTGGTCGGTGCAAGTGCCTGTAGCGTGCCGTGGAGCTGGTTGAGCATCCTACTGTTCCTTGTGTGGTCCTGCACAATTTTGGGGGTAGTTTGCGTCCATATGTCGGTTGGTTCAGTCGTGATTTTCAGTTTTGTGCTTATTACTGCCGGAGCTCTCCAAGAGCACGTCCGACCATCTTGGCTGTCAGGCCCCGCCCCCAGCGTGGCCATTTTTTAATCACAGTGAGAAGAAGGCGGGGCAAAAAAGTGTGTGAGTGCTTGTTTTAACCAGTGACAACCACGCACCCTCTTAAAGTGAGCTTGTTAATTCAATGCTCTTCCAGGGCAGACAATATGAAGAGCTCTGCTTAAATGCTACCGCTTGAAAAGAAGGCTCTGTGTTTGTTGAGCACAGCAAAAGCAAATGTATTTGCATGCTTGCGCTGTGTTTGCTTTGGCCTTGTCTCTGGTGTAAGCGGGATACCAGAAGACAGAAGGGCCAGAAATGCTTATTATGCATGTGTTTGGAGGCTGCTTGTGCGATTGTGTTTTGTGTAAATAGATTGGTTTCCATTGTGTTGTGTTTGTGGTGTAATATGTGCGGCTAGGGGCTGTAGAGAGTGAGAGTGTGTGTATAGAGGGGATAGTAGTGTGTCCAAAGGTATGCATTGTGTGTGTGTAAGGAATGCATTGTGTGTAAAGGTAAGTGTGTAAGGGAAGTATGGTGTGTTTTTGTGTGTGTGTAGGATTCACTGTATGTTTTGGTGTGTGAGTAGGGATGCATATTATATTTCTGTACATGTGTATGGGTGTAGGGATGCATTGTGTGTTTCTGTGTATGTGTGTGTGTGTGTGTAGGGATGCATTGTGTGTTTCTGTGTATGTGTAAGGATGCATTGTGTATGTGTGTAGTGTGAAAGAGAGGGTTTGTGGCCCTTCTGTGTGTCTTTCCACTCCCACCCCCAGGTCCCTCTGTGCATCTCCCTCCTGAGCCCCTCTGTGTGTCCCTTAGTAATCTCCCCTCCCCTCCTGTCCCTTAGCACTCTCCCCTGCTTCCCTGTTCCTTAGTGTCTCTCCTCTCCCCTGCCCCTTAGTGGTCTCTCCTCTCCACCCCCACCCCCCCTGATGGCCTCTCCCCCCCCCCTCCCCTCCTGGTGTCTGCGCTGTGCGCTTCCCTCCTACCGGGTCATTTAAATTTGGCGTCTCCCATGCTGGCATATTTAAGTGCCAGAGGGCTGGTGAGGGACATCCTTGATCTCCCCACTGGCCCATGAACGCATACAGCAATGCCAGCGCTAACGGCAGGGAAGACTTCTGATCTCGTCTGTTGACTTTGGCCTATGGCCATCATGGCCCACTGGGCATTTGCCCAGTTTGCCCGATGGCCAGTCTGGGTCTGGTACCAACTCTTTAAAAGAGACCTGTCACCTCCCGAGATATATACTATTATTTTACTTATCCCTATACTTAAAAAATATACATTTGTGAGGTGTGAAAAATAAAATTAAATATAGAAATCACCATTTCTTTCTACTGCAAATCCGCACTTCCATCTTAAGACCTTGTCAATCATTGATATAAGTTTGGTACTTTAACCCCTTAAGGACCAAACCTCTGGAATAAAAGGGAATCATGACATGTCACACATGTCATGTGTCCTTAAGGGGTTAAACAGACAACTCTGCATAGATAAAGCATAAAGAGAAGTGGAAAAATTAAACCGGGTTAAGGATTAAGGCCCCATACTGAATAGGACAAAAAATTCTGCTGCTTAACGAACTATTTGATCTGCAAAATCTGTCTTTGTTCATTCTATTTAATAATGTGTGGATTTTTCTAATCAAGCCAAATGAGCCTAAATTAGGCCCAGATCTTGGCTGGGCTGAATGCTGCTGGATGGCTGGAATCCAAATGCCTGAATGCCAAAATGCTGTATGCCTAAAATCTAGCTCTGTTTTTTTTAAAGGAACACTATCGAGTCAAGGACATAAACATATATCCCTGAGCCTATCGTGTTAAAAACACACTGTGCGGCACTGCCCCAGGACGCACCTGATTTTTTTAAATCAGTGATTTATGAATATTATGATCCTTATACTTTGCATTGGATTTGGATGCTTTGGTAAATATGAGAGTTGCCATGCATGTCGGAATTCGGCCATTTTCACTGAATTTTGTCCGTATTAACATAATCTGGTGAAAATGGCCGAATTCCAAATTATTGAATTACCCTGACAGTTTCGTTTCTCCTCTTCATTTTAAATGCTTGCCCTGGTTTTGCCTTTTCTGAACTGGTTTAATATGTAGTTTGGGAATATACATCCTTCCGAATGCGTACAGTTCCCAATTTTTTTAAAAGCAGTGATTTATGAATATTACGAATCTTATACTTTGTAAAGGTTTCGAATGCTAAAGAATTGTTTTTAATCTGGACACCGAATGCATTCAGCCAATAGCTGCAAATTGTGTTGGTCTGACCCAGGGGTCAAGTCCTGGGGAAAAACTTTGGGAACTCACCCAAGATCTACCCCCCCCCAAAAAAAATACACTTGTATGCAGATATAAACACGTGCACACACACATACACTCAGACACTCACAGACGCACACACATACTCAGACACTCACACAGTGGTGTATTCTAATTTTGTGCTGCCCTAGGCTTGACTAAACCTGAGCACCCCCTAATCTAAATTTACCACCCCTTCCTGTCAAGGGAGCACCTCTTCCTGATTAAGAACCCACCCCTTCCTCTTTAGACTCCACCTTTTCCTGCTCCTTTTAAAGAAATACTATAGTGCCAAAAAGCTGTTTTCCTGACACTATAATTCCCTATAGTGCCCCCTGCCCTCATGTCTTCCCCTCCCCCACTTGACACTGAAGGGGTTAAAATGCTATGGGCATTTAGTGACTTTTGGTCACTTAACCAACCGAAAGTCCCTCTAGTGGATCAGCCACTAGAGGTGGAGTTACCCCTCAAGGTAATTAGTGCAATTTCTGAGCAACTGCAATAATTACACTTGCAGGTTTAAGGGGACTGGGACACTGCACCCAGACTACTTCAATGAGCTGAAGTTGTCTGGGTGCCTATAGTGTCCCTTTAAGCACACTCTCTGATAGACACACACGCATTCACTGACACACACTGGCAGATACACACTGACAGTAACACACACACTCAATGACAAACACACAGACGTAATTGATTTGACACACACACATTCACTGACACACTCATTCATTGACAGAGAGACACACACAAACACACTGACAGACACACACTAGTAGTCACACACACACACACACACACACAATAGCTGCCCAGTCACTAGTAGTTTTAAATGACAGCGAGCAGCCACTGGATGATCGCAGTTTAGGCGACATTCCCCTGGCATGCGGGAGGATTTAACCTCCCTTTTATCAATATGGGGGTCATAGTGACCCCCATACTGATTTATATTTAGTTTTAAATGACAGCGAGCAGCCACTGGCTGGTGGCTATTTAGGCAACATGTCCCTACTCGCGGCATGCAGGAGGATTTAACCTCCCTTTTATTGATATGGGGGTCATAGTGACCCCCATAGGTTTTAATGCAGGGGACGGGTAGGAATAGTTATTTATTACAAGGAGGGAGCTGGTAGTGCTGCCGGCTCCCTCCTTGCCTTTCTTTTTGCGCATGCGCAGTGCTGTTTTCGTCAAAATGGGTGAAAACAAATTATTTTTTGTAACAAATTTCGTTTGAAAACGAATGGGTTGCGGACGAAATTTGGGATTGACAAATTACATTTTTCTTTAGTACGAAATCATTCGTACAAAACAAAAATTTCACTGATGCAAATGTCTAGTGTCCTGATATAAGAGAGCGGTTACTGCTGTTGGTAAGCAGGGCTTATTGAGGGAGTATTGTGTAAGCATTACCAGCATAGGGGGACTAGATGGTATTTTTAATACTATAGGGTCAGGTATCCTTCGTCTCCATGTGACAAACACAGAGATAATTACCATCCTAAGATTAAGAGCTCGGCGGTCCTCTGCCATGATGCCTGGCTTTTGCAACATGTCGGTGGACGCGGGCCACTGCGGATCCACACTATTATATAACCTCACGTCCGTCCATAGTAAAGACAACGTTGACGTGCGGGGGACGTCACGCAAAAGACGCACACGCACGTTTTGGGGTCAAAAGCTAGGTATGACCAATCGGATCTGTAAAAGGGTTATTTAAACTCACTTATTCCTTAAGCTCATTGCCCTGTCGTGGTTTCCCTTAGATGGTTTTCCGACAGTGTGTTCCTGATCGTGTTTTTCTGGTTTCTGACTTCAGCTTCGTTTTGACTTCTCTGTTTTCTGGTATCCTTGACTATTGGCTTTTCCTTATCGATGTGTCTCGTTCTGTGTCCCTGACCTCGGCTAGCATTTTGACTATTCCCTGGTACGTTAAGTCCAGCCATTCTAAGGTCCGGTTAGATGTTATCCTTAGTCCTAGGTTTGACGCTATTCTGCGTGCTGGATCAACTGTAATCCTCACATCAGGAATACATGTTTGTGTTCCTGACAATAGTGTTCCTTTAAAAAAATATCCACTGACTCAGCAATTAGAAAGACTGAGAATATTTGGGGAGGGGAAATTGTTGAAAATAATTACTATGGTGATTCACTAAAATGGTAAATGTTAGAAAAATAAAGTGAATTCAAAGTAAACTTCAGATATGAGGAAAAACTATTTAAACTGAAAACATAAAGAACGTTTTTCAATATAGTTATTTTGTCCTAATATCTAACAATTACTTTGAATTAATTTAGAATTTCTGATAATTTGCACATTCGGGTAAGGAGTAACTTTGGCTGACTCTTTAGAAATTTAAATGTGTGATATTTAACAAACTAAAAGTGAAAAACAACAAAATAAAAGAATTATTTTTGCAACAGATTAGCCAAAAATGTATTTCCAGATATTTAGATCATTTATATGATTTAACTTACTATTTTAAAGATAAGTGATGTTTCAAGAGGGAAGATAATTTCGGAATGAAAGGGTGGAAACACAGAAATGAGGAATAATTTTATCTTTCATAGAATCCACAATAAAATAGTTCACTGATTTAACATCCATTAAGGTCCATGTAGCTATTGCATAAATTAACATAATTTAATTACATAATTGTATGGGTTTTTTTTTATTGGCTTTCACATATTCCATGGAGCATGAAAAATAAAAAAAATAAAATAAAAAAATAAAATAAATACAAATATTTAAAGTAATGCAATATGTTTAAAATACAAAGAAAAATGGTCCTGAAAAAAAGTCAGTCAAAAGCCAGGAGTTTTTTGTTTTGCTCTTAAACATTCTAGTGATTGTATTTTGTTGACTCTTTTGTATTGTTGCTTATGTTTTATATTTAATGTTCAGTCCTATATAGAAAAAAATATTAAAGGGACACTCCAGGCACCCAGACCACTTCTGTCCATTAGAGTGGTCTGGATGCCAACTCCCACTACCCTTTACCCTGCAAGTGTAATTATTGCAGTTTTCATAGACAGCCACTAGAGGGCACTTCCGTGTTAATAGCACATGAAAAGTGTGCTATAACGTCGCTGGACGTCCTCACGCTGTGTGAGAACCTCCAGCGTCGGCGAAATCCCCATAGGAATGCATTGAAAGCATTATTCAATGCTTCCCTATGGGGAGGTCTAATGTGGGTGCGCGGCATTGCCGCGCATGCCCATTAGGTCTCCCCCGCCGCCGGCCACGCATGCTCAATAGGTCTCCCCCGCCGACGTCGGCGGGGGAGGAGCATAGGCGGAGAATGACCAAGCGCCGAGGGACATCAGCGCTGGATACAGGTAAGTCACTGAAGGGGTTTTAACCCCTTCAGCAACATGGGATGGGGGGTTGGGAGGGAGAGGGGACCTGCAATGCCACGGAAAATGGTAAAGAGTTCCAGAAAGTAGGGGCAGCTTTGCTAAATGCCCTGGAACCTGAGCCTGTCTTTATTCTTGGCACTGACAGGAGGGATTTGCTGACTGACCAAAGTGAACGGGATGGAATGTAGGGTGCCAGGAGCTCTTTCGGGTACTGCGGGCCTTGATTGTTTAAGGCGTTGAAGGTTAGCAGGCCAATTTTAAAATATGTTCGCCATTTAATTGAAAGCCAATGAAGGGTGTGGAGAACAGGTATTATGTGGCAGGAGCAAGTTTGATTGGTCAGTAGTCTGGCTGGTGCATTTTGTACAGGTGATTGTGTATATTTCTCTGCTTTATAAACGTCCAGACTAGGAAGAAGGTGAAAGATGTTGCATCAGCTATTTAATATTAACCTCACCCAGTGATTATCCACTAAGTAACTAAATAAATGCTTAGAGTCAAAAAATGTTTGGTTTTGTATCCAAATTCCTACATTACCCAACAACATATTCCATTGCATGTCCCTTAGACTGTTTTTTTTATCTACCTTCTATATCATTTATTTGAAACAACATTAAAATCATCGCCATTTCCCTTATCCCCCATTTTCCTTTCCATGGGCATATATTAATAATGTCTTTATTGAGATCTGTTTTTTGGGGAATAAATTCAATTCTGACTTCTAAAAGTGCTTAGTAACTAATAAAATTGCACATTGGGATACCTGTAAAGTGCTAAAATAGTTTTATTGTATTGTCTATTACAAAGTGAATACCATTTCCATAATAAAGGTTTTGAAATAAAAAGAAAAAAAAGCTTGTCGATATTCTGAGAACTGTCACTAGAAATGTCAACAGTAATATCTAGTAATTAAATTAACTACAGAAAACCGGTGACCCGCTGGGGAAAACTAGCTTAAACTTTAGCTATTGATCTCTAAATATTTAACACATTTATTAACATATTTCTTACACTAGGCTTGTGCAAAATTGTTTCAGCTGCACCATTTTTTCAGAATTTCTTTTTTTTTTCGGGACGTCTGAATTAAGGTTCTGAAAACTGATTCCGGAAGCAAATTAGGCGAGCCAAAAGGACACGAAAATGGTCCAATTAGGGTGCTGCAAAATATATACATAATAAAAATTTTATGTTGATTGGAGCATTTTCCCACCATTTGATTCACAGATAAAGTGAGAAAAAGAAACCAAAAGAGGGGAAAACAGGAGGAGTGGTAAAACAAACCAAATTATATATTTAAATATAATACATTTATTAACTATTTAATATAAATATAGATTTTTTTTTTATTACTCTTTCTTTATTTCCCCTCCGTTGTTCACTTCTCACTTGATCTGTGAATAAAGTCAACATTTCGTTTGATTTGTGATTTGGCTATAATTTGGTTTAGACATATTTAGTTATTGCTCCAGCATTTTACACAGATTTCATTAAAGATACACTCCGAGCACCACAACAACTTTACCACAATAAATTGCCTGGAGTCCCCTGACGCAGTCTTAAAGTGTTAAACTATTCATGGACAGTTTAAAACCATGCTCCAGTCTCCAGTCCTATCACTGGACACTTGCTATCACATCGCTTAGCGAGATATTAATCAAAGTTATGTAATCCCTTCAAAAGGGGGTTAGTAAGTGGGTATTTATTCTGTGGGCTAGACGTTGGGGATGTATTTCCTTCCCTGAAATACCAGAGAAATAGGCTACAGCATCCCCCACTATTTAGGCTGCAGAGCAAGGCAATAATATAATCCAGTGGGGCTACACGGACACCACCAAAGCCATCGGCCTGTGACATGGCACCACCTCCAGTATAGTATTTAGATACCATATCCAGGTACAATTGGGGGTATACTTGTGTGTTACGAAATGAGCAAGGGTACAATGGGTGGTAATTTTAACAACTCCTAATAAGTTAAGAAAGAGCATAATAGACAACCCAAGGAGTTAGTTGATGATCCAAGAGTGTATGGATCTACACTTAGAATGAAGACAGTGGGGTACTGGACAAAGTTAAAACTATCTGGAATTAAACTAAGTTGTTTTTGTTTTTTGTTTTTTATGATAAGATAGTAGAAGGAATTAAATATAATTCAAATTAGTTTTTTTGTTTTTTAAGGTGAAGAGAGTGATAGCCACCCAGCCGTGATCAGGGGAGGTACCCCAAGGCACCAGACTCTTATATTTCCAGTGATTGCATATCTGGAGGGCAGAGATAACCGTGGTTTTACTGTACTTCACAATATGGTTTATTTTTATCCCTTTACAGATGTATAGATGTATCCCAAATAGGGTGTGTATCTTATTCTTCAATAGGAGGCTATAAATTGGGAAAAACCACCTGGGAATCTGCATGATTTAAATAGGTTAAGTACCACTGTGTGTGGGTGTGTTTATGGTAAAATGGAATAATACACACTTCATTTGTTTTGTTTTTATTTTGTTTTTTGTTATTGCCATTTTTCAGTTTTATAGTATATGAAACAGCATCATTAACCCTTATCCCTGTGGTAGGATTAGACGAGAGTGATGCTATCCAATTAGCCATACTGGCAACATCGCTCCAAATAACTACAAAGGACAAGTGGCATGATCAAAGACCTTTTCTCCTTCTTTTTATAAATGCATCATGTATTTATTTCATTGCCATGTGACATATGAATAAGGTTAATCACTTTAGTCTTCTCTAGTTATATTACATCCACATCCTGCGTTTGACGTGTTTCATTCAGACATGATTTTTTTTCTTTAAGTCCAAAACGATGTGTATTGATCTGTAAAACAATTGTCATGTTTGATAAATAAAAGAACTCCGAACATCTTGCTCAATAAGACATTTTTGTAATGATGAGTGTATTTTTGTATTTGTATTCTGAGTTAAACAAAACTGTGATCAAATTCTACGAACGAATGCTCAACAATTTAAGATGATATATTAAGGCTCTACAATGAACTTTCAGATATTTCTATAACATTTATAAAAGTATATATAAGAGCTTGCAATGGAGAGATGTAATAGGATACACAGCTAATAATGGGTCTCTTGTCAGTTAGGAGGTCAAATAACCTGATCATATGCTTGTAGCAAGTAGATATGTGGATCAATGGATGGTATGGAGTGAAGCTCTTGTCTATTACTATTAGAGTGTTATAGCTGTGATTTATATTAAGTTTTGACACTAATGTAGGTTTATGATTTATATCAGCTTAAGTGTCAACTTTTTGTCATTAAGGGTCATGGGGAAAGTTTTACATGTGATTCTAAAAAGAGATATAAATCAATCATCTCTGTAGACCTCTCTGTAGATTTATAAATGATAGTTGGAAAAACATTTTAAATAAGTTTTTCCATATTTATAAATTACATTCACTTCATTATATTTGAATTTTGCTTTAGAATTTAATTGACCAAAAACAAGTCTTGCATCCCTACTGCAGAGCCCTTTGAATTTTTAACAGGCCTTCATAATGCGATCTTTATCCTTTTCCCTAAAATAAGAAAAAAATAGATACATAAAAAATAATAAAAGAATATGTTGTCTTTTTGTTTAATCAACCCTCCAAGTGCATCCAAGATGTTATGATCCAATTACCTGAACAAAAACAAGAGATTTTGATAATTAAGCATTTTGCCCCCACTACATTTCCCATGATGCACTACCAGCTCTGTCGGAGTTACACTGTGATGTAATGTGAAGTATGCAAATTTTTGACAAGCATCTGTTTTTAAAGCGGAAATGCTGCAGCCTGTCTTACAGCTTTTATATCTATTTTGTAGAAATTTGGCGGATCAGTAGTCGGAGAAAAAGGAGTGCAGAACTCAGGATCACTAAGCAACATAAGACTTCAAACAGCGATTATGTTGCACTTGGAAGATCTTTTCATTTAGTTAAAGCTGAATCAAACATCACTTTGTACCTCTGCCTGTAGTAGTAACTGCCAGCAGACCATGGGAACTCCAGTCTAGAGCTTTGAAGAAGCTTTCTCCTTGATGTGAGTGAACAGCAAGACAGAAATCAATATGGGTTTATAGGGATTGCTGCAGTATCCCTGCTTGGTTCTCTTCCTCTCGCTTCCTTTGCATTTTCCATCTTTTACACACCTGCTAGTCCTCAAACACACACACACCAGATCTCACATTGTGTATATCCTTCCTGACCTAAATTCCAAATATGATACATGTCCGTTCTCTAGCGACCTGTTTTTTTTTGTAGCGAGAGCGGCTTCAGGTTCATTTAGAAACCGCACATATATTTCTTCCTTTGCATCAAAGAAAATGAACTCACAGAATCTGCCAATGTCAAAGTAGCAGCAAGTGCCTTCAATTTTTTTTTCAGATTCACCATGTTTTGAACCTATAGCATTTCTTACTGATGGGTAGCACATGAAAAGTGCTACCTTGCGGTATGCAGAATTCATATGCTACAAGAGGTAAAACAGTTAGCTGTTAGTTATTTTTGATTCATTCATTTCCTACATGATGGATATTAGACGTGAGCATTAATGCTTTTCGGCTTATATGAACAAATCAAATTCCTTTTAATTTAATCTGAATTAATCCATCTGTCAATAATTTACATGTGGAGTTGTATTCATTGAACAAGACTCTGCAGGTAAATCCTTGATGGACCAATTTATTTAGGTGTAGATTAAAATTAATTTGATTTGTTCGTACCAGCTAAAAAGCATTGTCTAGTGGATACTGCAATCACACTCATACATTAGGGGACATATTTCCATTAGGTTTAATGTAAGGGATGCTGATACTAACAGGGCGAATTAACTACCCTAAGATTTATTTATAATTCAAAGTTATTTTAATGTCAATATCAAATTGAAAGTGACACTGTAGGCACCAAGACCTTTTCTGCTCATTGAATGGGTTTGGTTGTACTGTCCCTGCCCCCCTTAGTCCTTCAATGTAAAACAATGCAGTAATGACATTGCAGGATTAAGACTGCCTCTCGTGACAGCCACTAGAGGCACTTCTTGGATTCTAGCAGACTCTGAGTCTCTTAAAAGGCGCTGGATGTCCTCACACTCTGCATGAGGAAATCCAGTGTCCGTAAAATCCCCATAAAAAAGCATTGAGGTGGAGGAGGTGGAGTGAGACCCAGCACCGGGGGACATCGGTGCTTAAGTCAGAGAGTAAATTCATTGTTTTTTAACCCTTTATCTGCTGGGGAGGGGGACTACCAGAGGGCACTACCGTGTTAGGAATACAGATTTGTATTCCTAACACTATAGAATCCCTTTAAGTCCAAAATAGTCAAACTGGTAAAATTCTCCAAATCAACTAAGCTTCCAGTTCCAGTAGACCAATATAACAGAGCAATGTATATAATGTTGATATATTGCTGCTGCCTGTAAAATCCGGCAACCAGAAGACAGTTCTGGCACATCGATGGGGGCCCTTAAAGGAGATATCTAGTCACTGCATGGAAAAGTTCTTGGCATTTTGAATACATTACATACTTAAAGGTTTATTTGTTAACGGGAAAACTGTCACTGCCCAGGATTTATGCTTTCTTATCTCTTGTATTTAATTAATGTATTTAGTGTCTGAAAAATAAAATATAGAAACCCACATTGGTGTATTTACCTGTATTCTGAAAACAAGGGCCTCCATCTTGGCCAGCTATCAATCATTGTTAGAAGTCCTGCCCTGTGCACCAGTCACTCATCGTAGAGAGAGGAGGAAACAATGCAAAAACAATGTGTGATATTGTTATGGGACATATTTAATACTAAAAAATCAATTTAGCTATAATAAGGGAACAGAATAATATATTCAAGTAGGACCAATAGAACAATGTTTCAGCACAAAAATAAAGCATTTAGCAATCCTGATTTGGGAAGGGAAGTATAAAAATAATTAAAAATAAAAGAGAACAATTCATTAAAAGCCACAGCTCAGGAAAAAACAAAAACCCTCTAAGATGTAAATTGAGCTTGAATGGAGCTCCTGAAGGCAACATAAGTGAGTTGACAATATAGTGAAAAGCAATATAATGTAAGCATTCATCTTAGTGTTCCAATCATAGGAGAACTCCAAGAGAGAAGATCCAACTATAGAGCAATATAGTCCTATGTATAGCTAAAGAATAAACAGCAAAGAATGAAAGTACAGACAATTTGTCCAAATAAAATAAAAAAAAAATAAAGGAATAAAACATTCCCTGGATGGCTGGAGCTTCAGAACAATATTTTGATTCTCATTGTATATAAGTGAGTTGTACGAGGCCGTTACAGTGTAGAGAAATCGGATGAAACACTGCTTTAACAGCTTGGAACATGTTAATCTCTACAGCCGGAGTTTATTATACTCACAGAACACTTCTTCACCCTGCTGAGAGGCGGATACCATTGTAAGGCAACACCGATAAGACCGGACTGGTCTAGCTTCATAACCTTCTGCTGGTCAGGCCGTATCTGGAGTGCAGCATGGGGCACACACTGTGAATAATCATCTCATATAGCCCTAAGAGCTGTAGGACCTGCCTGGTACACCTATTCTCCTGCTGCTGGCTGCACACAACATTTATGGTTATATTTGCTATACTTACTGGCTGCCTATGTGACTTTACTGGCAGCTTAATTTCCAGCTCACGCAAACTTCCTTATTATTGGCTGGTAATGATTGTTTGATACATTTATTATCTTGAACTTATATAGCGCTCTTTCTGTTTTCATATCTATAGATTTATAGATTTAATTTTATATTTAAATAAATGTTATGGTTTATACTCATTCTAATTCCATAATCTATGTTTTTGTTAAAGGGAACCATCATGCACATATTCTATATTTATGCTTACACACCCTCTATATAGAACATAGTTACATATAGGTTATAATTTGACTCCAGACACAGAGTGGCATACCCATACCCATTTTTTGTAAATAATCTTTATTTATTGCACATACGCATATTAGATTTTTTATATAATCAAGGAAGGAAAGGCCTTTATAAAGCTGATCCCACCCTTACTTGCTCAGTAAAAACACTGTGATTGGTTGGTCGAAAGCCAACCAATCACAATACTTTGATGGGCAAGGCTTGCTTCCTACAAGGCCTTCTTGGCATTTTGTATAGAACTGTACACATTACTGTACAAGTCTTGTGAAAAGTGAGACTTGCCCACTAGAGCGCTGAGATTGTTTGCCGTGCAGCTCAACCAATATCAGCGATCCTCAGAATTCAAAGCATGAGTAGACCATTGTAAAGACTTTTTTGTCCTTGAATTCTAAGTCCATGTGGAGCCTTGATGGGGACAAATGGATTAATTTTCAATTGTGTTTTTTCATTTTACTGGTGCTTTTTGCTAATTGGTTTGTTTATATTTTATACAGACTTGTTGGGTTAGTATGTTTTTTTTTACATATGCATTTTTAGTCAAAGAAAATGTCTTACTTCTAATTTTCTACAGTATATTTTTTAAGAGTATTTGCCCCCACTATTAATTTATTGTGGGAGTAAGTAATTAATTTGAGGGAGTAAGAAGGGACATATCTTGCAGAGGTAGCTATTGCATGGGCAGAGTGAGGGGTCATGCACAGTTATGGGCTATAGAGGCTAGGAATCTTCGATGCCCTTGTATTTGGTTGTTTAACC
Source organism: Pelobates fuscus (assembly GCF_036172605.1). Taxonomy (NCBI): domain Eukaryota; kingdom Metazoa; phylum Chordata; class Amphibia; order Anura; family Pelobatidae; genus Pelobates; species Pelobates fuscus. Next base: position 77,955,870 of record NC_086324.1, read on the forward strand.
CTCACAGTTTTTTTAAGATAAACATTATTTTTTATGTGATTACCTATGGTCTCTTTCTAGGTTCCCAGAAAATGCAGCCCACTCTTCCACCATGCTGTTAATCATTACCTCAGAAGATTATTTTTCAGACAGTCAGGTCTTTGACTACATTTCCAGGTGTGCCATTGTAAGCATGATTTATTAGGTAATGTCTAAAAAGGGACAATGAACAAGCAGGTAATAGAATGATATGTATCACGTAAGAAAAAAAACAACAAACTGTCTAACTTAATGGCAAGCATTCAATTATTATAAATATGACAGTCAAACAACTGACACACACATGAGTTTATTCATTAAACTTTAATGATGAATCAACAACTTAACTGTACATTTTAGGTCACATTTGGGAAACTGGCCAACTTTGCTCTATTGACTCAACATTTCTATTGTCAAATCACCACCAATTACTGCCTAATGAACAAACCCCACAGACCTCTAATCTATGGTCAATATTCAAATAAGGATTTATGATTTGTTCAGAAGAATGTGTCATAATACTGTGCCCAGAATTGCTCTTTAACCCCTTAAGGTCCAAACTTCTGGAATAAAAGGGAATCATGACATGTCACACATGTCATGTGTCCTTAAGGGGTTAAATGGAACATTACTTACCTTTATATTAACTGCATCACTGTCTGTGTATTTCTGCTGAAAAAAAGCCTGATCTCGGGAGGGGCACTTGTAGATTATTTAAAGAAATAATCCAGACACAATAACCACTACAGCTCAGTGTAGTGGTTATGGTGTCAATAGTGCCGGGACCCCCTCCCAGAGTAAGTAGTCAAACCGTTTAAGAACAGTATGACAACTTACCTGAGGTCTGCTGGGAAATGGGGCTGTAGTAGGGCGTAGGAGCAGTGGTGTGTGTGAGTGGTGCAATGTGTAAGGGGTGCAGTGTGTGTGTGAGCAGTGTGTGTGTGTGTGAAGGTTGTAGTGTGTGAGTAAGGGCGGCAGTGTATGTCAGGGATGCAGTGTATGTGTGGAACAGTATGTGTGTGTAACAGTTGCAGTGTGTGTGTGAGTATTTCAGTGTATGTGTGAGTGTGGGCAATGTCTGTTTGTATGGGGCGGCAGTGTATGGGGGCAGTGTGTGTGTATGGGGACCAGTGTGTGTGTATGGGGGAGCAGTATGTGTGTATGGGGGCAGTATGTGTATGGGGGCAGTATGTGTATGGGGGGCAGTGTGTGTGTATGGGGGGCAGTGTGTGTGTATGGGGGGCAGTGTGTGTATGGGGGGCAGTATGTGTATGGGGGGCAGTGTGTGTATGGGGGCATTATGTGTATGGGGGCAGTATGTGTATGGGGAGCAGTGTATGTGTATGGGGGGCAGTATGTGTATGGGGCAGTGTGTGTGTATGGGGGGCAGTGTGTGTATGGGGCAGTGTGTGTGTATGGGGTGAAGTGTGTGTGTATGGGGGGCAGTATGGGGGGCGATGTGTGTGTATGGGGCAGTGTGTGTGTATGGGGGCAGTATGTGTGTATGGGGGCAGTGTGTGTGTATGGGGTCAGTGTGTGCGTATGGGGGCCAGTATATGTGTATGGGGGGCAGTATGTGTGTATGGGGGGCAGTGCGTGTGTATGAGGGGCAGTATGTGTGTATGGGGGCAGTATGTGTATGGGGGGAAGTATGTGTATGGGGGCAGTATGTGTATGGGGCAGTGTGTGTATGGGGGCAGTATGGGGGCAATGTGTGTATATGGGGGCAGTATGAGGCGAATGTGTATATATGGGGGCAGTATGGGGGGCAATGTGTGTGTATGGGGGCAGTATGGGGGACAATGTGTGTGTATGGGGGCAGTGTATGTGTGTAGAGTGTGTGTGTGTGATAAGGGGAGGGGGGCTTTTTTTTTTTTAAATAATATATATATATATATATATATATATATGTATTTAATTTAAATAAATATTGATGTCCCCCCTCCCTTCTTACCCTTATTGAGGAGGAGGGGGGACATTTCTTGATCCCTGGTGGTCCCAGTGGGATTCCCTGGTGGTCCAGTGGTTACAGTGATCTCTAGCCCGTTGCTCCAGGGCTAGAGTTCACTCTCGCCAGATTTGGAGCGTTGCCGTGGTAACCGCGGCAACGCTCCGTGCTCGCGAGAGGAGGACCTCTCTGATCTCCCCTCCGGTCCACAGGCACATTGCACCTGCATGTGCTGGCAGGGGAGAGGGAGACTGTCGGTTTTCTCAGGGGGGGGGGGGGGGGCAACGGGGCAATTGCCACTGGATCCGCCACTGAGGGGAACTCCATTCCACACTGTTGTTTCTGGTTTCTGTTGATATTATAATAATTCATGCAGGGTAGCGATTACTGGTATTTGTTATTGTTCCTTTCACTGTAGATTTTCCATCAGAACGCCTTGTTAAAAAAAGACAGTGCACACTTTGATATAAAACGGGATATGTCTGATCTCAAAATATAACCTTTATTTATTAAAACACCGTGGCTATCTCTCCACTTCAAGCTATCTAGAAAATGTGTTCCACTGGGATAAAGCTTTTTTCCTCTTTTATTTGTCATATGTTTGATTCAGTGACTAATGGTAAGAGGTAGCAGTTGTGAGAGCTGTGTGTTATCACCAGTCATATTACCAGTAATGTCAGTGAGACCACGGTCCACCAAGCTTGGAGAGAAAATAATGTGCCCTTCTGCCTGAATAGTTAGCCATGAAATATCTACCACCTGCAGTGTGATGGACAGCAGGGCTCTGCCTGAGAGACGCCAACTCTGTGAATAAATGATGATCTGTTGGTTCGAGATTCAGCCTATACAGTTTCTAAATGCATTCATTAACCCTGTTTGGTATATGAAATGGAGAAACTTTAGGTCGAAATAAGCCGTGGGCAAATTACCAGTCCAATTCACTTTCAGCACTGGTGGGCAGATTAAGCCTCCGTGAGATCTATATCTGCCTTGGCAGCTGAACGGCCCAGGCTTGGCTTTTATGTCCTGCTGAGTGAACAACTGTACGTCAAGCTTCCAGTAAATGAAATAGTGGCTGCAACATGAAGGCTTTTATTCCATATACAGGCGAAACAGAACAAGATGCTCATTTCCTCATCCACCAGAGAGATTTAACAGGAGAGACCTGCCAACTCATCTTTTCCTATCACATGGTGTTAGGTCCAATGTGTGCTCTGAATTCATGTGTGTGAGGGACGCTTCATTGTTTATTGCAGAACTTAAAGATCTGAGGACAGACAGGCAGACAGACATTCTGAGTGATAGATAGATAAATAGATAGGCTGATATATATATATATATATATATATATATATATATATATATATATATATATTTACATGTTTAGAAGTGGTTATAAAACTTTCCACGTCTTAAGAATTCATTGGTCCTATCTTAACCATTTTGCTATTCAGACAGCATACAAGCTTTCATAGGGTTCTCCGAAGCCAGACAGTTTGTCTCTGGATGCTACTTGGTGAGACAGGAGGCTCTGGAATCACTTGGAGCACATTATTTCACATGTTTTCCTATGCACACAGACCCATTAGAATCCCAATAAAGCATTAGTAGAATGCAGACTGCAAAAAGTGGCCTATGTTTACTCCTGCACTGCAACACTAGGTGCTATAAGCACTGGGTCCAAAAATAACTCATAAAAACAAAATATTTAATTAGCTGTATTAATAGTAAAGAGAATAACCTTAAATGTACAGCAGGACATTACAATAAAATGTGCAATATTTATATTGTTTACCTAGCCATTAAAGGTCTGGCGAGATCAAAGTGGTTAAAGTAAGTAACATGAGTTCTGTTATCATCTGGCCCACTATATATGGAACCCACTAATAAGTACAGTGACAATTACTAGATTATGGGAAGGAGGGAATTGCTCCCCAGGTCACTAACGTACTGGGGATGTGGGCAGTACCATTTTTCACTTGATTTAAAAACAAAAGGAACTAAAGTGAAAATTCCAAGTGAATCAGAGGCGTAGCTAGGGTCATCTGCGCCCGGGACATGACACAAAGTCTGCGCCCCTTCTCGGACCGACAGAGTCTGGGGGCTCAGTCTGAGCCCCTAAGAAATTTTTGAAATTTTACGGTTTATATGGTTCATTTTCGAAGCATCTGGTATTTTAATAAAATAGAATACAGACTAATAATTCTCTACACGATTGTAAACAATTTATTTGAAAAAAAATAAAATATACTCTACTAATTATACATGACTGGAATAGACATAGTCTACAACAAATTGATCCTCCTTGATTTGACTGTCGCAAACTCGTCAATCACGTTGTCAAAATTAAAATTCTCAAGTGTTTCTCTTTCGATGCTAAGGAGTGCAAGATCACTCAGACGATCTTGTCCCATTGAAGCACGTAAATAAGACAAAATAAGCTTCAGTTTGCTGAAGGACCGCTCACAGCTTGCAATTGAAACAGCAATTGTTAGAAGTATTTGCAGTGAAATACGCAGATTCGGAAATACGTCATCTCCATATGAAACAATAAAACCAAGAAGATCCAAAGGAGTTTCCGGTAGAACTTCAGTCCGGGTACTGAGCAGCATTTTGCAGTCTCCGATTTCTGTGCACAATTCGTGACCATTGACGTCAGTGTCGTAGAAATTTCCAAAATCTAAGCAATTTGACGAAGTGTATCGACATTTGTCTCAGCGAGAAGAGTTTTGACGTCTAGTAAAAATCCAAATTTGGTGTTTAGCTTTTTTAGACGTAAAAACCGTATTGATATCTCCTGTTGGAGTCTATCAATTACGCTGTTCATAACACGTGCAATTTCTTCTTCTGCAGAAAGTCCTGCATCTCTTGCTAATTCTCCAGGCATCCTCCGATGTCGTCTAATCCTTCTGTCAACCTCGATTCCCCAAGTTGTGCATCTTGTTTTTCCATTGTCTACCGCAACCTGGCTCAAATTATCACGAATGTTGACAAGTTTTTGCTCCAGCGATTCAAGATCAGATGCTGCTTCCTTGAAATTCATATTAGGATCCTGCAACCGTTTCTGGACACGATCAATTTTCCCAAGTATGATGTTCCAGAAATGTAACAAAACTAGGAAGTTAAAGTTTAATATACCTGCCAGCAAAGTTTCTGCATCACTTCTGGTGTCAGGCGTCATAGTTGCATCTTCTGATAATTTTTCCAACAGCCCTACTAGTTCATCTAGTCCTTCATAAATAGCTTTGACAGCTTCTGATCGTGCACTCCAGCGTGTTTCAGACTCCCTCTTCACTGTGATTGGCACAACTCTTTTTAATTCTTTCCAACGAGTTGTTGAACGAGAGAAAAACAAATATATACTTTCAACTGTTCCAAAAAATGTGATAACAACTGGATCCTGTTTAGCTGAGTGTACTCCTGACAAGTTTAAGCTGTGGTTGTCACAGTTGACGAACAATGCTCTCTGATTTCTGGCACATATTCGCTGTTGAAGGCCGGATATATGCCCAGTCATTACAGCAACATTGTGATAACATTGTGACCGACAGTCGGCTAGAGGTATGTTATCAGATTCCAGTTTCTCTACGATAACTCTTTCAAGGCTTGCTGCGTCTTTGGAATGTATCTGATCAAAACCTAAAAATTATTCTTTGATGGTTACTTTTTTAGTTTGAAAATCCACATCCACAAATCTGATGACTTGAGAAAGCTGTTCCCGGTGTCCTAGATCTGGTGTTGAGTCAAGTAAGATACCGAAGTACTTGTTTTTTCTGATTTCACTCAACAGCTGATTCCTTACAGTCGATGCAAGTAGGTGGATAAATTCATTTTGGATTTCCGGTGATAAATAAGATACTGAACCTGGATTTTCTCGGGCATGTTGTAGGTGTTTTTCTAACAGTGGATCATACTGAGCAACAAGTTTGATCACAGAGAGAAAGTTTCCAACATTTTTATCCTCGTCCTTATGCAGATGTTCCTCATGGCCACGCAGTGCCAAATTTTGTGAAACTAGAAACTTAATACAGGTAAGTATTCTTTTCAAAATATCGTGCCAACGTTGTTTTTCCAATTGAATTTGTGCTTGGACCTGGACATCAATTCCAGTTTTATCAATTATCCTCCGCTCAACTTCCTTCCATGTAGTAAAAGCTCTGCGGTGGCCGAGACTGTTTTCATGAGACTGTAGTTTTTCTGGCTTTCTCCATTTGTTGAAACCATTGATTAACTCAAATGAAGATCGTGAGTTTGAACTTGATGATGTAAACAATAGACAGCAGAAACAGTAAGCAGCTTTATTAATTGGTGAATATAATAGCCACGAGCGATTTACTTCCTCTCCATTTGCTAGTCGGCGTTTAAACCATGACGCAGTAATCGAACGTTCACCTGCTACTAACGATAGACTGCCTCTATGCTGAAAGGGTATAGATCCGAGAGTTATCAATTCATCACGAAGAGGCTGTGGTATTATCGATAGCTTTGTCGTTTGATCAAATTCTAAGTAGCCAACATCATGAAATCTTAGGACAGCAGGAACAAGAACAACACCATCTTTAGCTTCTTCATCAAAAGAAAATTCTTCAATCTCATTGTCCTCGTCACTGTCAGAAAGTTCATCGTCTTGTTGAACCTGTTCAACAACGACGTCTCTGGTGTTTTCCTCAGCATAAACAGTAGCATCTGTCGTAATCATATCTTCTTGTATGTTGTTATCCTGGCGGTATGGTTCAACCTTCTCGCTTTCGTGTTCTAATACTGGCGTTGCAGGCGGTTGATAACTGCCGTCATCTGATTCTGAAGATACGAAGTTTGCGGCTTCAGCTTCTTCTTTCGTCTTTGCTTTTTTTAAAAACCTTGCCAGTAATTTACTAGACTTTTTTGATGCATTTTCTAATTCTTTCTTTCTTTTACGACCCTCTGCTCCACTTCGTTTTTTCCACGGCATAACTGAAAAGAAATCTGTATTGTTAAATTTTATAGACAAAAACAACATGGTATTACTACATAATTAGGTATATTTATTAATTTATTTCATCTTTGGCCACAGTACAGGCGTAAGCCCAATTACAGTATGGCACAAATTTACAAAAGTTTACAAAATTATTAGGTACAACGGTAATCTTTAATTACATAATTAACAATGAACATAATTGTGAAGATAATTATTGACAATTTTTTTATAGACATTATGAGAACAGTTAAATATATCAGGCGAGTTTTCAATTTTATTTAGTGCATTTAAGTTTAAAGATATCCTATTTATAGGGGAATTGTACGCCAAGTTCGTTTTATTAAAAGGTAAGGATAGAAAATCACTCTCTAATAAAGTAGGATGGAACTCTTATATTGAATTGTTTTAATTGATCAGAGCAATCGATTTTGTTATTAAATAATTTCCAGGCAAAATTTATGTCAAGAAAAATCCAAATTATATACAATTACAAATTGTACAATATTAGCGAAATTGCATATAGTTGACATATAGTTATAGTACTCAAGTTTAAAAATTATCAATTTATTTATCATACAAATATCATAACAAACCTTTTCTTTTCTTGTTGTTGTTCAACTAAAATTTTTTTCAGAATTGGTACCTTGGACACTGGACTGTCAGTTTTGGTATTCCCCACACTTGTAGCATCAATACACGTGCTCTGCATTCTGTCTGTTAGACGACACTCACTAAAGCAACCTCATACCGAGATTTTACGCATGTGTTAAATTTGAAGGTAATGCAGTCGCTTTCGCAGTAAAAAAATGTAACGAGTACGGAAATAAAATACATGAATTAAAATACATTATTTATTGAACTTCAAATATATTAAATAAAACTGTCCCCTGTCTTTGTTTCACTAAGTTCCACTAACATCGAATATAGCGTCTGAGAAAAGGATGGGAGATATTGTTTTATACTGGTGGAAGTGAGAGAAAGCTACAGATTATATTCAACGAGACGAATACTTGTTATCTATCTTTCTCTTTTCAACTTATGTGAAGTATTATTCTATCTTCTTGCACTCACGTAAAATCCTATATTCGACTCGAAATTATCCAACCTGTATAATTGTTAAAAACAGATGCCAGTGCCACTTTCAGTATATGAAGAATAATATTTGAACCCGAACTGATCTTTGTTTTAAAAAAAACGCCATCGGCAATCCTACATTGTGGATATCTGTGTCATTTGTTTATGAGTAGAATGGCGCCCCTTAATGCTCAATGGGGGCACCAAAATCATGCTTGCCAACTGGCTTGTAATGAAGATATTTGTGGAGCTCCAAAATTCAATCTTGCAAACGTATTTGGGATACATTAGTTTACATCAAAATAAAATTAAATAATTAGTTTTAATACTCATTTTGGCACCCCCTAACATGGCGCCCGGGGACATATGCCCCCCCCCTGCCCCTCCCTAGCTACGCCACAGAAGTGAATGCAATGTAAATTTTACATTTAAGGCCAGAGTAGCCTAACTGGAAGAATATGTGACTTAGATAATGTTTACAGTTTGTCTATTTTTACCTTGAATTTGACATTCACTTGGAATTCATGTCTCACTTTTGCGAATAACCCTGTAGGATTTTTGTTGGTAGAGTACAGCAGGAGTTAGGCATCCTGTAGGATTTGTAAAGGGCCTTTGGTAGCTCAGAACTATGTGGGTTTGTGCTTGGGCTGGTGGCTGGTAGCTTACTGGCATGTATCCCAGGAAACTGCATTATCTGGCACCTATCAGGTTGTCTGACTATGATGAGCATGTATAATGTCCCTGGAGGTGTTTACAAGGGAGTGCAGGGTGAGATAAGACAGTGCTCATGACACCCGTGACACATGCTGGCCATGGCAATGCTCTGCAGTAATAGGACATCTACACAGAAGTCTGTCTTTAAAAAAAAATAAAAAAATAAAAAATTATAATAACCTCCCCCTGGCCAAATGTTGCCATCCCTTCTCTGCTTGGGGCCAGTCTTTGCACTAATATCTCACAGGGCCAGTAGTAGTACCCAGCACCACTGTAATCAAGGTATTATAATCATTATAATTATTATTATTTATAAAGCTCCAACAATTTCCGTAGTGCTGTACAAAAGGTGGACAAGGAGACATGTTTTTGCAACAAGACAAGCTGTATGAACAGGAACAGAGAGTGTTGATGATCCTGCTCAATGTAGAAGCCAAGAAGAAATATATCCAGCACACATTAATAGATGAAAAGCACTTCACATTTATTGAGGTCCCTATATCAAGCTGAACAATGTTTCAACCTAACAATAGGTCTTTATAAAGTTTAAATTGGAACTTGAGAAAGACTTACTGTTAGGTCAAAACATTGATGAGCTTGCTGCTTATTTTTGTTCTTTTTGGATTCTACATTCAATGGTTGCAGGGCCAAGAACATTTTTGCACCTTAAAGCAGTAAGTACATATATATATTGATCAGCCACAACATTAAAATCACCTGCCTAATAGCAGGTAGGTGATGCCAAAACAACTCTGATGTGTCAAGGCATGGACTTTATGAGACCCCTGAATGTATCCTGTGGTATCTGGCACCAAGACATTAGCAGCAGATCCTTTAAGTCCTGCAAGTTGAGAGCTCAGGCCTCCATGGATCAGATTTGTTGTTCCAGCACATCCCTCGGATGCTCACTTGGATTGAGATCTGGGGAATATGATATGAAAATGCATTCATACATGTCCTAAACTGATCTCGCACCTGGTTGATATTCCCTTGATTCAATTTCTTACAATCAAAAATAAATTTGTTAACAACACTTTATCTTTTACATTGCACTATAAGTCATTGAAAGCCATGTATCAGTGTTTGCAGATGACACAAACAAGTAAAGTAATAAAATGTGAGCAGGATATTGCTTTGCTGCAGAGGGATTTGGATAGATTGGGGGACTGGGCACTAAAATGGCAGATGAAATTTAACGTAGAGAAATGCAAAGTTATGCACTTCGGGGTTAAGAATGCACAAGCAACTTACACACTAAATAGTAGTGAATTAGGGATAACCACACACGAGAAGGATTTGGGAATTGTTATAGAGAACAAATTAGGCAGCAATATGCAATGTCAATCTGCAGTTGCTAAAGCTAAGGTTTTGTCATGTATAAATAGGGGCATAAATTCTTGCGATGAAAATATAATTTTGCCTCTTTATAAATCGCTGGTAAGACCACACCTTGAATATGCTGTGCAATTTTGGGCGCCTCTTCTAAAGAAAGATATCATGGCTCTAGAAAAAGTCCAGCTACTAAATTGATAAAAGGAATGGAGCATTTTAGTTATGAAGAAAGGTAAAAAAAATTAAATCTGTTTAGTTTGGAAAAACGGCGCCTGAGAGGGGATATGATAACTTGATACAAATATATTCGGGGCCAGTACAAACCTTTATCTGGAAATCTATTCATAAACAGGGCTATACATAGGACACGAGGTCACACATTTAGGCTGGAAGAAAGGAGAGTTCATCTAAGGCAAAGAAAAGGTTTTTATACAGTAAGAGCAATAAGGAATTCTCTGCCTGAAGAGGTGGTTTTGTCAGAGTCACTACAGATGTTTAAACTGCAATTGGATAAATACTTACAAAAACATAACATACAGGGAAATAATTTCTAATTAGTGGGGTAATAGCTGCTTGATCCAAGGAGACATCTGACTGCTATTTTGGGGTCAAGAAGGAATTTTTTCCTAGTTTGTGGCAAAATTGGAAGCGCTTCAGACTGGGTTTTTTGCCTTTTTTTGGATCAACAGCAACAACATATGTGAGGAAGGCTGAACTTGATGGACGCAAGTCTCTTTTCAGCTATGTAACGATGTAACTATGTAACTGTTACACATCATCTGTATATTTGGTAGTCACTAAGATTAATCATGGAAGTATTATCATTATTGGTATTTAGACAGTGCCATCATATTCCGTAGGGCTTTACCATATTATCAGAGCAGGAGATTTAAAAAAAAAAAATAAGACAATTACAAAAACGTACAGGAACAATAGGTTGATGAGGACCCTGCTCATGTGAGCTTACAGTCTAGAAAAGTAGACAGGATATTATTACATTTGGATCGTTTATGATTGTAAACGCATCCATGCAATACAATGAAGTCCATAAGCCGGCAACTGTGCCCCTTCATTGGTTTGTTTATTGAACAATGAGTACAAAACAATGATAAGGTGCGCTGTGTCTTTAAGACCCAAGTGATTCAAAAGTGCAACTTGTGCAAAATATTGTAATAAAGTGCAAAGTGTTAAAAGTGCACTCAAATGCGTAAATAAATATTATACATACATATGTCCTCTCGAATTATACATAAAAGAAAAGGAGAGACATAAAAACATAATAGTGTAAAATCGTTTTAAAAAATATATATAAATATTAAATGCCAGAAGGGTGCACTCACAAACATAGAGCAGAAAGAGCCTGCTCTAGCTTTAATCGCTTCTTGAGATATACGACTGCATGAACGGAGATACTTCAAAAGAATTTATTTGCCCAGCACAGCATAGAATAGTCACCTTCCTTCACATCCAATTTTCAAATACACACAAAGTCCGGTAAAAGTGCAGCTTCAGGGTGTCGACTGTCCCTTTGTATTGATCGCCGCTGTGGTTACCGTCTGTGTACGAAAAGACTTCCGGGAGGAGGGACTTCCTTGTATGCGTGACGTAAGCTTTGCGTGATGACGCGTTTCGCCGTATTCACGGCTTCATCAGATCTGCCCATGCAAGTCTTGTTCGTTGTTTTATCATTTAATATTTATATATATTTTTTAAAACGATTTTACACTATTATGTTTTTATGTCTCTCCTTTTCTTTTATGTATAATTCGAGAGGACATATGTATGTATAATATTTATTTACGCATTTGAGTGCACTTTTAACACTTTGCACTTTATTACAATATTTTGCACAAGTTGCACTTTTGAATCACTTGGGTCTTAAAGACACAGCGCACCTTATCATTGTTTTGTATTCACGAGAGTGTTTTGAGGAGTTTCTACACTTATTTTTTGGTGCAGCTTCATTTTAAAGTAGATTACATTAATTGGAGACTAGTATTTTACGAGCGCCTACTTTTTACTTGTTTTTTTTGTATATTGAACAATGAGGCCAAAGGGTAAGGCAAGGTCTACAATAGTGTTTTTACTAAAGAGCTTTACAGAATCAATGATTTGCTTCTTCTTTCTATTATAAAAAGCTAACTATTTCATCACAATATATTTCCAAGATAGTGTGATTTACGTGTAATTCAGTTTTAGCCTGCCCTATTCCTAGCCCCGTCAATGCAACCATCAAAATAAAAGGAGACAATTGAAAATTATAAAGCATTGCTCTTAGTAGAAACGGCAACACTTACTTTGCAGGGTTAAATATGCCTCTTGTGACAGCCTGCCTGACAGTCACTAGAGGCATTTACGCTATGAGAAACAAATTTGGATCTCACAGCCAACCTCCATTTCATTGGAGCAGTGCAGTGCTTGCAGCAGAACCAGAGGAGCATTGGATTAGACATAGAGAAGTGTAGGAGTGACATCGCTGTTGGCTGCTTGGACTCGATCTCAGCACTGGAGAAAAGGTATGTAAAACATTTCCAGTTTTATGTTGATTTAGGGGGCCATGAATATAAATAAAAAAGAAAACACTATAGCATCAGGAATACAAGTTTGTATATATAATGCTACTAGTGTTCCTTTAACAGAAAATCCTAATTCTCACTGTACTAGTGAAATACCACAATTTCTGTCTTAAAAGAACCTTTGGTAAGGGAGATAGAAATCCACTTAAAATATGAGTTGACTCACATAAGGAATTACAAAGTTCTTTAGTTTTCATCAGAGATTATATCCACTTTTCAAAAAGTTTTCAAAAGTTTTAGACATTAGAACAACAGACTTTTCTAGTTAGAATATGTGTAAAGGAGTATTTATCAGACTGGAGCAACTGCTGAAGGCAACAGAAAATTGCATTAGGCTTGTCAGTAAAAGCAAAAATTCAAGAAACCACTGTGGTACTCTGCAGATGTGGCCAAAATTGTAAAAAACAGTTAGCATTTATTTATTTATAAAATATTTTACCAGGAAAGCTACATTGAGATTTCTCTAGTTTTCAAGTATGTCCTGGGTATTTAGTAATTTAGTAATTATAAAAAAAACAGAGTGAGGAATATAGACAGATCTATAAGATTAGGCAGAAAGAGGCTAAGTGTCAGGGTACCTGAGGTCTCTACCTCCGAGAGAGGTAGAGACTTAGACGTTTATCCGTCCGGACGCCATGTTTCTCCTGTTCCTCGCGGTCGACCCGTTCACATAGACGCCGGCCGCGAGGGAGTTACTTCCTTATGTAGCATGGTGCCCGGAGACCGACGTCATGACGCCAATCCGGAACGACCTGTCACTCAATCCGTTGGAGACCAATCAGGACTCGTCGGAGGCGTGTCTATCCTCTCTAGCCAGGGTATTTAAACATACTTCGCCCTGTTGCTCATTGCCCTGTCGTGGTTCTAGCCTGTCTAGTCACACAGTGCTCTGGTGTTTTTCAGTTATCCTTTTGGTTACGACCCGGCTTGTTTGACTTACTCTGTTTACCTCTGTTATCCTTGACCCGGCTTGTTACTCGCTTACCTGTCCTCTCGTTCCCTCGACCTCGGCTTGTCTCTGACCATTCTCTATACTCTCTGTACGTTAGTCCGGCCATTCTAAGGTCCGGTATACGTACCCTGTACCTGTTTGTACTTTGCGTGTTGGATCCCTGACCCGATCCTGACATTACGACAGGGCCAATGGATCCTGCAGGTACAAACAGTCAGGTTTGTCCCTCTGATTCCAGGTTTGATGCCATGGAACACAGAATGGACCAAATGGCCTTAGCACTACAGGCGTTATTATCTCGTGCTAATAACCCACCAGAGGAGACGCGTACTACTCCAATTTCCTCTGTAAATTCAGGCCTAGAGGTAGCCACTGTAGGTGCCTCTTCCCGTATTACCCCACCAGTACGTTATGGTGGTTCACCGGAGAAGTGTCGTGGTTTTTTAAACCAGATCAGTATTCATTTTGAATTACAACCTCGCTCCTATCCTACCGATAGGGCAAAGGTTGGATTTATTATCACCTTACTCATTGAGAAAGCTCTGAGATGGGCCAACCCATTATGGGAGAACGATAACCCGTTGGTATATAATTATAATGCCTTTGTAGCTGCCTTTAGAAGAACTTTTGACCCGCCTGGTAGGAAGGTCAATGCAGCCAGATTACTGTTGCGCCTGAGACAGGAGAACCGAACACTTGTGGATTATGCACTAGAGTTCAGGTCTCTGGCGGCAGAAGTCAAGTGGAATGAGCAGGCTTATATAGATGTATTTTTGAATGGGTTATACGATGTTATCCTTGACAAAGTTGCTACTAGGGAGCTGCCTGAGAATTTAGAGGACTTAATTTCGTTCATTTCTCGCATTGATGAGCGTTTAAGAGAGAGACAGAACACTCGAGAGAGGAATCTTAGACCTACCTTTAAGTTAGCACCCGCATTTCAAAGTCCTGATTCCAATACCTCACTGTTTCCTGAACCTATGCAGATAGGCAATACTCGCCTTTCAGAGGAGGAGAGACAGTACAGGAGAAGGGAGGGATTATGTATGTATTGTGGAGTCAGAGGTCACTTGCGCCTGAATTGTCCTATTCGCTCGGGAAACGCCCGCACCTAAGTTTCTCTAGAGGACAGGCCTTGGGTGTTTCTATTTTGTCCTCTACTCATGATTATAAAAATCACAGGTTGCTGTTACCAGTTTCTTTAACGTGGGAGAAGGGAGTGCTAAAGACCATGGCCTTGATAGATTCCGGTGCTGCTGAGAATTTTATCGACCGAGCCTTTGCTACTAAACACACTATCCCATCCCAGTTAAGAAAGATACCTTTGGCCGTTGAGGCCATAGATGGTAGACCGCTACTCGAGCCTGTTATCTCGCGTGAGACTATACCTATTAACTTGACTGTTGGTATCTTACACGAGGAGAACTTATCACTTATGCTCATTTCGTCTCCCTCTGTTCCCATAGTTCTGGGGTACCCATGGTTAAGGAGACATAATCCTATTATCGATTGGGAGTTAGGGGAAATACTCTCATGGGGTCAGGGTTGTCAGGAGAGGTGTTTACGCAGGGTATCCCCATTGGCTGTAATTAACACACCAGACAGTTCTACCCAGTCTAAGGGGATACAGATACCCCCTCTATACCTGGATTTAAAAGCAGTGTTCGACAAAAAGAACGCTGATACGCTACCCCCACACAGGACATTTGATTGTAAAATTAATCTATTACCTGGTACCATGCCGCCCAGGGGTCATGTATACCCTCTATCCACTAAAGAGAATGCTGTTTTAGAGGAGTATATTCAGGAGAATTTAGACAAGGGATTTATTAGGAGATCTTCCTCTCCTGCCGGGGCTGGATTTTTTTTTGTTAAAAAGAAGGATGGTTCACTCAGACCTTGCATCGATTACCGAGGCTTGAATAAAATAACCATCAGAAATGCCTATACTATTCCCCTGATTACCGAGCTCTTTGACCGGTTAAAGGATTCTAAAATTTTCACCAAGTTGGATCTCAGAGGGGCATATAACTTGGTGAGAATCCAGCAAGGCCACGAGTGGAAGACAGCGTTTAATACCCGCTATGGTCATTATGAGTACACGGTCATGCCCTTTGGTCTTTGCAACGCACCTGCAGTTTTTCAAGATTTGATTAACGAAGTTCTTAGGGAATTCCAACATGATTGTGTTATTGTCTACCTGGATGACATACTCATACACTCTAGAGAGATTGAGACTCACCATAGACAAGTCAGAAAGGTGTTACACAAACTTCTGCAACACGGTTTATACTGTAAGTTGGAGAAATGCAGTTTTGACCAGACCCAGATAGACTTTCTGGGATACCTGATTTCTGGGGAAGGCTTTAAGATGGATCCTGACAAACTCCAGTCTATTCTAGATTGGCCATTGCCTAAGGGACTCAAGGCTATTCAGAGGTTTATTGGGTTCTCCAATTATTATAGGCGCTTCATTAAGGGTTACTCGTCTATTATTGCGCCCATTACCAATATGACCAAACAGGGGGCGGATACTAAGACGTGGTCTACTGAAGCTCTCGTTGCTTTCAAGAATCTCAAAGAACTTTTTGCCTCTGCTCCAATTTTAGTCCATCCTGATACGACTTTGCCGTTTCTACTCGAGGTCGATGCCTCTGACACAGGAGTAGGTGCGGTTCTGTCACAAAGGTTAGGGGTGGATAAACCACTACACCCGTGTGGTTTTTTTTTCCAGGAAACTTTCTGGGCCTGAGAGCAGATATGACATCGGAGACAGGGAACTGTTAGCGGTCATTAAAGCCTTAAAGGAGTGGAGACATTTATTGGAGGGGACCTTACACCCTATTACTATTTTGACGGACCACAAAAACTTGTCCTATATTGGGGAGGCCAAGCGTCTGTCTTCTAGGCAAGCGCGTTGGTCCTTATTCCTGACTCACTTTAATTATATGCTGACTTACAGACCTGGTTCTAAGAACTCTAAAGCCGATGCTTTATCTCGCCAATATGAACCTTCTACTATACCGGAACCGGTTCTTTCTTCTATAGTTCCGAAATGCAATATTGTTGCTAATACGAATCTCAGGATTCACTCCCCGTTACTGGCCAAGATCATTAAGCTGCAACATCTAGCACCTAAACAGACTCCTGCGGGTCGACATTTCGTTCCTCCTGCTCTTCAACTGGAACTGTTGCAGTGTCTCCATAACAGCAAGATGGAGGGACATCCTGGTATTCGCAAAACATTTGCCTTGATCTCCAAAGACTTCTGGTGGCCTGCTTTACGTAAAGATACTAAAGATTTCATCGCTGCTTGTGAGGTTTGTACTAAAACCAAACAACCCCATACACTCCCTTGTGGATTCCTGCATCCCTTAGAGGTTCCAGAGAAACCATGGTCCTGTTTGGCCATGGACTTTATTGTCGATCTACCTATCTCTAAAATCAGACTGTTATTCTCACCGTGGTTGACAGATTCACTAAGATGGCTCACTTCATTCCTCTGCCTAAACTACCGTCTTCTCCCGAATTGGCAGAGATATTCGCTAGGGAGATTTTTCGTCTACATGGGATACCCTCCCAAATTGTATCTGACAGAGGCTCTCAATTTATTTCCCGATTTTGGAGGGCCTTCTGTTCACAACTAGGTATCAAGTTGAACTTTTCTTCTGCCTATCATCCTCAGTCTAACGGAGCTGCTGAACGTACCAACCAGAAAATTTAACAATATTTACGATGTTTTGTTTCCGAACACCAGGACGATTGGGTCGGTTTGATTCCTTGGGCGGAGTTTGCACACAACAATCTCGTCTGCGATTCTACTCATTCAAGCCCCTTCTTCATGAATTATGGCTTTCATCCGTCTATTCTTCCTTCGGCTTCTCCTTCCCAGGGGGTGCCGTCGGTTGATGTTCATGTGGCCAATTTGAGGAAGTTGTGGGACCAAACTCGACAAATCCTTATGCACAACTCTATGCTGGTTAAGAAACACGCTGATAAACGTAGAAGGGCGGCTCCGGTCTTTGTTCCAGGTGATAGGGTATGGCTGAGCACAAGGAACATCCGTTTAAAAGTGCCCTCCATGAAGTTCGCTCCCCGTTATATTGGTCCTTACAGGGTACTGACTCGGATCAATCCAGTTGCGTACCGTCTAGCTCTTCCTGCTACCTTACGCATCCCTAACTCGTTTCATGTTTCATTGCTGAAACCACTTATATGCAACAGATTTTCCTCCACAACAGCCCCTCCTCGCTCTGTTCAGGTGGAGGGTCAGGAGGAGTATGAGGTTAACTCTATTATTGATTCTCGAATCTCACGGGGGAAGGTTCAATATCTGGTCGATTGGAAGGGTTATGGTCCTGAAGAGAGGAGTTGGGTACCTCAAGAGGATGTTCATGCTCCTCGTCTCCGCAGGGCGTATCATTCCCGCTTCCCATCTTGTCCCGGTTCCTTCCGCCCGGTGGGCGTATCTGAGAGGGGGGGTACTGTCAGGGTACCTGAGGTCTCTACCTCCGAGAGAGGTAGAGACTTAGACGTTTATCCGTCCGGACGCCATGTTTCTCCTGTTCCTCGCGGTCGACCCGTTCACATAGACGCCGGCCGCGAGGGAGTTACTTCCTTATGTAGCATGGTGCCCGGAGACCGACGTCATGACGCCAATCCGGAACGACCTGTCACTCAATCCGTTGGAGACCAATCAGGACTCGTCGGAGGCGTGTCTATCCTCTCTAGCCAGGGTATTTAAACATACTTCGCCCTGTTGCTCATTGCCCTGTCGTGGTTCTAGCCTGTCTAGTCACACAGTGCTCTGGTGTTTTTCAGTTATCCTTTTGGTTACGACCCGGCTTGTTTGACTTACTCTGTTTACCTCTGTTATCCTTGACCCGGCTTGTTACTCGCTTACCTGTCCTCTCGTTCCCTCGACCTCGGCTTGTCTCTGACCATTCTCTATACTCTCTGTACGTTAGTCCGGCCATTCTAAGGTCCGGTATACGTACCCTGTACCTGTTTGTACTTTGCGTGTTGGATCCCTGACCCGATCCTGACACTAAGCAAGTTAAGCAAGAGCTTCCAAATTGCACACAGAAGAGAAAATAGTACAGTCAGTAAAAAAAGGGGACAAAACATTTTTTTAGATACATAAATGAGAAAAGGAAAGTAAAACAAGGATTAGTTAGATTAAAAACAAAAGGTATGTAACCCCATTGTACAGCGCTACGGAATCTGATGGCACTATAAAAATACTAAAATAATAATAATAATGTAGAATAGGATAAAGGTCTGGCTGACTGCCTCAATGAATATTTTTGTTCAGTATTTACAGATGAAAATGAAGGAAAGGGGCCTCAGTTAGGAAAAAGGACAAATGAGTCATTTGTTACATGTGAGTTTACAGAGGAAGATGTTCTATTTCAACTGTCAAAAGTAAAGACAAATAAGTCAATGGGACCTGATGGAATACACCTAAAGTTATTAAAATAGCTTAGTGGTGTACTAGCAAAACCATTAACATATTTATTTAACTAATCATTGTTAACAGGAGTAGGCGAGTTAGCGAATGTTGTGCCCATTCACAAGAAAGGCAGTAGGGAGGAGTCGGGCAACTATAGGCCAGTAAGCCTTACTTCAGTAGAAGGGAAAGTAATGTAAATCATGTTAAAAGATAGGGTTGTTGAACATCTAAAATCACATGGATTTCAAGATCAGAGACTATGTACTTGGATATGTAACTTGGTTGATGTTCCAGGAGGGAAAAGCCAAATGGCAAATGATTTAGGTAAACTAGAAAAATGGTCAGAGTCGTGGCAACTAACATTTAATGTGGATACGTGCAAGATCCAAGTGCATCTTGGACGTAAAAACCCAGGGGCAGAGTACAGAATATTTGATAGAGTCCTAACCTCAACATCTGAGGAAATGGATTTAGGGGTGATTATTTCTGATGACTTAAAGGTAGGCAGACAATGTAACAGAGCATCAGGAAATGCTAGCAGAATGTTTGGTTATATAGGGAGGCATTAGCAGTAGAAAGAGGGAGGTGCACATGCCATTGTACAGAACACTGGTGAGACCTCACTTGGAGTATTGTACTCAGTACTGGAGACCGTATCTCCAGAAGGATATTGATACTTTAGAGAGAGTTCAGAGCTCTAAACTACTAAACTGGTTCATGGATTGCAGGATAAAACTTACAAGGAAATGTTACAGGAACGTAACATGTATAGCTTGAAGGAAAGACGAGACGGGGGAATATGATAGAAACATTTAAATACATAAAGGGAATCAACACAGTAAAGGAGGATCCTATATTTAAAAGAAGAAAAACTATCACAACAAGAGGACATAGTCTTAAATTAGAGGGCAAAGGTTTAAAAAAAATATCAGGAAGTATTACTTTACTGACAGGGTAGTGGATGCTTGGAATGGCCTTCCAGCTGAAGTGTTAGAGGTTAACACAGCAAAGGAGTTTAAGCATGCGTGGGATAGGCATAAGGCTACCCTAACTATAAGATAAGGTCAGGGACTGATGAAAGTATTTAGAAAATTGGGCAGACTAGATGGGCCGAATGGTTCTTATCTGCCGTCACATTCTATATTTCTATATTTCCATGTAACATTATTCGTGAGAATAACAATTTCAATGTCACCAAGACATTATTGTAAGGCAACACCATGACTACATAATGAATCATACTAGTTAAATACCATTTTATTGGGGGTTGAGACAATTCATCTTTATTGTAAACTTTTTGATCACAGATTTTCTATGTGTATATCTGACTGGTTACCACTAAAAAAAAAATCGAAATTGTGTAATTTGTAATCTAGTCTCTGTGGATTAAGGTTTTATTGTTCATTTATACATATATATTTTACTTTGTCTTGCCACTCAACATTGTTGGCTTGTTAACGTAAATTATATTAACCTATCTGCTTATCTCTAAAGACTTTATCTGTCACTTCTGCATCCTCCCCCCCATATTTTATTGATACCCACACAAATGGTTTGCTTGAAAAAAACCTCACCTCCTCTGTGCATCTCCATTCCATAGCTTTATTGCAGGCCATGTTGACCCTATCTCTGTTAAGTTAAAAAGTTCCCGGAAAAGTTCTCAGTTGCCTGCCCACCGCACCCCAAGCTCTTTATTACATTTATAGATAGAATCTCACAAACAATTTTAGATAATTAGAAATGACAGCGGCAAACACTACCTGTAATCAGAACACTCCTACACTCCCTTAATCCCTAACATTCAGTCCTCATTCTCCTTACTGCTGCCCATTCTGCCTTTCTCAAAGTAAGTGCTCACCTGAGCAATGCTATATTATTATTATTATTATTTTATTATTTATATAGCGCCAGCAAATTGCGTAGCACTGTACAATGGGTGGACGAATAGACATGTAATTGTAACCAGAGAAATGGACGCACAGGAACAAATGAGTTGAGGGCACTGCTCAATGAGCTAACATGCTAGAGGGAGTGGGGTATAGTGACATCTGTAGCAATATTAAATCAACAGCCATACACAACCTCTTGATCTCTAATTCCCTCACACTTCTTGCACTCACTGAGACCGGGTTGTCCACCTCTGATACCGCTACTCCCGCTTCTTTATGTTTCGGTGGACTACAGATCTCCCACACTTCCAGACTCAACTGTAAAGGCGTCGGTGTAGGTAACCTTCTCTCCCCTCAATGTACTTTTCAACCAATCCTCCCTGCCCCTACACATCATCTATCGCCTCCCTCCCCTCCCCTCCCACCCCCGGGCCTCATAGGCTATTCATTGAACACTTTTATTCCTGGCTACCCCGCTTTCTCTCCTCTAGCACGCCTTCCCTCATACTTGGGGACTTTAATATCCCAATCAACAAACTCGCTTGTCCTGATGCCTTCCGTCTGCTCTCTGTAACCTCCCCCTTCGGCCTCACACAGGGGTCTACTTCAGCAACTCATACAGCAGGAAATACTCTTGACCTCATCTTCACCACTTCCAATCTCTCCACTGTTCCATTCCTTTATCTGACCACTATCTGCTAACCTTGGACATCAGCATACCCCATAACCAAATTTCACCACCTTCAACTCTCCAATCTCGCAGAAGCCTCCACTGCCTTGATCTCCAGCATTCCTCCACCAAACTTTAAACTCTCTTTTTACCCATCTCACTTGCCCTAAATCTCACTTGCCCTAACTCTGAAAACTCACTCTACAACTCCACTCTCAACTAGACATCATGGCACCTCCTACATTTAAACGCAGCAAGCATTCCCAATTACAACCCTGGCACACCAAGCTGACCCGATATCTCCAAAAATGTTCAAGAACTGCTGAACGCTGCTGGAAAAAGTCTCACTCTGCACCTGACTTCCTCCACTATAAATGTATGCTGCGCTTCTACACTCTGGCTCTTTCCTCTGCAAAAGTAAATTACTTCAACACCCTCATAAGCACACTGTCCTGCCAACCCAAATGCCTATTTCACACTTTTAATGCTCTACTTCGCCCTGTTGCTCCCCCTCCTCCTACCGCCTTGTCCGCCTCAAACTTTGCAACTCACTTCACTGAGAAGATTTCAACAATCAGGGAAGAGATCTCTAACCTCTCTCCCTCCTCTTCCAATACATCACTCAACCCCACTCCTTCCGCTGTTTAATGCTTATTCACACCTACTACAACAAAGAGGTTTCTGCTCTGCTCTGGTCCTCCCGCCCCACCACCTATTCCCTCAATCCTATTCCCTCATATCTCATCCACACTCTGTCTTCCTCTCACTAACATTTTCAATCTCTCCCTTTCCTCCGGCACATTTCCTTCATGCTTCAATCATGCAACCATAATGCTGATTCTAAAAAAGACCAACCTTAACCCCAACTCCTCATTCAACTACTATCCTAAATCGCTACTGCCATTTGCCTCCACGATCCTTGAGAGGGTTGTGAATGCGAGATTTACAGACTTCCTCAAATCCAACACAGTCTGGATTCTGCGCTCGTCACTCTGTTGAAACAGCTGTGACCAAAGTATCCAACAATTTAATCACTGCTAAATCTCGCGGCCATTACTCTAATTCTCCTTGATCTTTCTGCTGCCTTTGACACTGTTGATCAGCTTCTTCTCATTCTCCGTAATCTCGGTCTATGGGATACTGCTCTCTCCTGGTGCTCCTCCTACCTCTCCCAGCGCTTTTTCAGTGTTTCTTTATCTAGCTCTGCCTCTTCTCCCCAACCCCTTTCTGTTGGCGTTCCCCGAGGTTCTGTACCTGGTCCCTTACTGTTCTCTATCTGTACTGCCTCCCTTGGTAAACTAATCAGTTCCTTTGGCTTCCATTATCATTCATATGCAGATTACACACAAATCTATCTGTTCTCTCCTGATCTCTCTCCGCCCATCTTGACTTGTGCCTCTGACTGCCTCTCCGCGATTTCCAACTGGATGGCTGCTCACTTCCTTAAACTGAACATGTCCAAAACAGAACTTCTGGTCTTTCCTACCTTAAGTGTTGCTACTCCTGTGTCTGTCTCCATTCAAGTCAATGGCGCCACCATCAACTCTACCTCACAGGTTCGCTGCCTTAGTGTTCTCTTTGACTTCGACCTCTCCTTCACCCCTCATGTCCAGTCGATTGCCAAATCCTGCCGCTTTCATCTCAAAAAGACAGCTCGCATCCACCCTTATTTAACACCAGACGTGGCTAAGGTGCTGGTCCATGCTGTTGTTCTCGCCTTGACTACTGCAATCCCCTTCTCAGTGGTCTTACGTGTTCCAAGATTGCACTGCTGCAATCTATAATGAATGCGGCTGCGAGGCTCATTTTCCTGTCCGCCCACACCTCCCACGCCTCCCCCCTCTCAGTCCTTACATTGGCTTCCAGTTAGATATAGGGCTCAATTTAAGATTCTGGTGCTTGCTTACAAGTCCCTACATAATGCTGCTCCAACCTACCTATCCTGCCTGTAACGAACACTGGTATTCCATTCTCTGTTCTTTTGGTTCCCCCCCGAACTGCTAGGTATTTAGTGATTATAGCTTGCAGTTTGGGCGCTGATTCCTACATTCCCAGGAATCAAAGTACAGCATACAAGTAAATTCAGCAGTTCAGCCATACCTTCCCCAAACATCAATCGAGACTAGATGAAGGGTACAACTCTGACACTCTTCATTGATGCACACAGTTTTTATACATAGCCCCATGCAAGGGGTCTTCGTCCCAAGACGACAGAGGTCATTTCCCAGGATTTTCCCTACCTGGGAGCCAAAGGCAGGAAAATAGGTCTCCCAGGTAGGAGAAGCCCTGGTAGCCAAAGAGCGGGAAAAGAGGTTGCCCCTTTGTCTTCAAGGCACAGAAAATCCCACCAAACTAGCCAGTGCCCCCAGTAATGTCCCCACCAACCGCAAATGTCCCCACCGAGGACCGACCCCAACCCGTCTCCGTTTGTGCAGCTCAGGTATTAAAACCTGCACGGGAAGTGGCTCCTTTTGGTGCACGAATGCTTCCCATGGTTGGCGTTCATCTATACGAAATAGCGGCCACCCAGGGGAGCACTCATTAATGACTTTGCGGTTTCACACTATGTTGTCAGTGAGAACGTTGCGGTTTCACACTTATGTTACAAATGTGAACATTCTGATTAATTGGTGGGAACGTTCTAATGGGGCACTGGGGCGGCCCCCATTCGGGAGACTAATGGAAATGCGTTCGTATGAACGCTCCCGAACGGGGAAACAGGTATAAAATACGAAAAATTAGGGGAAACGTAGTAACAAGCTGGGGGAAACACAGTAATTCAAAGGAAGACACAGGTAAGAAAGAGATTCTGCATACAGGCACCAGGTAGTTTCATCACTCTCCCTAATACACAAATATGTCCCGTTGAGGCTCCTGCACTCTGCCTATCCTCTGGCCGTACTCCGACATCTGATGCTCGCCTCCAAGACTTCTCCAGGGCTGCACCTTTTCTGTGGAACTCCCTTCCCTTCTCCATTAGACTTTCACCCAATCTCCACTCCTTAAAAAATCTTTGAAAATACACTTCTTCAGGGAGCATGTAATTTAAACTGTTAGCAGGTTTTCATCCCCCTGCCCCATGACTCCTCTCCTGCAACTGTCAAAAATAACCTACTAAGTTCGCAGTGATTACTTTTCTAGCAACCTATTTTATTCCCCCTACTTACACCCTTTGTGTCACTATACCCCACACCCTTTAGCATGTAAGCTCATTGAGCAGGTCCCTTGACTCCTCTGTTCCTGTGCATCCATTTGTGTGGTTAGAATTACATGTCTGTTAGTCCACCCATTGTACAGCGCTATGGTATTTGTTGGCGCTATATAAATAATATAATAATAATAATAATATTTATAATAATTGTGTTTCACATACCCTTTATTACATTTCAATACATTTGGTACAGCTCTATGGAATTATTATTATTTTTCTAAATAAATGTTCCATTTAAATTTTGGTCAATGTCAGTAAAATTATGAGACTTTATTCACTAGATGAAACCAGTTGACTGAGGGTAATTTAGGTCAAAATAGCTAAATTAGAAAATCTACATTGGACATTTATTTTTTTTTCAGCTGTGTGTTATTTTGGCCTTATTTAAGAAGATTCAGTAATTGCACACATTGTAGAATCCCATTTTCCCAATACATGGTATTACCATAATCCCAAACTGAGAGTCATATTATAACATTGAACAATGATTCCCCGTGGAACCTCTCGTATATATGGAACTTAATGGAATTGTATCATAGAATTATTTCCTTATGTAAAAAATCTGATTATTTAATAATGTTGTCAGGAATAATAAACACGTGTGTTCTAGATATTTATCTTTATTATTTTTATATTTTATTGTATTTATATTGAAACCAAATCATATTTATTAAATCAATAAGACTCATTTAGAATTGAGTGAGTTTATAATGAGTTCATTAGTGGAATGTCAAAATAAAAGTGTGAGGACATAGTGTCATCCATGTAGCAATGTTTTTTTTACGACAAGGAATGCAGCAGTGGTAAGCAAAACACATATTTAGGTACACAGTTCTATGTTCTAATGCTAATATGTTTCAATGATACTTCAGTTACACTCTAATCAGAAAGTGAAGTACAAACACGAATATGTGCTTGGGCATTCCTTCATATGCAGCATATGTCCCCAGATCACTGATGCATAGCACAAAGAGGCATAACATGGCTTTTAACTTTTATGTTGTTATTATTCTGAAAAACCCTTCAGATTAAGAACACTTAATCGCTTCATTACCAAACACTTTTTGATTGAAAACATAGTAGCATAACATGTATTTGAAGCAAGGGAAGCATAGCTAATGTGCAAACATGTCATAACACAGCAATTTTGTGTATATATTACTGTGCTGACAAATTTAAAAATTAAAATTTTGTAAATTTGCAAAACTTTATTTTTTTACTTATTCATTAAGGAAATGAAAAGTTTTAAATAGTATACAGTGTCCTTTATCTTTCAATATTTCACATAAGTTCAGAAATGTTAATATAAACGCATCCAAATTTTTTTTTCACCTATAGTAGAAGTAGCACAATAGATAAATAAAAATTGAAGATTATGCTAGCTTTAGTGTACTAATAATCTTAATTTTAATAAAGACAGGAGGCGAGTATTTTGCATAACTCTCTTTACTAAACTCCATAGCAGTAAAGAAAGGGATAGTAAGAACCAATCAAAAAACAGTAGGAGGTATAGTATTCCCAGTGAACAGGCTCCTCCTCCTCCTTAAACTAGCGACATCGCAGACGGGCAAAGTTCAAACAATTCTGAGTCGAAACAAGTTTTGGGTCTGTAAAAGGAGAATCAATCCAAGCGAGTTAGGATAATCCATGTGGAGTGTAGGAGAAAACTTGAGAGAATCAATCCAAACCAATTAGGATAAACTTGGGATAATCCACATAGAGATAACTGTAGGTCCACGTTGATTTACGCTGAAACGAGAATGTGGAATAGGTTAGGTACTAGTCGTAAGACCCTGAAAAACATGGGAGTCATTCGTACAGCATATTTACGTAAGACTATAGTATTATAATAACAATATACTGGTAATAAATACTTTTCTCCCTAAGGTACAACAAGGTATAATAGTCATGACATATAAGATATACACAGAATACGTTAAACAGTCGGGATGATGAAGGGAGAGTAGAGACTTAGTTCCCTATAGAAGGATAGAGGAATTTAAAGAAGGAACAGCATAGAAATACTTGAAGACCGAAAGGGTGGGTATGGGCAGGAAAATACTCGCCTCCTGTCTTTATTAAAATTAAGATTATTAGTACACTAAAGTTAGCATAATCTTCAATTTTATTACATGACAGAAGGCTTCGTATTTTGCATTTTTAACGCTTATGTAACAAGGAAAACGCCGCGCAGGAGTTCGGTCTAAAGTAGAAGGTCTGAAAAGTGGATTCGCGCGACCAGTCAGCCGTGCGTAGGACATCTGATAGTGATGCTCCGGCTGCGTAGGCCGAAGAAGCAGCCGCGCCTCTCACCGAATGAGCCCCGAAAGTGGTGTCCACGCCTGCCAGTGACAAGATCCAGCGTACCCATCTAGCGAGAGTGGTAGAGGAAACTGGATTGTGAGGTTTGACATAGGAAATCAGGAGTTGACCGGAGGGAGTTGGGCAAAGAGAGGCGGTAGCCGTCACGTAGCTGCGTAAGGTTGCGACCACGCATAATTGAGGCTCTGCGACGAAAAAGGGGTAAAAAATGGCGGTAGAGTTTGATTTGGTGCGTCGGGAGACATGGAAGGTTACCCCTTCAGGCATTGACTTTGAAAAGGCATTGACTTTGAAGCTCGAACGTCGGATACCCGACGAAAGGAAACTAGGCAAAGTAACATCGTCATTTTGGCTGAAAGTTGGCGGAGCGAGAGTCTGTCGTTAGGCGGCCATCCTCTTAAGAAGTTGAGGACGAGGTCCATATCCCATAGGTGAGTGTATTTGGGGGCCGGAGGACGTTTGAGTCGCATGCCCCTCAGTAGTCGACATACCATAGGATCCTTACCTGCCGGAATCCCTTGGATAGGGATATGGGCCGCTGAGATCGCCGATCGAACTACGTTAATAGTTCTATAAGATTTCCCTGTTGCAAAAAGCGACGACAGGAAGTTCAGGATGGTGGGAATAGGTGCCGTAAGTGGATTGAGGTCCTGTTCCAAGCACCAAGAGGACCAGGAGGTCCAAGCAGAGAGGTAGCATAGTCTAGTCCCCGGTGCCCATGAATACCATAAGAGGTCCCTAGCAGTCTGCGATAGTTCGCCGACTTGCCAGGTGCCCCGGAAAGAGTCCAAGCCACCAGGGAGAGTCTCTCTTCCATTATTAGCGGGTGAGGGTTCCCCTTCGGATCCGTGAGGAGAGTCGGATGGGACGGCAGTAAGAGCGGGTCTGCGTAAGATAGTGCCAGAAGGTCCGGGAACCACGGTTGACTCTGCCATAGGGGGGTAATAAGGAGTAGAGAGATCTGGTGTACCTTCAGATAGTGGAGAGTCCTCGCTATCATAGCAAATGGGGGAAATGCGTAGGCGCCAAATGGTGGCCAGGCCTGTAGGAAAGCGTCCACTGCTTTGCATTCTGGATCTGGGAGCCAGCTGAAGAAGTCTGGGGTTTGTCTGTTGTTGCGGGATGCGAAGAGGTATAGATGGAAGGGTCCTCTCCTTCGCGAGAGTGCATTGAATATCTCTGGATCCAGCATCCAATCGCTGCCATCTCTCCAATGGCGAGAGAACCAGTCGGCTGTGAAATTCGTCTCCCCTGGGAGGTATTCCGCCTTGAGGGAAATGTTGCATGGGAGACAGAAGTCGAACACCTCTTTCGTGAGTTCGGATAGGAGTCTTGAGCGGGCTCCGCCTAGGCGGTTGATATAGCGGACGGCCGAGATGTTGTCCATCCTGAGGAGAATGCAACAATCTGATTTGTCCCTTGCCAGGCTGCGTATGGCGAAGGAGCCCACCAGTAGTTCGAGACAGTTGATATGTAGGTTGAGTTCCTGTGGAGTCCAGGTTCCCCCTGTCGATACTCCCTCGCTCGTGGCGCCCCAGCCCCAAAGGCTGGTGTCCGATTCCAGCACGAAATCTGGGGTTTCGACGAATATAGCTCGGCCATTCCAGGCCTGCATGCTGTCCAGCCACCATTGCACCTCCCTGACCTCTTGTCACCTCCCTGACCTCTGCCGTAATCGGTACTGGTTGATCGTAGTTGGGATTTCGGCGGAGGAAGGATGCCTTGAGGCGTTGCATCGCCTGTAGTGGAGTGGACCCGGGAAGATGGCTTGGATGGATGCCGATAGGAGGCCCACAATCCGAGTTAGATTGCGTAGGGGAACCGATTGGCATCGGATCGTCTTGCAGATTTCCTTCCGAATAGCTGCGATCTTGGTTGTCGGCAGACGGAGCGTGCTGGAGACTGAGTCGATTTTGAATCCCAGGAACTGTATGGTTTGGGACGGAGTTGTAGACGATTTCTGATGGTTTATCGTAAACCCTAGGGATTCTAGGAGTTCCACGACAAAACGTGTGTGTAGTCTGAGTCTTGATTTGACGGAGCAGAAGATTGGGAGGTCGTCCAGGTATATAATGCAGCGAATTCCTCTTGCGCGCAGATGAGTAACTACCGGCTTCAACAGTTTGGTGAAACACCATGGGGCCAAACTGAGGCCGAAAGGGAGGCAAGTGAATTGCCATGGTTGGTCGTTCCACATGAAGCGGAGGAAACGTCTGCTGTCGATGTGAACCGGTACTGAAAGGTAGGCGTCTTTGAGGTCCAATCTTGTGAACCAATCGCCGTCTTGTAGGAGATCCCATAATAGGTGAATTCCCTCCATCCCTCCATCGGAGGTCTCCTGTTTTCTTTTTTCCTAAGAAAATGTTGCTGAAGAATCCTCCGGAGTCCGGGGTGCGCTCTATCGCCCCCTTGTTGCAGAGTTCCCGAAGTTCGGCTTGGATGAGTTTGGAGTCCTCTGTCGAACGGTTGAGCGGTCATGGTGGGAACTCTTGATAGGGTGTGCTGACGAAATCTATGATGTATCCCTGTACCGTCTGGAGTATCCAAGCGTCTGACGAAATGGTCGTCCAGTTCTGAAAGAAAAGAGGGAGACGGCCTGCATGCAAGGTGGTCGTAGGTAGATGGTAGCTTACCTGGTGCGGAGCGGGATCTGCCACGTCCACGGGTACTGCGTCCCCTGTCCGAACCTCTTGAGTAGGTGAAAGGTTGACGGTATCCCGTTTCTGGGTAGAAGGGTTGCGGTCTTGAGGATCGGGGGCCTGATGGCCAGAAACGTCTGGCAGCACGGCGCCTGTACCGGCCAGCCCGTCCAAAAACACCCCTAGGGGGTTATTGTCTGAAGACCCTCCTCATTGAGGTTTGAGCTTTACTTAGTGAGGTAAAGACATTGACATGGCGATTCAATTCTTTTAGGAAAGGGTCTCCAAATAATTTGCCCTGTGCCAGAGGTCCGAGTTTTTTGGTGACCAACTCCACCAACTTCCCGTCTATGCACAGAAGTGCTGCCTTACGCCTCTCAGATGAGAGGGCCACATTTGCGTTTCCGAGGAAACAAAAACCGCGTTGAGCCCATTCGCGGCTATCGTGAGCCCATTCCCTGACCATGTCGGCATCGAATTGGTCTGCACGTTGGAAGGCATCGTCTGCGAGGTACATGATGCGTGAGAGGGGTCCGGAGGTATGTAGAAGCTTGTCTTGGACTCCTTTGAATCCCCTCTCCACCCCGCGGCGGGGGTTGTGACCACCTCTACTCATGAAGGTAGTGATTACCTGGTCAAATTCAGGTGTCATGGCTACTTGATCTGGTAGGGAAGGGCGGGGGCATTCCGACTTAAGTCGGTTGCGAACTACCTTGTCCATAGGTTTACGCATCCATAGGTGTATAAACTTAGCTAGGTGTTCCGGAGGTGTCCAGTCTGTCGAGCGGGGGTGCCTGATGTTACGTGGGTCAAAGAGCGTCTGGCCCATGGGGTCCAGAATAGCCTCGTCCTGTGGCAGGGTGTTGTCCCCTGTCCATTGCCATTCGGCAGCGAATGAATGTGAATCCCCTGTATGAAAGGGTTTAGATTCTGAGCCCCAGGTGTCGTCGTCGGATTGAGATGCGTTAGCTTGCCATTCATCCAAGATGGCCATAGTGTCATCGATGTCTTCCTCCTCCTCTGAGGATAATACTTGGGGAGGAGCAGGGGTGACAACTGCCGTCGTTTTGCTCTTCTTAGCGGCTGTTTGCCTTTGCTCGGTTTGGGGTCCTTCTCCCCTTTCCAATGGCGTTTACTAGCCTGGGTGTCGTCCTTAGACTGGGTTTCAAAGTCCTCAGACTCAGTGTCTTGGCGTGTGCGGCGTGGCTTGGAGCGTTCCAGTTGAATGGTCATCATGTGGGATAGGGCCTTTTCCATAGAAACGGCCACTGCTGCATTAACCATGGACTGAAAATCCACTGGAGTAGGTTGTGAGTCTTCCATGATGTTTGGCAAGGACTTGGCACTGGTAAAAGGGCAGTTAAGGCAGGGGTCAATAGTAGGAGAGCATCCTACAGTAGTTATGGTACCAACAGTACCAGATATAACCCCAGCAGGGTAATGTTCTGAGAATAGTATAAAAATACTAGGGCCCCAGCAGGGTAGAATAGCTCAGGAACAATAAGTACCAGCAGTACTGAAAATATATATATATCACCCCTGCAGGGTGTATTGGGCTTTAAGTCTGGGCAGCACCCAGTATACAGAGGTTACAACAGTAGAGCTCTGATAGGCAGCACCTTTATGGGGCTTCACCCCAGGGAGCACAGGGTATTGAGCCCTATAGTGCACATATACCACAGGAGTAACAGAGACTTTCTGTGGGGACCCCTGCCTGGATGAGAGTAATGTGAGTTGATAGAAATCTGAAATAGTAAGGGAAAATGAGTGACCAACAGGTGGATTAACATAAACATATGCAAACAATGATATGAATAAAACAATGCTTACCTTGGAGATTCAGAGCAGATGTAGATCTCAGCAACGGCAGACCGAGTGGGTTTGAGGCTCCAAGATGGCGGCCGCGGGTCTCACGAGCCGCGAGATCCAAGATGGCCGCCGTCACACTGAAAGTGTGGGAAAGTAGATCCAGCCGTCGGCCGGAGCGTTAAAGCGTGCGGTTAGGCGGCCGGGAGTGGAAAGGGCTCTGCAGGGTTAAGTTTCCAATGGTGGAAGGGGGAAAAGAAAAACGGCGAAATCGCCCGGTGTAAACAGAAACCGGGGGGGGGGGGTGCCAAAAGACAAAGGCTGATAAAGGAGCCCCAGGAAAAATCCTGAGTAGAATAAGGTAATGAGACAGAATAGAAGTGACAGTTAGACAATAAGGTTTAAGCAGTGCTATACAGTAAATACAAGGAATATAAGTTATAACAAATATCCAAACATTGAATAAATATGAGGAGCTCAATATTCTGACCTGTCTGCTGATGGAGCAGTAAAGAAAGAGGAGGAGGAGCCTGTTCACTGGGAATACTACACCTCCTACTGTTTTTTGATTGGTTCTTACTATCCCTTTCTTTACTGCTATGGAGTTTAGTAAAGAGGGTTATGCAAAATACGAAGCCTCCTGTCATGTAATAAAATTGTCAAATATTTGGCATATAGGTATTGGAAAGAACCCTCAAGCCTTTACTAGCAGTACAACTTGCTAAAAATGTGATTACCGGATTATACAAAGAATGTCTTCATTTGAAAATCATTCCCACATACAGTAAATACTATATTGATAGAGTGTAGGCAGAGAAGGCTGCCACAGAGGAAAAAAACACATACATACAGTAAATACAGTTAAATCGTATGTGTCTAAAATAATTGTATCTAAAACTGCTATAGCAATATTTATGACTGTAACATGGTAGAGCCCATTCACTCCTCTCACCTTTCTGACTGTAGGAATGATATAACCCATTAAAACTTGTACTGTTTTGAAGCAGGGAGTGAGTTTACATTTTTTGCAAACCTCAAGACCTTATATCAGTATCTAGTGGCTTCTGGCAGAAACATGTATTCCTCATTTTATTTATTTATCATAATTAGAGTATAAATAAGGGTGAGTAAGTATTTTTGGAATCAATTTTATTCTGCAAAACTCATGACAATAAGAATGTTTATACTCAATTTAAGTAGTGAAGTAGTTAATAACAGAATAGCCGCAATAAACTGCTGTCTACAAGAGATACTGTTTTTTTTTTAAAGACCGTATACAGCTGCTCTACATTTGCAGCATCACATTATATGTTCCAGATGATGCATGCGCACTACTGGCCTCTCATAGCTTTGGCACACATGCACAAATGACACTTCAGTATTGATAATATGTGCATCAATAGAGAGGTAAACAGTGTGTCTATTCACTAGCCTGCATTGCAGAGAATTGTGGGACAATGAACGATGATCCACTGGTTAAGGAGGCAGAGATATATTAGATTAGATTTATTTAAGTTTGACATTTATACCCAGAGAACACTACAGGGTTGCTTACTAGAATGAAAAATAAAAGGGAAGAAAATGGAATGTGATTATTCCTCTAAAATTTTAGACATACAGTCATTTAACCTTCTAAATTGGTCCATGAATTTCTTGCTTCTTTCTGACATATTTTTCTTATATTAATGTCTTTCATTGCAACACCTTTCCTGTAGTCATAATGCATTATTTTCCATTTTCTCTTGTACCTTGATAATTGTTTAAACACTTTCTTTCATCTGTGTGCCATTTGACATAGTATCCAGTGTGTAAAGAAGGGTGTTCTGGTTAGATGCTGAACTGACATTTAGGTCTATTTATTTGCTATGCAATTTGTTATAAAATCATTCCTTTTTGACGCATAAAACAAAAAAATTTTTTTCTATTATTTTCTTTTTTTTTCTGCTTTCTCTTTTAGAATACAAGAAAGTAGCTTTTACTGCAGACTGATTTTAGTGCTCATGAATGTTATGTCCCCAGAAATGACAAGGGCGAAATAGAAATTCAAAGGGAAAACTCAGACCCAAAGGATGTGGATGAGAGCCAAAAAACGGCCATCTTGGTTTCCTTTCAGAGTAAATCAGGGCCCTCCCGCTGTCATCTCTTTATTGACGTGGTGGGTCAGGTGACCTCCACAATACCAGAACAGAACAGCAGCACTGGGGAAACTGCCAAGTTAACTTAAAAACATGCATAGTGACAGCAGCCAAACTACTGTCACTTAGCAAAGAACCCATATTACATAGATATGCTGAGAAGGAAGTAAATAATTTAGAGTCGAGCTGAAATGACCTTGACTGCTCCGTCTCCCATAGGCTTCCAAGGGTAGGTTGGTTGGTTGGTTTTTCGAAGCTCAGCCAGGCGTGTAAGATCGACTTCTGCCATATGCCAAAAAATATTTTTCTTGATAATTATTTTATTTAACCTTTATTCAGTGCAAAAGCATTATGATTATAACAGAAAACCTTAAAAGATTATAAGCTTCTTTGAGCAGGGTCCTCACCAACCTATTCTCCATGTAACATTTTGTAACTGTCTCATTTATTGTTAAGTTTCCCCCTTTATAATATTGTAAAGCACAACAGAATACGTTGGCGCTGTATAAATGTCAATATGGAATTTGCTTGCGCTATATATAAATAACAAAATAAGAATAACAATGATAATAATAAAAAAGTATGATTCAGAATAATAATAAAAAAGGAAAATTTAGACAGTGGATATTTGCTTTTTTTTACATTTCTGTGTATTGTATTTGTTTATGCATTACAAATGCGTAATAAATGTATGTGTGCGTTGTGTTTATATATATATTTTATATATATATATATATATATATATATATAAATATGCATATATATATATATATATATATATATTGTTATATTGTTATATATATATATATATATATATATATATATATATATATATATATATATATATATATATATTTATTTATTTATATAGTTCCCCTTTGAGGTAGTGTAGGGGTTAATATTTTTACGCCACTGTAGTGGTTGGTGTTTATTTATAGTAAAATACACTGCAGGAATAACAGTGCAGCAGGACTGTAGCTCCCAATAATCACATGCAGACATACATGGATATCCCAGTTCTGCTCAAGATTAGGCTGCCCAGAGTGCTTAGGAGTTTGTCTGTGCATTATTACATGTTCAATATGCGGAATAATTACACGGATGTCAATACCATTAATAATGGCGTATGATAAATAGCAGGGCTCGAGTCCTGCAGGAACGCGTGGGAACGGCGTTCCTGCACTTTCTTTTGAGCAGGAACGCCGTTCCCGCTGTTGCTGCAGGACTCACACCACTCCCAAATGCCCCCCGTGTTCCCCCTGTCATGGAGGGGGGAGCAAGAGGTTGCCTAATGGCCACCTGCTGGACCTCCCCCCCCGGCGGGCGTCTCTCTCTCTGTCACACGTGGCGAGGGAGCTGTGTCCTCTCTGCTCCCTCTCGCCGCGTGCCGTTTGCTGATGCTGGGAGCCGGAATATGACGTCATATTCCGGCTCCCAGCATCAGCAGACAGCTTGCGCGGCGTGAGGGAGCAGAGAGGACACAGCTCCCTCGCCGCGTGTGATATGGAGACAGACGCCTGCCCCACTGGACCCCAGGAACACGTCCAGGCCAGCTCTCCAGGTAGGACATTCTTTAGTTAAAAAACAAACAAACAATTTCTGTGTGTGTGTGAGTGTCTGAGTATCTGTGTGTCTGAGAATGTGTGTGTGTGTGTGTGTGTCTGTGAATGTATGTGAATGTGTGACTGTGAATGTATGTGTGTGTCTGTGAATGTTTGTGTGTGTCTGAATGTATGTGTGTGTCTGTGAATGTATGTGTGTGTCTGTGACTGTGAATGTATGTGTGTGTGACTGAATGTAAGTGTGTGTGCCTGGATGTATGTGTGTGTCTGTGAATGTATGTGTGTGTCTGTGACTGTGAATGTATGTGTGTGTGTGACTGAATGTAAGTGTGTGTGTCTGTGAATGTGTGTGTGTGTCTGTGAATGTGTGTGTGTCTGTGAATGTGTGTGTGTGTCTGTGAATGTATGTGTGTCTGTGAATGTATGTGTGTGTGTCTGTGAATGCATGTGTGTCTGTGAATGTGTCTGTGAATGTGTGTGTGTCTGTGAATGTGTGTGTGTCTGTGAATATGTGTGTGTCTGTGTGTGTGTGTGTGTGTGTGTGTGTGTGTATGTGCATGTGTCTGTGAGTGTATGTGTCTGAGTATGTGTGTGTCTGTAAGTGTGTGTGTCTGAGTGTATGTATGTGTTATGTGAGTGTGTGTGTGTCTGTGAGTGTGTGTGTCTGTGAGTGTGTGTGTCTGAGTATGTGTGTCTGTGTGTGTCTGTGTGTCTGAGTGTAAGTGTCTGTGAATGTATGTGTCTGTGAATGTATGTGTGTGTGTCTCTGTGAATGTATGTGTGTGTGTATGTGTGTGTGTCTGAGTGTGTGTGTGCAGGCGTATATGTATATGTGTGTCTCTGTGTGTGCATGCGTGTGTGTCTATACACAAATACACAAGTGTATTTTATTATTTTTTTTGGGGGGGAGAGGGAATCTTGGGAGAGTTCCCACACTTTATTCCCCAGGACTTGACCCCTGATAAATAGATAGAGATAAATGTATAGTTGTTTTCTATAAGTAGATTGGTGAGTATGCATACTAGTATACTAGTGAGTATGTTCACTCATCAGCCACAACATTAAAACCACTGACACGTGATGTTAGTAACATTTATTATATTGTTACAATGGCACCTGTCAACGGGGTGTAATACATTAGGCAGCAAGTGACCAGTAATTTTTTGAATTTCATGTGTTGGAAGAAAAAAATTTAGGCAAGAAAAAAGATTGGCTTTGACAAGGGCCAAATAGTGATGGCTAGATGACTGGGTCAGAGCATCTCCAAAATGACAGGTCTTGTGGAGTGTTCCCACTACGAGTGATTAGTAGCTACCAAAAGTGGTGTAAGGAAGGACAACCGGTGAACTGGCATAAGGTTATGTGCGTCCAAGGCTCATTGATGCACCTGGGGAGCGAACGCTAGCATGTCTGGTCTGATCACACAGAAAAGCTACTGTAGCTCAAATTTCTGAATAACTTAAAGCTGACCATGTGTCAGAACACACAGTGTATCACAGTTTGCTGTGTATGGAGCTGTGTAGTCACAGACCGGTCAGAGTGCCTACGATGATGCCTGTATAATGCTGAAAGTGCCTTCAATGGGGACATGAGCATCATAACTAAATCATGGAGCAATGGAAGAAAGCTGTCTGTTCTGATGAATCATGTTTTCTTTTAGATCAGATGGAGGGCCAGATGTGTGTGCATAATTTGACTGGGGAAGAGATGGCAGTAGGATGCACTGTGGTAAGAAGGCAGGCCGGTGGAGGCAGTGTTATGCTCTGGGCAATGTTTGATGGGAAACCTTGGGACCTGGCAATTATGTGGATGTTACCAAGACAAGTACCACCAACCTAGAGATTGTTGCAGACCAGGTAAATCCCTTCATTGCAATGGTGTTCCCTATTGGCAGTTGCCTTTTTCAGCAAGATAACCCTGCCACACTGAAAACAAATGTCATGGATGGTTTAAGCAGTGTTTCCTTGTCTTCCAGATTCCTCAGATCTCAATCCAATTGAGCATTTGTTGGATGTGCTGGAACAGCAAAAAATATCCATGGAAAACCCACCTCACAACTTGCAGGACTGAAATAATCTGCTGCTAATGTCTTGGTGCCAGATACCACAGGACATGTTCAGAGTTCTTCTGGAGTCCATGCCTCAATACATAAGAGCTGTTTGGCAGCACAAGAGGGACCTACATGATATTAGGCAGGTGGTTTTAATGTTGTGGCTGATCAGTGTATATACTAGTTCAGAGGGATACTTTTCTTTTGGCATGTTGGACACACTTATCAATGTAGAATTCAAAGAACATTTTACTTGTCCCTAAACAGTAAAGAGTAAAGCTTACTTTAAAATCATTAGATACAGACAATTTTATTACCAGGGTCTCTTTACCAGTGACATTGTATTCTGAGCTGTGAGAAAATACTGTCAAAGTAGTTAGACTGTTTTCTTGTTGATTCATCTCAACCTCATTTTTGGAACAATATTTTAAAATAATTACTGTAAAGAAGAATAATTAGTGAGGTAATTTTAATTATTAACTAAATGTGTTGGAATATAAATATTGCTGCATTGTAATACACTGAGCTTGCTATTTCCAGTCTATTGAATTTGGGGTTTAAACATATTAATGAACAGTATTCTTGGAGTATCTCAATTGGCTAAGCAAATTATGAGCAGAAAAAATAAATTATATATGTATGTCTTTTTTTTTGTTGTTAAAACTTAAGGTTAACATTTTGTGTGCACACATTTGACCTTTAGTTAATTTGCTTTAAATTATTCAATTATGGCTGTTCTGTTTACCTCCCAGATATTATCTACCATTATGTACTAATGTGTACCCATAAAATTATAAATTTAATATTAGTTTCTTTATCAAACCCACTAAGTGTATATAAATGACATTGCAATTCACTAACTACCAGATTTTAATTTTGTTATAGAAATAGTTCAGGGAAAAACAGAAAAAAAAACCATATATATTTCTGTTCCAATATATGCTACTATCAATCAACCTTTATTCTCTGGTATTTAGTGGGGTCTTAGTCATTTAATGCTACATTAAGATGAGAAGAAATCAATGCTAACGTTGTTCCAGGAAGACTTTCCTACTGCCATCACCCGTTTACATAGCTGGTTATGAGTCATTGTAGATGAGTTGTTCCCATTAAGTAAGTGATGATGCTGTAAAGTACCTACTAGAATGAAGGATTTACATACCACCGAAAAACGTTCCACTTCCGAACTAATTAAAAATAATATTAAGTGCCTCGGTCCTTGTGATGGTCTCCTGCACTATAAACAATGAGGCAGTCGTATTATACACACTGGTGCGTATGTAGAAAGGTTTATACTAATGTATGCCTCACCCAGTCTCGAGTACTTTCAAGGAGTGTCAATACTGCCATAATGTCCTGGATATTGGTTGATACGGAAGAGGACCGAATAATTATATGTATAACTTGTGCTGTCGAGGCTGAGATAGTGGAGCCAGAAGTTCATAGTTTCCTCCTACATCTGCTTCCAGTAATTCATTTCTGGCAAACTTTGAATCTGTGTTTAGTGAAGAAAGTGTCCTCACACTTCACATCACACTATCGCATGCCGACACAATGTCTACAGTCTGATTGGGCAAGATTAGTTTGTGTGGTATATCATACGGTCACTAATGCAGAAGTGCATTTTTGTTTGGAGTTATTATGCAAATACTGTAACTCTGTGTGCTTATTGTAATACCATATTGCCTTAAACTTCCTGTTTCCTTTTAATCCCTGACCTATTAGTTCTACAGCCTAACATGGTTCCACACACTAAAAGCTTGTAGTGTCTTCATTGCTATAACTGAAGCAAGTATCAGAGGCCTGTATAGGAATAGGTGTGAGTCTCTAGTTCCGAAATATCAGAGCTGAAACTCGGGGTATCAATGGACAGGAGCATGTAAAGGCTGGATTTAAAGGTGCAGGAAATAAATATACTCCGGTGAAGTAGCCAATATTTATCACTTCAGCCCTTAAAACCTTCCTACTAATTTTCTTAAGCATACTTCTTGTCAAATATGGCTTACAATCAGCTCACAACATTTCTGCACCTAGCGGCAAAGGGGTTTTCAAGGAAGGAAGGGTGCAATGTACCTAAGCATGTATATTTCATGAAGTTAATGGTTATTAGGTTATCCTAAAGTCCTGAACAAAGGGAATCCTGTTAGTGTTTCAGTGTAATGATTGTTAGTTGTTCAGAGAAATAACGCATATATTTAAATTTGAATTTATGACACTCCTAATAAAATATTATCTGCATCACTACTGCACTAAACTACCTCCTTCTCTACTGTAATTTAACCTGTAAAATATCAAATATAGGTATTTAACGTGTTGCTAACATTAAACATATAACCTACTGTTATACAAACTATAAATTATTTAGTATACCAATATTAGTAATGTATACCTAAAACCAACCCTACATATGGCCATCTGCATGTGTAAGATTCGTAGGTCTACATAGCCTACAGAATCACGATAGTTAATGGTTATAAATGTGTCACGTATCTCTCATTAATTCCATGGAGATAAAATAATTTACATTATTAATTCTAATATTAAATAATTTATTCTGAAAAGTAAATATATTCTTTAAAGATTTTGAACATATACCGTAAAAGTAAAACAGGTTGTATATGCACAGCCCAGTTTAACCTTTGCGATAAAGTAGACAGTGCCTTAGTGTTTTTGTCTCAATGCCACCTTTCTAAGTGGAAAGACGGTGAAGGAGGGGCTGCATCTTTAGAGAGAATAAAAACTAGTCTAGTTGCATGTTTGCCAAGTGAAGCATCTTAGCTCCATGGAGACTTCCAGCTGCCCTAGCAGCTTTGCAACCTCAGCATGCCCACCTGACTTACTTAGCAGAGAGAAATACAGACTAGGAGATGATGGGGAGAGAGGTGGAGGAGAGGAAGAGACAGAGAAAGAAGTAAATACACAAAAAACAAAGTAGAAAAAGAAAGAAAAAAAACTGCAGTGGAAAAAAAAGAGGTTATGTATTTGTGTCAGTCTGCTTTTTTTCACAATGCTGTGGCGCTCTTCTCAAGCACGTGGTGCCAACTTTCACTTTCTAAACCAATGGGCTCCAAGGTGACTAGTTCAATTCTCAGTTCTGTCAAACAACTTTCATGACCTAGTTTCCTATTCTGCAGTGAGGCTGGAACAATGCCGACCTCCTCTGCTTGGATCCAATCTTGCATTTGCACAACAAACAATGTCTTACTAAAGATCAGCCTTAGGGCTTTTTTTAGTTTCCCAAATCTGTAAAGAAAATCTGAGAAACAGACTAGTGATTTAAAAAAAAAAAAAAAGAACCTGAACTCTTTTTAAGCAGAGAACACCCTTACTGTAATTCTGTTGACACGTTGCAGAGTGTACAGGCTGCTTACTGGGAAACCCTTTTGAGTTCTGAATATATTGTTGATTTGTGTATTGTTTGTAGTGGCAGAGAATGAAAGCATAAAAACAACCTGAAGAAAATCAATTCTGAAAAGTGTCAAAGCACAGGTTTCAGGAACGGTATTAAAATACACTAATATGCAACCCAATTGTCAATCAGTGACGTTGTTTCTGCAATAAAGCACACATTAAGAGGGTCATGTCAAATCAGGTATCCATCCCTAAACTAATATGGTTGCCTTTTGGCTAAAGGAAGGAAAGCTTTTGTCAAACTTGGGACAAGAGTGGTCACTACACCTTCCTATACACCATGTGCTGTGGAGTGCAGAATAACATAAATAGGACTGAGGCTCCACAAGTAGCTAAGCACCCATTAATCAATTCCCTACCTGCCTTCATTACTTAAAAAATGGGGGGTGGATGGATTAGATAAAAAAAAAAAAACGAAAAAAAAAAAAACATTTATTTGTTGATGTGCTATTTTTATTATTCAATCATCTTGTTTATTCAACATGGCCCACAAACATCTATTACTATAGGGCCAGACAACTGGGCATCTTCTAGCTCTATTATATAATTAGGGAAGAGGGACTGGAAGATACCCTACCCCAATCATAACATCCTCCATCCTGTAGCATATGGGATAGAGTAAGGGTTAGGGGACATTCAACTCATACCTTCTAATTTATGGGGATATGTTGTGTTTTGGGGTACTTTTGGGGTTTTGTAAAATATGTGCTTTTCATGCTTGGGGATTTATTACGTTAATACATTATCTACCTTAATTGTATCACAGGCAGAGGGGAGGGGTTGTGTGCTATATGTGGGAGTGTCAGGTATTGTTACATTGTTTCTATTGGTCTGTACAATTTGTGTCCTGTGCCCCATCAGGTCCAGAGGGTGTTCCTCTGGCCTGAAAGTTGTATAAAAATCCAACCTGTACCATTAAACTCTCAGATCATCTTGCACCTTCATGAAGTTTCGGCTCATGTTTGGGGGATTGGAGAACTACCTACACTCTGGGGATTGCTATAATCACTATACTCCCGTAATCACTAAGCTCTTGTAAGAACTGTTCCTGCTTGACTCTCTGGAGTGTGAGAGGTTCACCCACTGGAACCTGGAGCCTTGTCGTAGGTCCAGGGTGGGTAGGAGACGGCGAGACCCCAACCAAGCTGCGGCGGTTTGTGGAGTTTGCAGTGGTTATGGTGTTCCACGCAGTGTTTATGGTACTCGTCAGTACTAGGAAGCAGCAATTGAAGGAACTACCCAGTCGGGCTGTAGGCGGTCCGTCACAATAACGTTTAGAAAACAACCAATCAGAAAAATTGGTAATATAAAGCTCTCAGGCAGATCCTCCCACCTCTTCTTTCTTTGCTGCTGCTGTCTCCAGGCGAACACTCCCCAACTCAGAGAGTGTGTCTGCTCTGGGCTTGTTTTTTATTGCTTTATTGTTCATGTATTCCTATATGCTGCACTTTTGCCTTGATTTCTAAGCTGTATTTAGTTTAGTAAGTTTCGTTATTTATCCAATCTAGTTTTGTTTGGGTTCTGTGGGATTCCTCTGTGCTCAGCTGGTCTCTCTACCTGGGGCTTACCCTGGGGCTCCTTCCCTGCAGCCCTTTCTTGGCATTGCCGCGCTCCTATGTTTCCATTCTAGCCCCTAGGGGCTCTCGGTCACCTTCCTGGCTGCACACAAGCAGATTCTCTGCTTGTGGTGCTCACTCCGCGCCTCCCCTACCTCACTGAGGCCATGGGCATCTTGTTGGAGTTGCGTCGGCCACCCTGGCCATTCAATAACGACTTGCTCATGGTGCCGATACACTGAGATGACGGGTGTTTCCTGCGAATCTCCTGACAGGGTCGCCTTTGGCGATTCACGTGCCTTCTGTCATCCACAGCTCAGCCTCGTTGTGCTTCACCAAGTTATTGAGGCCCGTCATAGAGGTCCTGATGTGCAGCGTTATCAGGTCATTCGTTGATCTGCGCGACAATTTGTTGATGGTGTTGATCCTGCCTTGCTGCGATGTCGGGTCCCGTCCGGACTGCGTCTTATAAC
This sequence comes from Pelobates fuscus, assembly GCF_036172605.1. Lineage (NCBI taxonomy): Eukaryota > Metazoa > Chordata > Amphibia > Anura > Pelobatidae > Pelobates > Pelobates fuscus. Next base: position 77,998,617 of record NC_086324.1, read on the forward strand.
TCTTGAGAAGTTCCCATTCCTACCTCCTGTTGGATTTCACTGGAGACCTTTACCAGTACTGCCTGCACAAGAACTTCATGGTGAAATACCTCCTGGGCCAGGTCAGTCTCATGGCGGACTGGGATTCCTGGCACTGGAAGGACGTCAGTGATTGGTGGTTTCATCCCCCTGAGTTTCACATGTTAGATTTCCTTCAGGGCCCCTCCATCTGTACATCTTCACATCCAGAGTGAACCGTTGGACGGACTTATTCTTCAGCTATCTCCCAAATCCCCTCAGAGTGGTAGTGGACATGTATGGGTCTCGGCGGTTGGTGGGGGCCCTAAATACCAATTGGGGGGACCTAATGTCCTCCCTCCTGGCCCCCACCCCTGAGCGGTGGGTGGGGGCCCTAAATACGAATTAGGGGGGGAACCTTATGTCCTCCCCCCTGGCCCCCACCCCTGAGCGGTGGGTGGGGCCCTAAATTAGAATAAGGGGGATTTTAGAAGAAAGTATTCTTTCTTCTAAAATCTTCTTTTTTCAGCCCCCAAAAAGGCCAAATAAAAATCCATAATAACTGAGGTACATTAAAGGAAAAAAAAAAAGAGCACAAAAACAATAATCCATCTTCACCCATGGAGGGCTCCGCGCAGACTGAGCTCTGCAGGGCGGAGGAAGGCTTATAAAGCCTTAACCCACCCTGCAATTAGGCTCAGAGCACTCTGATTGGTGGATTTCAAGCTAAATGAAGAGACTGACAGGTAAGTCTCTACATTTACCTGTCATAGTACTCTGATTGTTTAGCTTGAAATCCATCAATCAGAGTGCTCTGTGTCATTTTACACAGAATGGGAAAGTTCTTTGGAATTTTCCCACGCTGTATAATTTGATTCAGAACAACACTCTGATTGGTGGATTGAAAGTAACCAATCAGAGAGTTATGAGTCAAATTACACGGCTTAATCCTGGCTATGTTTGTATACTTTTTATTTAAACTTGTATACAGTGTAACATTCTTCATTCTTCCACTGGTTAAGTATATTAGTACTTAGGCAATACTGTGCTTCAGAACTTCGGCACTTTGACACTTCGGAAACTTTGGAACTTCGGCACTTGGGATCTTCGGCACTTCAGCAATTCGGAACTTCAGCAATTCGGCAATTCAGCAATTCGGACATTTGGAAGTACCCGAATGTCCGAATTGCCCGAAATTCATTCAAATTCACATTCGGACCGAAACTAATTGCACATGTCTAATGTATGCTACTGTCTTACTGTCATTTGCATGTTCTGACTTTGCATTACTTTCACGTCTCTCTCTTTTTACAGTTTGATTGGGACTTCTTCTGGTTCCGGTTGTTCTCGTTTGATTATGCCTGATTCCTGTTGACTCTTTTTGGATTTCATGCTCTCCTGCTCGACTTCATCAAAGAAAGAGGAAGTAGGAGGACCTGCCTGAGAGTTTTATATTACTATTCTTTTTCTGATTGGTTGTTTCCTGAAAGTTATGTTAACTATTTCTTTGCTGCTGGAGGTTTCAGTAATGAAGGTAAAGCAAATATTCACCTCCTGTCTTTAGATTATTCCTTCACCAAGGCTAGTATAAACCCAAATTGCATGATGTACCTTAAAACATGCTTTCACCATAACTAAGCATGAACCGTTTTACTACTCTGGAACTTTTACAAATGAAGAGGTTTTGCTGTTTGCAGTATTATTACAAAGATACCCTGTATTTTCACAGTGCTAATTTTTTAGCTGATTTATACTTAGATGTCAATTTGCAACCCCTAGTAGTAAGTATCTAAAATCTTTTTATTGACTTCTGAATGATTATTATTGTACCTGTTACAGTATTTCCATATATTGGACATGTACAACATACACACATATCTGGTGGCTGTATGTGGCTTTTGACCCTGGAGTAAAATAAAAAAAAATCTTGGCTTATAGGAGTCATCACTGGTAATACCGTTATGAATAGAATATTATAACAAAAACACTATTTATTGCTGATATCTCTTCCATGCATTTAATTACTAGCAGGGAGCTAGACATCAAGGGCTTTCCATTCAAGTAATCCCTGTAAATAATTATTTGTACAGAAAGATAATCAAAACACAGTCATGCCTTTCAACCCTCCCTTCCTCCATCCCTCCAACCATTCATCAATCCATGCCTCTGTCTGTCAATCTTCGTATCTACTTACCTACTTATCCACCTACTGCTTGCATGGTAGACATATACAGATAGACAGACAGACAGACAGACAGACAGACAGACAGACAGACAGACAGACAGACAGACAGACAGACAGACAGACAGATAGATAGATAGATAGATAGATAGATAGATAGATAGATAGATAGATAGATAGATAGATAGATAGATAGATAGATAGATAGATAGATAGATAGATAGATAGATCCATAGAACAGACTTCCAGCAGAAATCTCAGGAACAAATTGCATGAAAATGTAAAATTGTTTGACATGGAATTTGGCTAGTCAAAGCAGAGCGTGAAATTTAACGCTGAGCTCTATCCTAAACTTCAGAATGGGCAAAAATAGATGAGCCAATTGAACATTATATGCTGTCAAATGATATGGTTATGTGTTTCTGCCCCATAGGGCACAAGCATATCCATTTGCTGTGATTTGTCACATTGTTGCCACAGAGCATAACCCAACAAACTAAAACGTATCTAAATAAATATATTTGACTTTGGAATGATGGAAAACTAGCAAGTCAATTGAGCACTAAACGTTTCATTGCATATCGGAGGAACAGTTGATGCATTGCTCAGATAAGTATCACGTTATTTCTAATTCATATCTGCCTCTCAGTGGAAACTCAAAGAATATACTTTAGATAATAGTGCACTGGTTTGGAAAACTGGCAGACACACAGCTGTTCACATGCTACAAAACTGATTGCTCTCAGCCAGAAATATAATGGCTGCGAATGATGGGATATTTAGTTTGGCAATAGCTGGCGAACTGCCAGTTTTTCCAAAGTCAGTATTACACCAAGTAAAATCATTCCAGATAAATATCTGCATTTACCCATCCACTGCTGTAGCACACTAATACATTATACATGTGCTAATATTATATGAATATATAACAAACATCTATTATATTTACTGTCATATAAAACAATGCATTGGTATAGACAGAGACCACCAAGCAGCTTACATATCTGGTCTTGCCTGGTTTATTTGAATATCTACTTGATGCGTAACTGGTAAACCAAGCAGATCTATTAGAGACAACATGCTTGCTTAAAGAACACATTATCTAGAATCTGCTAACCATAGCACTGCCTACTGCCTAGCAGCAATTTCTCCAGGACACGGACACATGGCTGGGAATATTAGTGTGAAGTCGAGGCACACAGCTTTCACATGATACAGCCGGCTGCTATCTAAAGACTAGCAGCTTGCAATGCTGTTATTAAGTAGTCCTGGAGGTAAAATGGAAATGTTCTCCATCTGCATGCAGGAAGTGGGGGATGATTTCCTGTTAATAGAACGCAGGCAATGCTTCCACGCAGATTATGTATGTATTATATGCACATATGCACATTGTTAAATTATTTGTCCATAACATACCTATTCATGCTGATGTGTACAGTCATTTTTATATAAGTAATGGAAATGCATTTTTAAGTAAAAACAAGTCAAGAATATGGGTTGGAAATGATAGAAACATTTAAATACATAAAGGGAATCAACACAGTAAAGGAGGAGACTGTATTTAAAAGAAGAAAAACTACCAGAACAAGAGGACATGGTCTTAAATTAGAGGGGCAAAGGTTAAAAAAATAATATCAGGAAGTATTACTTTACTGAGAGGGTAGTAGATGCATGGAATAGCTTTCCAGCTGAAGTGGTAGAGGTTAACACAGTAAAGGAGTTTAAGCATGCGTGGGATAGGCATAAGGCTATCCTAGCTATAAGATAAGGCCAGGGACTAATGCAAGTATTTAGAAAATTGGGCAGACTAGATGGGCCGAATGGTTCTTATCTGCCGTCACATTCTAAGTTTCAGAAAATGTTTAAATATTTTTTTCATTTTATTGTGGACACCACAGGAGGTGAACAATTAAAATTGTAACTTTAAAAAAAAAAATATTTATGAATTTTAATTTTTACGTTTTCAGAGAACAATACAAGAAATGCGTTGTTGTCAAGTAGTACAAGTACATGTCCTATAGACTGTAAGCTCATTTGAGCAGGGTCCTCTTCAACCTATTGTTCCTGTAAGTTTTCTTGTAATTGTCTCATTTATTGTTAAATCTCCCCCTTTGATAATATTGTAAAGCGCTACAGAATATGCTGGCGCTATATAAATACCAGTAATAATAATAATATGTATATGGGTCTCAGACCTACATGTATAGGTGCTATATGACATCTGTTGACATAGAGAAAAAAGAAAGAAAACATAAACATATTAAGGTAACGAAGTACAATCAATCACAAGTCAGAAAATAAATGTATCCACAAGTAATTTTTTAATTATGAAAATTTACAATTTTTCTAGTATATAGTGACAGAAGAATTCACCCATCCCAAGCTCTTATCATGTCTTGATCCACACATCAAACAAGATTTACGTCAATCGTTTCTATAAACTATGGTCTTTGCACTTGTTAGCCCAATACAACCTGTGTCCTGGCAATGCCAGTAAATCATCATGGGTTTTTTTCTTGACTTTTTATTTTTTTCAGAAAATGGGAATAAATCCATTGGCACAGTATCTGTCATTGAGGGGTTGACAATTCTGATGCAATTTTAAAAGCAACCCCCGTCACCATAAAACAACCAGATCTCCAGATGCTAATTAGCGCTAACTTGCTATTACATTGGTAATAATAATAATAAAAAAAACATTTTTAAATATTATAAATATCAATGTAATTAGGAAATTTGAATGATGGTAATATTGTGTTCTATCCTGTGAGTTAATAATGCCTGATTTACTATGGTGTCAACCTTGACTTTGAAAAAACTGATTGCTAATGACCTATTGCTATCACGTTTTCAGGTGTGTCTGCACAGACAAGTAGAAGTGACACATACATTTAAAATCAAACACCACAGACAAATCTCTTTTTCCAAGTGGCGCTCATTGCCATTTACTGTGTCTCAGATCCTCCGATTGATCATGAAAAAAACGCAGGCAGTAAAGGAAGAGATACTGGTGACAATAAAGATGGAAATACAAATGTCACTATGTATTTTGCTAGTGAGATTCAAACCTTTATCTCAGCCTCATGTTCAATTCTTCAGACTATATTTTTTAAAAGATCAAAGATGGGAAGCTTCCATCTGCTGATACATCAAATTCTATTCTCATTTCACTGCAGTCAATATGGCCCAATAACCTCTTGACTAACAGTGTCTGGTGGTGTATGACATGCCATGTATATATATATAAATATATATATATCACTCAGCATGACTAAGTGATTATAGGAAGTTTGAGTACAAAAGGTGACACACATGGCTGTGCATATCACATGTAGGTGAAAGTTAGAAAGTCGTTATGCTAGCCTCTTTTCCTTGAATATCACGTTTGTGCTACAGACAGAAGATAGAGAACAAGGAAGTATTTTTTTTTTCTGTTAAATTTAATATAGCATTGATTACTAGCCGTAATCTTTTTACAGAGGATGTATTTCCCAGAAGTCAGAAGCTGGTTTAAATTTACATTATTATTTTTTTTCTTTTTTATAAATCATGGAAATTGTTGTAAAGAGTTTAACCCATTTACTACCAAGTTTTTTCTATTCAAAATCCAATGCTAGCACATGAACGTAGAATTAAACCGCAATTTCTTGTAGAGAAAGATGTCTCATACAAAACCCAGCAGTGCGACAAACTTCCACACTACATACTGTTTGATACACTGTTTTACAAACAGAATACATGCTTCTCTATCTATGTCAGCATTACTAATGGTAGAGGGCGCTAGCAGATGTTATCTTTAAGGTAACCTAGCATCAGGGGTAGGCAACTTTCAGCACTTCGGATGTTGTGGACTACATTTCCCCTGATGCCTTGCAAGCAATATGACTGTAAGTGCATTATGGAAGATGTAGTCCACAATAACTTGAGTGCTAAAGGATGCCTACCCTGATCTAACTGGTATTGCATTAGGACTGTCCATCAGCCTATCCCTGTATGTTTGGTTATGAGTCTGCACCATTTTTACAATGAGCTTATTTTGGCAATTGTGTTGTTCGGCTCCTGCATGTCTCTTTGTAATTTTGATATATGTGGCGGGTTTTGCCAAACAGACTTTTGTTTATAGCTGTTCTACATTTTCTATTAGGAGAAAAGACCGCTACAGGCATCATACCAACTTTGCATCGTGCAAAGGCTACCATGCTCCCTGTCTCCTTCTCCAGTATAGTTTATTTTAATAAGAAAGAAAAAAAAACATGGCAGCTATAAGCCTGTTCCCTGGATTGTTGAATCAAAGGGAGAAAGTCTCAGATTTATGGAACTAGTGAATGTTGTGTATGCGCACCTTATGCTGTTGCTGCTCGGATTGATCTCTTCACCTGGAATGAGCCTCACCTGTGGCCATGTGCATGCTGAACAGGCGTATATTAGATTAATATAAAAACACAGACTAGAATGAAAGGCCCCTGATTGGTCCTCTTCTTGGTCAGGGAGAAGAAGCAATGTAATGCCTATATGAAAATTAGTGATTGCCTCTTTTGTGTTTAACACTCACTATGATTTCACCAAATGATGACTCAATACTAGACGTTACCATTTCCAGTAAATGTACATAGTGGATGACCATTGGCCTGGCTCCAAGTATTGCAATTAAAGGGGCCCTGTTTTTTTCTAACATTATGTTTAATTAAACCTGTATTTAACAAATATGTATTTGTGAGGGGTAAAAAAAACAAACTTAAATATAGAAATTCCTATCACATCTATTCTGCATCTGGGTGCCGCAATCTTAGCTCCATGTCAATCATATCAGGTTTATAAGTTTTGTCCTTAACACCTGGCAGGCATCATAGTGAAAGCACTCAGAGAAGAGGAGAAATTACATAGTGTTTCATTTTTAAAAAATAATGAGGTGCACAAAGTGTAAACTATAGAATTAAATCATATATTAATATACAGTGGGGTGTTAAATAGAAAAAGTTCTAATTAGTGGTATAAACAGTGATATCCCTTTTGAAAAAGACTTAGCTTTTTTGCAGTCTTGTTTCTTTAACGTTTCTGTATGTGAACCTTTAAAACAAAATATTAAAACTAGTGTAAAACCATAGAACAAATAATAACATTTATATTTACAATGGAAGACTCACATGCTACAGATAAAACCACAAGAAAACAGACATAGCACAGTATGCAATGAACAAGTGGAGATAAAAGGTAGAACCAAGTCCAGTCAAATTCTCCAATGCTTTATTAGACCCTTTATAAAGTACTCTTAGGTGCCCCTTCCTCAGGCTGAGATAGTACACAGGTAAATGCAGAGTATCCACAGATGTTTAATACTTTAATAGTATAATAAAGCATATATGTGTATGTATATCAGATTGAGATTCAGGGAATTTGGAGGCCAAGGCAACACCTTGAACTCTTTGTCATGTTCCTCAAACCATTCCTGAACAATTTTTGCAGTGTGTCAGGGTGCATCATCCTGCTGAAAGACGCCACTGCCATCAGAAAACACCATTGCATAAAGGGGTGTATGTGGTCTGCAGCAATCTCTAGGTTGGTGGTATGTGTCAAAGTAAAATCAACATGAATGCCTGGATCATTGCCCACAGCATAACATTGCCCACAGCATAACACTGCCTCCGATGGCCTTCCAGTTCTGATGCTCATGTCCCAATTAAAGGTACTTTCAATGGTGAATAGGGGTCATCATGGGCACTCTGACCGGCCTGCAGCTACGCAACCTCATATGCAGCAAATTCCGATACACTCAGACTTCTGACATATTTCTATCATGGCCAGCACTACGTTTTTCAGAAATGGCCTCCCCCTGTGCATCAATGATCCTTGGGTGTCCATGATACTGACATTGGTTCACCGGTTGTCCTTCCTGCACCACTTTTGGTAGGTACTAACAACTGTATACCAGGAACACCCCAGAAGGTTTGCTGTTTGGCAGGTGACCCAATCATCTAACCTTAATTATATGGCCCATGTCAAAGTAACTCAGATCCATTTTTCCTGCTTCTAACACATGAAATTCAAGAACTGACTGTTCACTGGCTTCCTAATATTTCCCATCCCTGCCATTGTAACAACATAATCAATGTTATTCACGTTATTTGTCAGTGGTTTTATTGTTGCGGCTGATCATGTATTCTCAGATAAATGTTAAGACTGGGAGAAATTCAGTCATTGGTGAAATTGATATACGCTGAGAATCTCTATATATATTATAGATGGCTAACTCTTGATGTGGATGAGGCCAGCAGTTAAACTTGGACTTTGATGATACCATGAGCAACTTCATTCAGAGATGCATTATCAGAAACTAATTCCCTCGTTTAAGACATTCAACATACCTGATGTGTAAATGTGTATAATGTACATATGTCCATATAATTTTTTTTTTTTTATTTGTTCAATGGGGACTGATGAGCTACTTGCCCACTATTATTGTAAGGCATGTCTTAAAGGCAATGGGAAGGAGGGAGGTATACCCATGCAATTCTGCCTTTACCAGCCAGTGAATGGCATGAAGTGGCAAGGTCTACTATGCAGATGACGACAAAGCAGTTTGTGATTAGAGAAGCAGTACAGTTGTGTCACAGTCAATATTCAGGAAACTAAGATTTGATTCAGGATCAGGAAGCAATGGGAAGATAAAAAAAAAAAATGCATAGACTAGGCTAGCCTGTTCTGCTTGTGAATACCCCATGTGTGCTATTTATTGACAAAAGCATAAGTAAATGTTGATTGAAGCATTATATTTGGGACAAATATCAAGAATAGCAAAATGTACCAAACACAGAGTAAGGGCCTCAACAACTATATACATGTAAATTACCCCTCCATCTTAATGCCCCAGGGAGGGAGCCATTACTTTTTAGATGAGGGAGAAGACCCTTTCTTGAGTAATAAGGCTCAATGGAGACTCTCTTACTGTGTGGACTTTAAATTTTTAGCTAGTTCCAGGAATCTCTTTTGCAAATTTTTTAACTTTCAGCTGTTTGTTAGATAACACCCTAATTTGTTATTTTTATATATGGCAATTCCACATAAGGATATCAAATTAGGGTGCTATCTTCTTAATTAGTGAGTTCTCTACTAAACAGCTAAAAGATTAAAGTTAAGAAAAACCCTTATTTTAATTTTGATCCTTCAACAACTTAATAGATTGATCCCTAATTTGGTATCCTTATACATGGCAATCTTACATGAGGATAACAAAGTAGACTAGGGAACAACCAACTAAACAGCGTGAAATTCTGATTTCCAAGCAGTAAAACGTCAGCATCTTAGGGAAACTTAAATGATCAAGCCCCAACATGGTTGTTTTCATTTTTGATTCACAGTGCCATTCCTGGCTCCAGAAAAAAGGGAGATGGCATGTTTTTTATTTGGCGGTGCGAGGGTGGGAGGGGAAAATAAGCAGCTTAGTTTGCCATGATGGATTAGAGGTCTACACAATCATGTGGGTGGTATCTCCTGTCCAATCAAAAGGTAGCAAAAAAGATGATTGAGGGGGAACAACCAGTAAATGCTCATTTTATTAACAGAACTGTTCATGGTTATTAAACCCCTTCCCGACCAACGATGTATCAGGTACGTCTGACAAAAACTTTTTTTTATTATATATTATACATATATAATGCATATATATGATTTCATTATAAGTGTACATATATATCTCAAAATGCACTTATAATGAAATCATATATATGCATTATATATATAATATATTGTAAAAACACACACACACACACATTACATGCCTTTTATGCAGGTGCTCCAGCAAAGGTTACTCCCACAGGGACCTTGTGGAGGACAGGAACACAAAATACAGTGACCAATCAATTTGCAGTAAAATACAACACACTCCCACATGAACAGTAAAATCCCTCCTCTCTATCCTGGAGATAATTGGGTTGAGTGGCCGGAGCAAACTTAATTATCTCCAGGTAGAGAAAATATTTATATTTAACAAAAGTAACAAACGTACATTAAAGTACATAACTTTACTTTGCCCAAATAGAACCCCATCATTCGACATATCCCTAGGGAGCTTGGGTCTGAGCGCTCAATATAGTCGAACAGTGCTCAGATCCCACGAACACAGTCAAATCGCCATGGAGCTAAAGAGTTCTGTTCTCCGACTGTTCGTTTGAAATATGTGTAGCATTAACTCCATGGATTGAGCTATCTGGGATCGGTCTCTTTCGTGAGTTCAATGTACCGAACGGCACGGCGTTTGTGTAGATATAAACTAATGAGGTGGAAGTTAGATGGTCCCAGCGGTGTTTGTGTGAAATTGTGGCCGAAAATAGTTCCATGCGGTCGACGAACAAACACCGCTGGGCGTTCGTCAATTTAAAATGGCTGCCGCTTGTTCGTTCAAATGAACGGCGACCACCCAGCCGTTCGACAAATATCTGTGGTTAACCTCAGCTTCTGGGCGATTAATGAGCTGCACAATCCCAGTGCGGGTGGTCTGGCTGTTCGATAGTTTGTTCGTTTTTTTTAGGAAAAGACAAAATAGGGCTAACTACACGAACAGCAGACGAAGGCTGGGCATTATAAAACAGGGGTTTTTCACCCAACCCAATCTAGCAAACTGAATTGGGCAAGCCCTATGTTGACCCTGTATCTTTTCAAAACACCATAAACCTACATGAGGGTTATTGTTATACTCGGGAGACTTTGCTGAACACAAATATGAGTGTTTAAAACAGTAAAAGTTATCAAAACAATGAAATCACCAGTAAAAGTGCAGTTTTTGTGTAAAAAAAGGCAAAAAACAAATATGAACACTAACTTTGGCAAGCGTTTGTGGCAAAGTGGCTATTACCCCATTTTGAATACCGTGAGTCGTCTACTTTTACAAATAGTATGCCATGATGGGGATTAATTTTTATTCCTGGGCTGCTATACAGTCTCAAAGGAAACATAGGCCCAGCAAACCAATCTGGCAAATTTCAATGTGCAAACATGGAAAAGGGGAAAGCTCTACATTTGACACCTGTAAGTTTGCAAAAACCGCTATAAACCTGTACATTGGGAGCATTGTTGTACTCGGAAGATGTTGCTGAACATATATTGGGGTGTTCTTTGTCAGTAACACATAACAGGAACTGAGAATCCATGCCTAAAGTACAATGTGAGAGTAAAATAACACAAAAAAATGACTACCCAAAAGGTTGACAAAGACTGGTCAGAAAATTAGTGCATGGAAAGTGTTAAAATACCACCATTTGAAATACCCTAGGGTGTCTACTTTTCAAAAATATATGGTTTGATGGGGGTAAATTACATTGACTGGCTTAAAAAATTTCCTAAATAGGACATGGGTGCATGATGACCAGCTGTGAAAATTCCAAGTTGAAAAACTGGAATGCGCACCCTCCAAATAAGGTCTTTTAGCCCCCAGAGAACCAGACACACCTGTACATGGGTGGTATCACTGTACTCGGGAGATGTTGCCGAACACATATTGGGGTGTTCTTTGGCAGTAATACATAACAGGAGCTGAGAATCCATGCCTAAAGTACAATGTGAGAGTAAAATAACACAAAAAAATGACTACCCAAAAGGTTGACAAAGACTGGTCAGAAAATTAGTGCATGAAAAGTGTTAAAATGCCACCATTTGAAATACCCTAGGGTGTCTACTTTTCAAAAATATATGGTTTGATTGAGGTAAATTACATTGACCGGCTTCAAAAATGTCCCAAATAGAACATGGGTGCATGATGACCAGCTGAGAAAATTCCAAGTTGGAAAACTGGTATGCGCACCCTCCAAATAAGGTATTTTAGCCCCCAGAGAAACTGATACACCTATACATGGGGGGGTATCACTGTACTCAGGAGATGTTGCTGAACACATATTGGGGTGTTCTTTGGCAGTAACCCTTAAAGTTCTCCATACATGTAATTTTTACATTTGGCATAGATTGGTGGTAAAATGGTTTCATGAAAAGAGTCAAAATACCCCAAGTTTAATACCTTAGGTTGTATTCTTTTAAAAAAATATATACATATGAAGGGTCATTCAGGGATTCCTGACAAATATCAGTCTTACAATGTAACTTGCGTTCATTTTCAAAGGAAATGGTTTGGAAATAGCAAAGTGCTATTTGTACTTATTGCCCTATAACTTTCCAAAAAAAGCTAAGAACATGTTAACATTGGGTATTTCTAAACTTAGGACAAAATTTAGAAACTATTTAGCACGGGTGTTTTTTGGCATTTGTAGATGCGTAATAGATTTTAGAAAAAGTTAGAAAAAGTGTGTTTTTTAAAATAATTTTATCATATTTTATATTTTTTTACAGTGGATTATATGATATGATGAAAATAATGGTATCTAGTTATGTCCCGAACTGTTCGCCGGCGAATGCGCTGTTCGGTCCGCCCCCTATTCATCATCATTGAGTAAACTTTGACCCTGTACCTCACAGTCAGCAGACACATTCCAGCCAATCAGCAGCAGACCCTCCCTCCCAGACCCTCCCACCTCCTGGACAGCATCCATTTCACATTCATTGTGAAGCTGCATTCTTAGTGAGAGTAGGGACAGTGTAGCTGCTGCTGATTTGATAGGGAAATTGATAGCTAGGCTAGTGTATTCAGTGTCCACTACAGTCCTGAAGGACTCATTTGATCTCTGCTGTAAGGACAGCACCCCAAAAAGCCCCTTTTAGGGCTAGAACATCAGTCTGCTTTTTTTTTTCTGTGTAATGTAATTGCAGTTGCCTGCCTGCCAGCGTGTGTGTCAGGCTCACAGCATATACTGTGCCCACTTGCCCAGTGCCACCACTCACTCACTGGTGTCCCAATAGATTGCATTTAAAAAAAACTAAACCGTGTTGACTGTAATATAATAGCAGTCAGTTTCCTTCACTAGTGTGCGTTTCAGGGCCTGCCCAGTGCCACCACTCACTCACTGGTATCACAATAGCTTGCATTTAAAAAAAAAAACTTTTTGGACTGTAATATAATAGCAGTCAGTTTCCTTCACGAGTGTGCGTTTCAGGGCCTGCCCGGGCACAGTGTCACACCAGTGCAACTCATATCTGGTGTAACAGCAGTGTACATTTAAAAAAAAAAAAATAAATACAATTTTGACTGTAATAGATTGAATAGCAGTTAGTTGTCTGCCAGTGTGTGTGTAAGGCTCACAGCGTATACTGTGCCTACTTGCCCAGTGCCACCACTCATATCTGGTGTCACAATAGCTTGCATTTAACAAAAAAAAATATTTTTGGACTGTAATATAATAGCAGTCAGTTTCCTTCACTAGTGTGCGTTTCAGGGCCTGCCAGGGCACAGTGTCACACCAGTGCAACTCATATCTGGTGTAACAGTAGTGTACATTTTTAAAAATAAAATAAAATTTTGACTGTAATAGATTGAATAGCAGTTAGTTGTCTGCCAGCGTGTGTGTCAGGCTCACAGCGTATACTGTGCCCACTTGCCCAGTGCCACCACTCACTCACTGGTGTCCCAATAGCTTGCATTTAAAAAAAAAACTAAACTTTTTTGACTGTAATATAATAGCAGTCAGTTTCCTTCACTAGTGTGCGTTTCAGGGCCTGCCAGGGCACAGTGTCACACCAGTGCAACTCATATCTGGTGTAACAGTAGTGTACATTTTACAAAAAAAAAATACAATTTTGAATGTAATAGATTGAATAGTAGTTAGTTGTCTGCCAGCGTGTGTGTCAGGCTCACAGAATATACTGTGCCCACTTGCCCAGTGCCACCACTCACTCACTGGTGTCCCAATAGATTGCATTTAAAAAAAAACTAAACTTTTTTGACTGTTATATAATAGCAGTCAGTTTCCTTCACTAGTGTGCGTTTCAGGGCCTGCCCAGTGCCACCACTCACTCATATCTGGTGTCACAATAGCTTGAATTTAAAAAAAACTAAACTTTTTGGACTGTAATATAATAGCAGTCAGTTTCCTTCACGAGTGTGCGTTTCAGGGCCTGCCCGGGCACAGTGTCACACCAGTGCAACTCATATCTGGTGTAACAGCAGTGTACATTTAAAAAAAATATATATATATACAATTTTGACTGTAATAGATTGAATAGCAGTTAGTTGTCTGCCAGCGTGTGTGTCAGGCTCACAGCGTATACTGTGCCCACTTGCCCAGTGCCACCACTCATATCTGGTGTCACAATAGTTTGCATTTAACAAAAAAAAAACTTTTTGGACTCTAATATAATAGCAGTCAGTTTCCTTCACTAGTAAAAAAAATATACTTTTCTATTTGGTGCTGCCTGTCCATGTTGTGTACGTTTTTGTCTTGCATAGCCTGTCTTATATTTTATTATGTGCATGGCCCATTTTCGGTCGTTTGCATTTATTTTTTAAAGTGTGTTAATTATATATTGCTGGAGCGCTCACGCTTTCTTTGTTTTCTGAGATTCTCAACTAAAGCTGTGTTTATTTGGTGTTAATCTGCCCATAGAATTGATTACTTTATTATTGTTTCTCTACATTTTTACACATATATTTTATTTATATTTAGTTTTTACGTGTATTTGTTTGTGTGTCTGTATGTATCTGTGTCAATGTGCACCTGTGTGTGTGTGTGTGTGTCTGTATCTTTCAGTGTGTCTGTATATTTACATGTATGTCAGTGTGTATGTATGTATCAGAGTGTTAGTGTGTGCATGTGTGTATCTGTGTATATATGGGTTGCCAGATTGCACCTGAGTGTGTATCTCTGTGTGCGTGTATCTGTGTGTCTGTATCAGGGTGTCAGTGTGCACGTGAATGTATGTGTGGGTGTGTAACCGTGTCTGTATATTTCCATGTATGTCAATGCATGTACCTGTATCTCCTATGTGTGTGCATGTATGTATATCAGTGTGTGTGTGTGTGTCAGTTTGCACCTGAATGCGTCTGTGTATGTGTGTATGTCTATGTATCTGTGTCAGTGTGAACCTGAGTGTATATGTGTGTAACTATGTGCCAATATGTGTAACTGTGTGTCTGTGTATTTGCATGTATGTCAGGGTGTGTATCTGTATGTGTGTGTGTGTGTATACTCTACAGACAAATGCACGCTTGCATTCAAACACCAACATTCAAATACACACATGCTCCATTCAATACCATGTTTATATTCAAACACACATACACTGCTGAGTGCTAAATACAGCCCTGCAAATTGTAGATCCCCAGCTAGCAAAGCATTCTGGGACTTACAACAGATTAAGAACTACATTTGGCCACTTTACACACATTGCATCCACTAAACACACACTGTGCATTGACTACACACACACAGAGACTCTGCATTCACTCTACACACATAATGCATCCTTGTGGGCAGATTCAAGGACGGCCCTGTGGGCGGACTCGTGAGTGGACTCTGGGGGCCCAGACCTTGTACTTTGTCAGGGGCCCCCAAATTTCTGATGGCAGCCCTGCTCAGCAGTGTGGCATTTTTTTTGTGTGTCTGCCTCTGACAACAGCGATGCCATTTGCCACCTGTGCCAAAAGAAACTGAGTCGTGGGAAGTACAACACCCACCTAGGTACAACTGCTTTGCAAAGGCACATGATCGCACATCACAAACGCCTATGGGATCAACACATGAGTACAAGCAGCACACAAACTCAAAGCCGCCATCCTCCTCCTGGTCCAGCATCTTCAGCCACGTTAACCACTGCTGTCCTCCTTGCCCCCTCTCAACCGCTCATCTGCCCACAGTCAGGTGTCTGTCAAGGACATGTTTGAGCGTAAGAAGCCAATGTCACAAAGTCACCCCCTTGCCCGGCGTCTGACAGCTGGCTTAACTGAACTCTTAGCCCACCAGCTTTTACCATACAAGCTGGTGGAGTCTGAGGCGTTCAAAAAATGTGTAGCTATTGGGACACCGCAGTGGAAGGAACCCGGCCGAAATTTCTATGCACAAAAGGCAATCCCCAACCTGTACTTTATTGTGCAAAAGGAAGTAATGGCATGTCTGGCACACAGTGTTGGGGCAAGGGTCCATCTGACCACTGATACCTGGTCTGCAAAGCATGGTCAGGGTAGGTATATCACCTACACTGCGCATTGGGTAAACCTGCTGACGGCTGCCAAGCATGGAATGCGTGGCTCTGCAGAGGAGTTGGTGACACCGCCACGACTTGCAGGCAGGCCTGCTGCCACCTCCTCTACTCCTCCTACTCCATCCTCTTCCATAACCTCCTCAGCTGAGTCCTCTTCTGCTGCTGCTTCTTGCTCCACATCAACGGCACCCCCCCAGCTCCACAGGTACTGTTCCACATCCCGGATACGGCAGTGTCACGCCGTCTTGGGGTTGACTTGCCTGAAAGCAGAGAGTAACACCGGACCAGCGCTATTGTCCACCCTGAACGCACAGGTGGATCAGTGGCTGACTCCGCACCAACTGGAGAAAGGCAAAGTGGTTTGTGACAATGGAAGAAATTTGTTGGCGGCATTGCATTTGGGCAAGTTGACGCATGTGCCGTGCATGTCACATGTGTGTAATCTGATCGTACAACGCTTTGTGCATAAGTACCCAGGCTTACAGGACGTCCTTAAGCAGGCCAGGAAGGTGTGTGGCCATTTCAGGCGTTCCTACACGCCCATGGTGCACTTTTCCGATATCCAGCGGCGAAACAACATGCCAGTGAGGCACTTGATTTGCGACAGCCCGACACGTTGGAATTCAACACTCCTAATGTTCGACCGCCTGCTCCAACAAGAAAAAGCCGTTAACGAGTATTTGTATGACCGGGGTGCTAGGACAGCCTCTGCGGAGCTGGGAATTTTTTTGCCACGTTACTGGACGCTCATGCGCAATGCCTGTAGGCTCATGCGTCCTTTTGAGGAGGTGACAAACCTAGTCAGTCGCACCGAAGGCACCATCAGCGACATCATACCATTTGATTTCTTCCTGGAGCGTGCCCTGCGAAGAGTGCTGGATCAGGCCGTAGATGAGGGTGTAGAGGAAGAGTTGTGGTCACCATCACCACCAGAAACAGCCTTATCAGCATCGCTTGCTGGACCTGTGGCAACGCTGGAAGAGGATTGTGAGGAAGAGGAGTCAGAGGAGGAATGTGGCTTTGAGGAGGAGGAGGAAGACCAACCACAACAGGCATCACAGGGTGCTTGTTGTCACCTATCTGGTACCCGTGGTGTTGTACGTGGCTGGGGGGAAGAACATACCTTCAGAGAGATCACTGAGGATGAGGAACAGGACATGAGTAGCTCGGCATCCAACCTTGTGCAAATGGGGTCTTTCATGCTGTCGTGCCTGTTGAGGGACCCTCGTTTAAAAAGGCTGAAGGAGAACGACCTGTACTGGTTGTCCACGCTACTAGACCCCCGGTATAAGCAGAAAGTGCCTGAAATGTTACCGAATTACAGCAAGTCAGAAAGGATGCAGCAGTTCCAAAATCAATTAAAAAGTATGCTTTACACAGCGTATAAGGGTGATGTCACAGCACAACGGGAATCTAACAGGGGAAGAGGTGAAAGTAATCCTCCTCCTCCCACGACCACGCCGGCAAGGACAGGACGCTCTACAGACGTGTTGTTGATGGAGGACATGCGGAGCTTTTTAAGTCCTACGCATCGCCACAGCCCTTAGGGGTCCACCCTCAGAGAACAACTCGACCGACAGGTAGCAGACTACCTTGCCTTAACTGCAGTTATCGACACTCTGAGGAGCGATGAACCCCTTGACTACTGGGTGTGCAGGCTTGACCTGTGGCCTGAGCTATCCCAATTTGTAATAGAACTTCTGGCCTGCCCTGCTTCAAATGTCCTGTCAGAAAGGACCTTCAGTGCAGCAGGAGGTATTGTCACTGAGAAGAGAAGTCGCCTAGGTCAAAAAAGTCTAGATTACCTCACCTTTATTAAGATGAATGAGGGATGGATCCCGAAGGGACTGACAGTGGGCAATACATTCGACTAAAAAAGGCCTGATGAGGGGGACTACTTAACACACCACTCCTATCTGGTGGCACATTAGATTGCACGCGCAGTGCCTCAAATTTGAAGTAGGAGGACCGACCAAGCATCTTTTTCCATCTCCCGCTTCCTAAAATCAATGCCCTATATACATGTCCCCTGATAGGGGACGTAACAGGGATTAAACTGATAGGAATAGTACTACTTAACACACCACTCCTATCTGGTGGCACATTAGATTGCACGCGCAGTGCCCCAAATTTGAAGTAGGAGGAACGACTAAGCATCTTTTTCCATCTCCCGCTTCCTAAAATCGATGCCTTATATACACGTCCCCTGATAGGGGACGTAACAGGGATTAAAATGATAAGAATAGTACTACTTAACACACTACTCCTCTCTGGTGGCACATTAGATTGCACGCGCAGTGCCCCAAATTTGAAGTAGGAGGACCGACCAAGCATCTTTTTCCATCTCCCGCTTCCTAGGTGGAGGAAAAGAGACCTTCAATGACATCAGTGAGGACAAGGAACGGGACATGGCTAGCTTGGTATCCAACCTTGTGCAAATGGGGAGTTTGCGGTTGTGCAAATGGACTGTTTGCGGTTGTTTGCGGTGCGTTAAACGGGGAGTTTGGTCTGTCCCTGTGAAGCGGGCGAAACCCTTACACTACCTGAACGATACAACATCATACCAGATGTTTTAAAACACGTTATTCCAAACAATTTAGGAATGTTAGGTGATTTATGCCCTTTATGGATTAAAACCAGACTCTGCAGCAACTATGTAATTTTCCATGGCAGTTTTGCCATGGATCCCCCTCCGGCATGCCACAGTCCAGGTGATGGTCCCCTTGAAACAACTTTTCCATCACTATTGTGGCCAGAAAGAGTCCCTGTGAGTTTTAAAATTCGCCTGCCCATTGAAGTCTATGGTGGTTCGCCCGGTTCGCCCGTTCGCGAACATTTGCGGAAGTTCGCGTTCGCCATTCGCGAATCGAAAATTTTATGATCGCGACATCACTAATAGTATCTTTAGAAAGACCATTTAATGGTCGAGAAAACCTGTATATAATATGTGTGGGTACAGTAAATGAGTAAGATTAAAATTACAGATAAACACAAACACTGCAGAAATGTAAAAGGAGCCCTGGTCCTTAATGGTAAGAAAATGTAAA
The DNA here is from genome assembly GCF_036172605.1 of Pelobates fuscus. Classification (NCBI taxonomy): domain Eukaryota; kingdom Metazoa; phylum Chordata; class Amphibia; order Anura; family Pelobatidae; genus Pelobates; species Pelobates fuscus. Next base: position 78,017,916 of record NC_086324.1, read on the forward strand.
AACGGTCTGGTCACTAAGGGGTTAAACACAACTTTTGTTAAACCAAAGCATAGACCGTGATCCAAAAAGATCAGTGACTAGAAACTAGTCAAGGACAGCAGTTTTAGCTTTGTTGGTCTCATAACATTGGTGCTGGTCTAGAAGTTGAAGTGCCTCTGAAGTGCCTCTGAGAGCATCACCAAATATGGCCACAATTTGGCCACAATAAAATGCTCCACAGTGCAAATATTTTTTTTTTCCAAAAAGCTGTGCTTTAAACAATGTCCATTGCTAGGACTATCTCTTGAAATGAAGAATGAAGTCTGAAACACAATGCCTGGCTGTGCTCATTTGCATCTCACAAAGGGAACTCTGGGATAGTTGTGGAAACATGATATCTTATAAATCAGGAATATCTGTATTGTCAGAATATGGTTCTAGATTCCAATGACAACGTTCTGGCTCATTGCACACTATGTGGTAAAATTCCAGGTCTTGAAGAGTATTTGGATAAGGTTTAGAATATTGTTTAGAGATTCACATCATGTTGGGAAACGCTTAAACTCTGTGGATTTTGTCCCTCATGGATTGAGTTGGATACCTTTGACATATGTTCTTCCCAGCCCATTAGGAAGAGATTACATCCACTGCAAATGCAATTAGGCTGTGGAATGATCTCATTGTGATTTCCTTCTGGAAAATACAGAGCCATGATCAACAGTACTATGGTTACCATTTTTAAATAAAAAAAAAACAATGTCTTTGGAGTTGTAAAATTATTGCAAATTAAAATCACAAGTAAATTACAATATATAATAAGGGTATCTCACATAGAAAACAAGAACACCTGCTTCGGCTAGTTTATATAGTAGGAACATTATTACTTGCCATTATGTTGTAGATAGTAATTTACTAGAGTGTAAATTGACGTGAATTTAAAGTGAATTCAAAGATAAGCTCAATTTAAATGTTTAAATCACTCTGAATTCCCCACAATTCACATTCAGAGTTAATTAATTAAAGTGTTTTTATTTTTTTATTTAATAAAATAATAATTTTAATGTAAGAATAGCCAAACTGAAAAAAAAATTCTCAAAGTCTTCTTTGCTTCCAGGTCAGCTACTGCGGCCCTAAATATAAAGTTCAGATTAAATTTCCAACAATTCTCAGTTTAATGAATAACTGTGATTATAATGAAAAGGTCTGTAAATATTGCAATTATATACATTTGTAAATATCTTCTCAAGGAGACACTAATTAGGCATACAATGATTTTTCCCGATGTACATATTTGCAGAAAGCTGACCAAGGATGTATATTCCTTTATATTTGTAATATAGTAAAATATTTGCCTTCTGAAGTTTAATAGTCAAATCCATTTTTACGAGCGCATGATTATAAAATAAACATTATCGTATACTAATAATTCATAGCTAATGCAACGTATCTCTTTTTAATAGGTTGAAATCTGGCTACACATTAAGAGTTGGCAAATATGATATCCTTCTTTGTGATACATATTAGCACTTTATGGCTTCTAGTAATCATGAGCGATACAAAGTCATCTTTATTGTAGAACCAATACAGTTCATATTTCTTACTGTAACTGACCTCATGTTTCATAATCATGAAGTTAACAATCAATGCAGGGTCACTAATGCCAGATGTGAATATGGAGAAATTGGAACTTTAAAGTTTGAAATTTGATAGTGAACACTTGTCTCCAACTGCAGCTGATCCAACTGTTCATTACATAGCGGAAGTGATTTGTTTGTTTGAATATGTGACTATTAGAGTCTTCTGGCTGTAGTCTATACCATTTGTCACCACAAGCTGAAGCATCTGCTTGCTCACAAAAGTATTTTTTTAGCTTTTAGCCACAATTCTTCATCTTCATCTTCATCTTCATCTATAAGGGGTATTTATTTAAAAGTTCCAATGGAATGGAAATGACAATGACACAATAAGATGCATTTGTCAAAGTGACCTGTCCTGGAAACTGATGCAAGAACGCAAAAGGCAAGGAGTCTGGGGTGTGGGTGTGTGACCGGAAATCGATGTAGGAAGATTTTCCTAAGACAAACTCCCACTTAAGTGGTAAAATAGTGATTAATCAAAGTGATTTAACAGCCTAAATCACCACCGCTAGTAGCAGTAAGAGGAAACCTTCTTAATGAGATCCCATGGCTCTAAGAAGCCAATGATCAACAGAGCTTGTCTCCATGTCACGACTCCTGTCTGGATGCAGCACAACCCAGCTCTACTGGCAGTGATATCACTATCATCTCTGCTGTGGCAGGCAGAGCACTTTTGGAGGCTTCAGTACAAAAAAAGCTAGATAAATTATAGACCTTCCTCCAACAAAGCATACACAAGCTGACTGACTACCTGAGACAGGAGATCTGAGGCATAGGGGAGAGAACTGCCTAGGCAGAAGGCAAATTGGAGGAGCTTGTGTCACCCTACAATTTGGTGAAAAATGAGCAGCAGGCACTGGAGGCAAGGGTTACAGCAATGGAACGCAAATTGTTGGAGCTGGAGGACCGCTCCAGGAGAAACAATGGTGGCATTGAGAAAATGATAGACAATGCTGCACTATATGAGTTTGTCAGTTCCCTATTCCAAATTATTTTGCCTACTGCAGACAAGCTGACCTACGGCTTGACAGAGCACACAGATTGCCAAGGCCCAGATAACTGACTAGCTCTGTGCAGTGAGATGTGATTACACTTTTTCATAATTAAAGAAAAGATGATGAAAGCTGCCAGATCTACTTCAGACCTTCCTGCATCATATACAGGAATGTTCCTATTCACAGATTTATCCTTGCCAATGCTGGCCAAGAAGAGAGAATTTTAGCCCATCATGAACACCCACCAAAGGGCAAACGTGGTCTATCGGTGAGGTTTGCCTAAAAATGTTAGCCATCCTTTACAATAGCACTACGCATGTAGTAGGAAAGCCTATGTTTAATGGTTCAATAGAACCTGCAGGTAGGAAGATCACTAAAGACCAATAACAACACACAGCATGTCTGCAGTGACTGATAGAGAGTGGTGGGACTGACGTGAGATAGTCCTGGTCCGCTGTTAATTCTCTTCTACTTGATGGAGAAATATATCCTTATTATTTTCTTTATTTATTTTGAATGTATTGTACTCCCAATGTTAATTCATATTGATGACTAACTCCCATGATTGTTTATAATCTGTACTTGCTCACTATATATTACCTAGACAGACAACACCACAATTTTAAATGGATGACTCTATAGCTTCATGCTTCTCCTATTTTATTAGCTAACCTGCCAAGTGTTCCTTGGGGAAGGGCTTCATTGTGGAGCCGGGAGGTGCACACCGAGGCCTTTTATTTTAACTTTCAAGTGTAAAAAGCTGTAAGGGAAGTTGGGTGTGCCCCCTGCTGGGTATATGGGTACATGACACAACACACACTTGCAAGTTTCCTCCCTTCATAGCAAACCCTAGGGGTTGACAATGCGCTCCACGTAGATGTTCCCTCTAATAAGTTATTGAAGGACGGGTGGAAACAGGGATGTCTTACATGTTTTACTGTACACCACTTAAAACATAACCCGATAATGATATACCATACTGTTTGATTTTATTTTCAGTAAAATTTTTATTGATACCTTTTCATTCAACACCTTGTTTATTATGGGTTACCCTACCTGCCAAATATGAAGTTTAAAACCGATAACCCCAGTATATGGGATATTAGCTTAAATGGGAGAGGGTGCTTAAATGGCCCTTTTTATATTATGTTTAAAGTCTTTATAGTTACCTTAAGTCATAGTTTATTCTCTCTAGAACCCAGATCTGCATCACTACATGCAATAGCATCCTTCCCCTATCCCAGTGTGGAGGCTGGAGACATGGCTTAACAAATAGAGGAATATCTCTAGGTCTAGCTAGCGTAATCTTGGTTGCTCACAATCACCTATGCACACATGCATGCTTAACAGGGGCACATATATGTATGTGTGACACAACTCAACCATAACGATATAGGTGTGTGAGCTCTCCAATAATAAGCATAAAATAATGAAAAACTCAGACTAATCTCCAGCAGTGATAAAGTAATTACAAGTGACCAAATCTAAAGATACAGTGTTTCAGAGATACTCTAAATGTAACAACATGTAGTTGTACATGTAGAATTCCCCTAGTGCTATATAACCCAGATCTTAGACACAAATTAGAGCCTGATCAGCTAAATTGTTAATTTGCTCACACACCTATATCTTTGATGTTATATATTTATCAGTCGCTCGAACTGGTTGTGAAGCAGCCCTCTAGTTTATATATATATATAGTGATATTGAATTAATTTAATCTATTTCTCTAATTCAGTTCCTTACTACATTTTAATCTTTTTCTATTGACACAATTCAACCTTAACTTGCACATTCTAGCTAGGTGACAGTGCCCAATCAATGCCCCATTATTGTCTCTCATAGTGGAGGCAATCGCTATGGAGGAGTTCCTACTGCATGGGTCTCCCTCATGTCGACCACTTCATGATGCTCATTATTAATTTACTGTTGATTGTTAATTAATTTTATATGGTATTTTATTTTACTTTTGTTCATGGGCTGGCATGGCGCACTTACAGGCAGGTATTACCCAGCGCAGGTGTGCTACTTGCATCTCATTTGGCAGAGAGGGCACAGTTCTTGTGCCTTCCCGTACATGAGAGGTGATCTCTTGAAGTATTTTAATACTGCTTAGTTTTTACAAAATTATATTAAAAAAAAAAATCCACTTAATTGTAAAGGTCTAAACTCCCCACATAAGAGCAGAACGGCACTGTCTGAAGCTACAGCTGCCAGAGCTGATGTTTTATAGCTTCACTAAATGTACTTTGTCTGGGGGAAGCAACCAAAATTTTGCTCACAGTTCTCTCCCACCACTTACCACTCCTGCTGTACGGCTTCAGTAACACTTAGCCTTCATACAAAAGTTTCAGACAAAAGTGAAAGACACCAATTTCTTTGTTGCTCCCTTTACCATAAGTCTTATATTCTTGTAACTGTGTATGGCCAAATGGAAATTTTGGTGAATTTACGGACTGCCCTGCCAAGCAACCTCCATGACCGAACACATGGTGAGCTTATTATAGGACCCTTAGTATGACTCCACTACGAGTACTACTCTGTTAGTAGTTATGCCAGATGTAAACACCTGTCTTATTTGGTTTTGACACATAGTCTTTAAGATGTGTGGAGAGAGGAGAGGGAGTTTACCTTTTACGCTCATGTTTATAACTCATACACTACAATTGATAGATTCTTTATCTCAGGATTAATCCTGCAGAAGATCCATACGTCCTGTATCAGATCCATTACCTGGTCTGATCATGTCCCTATATTCATTAAACTAACATAGAGGTTTTCCTCTAAAGGTACAGACACTTGGAGACTCAATAAATGGCTACTGACTATCACAGAAGGTGGTGGATAATGTAGAGAACTAAATAACTCACTATTTCCAAACTAATGACACACCAAGCACAAATATCAACTCAATGTGGCTAGTTCACAAGGCTGTCATAATGGGATGTGTTGTTTCTCAAAAAGTGCAAATTTTATAAGGCTTAGCCAGACAGCTTACAGAAACAGAAACAGCAAACCCTGCACACAAGTCCAGCATAGATGCGCCGGCCTTCCACCAGGGAGGTGCTCCGTGTAAAGGATGGAAACCAGCGAATCCACCAATGTAATCTTGAAAAGTTGAAGACCACAGGCAGCACTCCAGGATAAAGAAGGTAGATTTATTAGTAGGTTCACCACCTCACAACAAAAAAATATGCGATGTTTCGGCTAAGCAGAGCCTTAATGATGCATAAGGGATACAAAATAACACAAGTGTATAAATAACCCCAACCCCAATTAAATTCTTAACAAATAGCATCACATGTTAAAACAAACACATGGAAGAGCAAGATATAAAACATGACATTGAGCTTAATAGAACAGAGTATCACAGTCTTAAAGTTGCAGTGGCCAAATGTATAATAAAATAATGACATTAAATCTAGCGTTCAATAGAACATCGGATAGATAACAGAAAGATGAATCAAGATGTGGCAGTACATGAAATGGAATCTGAAAAATGTATTCATTCTCAAGGTTAACAACTTTTGTAAGTAGTGCATGTAATGTCAAATAGTACATCGGTCAGTAGTATACAACAAAAATAAGAAGTGTAACAATATGAGTCTATGTTCAGCAACAACGGAAAAGTAGCATTGGGGTAGCAATCTAAGGTGTGACAGAGTCTAGGTTCACGAAGATATATTGTGAGGAAATAATGTACCTATGCCCCTGGCCAGGCTCCGTCGAACTGTTACATCGATGAAGCATGTTGGTAGACCACTCTAACACAAAAATATTGGTAATCATAACAGTGGTGTTCTATCATAATCTATCAATAAGTCCCCAAAGTACCCCAAAACACATAATATTCCCACAGAAACATCCCCCGATAGCCCTGATCTGGGTGACCAACATATCCAAAGATCACCCAGATCAGTTCAGGGTTTCAGAAATTCTATGTAAGTCATATATTTGACCGACCGCAGGCATAGTCCCATAGCCAAAAATAGTTCCATAGAACCGCAGCTAAGTGCAGCAGGAGGACCGACCGGAAACCGCAACGTTTTCATGCTGAAAATAGTTCCAGGGCATTCGTGGCTAAGTCCCCCTGAAGTCTATTTGTGGTTTTGGTCCATGCAAACAAGATGGCCACCACCTCGTGGTTGAATGCCACTTTAAATGGCTTCAGGAGTTTGGCAGTTCGAAGTGCCACTTCGAAAGTTCGAATTGTGGACATACAAGTACAAAAAGGCACACACAGTGGTTTTAAACAGGATTTAACACCGGGACCATAATCACAGGGTAGGAGGCTGGCAAACAGACCCCTCCCAAAACAAGTGTCGAGGTTACTTTCGCCACATGAGGATTATCTCTAACGGCTTGTAGAAAGGGCTCTAAAACTAGTACAAAAAGCAGGGGGATGAGTGGCCACCCCTGTCTCGCGCCATTGGAGATAGTCACAGGTTCTGACAGTTGGCCATTAATGCAGATTCTCACTGTAGGCAAGGAGTATAGCACCCCCAACCAATGTAACCAATTAGGTCCGAACCCAATGAGTTGTAGCGTGGCCTTTATCAGAGTACTGTCTACCCTGTCAAACACCTTTTTGGCATCTATTCACAGGAGTAGACGAGTGCCCCCGGAGTATTTTGAGAAGTGGATCAAATGTAATATTTGTGTTGTATTGTGCTTGGCTTCTCTGCCTGGGATAAAGTCCGTTGATCAGAGTGTACCAGTTCAGGGAGCAGGGGACGTAGACGGTTTGCCAAGATTTTAGTGAACATTTTGAGGTCTACATTAATAAGGGAAATGGGTCTTTAGCTGCCACAGAGGGTCAGGTCTTTCCCTGGTTTGTGTAGGAGGGTTATTGTGGCATTCAGTGCTTGTGACGGGAGGACCGGTGTCTTGAGAAGGGCATTGAAGCAGTCGAGAGACTTAATACAAATTAAGAGAGACACTATTAGAACGAGACAGAAAGAACTCCTTATACCCGCTCATTTCTTGGAACATAACCATAATATATCCCAACTTCGTTTTCAAGTTATTGACCATATGTGCCTCCATTAAGGAGAGGTGGTAATCGTCAGGGTTTACTTAAAAAGAAGGAATCCTTTTGGATTCATACATTATATACCTTATGGCCTAAGGGACTTAATAGAGAGTTTTCTCTTATTTCTTTTTTTGTAAATTTGTATATTTTTGTGGTGATTAATTTTCTTTCCTTTTTTGTTTTTTTTTGTGCAATGTAATGATATTCTCACACTTTGTACTTCTACTTTATAGATGATTGTTTGTAGGGGATTTGATTCTCCTCTGTGCCTTGATGCTATAATTCTCATACAAATTTTGTTTTAACATGTGATGCTATTTGTTAATTAATTTAATTGGGGTTGGGGTTATTTAAACACTTGTTTTACGTTGTATCCCTTATGCATGATTAATGCTCTGTTGAGATGAAACTTTGCATATTTTTTCTTGTGAGGTGGGGAACCCACTAATACATTTACCTTTTTTATCCTGGAGTGCTGGCTGTGTTCTTCAACTTTCGAGCTAGACCAGTCAGGACAAAAAAAAATGTAAGCCATTGCCTCTGCGTTTGCAACATTCTATTCAAAATTATATAACCTGTGGGAGATGGGGGACACGTATTACCCAACTTCAACAGAAATTGCAAGGTTCCTTAATTCACTATACATCCTTAAACTAACAGCCCAATGACTATGTGATGAACTGAACTTCGCCACTGGCTTTTGGAGTTGCCTGTTCGCCAGCCTCCTGCCCTGTGACTATGGCCCCTATGTTAAACCCTGTTTAAAAGTGTGCCTGTTGGGACTGGTAACAGGACTTATTTAAGCTTTCAAAGTGCCATTCAACCACGTGGCAGCGGCCATCTTGTTTAGTCGAGCGCATCCAACGGTGTTTGGTCGTCGATTCGACGTTCGGCTAGTCGAACGGGAGTCGAAGAAACCTCGGTAAGAAGATACCCCAGAACAAGAGACATACGCAGACTATATCCACAAACTGCTTTGTTCGTAATTTGAATGTTATTTCAAATCCTCAAAGTAGAGCGGCCGCGCAGCTTGATTCTCTGGAACAATTTTGGGCATGAAACCATGCGTGTGGTTGGTCAAAATGGGACTTCCATAGAATTCCTAAACCCCTAAACTAATCTGGGTGATTTTTGGATATGTTGGTCACCCAGATCAGGGCTATCAGGGGATATAATAATTGTGGGGATTTTATGTGTTTTGGGGGTACTTTTGAGGTTTTCTAAATTATGTGTTTTTATGCCTGGAGATAATTGGGTTAATGCAGCATCTGCCTCTATTCTCTCCCAAGCAGAGAGGCAGGATTGTATGTTTGAATTGGGAGTGTCACACTTTGTAACCTTGTTGTTATTGGTTGTTAAGTTTATGTCTCTGTCCCAAACAAGGTCCATGTGGGCGTACACCTTGCTTGGGGACACCTTGCTTGGGGACTTGCATAAAAGGTCAGCTGTGGCTTCCATTAAACAGAATGCTTTACCCCTTCATGAAATCTTGGCTCATGTTTTGGGGATTGGAGAACTACCTGCACTCAGGGGATTGCTATAATCACAAGAGCTGTTCCTGCTGTGCTCTCTGGACTAGGAGAGGTCTACCCACTGGAAGCTGGATCCTGGTCTTTGGTACAGGGTGGGTGGAGGACGGAGAGACCCCAACTAAGCTGTGGCGGTTCTTGGGGTTTACGGTGGTTATGGTGTCTGGTGCGGTGCTTATGGTTCTCAAGGATTACTAGGAAGCAGCGATTGACGGAGGTGCCCGGTCGGGGTTCCAGGCAGTCCGTCACAGACTACAAGAGCCTATGCCATTGCAGGAGGTCATAGATACAGTACTTTTATAACTGCAGCACAAATCTCCAGAGCCTACTATAAATAATTCACCAACACCATGGGCCCTTACTTAGTGAGAATGTTTAACGTGGGGAGGGAAAATGCATTTGATAGTCTAAACTGGCAGTACATGACATTGGCATTGGAGGGTATATACATCAGAGCACTATCAATTTTATTGTTTAGTTTTTACACTGCTTTGTATTGTGTTCTTTATCACATATTTTTGCATTATATAGATTCACAATATTATTACAACAGATTATTTAAACACACTTTAGCTCATTTAGCACTAGCACTATTTAATTTGTCTCCCACGTTGGAACTAGTGTAGGACCCACCGATATAGGGGTACTGTAAAGTAGTGGTAGGCTTGATACGATATGGCAATATGGTGGAACTGAATCCCCATATTTGTTTGCTTAAATAGGTTATTTAAAGTAGCATTATAAAAGTGAAAACTGTATTTATATGTGTGCTCTGCTCCTTAATCTGTATTTTCTGGCATTACACCTGATATAATCAGTGCTATAATGACCCTCTACTCCCAACCCTCTGCCCAGGTTTACTCTTCTGATTTCATGTCCTCTCCCTTCCCAATTCTTAACGGAACCAGGCAGGAATGGCCTCTCTCTCCTCCATACTGTTTATACTGGCATTAGCACTTCAATAGCATTCAGAGATTTCAAATATCTGTAATTCCTGTTAGGAATCAAACTTTTTTTCTTAATCTCTTTAAAGATTATATCCTACTGCACATAATATAACCCTCTGCCTATCTCTCAGAAATTAATTTCTTGCTCAAAATGTTCAGAAAGCTTTCCTACTTTAAATTGAACATTGCAAAAATCCAGGTATTGCCCATCCCCCCTTAATTCTCTCTCTCCTTTGCAAGCCACAGACACATGACTGGAGAGGCTTTATAAAACACTTAGGGGTATACATTCCAAGGTTTCTTGTTAAATTCAACTATGTCTTGCTCATCAATATGGTCAAATCTGATCTACACTCCCGTATCACTTTGTTTTTGCCAGGCAAAATTAGCATGTTAAAAATGATGATCTTAAAACCTAAAATTCTTTATGTATATCGCTTATTGTCAGTAGTTGTCCCAGCAAACTACATTTAGAACAAAAAGCACCTTTTCACTAGGATTATCTGGGAGCATAAATGTTCTAGAGTAACTAATACAACTCTAGAACTCTGTTTCTGCACACAAGGAAGGATTGGGAGTTTTGTATATACACAAATACCACAGAGCCACCCTACTGTCCCAGGCAACACGACAAGTAATAGGAAGTGACATTCAATGTTACAAATGGAACAGAAATACCTAACCAAGGCTGATTTGCCTTGTTTTATATCCACTCGTTAGAGTTTAAGACCACACAATATCTGTCTTATGCAACCACTAAAAGGTGCAATTACTGTGTGGAACCAATGTATATTAAAATGTGGTGTAAAGAGTACCCTATCCAGCACATTTCTTCCTCCTTTACCCTTCTTACCCCTAAGATGAACTTACGGAGATGGTACGAGGCAGGTGTGAAGACCATTGGAGATTTGTTAGAGAATTATTCGCCAATCCCATTCCATACTTTAGCCTCTACATGTGCCCTCCCCATAGTACCTTCGTTTTTCTTGCTAAATTTCTATCACCAGTTTCTAGATCGAGTTTAATCAAAACACATAATTTCGCACCATTCCTAAGTAAGCCTAATATCTTCTCCATGAACGTTACTAAATTGCTATCCTTCAGTAACTTTGCATTCACTAATAATGAGAACAAGGAAGTGAAACCTCTCTATATGCAGAGGTGGGAGGGGGACTTCGGAAAGAAAGAATGATAATAGGCCTTCGCTTCTCTACACAAAATCAGCAGGTGTATGAACTACCTGGAGATGTACTATACGTTATTGATATGCTGGTACCTCTCACCATCCCATCTACATAAAAATCTTTCCAAATTCATCCCCAGACTGCTGGAGGTGCAAGATTGTGCAAGGGACCTTATATCACATATGGTAGCACGATCCAGAGCTTTTGGTCCCAAGTGCATTTCCTGCTGTATTCCATTGGGGATATTTGGGTTCAGTGTACCCTGGCGTACTTATTGCTTTTTATTCCTACTCATGATATACATTAAAATTTAAATACATTATTTCTTTATATTCTCATAGTGGCACAACTGTGTTGCCAGAGCTTAGATATCCACTGACCCCCCCCCCCCCCCCCGACTTGATATGACTCCCTCCACATCCTTTTACACAATTCAGACATATGGCAAGATTATATCACATCTCGTTTGGGTACTTATGGGGCCAGTCCCTGCTGAAGTTTATATTTACAGCTACAGAAATGCTTGGTATTAAAGGTGGGGTGCTATGCCAGTCTGCAGGGGAGGAGGGGTAATTCAAAGGGTAAATGATTGAATGGGTAATTGATTGAATAGGTAATTGATGGAATAAATATTTGACTAGATAATTGATAGGCAGGGCCGGACTGGGGTTACAAAGCAGCCTTGGAAAAAAATGTGTGCCAGCCCCATAAGTCATTGTGACATGTAGTGTGAGTGTATTGTGTGTGTGTATGTGTATGTGTATGGATATACACACACATATATATATATATATATATATATATATATGTATATATATATAAATAAATATATGTGTGTGTATATATATGTAAATAATATTAATATATATATATATATATATATCTATATATATATATATATATATATATAGATATATATATATATATATATATATATATATATAGATTGATAGATAGATATTATTGGTATGTTTATTTCTGTCAGTGTAAAAATTAATTATACAGTAAGCATACTCACATGCAGACAGACAATCTCACTGACACATTGATACACAGCTTCACAGACCGACAATCTCATTGATACATATAAGCTCATTGACATAAAAACACAAGCTCACTGATACACATTTATAGGCTCACTGACAGACAATCTCACTGACACACACAGACAAGGTTGCTGGTACACACACACACACTTAGTACAAACTCTGACACTCACACGGTTACTACAGACAAACTCATTGGTATACAAACACAAACTTACTACAGGCAAGCCTACTGTCACACACACACACAAATGCTCACTACAGACATGCTCACTACAGAAAAGCTCGCTGTCACACATGCTCACTACAGAAATGCTCTCTGACACACACATGCTCACTACAGACAAGCTCACTGACATACATACACATGCTTATTATAGACAAGCTCACTGACACACATGCTCACTACAGAAAAGCTCACTAACACACATATATATATGCTCACTACAGAAATGCTCACTGACACACACATACATGCTCACTAGAGAAACGCTCACTGACACACATGTTCACTACAGACAAACTCACTGACAGACACACATGCTCACTACAGAAAAACTCACAGACACACACAAGCTTACTTACAGACAAGCTCACTGTAGTAGGGGGGTCATGACCTGTAGTGTGGGTTTAAAGGCTGAAATTGGGGGCAGGGGGATCAATAGAAAGGGTGAGGGGAAAGGGGGGGGGGAATCAGGACCTGTGGTGAAAGGTGAGGGGTAGTAAGGGGGTCAGGACCTGTGATGAGGGTCAGGACCTGTAGTGCAGGGGTCAGGACTTGTAGTGGGGGATCATAGGCAATAAAAGGGGATTAGGGGCTGTAGTGGGTGCGTAGTGGCAATAGTGATGGGTAAGGGGCTGTAGTGGGTGCTAAGTGGCAATAGTGTGGGCTTAGGACCAGGTGAGAGAGGACTGGACTGTGGCTCTGCCTAAAACTGAACATAGCCTGGTTCACTAAACAGTGAACTGGGCTATGTGAAACTGAGAGCTGCTGTGGTACTCTCTGTGTGGTAAATATATATACAGAATGTGAGTATTTACCCCACACACCTGTCTTTGTCACCACTTACTTTCCCACTACAACTACACTACACCCCCCCCAAGTGGTACCTCTGCCTCCATTAATCATTTATTAATCTCTTCCTTCTCAAGCCCCCACTTTTATTTGTTTTAACTTACCTATTACTTGAGTCTCTTCTCTCCACCAGCCCCTGAGCAGCATGCCTCTGCAGTAATCCTGCCCACAGGGTTTCCTCCTGCAGGCAGCTCCTCCTAGTGCTCCCTGTCTCCTCCTCCCTCGTAATAATGGCGGCCGCAGGGGAAGCTCTTCTGGCGGACGCTGGGGGAGCAGGCTGTTCTGTCTCTGCTCCCCCTCCCTCGCGCACTAGAAAGAGACCGGAGCCGGAATATGACGTCATATTCCGGCACCGGTCTCATTAAGCTGCGTGCGAGGGAGGGGGAGCAGAGACAGAACAGCCTGCTCCCCCAGCGGCCGCCAGAAGAGCTTCCCCTGCGGCCGCCATTAAACTTCTCCCTGCGGCCGCAGGTCACCCCAGCCCCAGGTGCTGACGGCCCACCGGGAAATTTCCCGGTATCCCGGTGGGCCAGTCCGGCCCTGTTGATAGGTTAACCGAGCAGCTTGGCCCAAATTATGACGTTGTCTTTCCCTGCGTTTAAGAGCTTAGAGGACAGTTCATCTGACCCACTGTGTTTTTATTTTATGATCACATACTTATAATAAATGGCTGGTTGCTGATTATCATTACCTATATTAATTAATAAGGTAGCGGTCCTGTGTGTCCGCTTGGCTACGTTTGTAGTTATATTCTCGATACTAATATACAAAAACAAGTCCTGCGCTCAAATTTCCACTACTCCTGGGCAACAGCAATGATTACATGCAATAAAAACCAAAGTAAAGAGTTACTTGCGCACTATCCCAAATCCCTATGCACATTTATTTAATTTATTTTCTTTTAGATAATGGGCACCTCTGGTCGTACACCTCCATTATATCAAGCAGGAGCCTCTGACATAATTACCTTCATTGCTTAGATTCCATCTGTCTCCTTGTACTGTGCTGTAAATAACTCATATTTCATCATTATTTTATTATTTTTGATTTTAACTCTTTTCAGTCTTTTTTTTTTTTGTCTAGGAGAAATAAATGTAGAACTATTGTTTGTGTTTGAAGTGTTTGTACACCAAAAACAATCTTACAGTAGGTTTTGCTTTCTGCTGATAATCTAGTATAACACCTTAATTTACGTTTGTTTGGACCACTTGCTGCAAACAATTCACGAACAAACTATACAAAGCTGTGTAAAGTGCACTCATGGCAATATGTGATTCTGTCTTTGGGAATGTGCAGACAGTTGGAAATCAGGCAGAACAGAGATTAAAGGTGTAGGTGGCAGGGTTCTGTGTAAGGTAATTGGTTTGTTATCGCAATCGTTCTGTAAACAAGATCTAGACAGTTACACACCTGAACTATCCACAGGGCAACGTTACAACTTCTGAATCACATCCCCTTCTCCATATCTCAGCTGAGAAAATACTCATGGATCATGAGTCAGGCCAAGAGCAATGTAAGCTGAGGAATGATTCTGCTCAAGGGGATCCCTCACATTTTTGTTAACCCCTTATTTTCTGCATACAAATTGTGGGTGGGGGTAAAGATTGATGCTACTCTGCACTGTTAGAATGTGCAAAAGAGGTACCCCACCAGATAGATAAACCCTTGATTAACTACATACCGGATGTGTGAACATAACAATTCCATATTAATTAAATAACCTTACTTTGCTTTTTGTAGTATAAGTGGGAGTCTGTAGGCCACTGGGCATTTTTAACCTTCACTTTGTCACACATGGGGGGTGTATTTAATAGGGTTCCCTGGCGATCTCAGCATTATTTTTATTTTGCACTACTCATCATTCTATGCAATGAGTGGCAGTAATCCAGAGACCACCACTCATTTTCCATAGGACAGAGATGTTGGGAATCCCTCTTCATTATATTAGCAAATATCCTGACATTGTGCTTCCCAACTAAGTCAAACCAGTGGCAAATCTACTGTTGGTGCGGCGGCACTGGAGGCACATGCCTGAGGGGCCCATTGGGGGGGGGGGCATGAACTTAGGACCACCTGATGGGTATTGCTGAACATGGGCCCGGTCGGGCACCACAGCTCTTTAACAGTGTGACCAGGCCCCTTTCACATCAGTGATGCTTAGAGGAAGTGAGAGCCTGTCACTTCCTCCCACATACAGAGAGCACTGCATGGGGAGACAGAGAAGGAGGCACAGGAGTGGGGAGAAGCAAGATTAGACTCAGCTCTAGCTCCACACTTCCATCAGCCTCAGACCACAGCAGGACCACAGCAAAGCCACTCTCCTGCACAGAAAATATATGTTAATAGTAAAGTGGATATATATATATATATATAAAATTATGATATGTACGAGTGTATTTATGTGTGTGTCAGTCTGTGTATGTGTCATTGTGTGAGTCTGGGTGACAGTATATGTGCATCAAGGCCATCTGTAATGTGGTGCAAATGGGGCAGCTGCCCCGGTCCCAGTTACTCCTGGGGGGCCTAAGGCAGTGTGTGTGTGAATGTGTCAGTATGTCAGTGTGTGTCAGTATGTCTGTGTGTGTGTCAGTGTGTGTCAGTATGTCTGTCAGTGTATGTTTGTGTGTCTGTCAGTATGTCTGTCAGTATATGTGTGTCAGTGTGTGTCGGTATGTCTGTCAGTGTGTAGGTGTGTGTGTCAGTCAGTTTGTCTATGCATATGTCTGTGTGTCAGTATGTCTGTTAGTATATGTGTGTCAGTATGTCTGCCAATGTGTGTGTCAGTATGTGTTTGTGTGTATGTGTCTGTGTGTCAGTATGCCTGTCAGGATATGTTTCTGTGTGTCAGTGTGTTTGTGTATGTCAGTATGTTTGCCAGTGTATGTGTATATCAGCATGTCTGTCAGTGTGTGCGTATGTGTCTGTCAGTATTTCTGAATGTGTGTCTGTCTGAATGTGTGTCAATATGTCTGTCAGTATATATGTGTGTGTGTGTTTCAGCGTATGTGTGTGTGTGTCAGCGTATGTGTGTTTATCAGTGTCAGTGTATGTGTGTGTATCAGTATGTATGTGTGTGTCTGTGAATGTGTCAGCATGTCTTTCAGTGAATATTTGTGTGTCAGTATGTCTGTCTGTGTGTGTATGTGTCAGTATGTCTGTAAGTGTATATGTTTGTGTAAGTAAGTATGTGAAAGGTGTGATTGCATGCCAGGGAGGGGAAAGGGGGGGGGGGCAGGGCAGGGCCCAAGAAAATGCTTTGACCAGGGTCATATTAATATTATAGACGGCCCATGGTGTGCATATGCATATGTATATGTGCCAGCATGTGTGTGTAGGGAGGGGAATGGGGGGGCGGGGGGCAGGGCAGGGCCCAAGAAAATGCTTTGCCCAGGGTCATATTAATATTATAGACGGCCCATGGTGTGCATATGCATATGTATATGTGCCAGCATGTGTGTATGTATCTGTATATGTGCCAGCATGGGTGAGTGTATCTGTATCATGGTGTGTATCTGAGTGTGTGTGAGTATGTTTCATTGTGTTTACTTGAGTCCTGCAATCAAACACAACCATTACATAAAACACACCCCTGCATTCAAATGTAAACACAATACACAAGTACACCACTGATTTCCATTTGCAACAGTGCATACAAATACAGCCCTACAAGCACACATACATGCTATACAAAAACATGCTTACAATCAAGCACACACAACTACTCACAAATATAACCCTGCAAGGATGAGCAAATGGTAGATCTTCAGCTGGCATAGCATTGAGGGAATCTACCTTTTGGCCATCCTTGCGCTAAAGAGGGTGCCCAAAATATTTCTTGCACCAGGTCCCTCTCAACATTAGTTCTGTCAGACAATGGCCCTATTTATTATTTATTTCAGTGCTGCTCCAGAAATAGAATCATTTCATGGTCAATGTTGTTTAAAACAAAGTAGGCCAATTCTATTTAGTGTTCAGTTTTTCAGTTTTGAAGAAAATTTTGTGAAATTCATCTACCTTAAATGCTAAATTAATTTTCTTAAATTGTATTGGTGAATTTAAAAAAATGAGAGTTTTATCATTCATTTCTACACCCAAGGTCAGTGTTAAATCAGACTATCAGGGTCTTTTTCATCATAACTGAGTTAGGAAACTGTTTTTTTAAGACATATACCCAGGACATACTTGAAAACGAGAGAAATCTCAATGTATCCATTCTGGTAAAATATTTTATAAAAAAAAAAAAAAAATCATATGTGACATTACGTTATTTAAGCGTCCGGCGTTAGTGCCTCCGTCTACAGTTAATCTGTTAAACTTCTCATTTGCTCCATAATATTTTCCCTCCACTCTTAAGGCTCCTCTGTGAGTCCCTGTGTCTCACCTCCGGATCTCCCCTGAATTCCTTGCTTTATCCTGCATGACTCCCTCGTTGCCGACCTCGGACTTGTAATCACCTAGATATCGGATTTACCTGCTTTATTCTGCATGACTCGCTTGTTGCCGACCTCAGATTAGAAATTACCTTGATTTTGGATTTATCCTTGGTTCTTCACTCTGACTCCCACGTTGCTGAACCTGGAACTGAACTCACCTTACTTACGGATCTACCATAATTGTTTATGCCTGATAACTTTGTTGCTGACCTCGGATTGAAAACTACTTTGCTCACAGATCTCCCTTGTAACTCATATCACCTAAAACAGCTTACTTCTGAAAATAAACTGGTATTATAAAGGAACTTTCTTCATCTGGTGAACTCGAAGACTTCTTAAAAAGGTAAGTGGCTTTAGTTTTTATATTGTTTGGCATTTGCAATTTATTTATGACTCAGACAGTTTATAAGACATTTTCCTGTACAAATAGAAGCCCACATACAGTGGCAAGAAAAAGTATGTGCATTTTTTAGAAATTACTGCATTTATTTGTAAATATGTCTGGAAATATGGTTTGGTGTTCATCAAACAGTAATGAACAAACACAGTCTGTTGTAACTAATAACACACAAATTATTGTATTGTTCATGTACATCTTGAATATATCATTCACATATTTACAGTATAGGTTGGAAAAAGTATGCAAAATCTTAGACTAATGACTTCAATAAAAGCTAATTAGAGTTGGAAATTGGCAAACCTAGTGTCCAATCAATTAAATAAGATTTGTTGTGTGGGCCAGAGATAATTTGACTCATAAACAGCACACAAACATTTTGAGTTTGCCATTCCTGAAAAAACATCTGTTGATGTGAACCATGCATTACTTAAAGCTGGAAAGGGTTGCAAAGCTATCTCAAAGAGCTTATATATCCATCTGTCCACTGTTAGACAAATGTAGACAATATAGTAGTATGGCTTCTCTCCCTAGAAGTGGCCGTCTAGCCAAGAGGACTCAAAGGGCACACACCGCACATTTTTCAATAAGGTAAAAAAGAATCCTAGAGTTTAAGAAATCATTGGAACTGCTTAATCTCTCATGTTCATGAGTCTACTATATAGAAAACATTGAACATGCATTGGATGCAACAGAAAATAAGCACTCGCTACACAGTGCAAACAGGAATGGGCAGCAGAGAATCTGTGAGACTTCCCAAAAATCTCACCAAGAGAACCAATATAGGTAGACAGAGTGATAAACCGCGCCCTATAAAGTGAATATACAGTGCTGATAGTGCAAACAACAGAGGTATATATACTTATAAATCTGATGACATCTGTGACTCCAAAGTATCTTGAAAAAAAACAGAAAAAATATACACAAATAGTGCAATATGTAGCAGCAATATTTAATGTTAGGTAAAGTGTGTAAAGTGCGCACTCACAATTAATTGAGCTACTGAGAGCTCTGCTGATAATCGCCTGGACAGTACAATCCCCGTCTGTGATCCACATACATTGTTCCCTTCCTACCTAGAAGGAACTGGAGGAAGAAAGGAAAAAATAGGGGCTTACGTAGGAAAAGGGCAGAGATGGGGAGGAGGCTGTCAGTCATTGGTGGTTCAGTGGACGCTGGTCTCTCCTTTGATGTTGATAGGGTAATATCTGTCCAAACACAATCTTTCCCGGGCTCTCAGCTGTTTTCGGTCATCTGTTGATGCTCGGTATCAGAGTTTAGGCTTGCGTTCCTTGGATGGTTGCATAACTATATTAATAGCTAGTATTAAAGTTTCTATGAATAGAAAACTAAAAAAAAAAAAAAAAGTTATTTAGACTTTTTTTAATTACATTTTTTTAAAAAGACTTACCGTATATACTCGAGTATAAGCCGAGTTTTTCAGCACGTTTTTTGTGCTGAAAAACCCCAACTCGGCTTATACTCGAGTCAATTGTCTGTATTATGGCAATTTGCATTGCCATAATACAGACTGGGGGCTGTGGGGGCTGCAGAGAGATGTTACTTACCTTTCCTGCAGCTCCTGTCAGCTCTCTCAGCTGCAGAGAGATGTTACTTACCTTTCCTGCAGCTCCTGTCAGCGGCTCTCGCGAGATTTACACTGGGAGCTGACCGAGGTGCTGAACGGACCGGCGGAGGAGGAGAATGCAGACAGGAGCTGCAGGAAAGGTAAGTAACATCTCTCTGCAGCCCCCACAGCCCCCTCTTACACAGTGCCCATCCACTGGACCACCAGGGAAGGAGAGCCCCCCTCCCTGGCCAGCTAGCAAGCAGGGAGGGGGGACGAAAAAATTTATATATATTAATAATAATAAAAATAATAAAAATAATAAAATAAAAATAATAATTAAATAAAAAACAATAATAAAATAAAAAATAATAATAATAAAACATGTAATGAAACAAAAAAAAATATTAAAATAATAATTAAAAAATAAAAAGGCCCACCCCCCACCAAGGCTCTGCATCACACTCTGCATTACACACACACATACACACACTGCATTCATACACACACACTGCACTCATATACACACACACTGCATTCATGCACACACACTGCATTCATGCACACACACTGCATTCATGCACACACACTGCACTCATACACACAGCATTCTCATACACACACACTGCACTCATACACACAGCATTCATACACACACTGCATTCATACACACACACTGCATTCATACACACACACTGCATTCATACACACACTGCACTCACGCACACACACTGCATTCATACACACTGCATTCATACACACACACTGCATTCATACACACACACAGCACTCATACACACACACTGCACTCATACACACACACTGCACTCACGCACACACACTGCATTCATGCACACACACTGCATTCATACACACTGCATTCATACACACACACTGCACTCATACACACACACAGCACTCATGCACACACTGCATTCATACACACTGCATTCATACACACACACTGCATTCATACACACACAGCACTCATACACGCACACTGCACTCATACACACAGCATTCATACACACACACAGCATTCATACACACACACTGCATTCATACACACACAGCACTCATACACACACAGCACTCATACACACAGCATTCTCATACACACACACTGCACTCATATACACACAGCATT
The DNA here is from genome assembly GCF_036172605.1 of Pelobates fuscus. Lineage (NCBI taxonomy): Eukaryota > Metazoa > Chordata > Amphibia > Anura > Pelobatidae > Pelobates > Pelobates fuscus. Next base: position 78,038,884 of record NC_086324.1, read on the forward strand.
CATACACACACACAGCATTCATACACACACACTGCATTCATACACACACTGCACTCATACACACACACTGCATTCATACACACACACTGCACTCATACACACACACTGCACTCATACACACACACTGCATTCATGCACACACACTGCATTCATACACACAGCATTCTCATACACACACACTGCACTCATACACACAGCATTCATACACACACACAGCATTCATACACACACACTGCATTCATACACACACACTGCATTCATACACACACACACTGCATTCATACACACACTGCATTCATACACACACTGCATTCATACACACACTGCATTCATACACACACTGCATTCATACACACACACACTGCACTCATACACACAGCATTCTCATACACACACACAGCATTCATACACACACACTGCATTCATACACACACTGCACTCATACACAGCATTCTCATACACACACACTGCACTCATACACACAGCATTATCATACACACACACTGCATTCATATACACACACTGCATTCTCATACACACACACTGCATTCTCATACACACACACTGCATTCATTATATACACACGCTGTAAATAAATATTCAATTAATATAATTTTTTAAGGATCTAATTTTATTTAGAAATTTACCAGCAGCTGCTGCATTTCCCACCCTAGTCTTATACTCGAGTCAATAAGTTTTCCCAGTTTTTTGGGATAAAATTAGGGGCCTCGGCTTATATTCGGGTCGGCTTATACTCGAGTATATACGGTAATACATTTTGGCCAATCATCAGGGAGGATCCAGTCTTAGCAGCCTCGATACGGAACATCAACAGATAACCGAAAACAGCTGAGAGCCCGGGAAAGATCGTGTTTGGACAGATATTACCCTATCAACATCAAAGGAGAGACCAGCGCCCACTGAACCACCAATGACTGACAGGGAATGGCCCTATTTAAAGGACATTGGGAATGAGGAGGGTAGGCAGTTTGACACATAAGGGTGTATTTTATTTGTATCACTGTACTATTCTATTTCTTGTCCCTTTAGAAGTCCACATATAGTGGAAGAAACACGTTGGACTATATCTTTTACATATATTGTTTTACTATTCATTTGTACAAAATAAAGATTTTTTTTCTTAAGCTGAATATTCAGATTGTCTGATTTCGGCACGGACCAGATCTGCACTAGGATTTGAACCAGGAGGGACATAAAGAAGGTGATAGCCCCCCAGCCTATACCAGGGGAGGCACCCCAAGGCGCGACCTTTTACAACACACTGTGAGTGCGTTTGGAAAAAAGTGCAGTTACATTGTATCCAACTGTATTACACTATGTTTTGATTGTTTTTCTCCTCAGATGTCTAGCTGATTCCCAAAATATCGTTGTTTGTATGCTATATTTAACCCTGTAACTTTCCATAACACCATAAAACCTGTACATGTGGGGTACTGTTCTACTCGTGAGACTTCGCTGAACACAAATATGAGTGTTTAAAACAGTAAAATTTGTAATGATGATATCATCAGTGAAAGTGCAGTTTTTGTGTGAAAAATGCCCCAAAAAATCTGAAAACTAACTTTGGCTAGCGTTTGTGACTAATTGGCTACTACAAAAGACTGAACTTACCAGATTCTGAATAACCTGGGTTGTCTATGTTTGTGAATGGTATGCCATTATGGAGGTAATTCTCATTCCTTGACTGCCATACAGTCTCAAACATAGGCTCAGCAAACCAGTCTGGAAATCTTAAATGGGAAAGCTACATGGGGGTACTGTTTTACCTGTGAGGAATCCCTGAACATAAATATGAGTGTTAGAGCAGTAAAGCCTAGATTGATAATGATATCATCAGTGAAAGTGCCGTTCTTTTTTTGTAAAAAATGCAAAAAACAAATATGAACACTAATTTTGGCCAAGGTTTGTGACTAAGTGGCTACTAAAAAACACTGGACATATCCCATTTTAAATACCCTGGGTTGTCTACTTTTGCAAATGGTATGCCATGATAGGGGTGTATCTCATTTATGGGCTTCCATACAGTCCCAAAGGCACCATAGGCCCTGCAAACCAACCTGGCACATTTCAATGTGTAAAAATGAAAAAGGGGAAATTCCTATATTTGACCCTGTAACTCTCAAAAAAAACATAAAACCTGTACATAGTGGGTACGTTTGTACTTGTGAGACATCGCTAAATACAAATATGTGTAATTTATTGCAATTCTGAAATTTATACAAACAAAATGTGTGAACACAACCCCAGTGAAAATAGTGATAATTGAAAACGAACCGGAACTTCCCTGTGTTAGGTGAAGTATCCAGAAAAGGTCCCCAAAGACTTCCTCTTGTCTTCAGCAAATATATACAAATAGAATAGGGGATAATCTGCTAAATACAGATAAAATGGAAAAACATAGCGCTTAAAGGGAAACTCCAGTGCCAGAAAAACGAACATTTTTTCTGGCACTGGAGGGTCCCTCTCCCTCCCACCCCCCAATCCCCGGTTACTGAAGGGGTGAAAACCCCTTCAGTGACTTACCTGGGACAGCGGCGATGTCCCTCGCCGCTGTCTCCGCCTCCGCGATGCTCCTCCTTGTGATTACGTCGTCCGGTGGGCGAGACTAATCTCGCCCACCGGCCGAGGAGACCTAATGCGCATGCGCGGAAATGCCGTGCATGCGCATTACGTTTCCCCATAGGAAAGCATTGAAAACTCATTTCAATGCTTTCCTATGGGGTTTTGAGCGACGCTGGAGGTCCTCACACAGCGTGAGGACGTCCAGCGACGCTCTAGCATAGGAAACCTGTGCTAGAAACTAGGAAGTGATCTCTAGTGGCTGTCTAATAGACAGCAACTAGAGGTGGAGTTAACCCTGCAATGTAATTATTGCAGTTTATGAAAAACTGCAATAATTACACTTGCAGGGTTAAGGGTAGTGGGAGTTGGCACCCAGACCACTCCAATGAGCAGAAGTGGTCTGGGTGCCTGGAGTGTCCCTTTAACTGTGTGAGAGTAAATGAAGATGTATAATTTACAATTGGCCACTCACAAATTGTTAGATGTAAAACAGCTTTTAATGAAATCCTTTTCTTCAATATTTTCTATGTTCATCTTCATACTCCCATCAGTGGGTTGGAATATTAACTCAAAAGAGAAAATATATGGAGAAATACAGTGCAGTTCCAGAGTGAAGTAAAAAAGAAATTTAATAACTTACATATAAGTTTAAAACAATTAGCATATCACCGCTGGGCGTCCTACGCGTTTCGTCCTAAGATGGGACTTCCTCAGGGACTTGATGCATAAGTTACAGCAAAAATATAAAAACATTCCCCCCCAAAAGTTCCTATATATCCCCTCCAGAAGCTCGTTATTGAATGATTCCCGGCCGGTGTTTCTTCTTCTTATTCGGGCGGCACTTCCTACTTGAGCGGGATGTCGTCATCACTCACGCCCCTTACGTTCCAAATGTGCGTTTCACATACCCGGAAGTAAATGACGATCGTTAATTTTCAATTTCTCCGAAGATATACAAGTGAACAGAAGCACAATGAGGGGGAGGAACAATTAAAACGCACAATATAAATCACAACACATTATGTGAATGCAAGAATATATTCATTAACGTCCTGGGGGGGGGGGGAGATGTTTTTTTTGGGGGGGATGTTTTTATATTTTTGCTGTAACTTATGCACCAAGACCCTGAGGAAGTCCCATCTCAGGACGAAACGCGTAGGACGCCCAGCGGTGATATGCTAATTGTTTTAAACTTATATGTAAGTTATTAAATTTCTTTTTTACTTCACTCTGGAACTGCACTTTTATTTCTCCATATATTTTTCTTTTGAGTTAATATTCCAACCCACTGATGGGAGTATGAAGATGAACATAGAAAATATTGAAGAAAAGGATTTCATTAAAAGCTGTTTTACATCTAACAATTTGTGAGTGGCCAATTGTAAATTATACATCTTCATTTACTCTCACACAGTTAAGCGCTATGTTTTTCCATTTTATCTGTATTTAGCAGATTATCCCCTATTCTATTTGTCAGTATTCAGAAATTAACAGTTAAAAAATGCTATGCAGATTCTTTATTCATTTTCTCTTTTTACAAAAGACCCATGACCATACATTGACATTAAAATCACTTGAACCTACAGTATTCTTCCCCCCCAACTATAAAACCTCGCAACATAATATAGCAATATCTCCTTCTGTTCGGAGGGGTTACATATAAGACATACATGTCCAGCGGGAGAGCCTCTAGAAAGGTTAAATATTGTTTGGCATCAAAACAATTAGTTATTTATTTTTCTCATTCGGTGATTATTTTTATCCAAAGATCCCAATTATGATTGTCCTTTTGGGTAAAATTTTGATAGTTATCTATTAGTTATCCTTTTTCCATATTTAATTGAAAGCGGAGTTGTTTTTTAACCTTGGTCCACGATGGCAGTATAAAAGATTTCTGGCGATTGTGAACTTTACTGCCAGTAAAATATGGACTACTACATCATATTCTACTTGGGACATTTTTGGGAAGTTTAAATGTAATAGGTATGACTCAGGTTTCAATGGAAATTTAATCTTACTAATTACTTGGATTTTTTCCTTTACCTGCCCCCAAAACATCAGAATCGGTTCGCACTTCCACCACATATGTAGTAAATCACCTTTATGCGATTCACATCTCCAGCACCTATCTGTATGACCAGACCCTATCCTGTTAAGCTGGCTTGGAACCAAGTATATACGGTTGTTGAGCTTAAATTGCATCTCTGTTAAGTTCAAGCATCTGACTGATTTACAAACTTTTTGAAATGCTCCTATTAAATCCTGTTGGATAATTTTAACTTGTATGTCTCTTTCCCATTTCTCAGCGACCCTAGCCACATTATTCTCCCCCCCCCCCGTCCTTAACAAATCCTTACATAAAGCTAGCATACCTTTTGCCTCGGTCTTTCTTTGGATTGATTGCATTTTTTAAATTATCTCTTCAAGTTCAAGGCATAGATGTTTCAAAATATATCCTTTTAATCGTAAATAATTAAAAAAAATCACCTTTAAGTTCTTGTGCTTTTTTGGAAATTTCTGTCAGTGTTTTAATACGTTTGTTTTCTAATAAATAATTTATTATTATTAAACCACCTCTATACCATTTACTGAGATTTATATATTTAATATTCTTAGCTAGTTTTTCTAGGGAGGTATCACTTAGGACTTTATTATTTAGCTTATTATTTCTTCCTGAATTTCTGCCAATTAGTTAAAATATGATCCAGGATTAAACAAGCTCGCTGCCTTGGTGTTCTCTTTGACTCCTACCTCTCCTTCACCCCTCATGTCCAGTTGATCGCTAAATCCTGCCGCTTCCATCTAAAAAATATAGCTTGCATCTGCCCCTATGTAACACCAGACGTGACTGGTCCATGCCGTTGTTGTTTCTCGCCTTGACTACTGAAATCCCCTTCTCAGTGGTTTTACGAGTTCCCAAATTGCACCGCTGCAATCTATAATGAATGCGGTGGCGAGGCTCATTTTCCTGTCTGCCCGCACCTCCCATGCCTCCCACCTCTGTCAGTCCCTTCATTGGCTTCCAGTTAGATATATGGCTCAATTTAACATTCTAGTGCTTGCTTACAAGTCCCTACATAATGCTGCTCCAAACTACCTATCCTCCATAATACACAAGTATGTCCTGTTGTGGCCCCTGTGCTCTGCCGAAGACCTACGTCTATCCTCTGTCCGTACTCCCACATCTGATGCTCGTCTCCAAGACATCTCCAGGGCTGCACCTTTTCTGTGGAACTCCCTTCCCTTCTCCGTTAGACTTTCACCCAGTCTCCACTCCTTCATAAAAAATTTGAAAACACACTTCTTCAGGAAAGCATATCATTTAAACTGTTAGCGGGTTTTCATTCCCCCTCCTCCCTTCTCATGACTCCTCTCCTGCAACTGTCAAAAATAACCTAAGTTCTCAGTGAATAGCAACCTCTTTCATTACCCCTACTTATACCTTTTGTGTCACTATACCCCACTCCCTCTAGCATGTAAGCTCATTGAGCAGGGCCCTCAACCCCTCTGTTCCTGTGTGTCCATTTGTCTGGTTACAATTACATGTCTGTTAGTCCACCCATTGTACAGCGCTACGGAATTTGCTGGGGTTATATAAATAATAAAATGATAATAATATAGCGCAAATTCCAGGTTTTTATTTATGTTTTGTTCTGATCAAAACTTGTACAACTGACTCCGTCCTTAAGGGGTTAATAGTACGGGCTATTTTTCCAACAAGGCTATTTTAGCTTTAATTTTGTTAAATCAGTTGCCAATTCACCAAAACTTGTGAAGTGAATGGTCCCCAACGTTATTTATGTATATTCTGCTATATGGAGCATTATTCGTAAAATCAAAGTATTCTGCATTGCATGCTAAACTCTCCAGCTTTTGACGCAGACTATTTACTTCTACATTTGGTCGAACAATGATATAACCTATTTGCATGAGTTATTCCTTCCAGCCTACAGCAATATTTGTTCGATCTGCGATCTGACACGATCTCAGTCAGGAGCAGTGACCCAGCAGCTGGTTATGTTAATTTGTCAATTAAAGACCTGAAAAGAAGCGAACATTGGAAGATTAAATAATTTCACTTAATTTGTACATCTCTTCAATGTGTATCCATTCTGGGCCTGTAGCAGCCACAATTTAATGCGAACGCATACGCATAAAAATGCTAAGTGTGCTGTATGTATTTTTTATAACTATATCCATAAACACACACCGTTTTAAATGAATTGCCTCGTATATTTTTAGTTTTATTTTAGATTTTACCAATTTGTTTAATTGGTGACAAATTCATCCAATCATTCACTAAAACCTGAGTTATTGAATAAACATATTTCTGTCCATCTAGTTACAGGTGAACAAAATATGTGGCAGTTATAGAATTAACTACCCAATATTCTAAGTAATTAAAGGTTTAGAATTTGAAATATACACTTAAAAAAAAAAAAATCAGATTGTGATAAGGAACTATTATAGAAATACCCACTGAGTGAAAATAAAATGTAATTTATTTTTTATAGATTGTTCTGCTTGACCTGTATTCCTCCTGTTGTGTTAAGTATTTTATGTGTGACCACTCTTGGGGTGTATTAAGTATTTATTTACTTTTATCAATATTATAGGTGTATAAGGGAACACACCTAATAATACACACCTTTGCCCCTTTTTTAAGAGAAGCGCCAATACACTTGTTACCTTTTTTTTTTTTCAAATAGAACTATGTCTAACAAGGACAGATAATTGTACAGAATACAAAAGTTCAAAAGATCTATCAAATTCAGTGTTGGACTATTCATACTCGAGGGGTTTATTCACTAAATATCAGCTTGCAGTGAATTAAAAAATGAACTGCAAAATTCTGGGAGAAATAATATCTGGAAATGTGCTCGAATTCCACTTTAGTTGCTTATATTTTGCAGATTCGTTTTCAGATCACTACAGTTTACAGGGTTATTCACTAAACACTAACGCAAATGGCTGAATTCTAAATGGAATGGAAATTCTCATATTTACTAAAGCCAAATTCGATCTGAATTCAGTTGGTCCAACCGGATTTGCAACAATCGCTCCAATGCATTTAATGTCTGTATTACAATCAGGTTTTTAACATTCGAACCCTATACAAAATTTGGATTTGGTAGATTCAAAAAGCACTGGTTTTATAAAAAATCTTAACCAAAGTCATCTGGTAGGTGGTTACAACATTTGGAGTGTTTACTCAATGTTTGAAATTCCTTGGTCAGTACTCCATTTCCCTCATATGATAACTCATTTGAAACTGTATATAAAAGCTTTTCACCACATTTGTAAGGACAATTCACCAAAGGTTAGTCTTTCTTCAGAATAGAATATTGTTTGGTAGCTCCATCAGGAATTATGTGTCCTGTCTGGTTCTTTCAAGGATTCCAGTAGAAGAGTTTTAGGATCTGCTTTCCTAAGCCCTGGAAACATTTAATAAAAGAGCTGGCCTGAGAGCCAAAAGCTTCTTTGTACAGTTGGTTGCAAAAGCTAAGCCTGTGAGCCACAAGTGGCCTTGTAAAGACATCAGTAGAGGGCAGCACAAGCAGAGGGGTTGATACCTGCCTCAAAGAAGGAGAACAAGCACAGAGGTTGATACTTGTAGCTATTCCTTCCTCGAAGCTGTAAGAAGCAGTATAACAATCCAAGTTACTTTCCTCCCAGCAACTAGACGACACATAGTTATGGGAGTCAACTGAGTTTATTTTGGCCATACACAGCTTTTATGCACTGACCCCTGCATGGGGTCTCTCATACAAAAATACAGGGCTTTTCCTCCCAAGATCCTCTGTGCCTGAGAGATAATTGCGCAAAGTAGATGGTGGGAACCGCACTCAATCCCAGCGGCCAGGGGTGCTCCGGATCAGGACCAGCAATCCCAGAATTATAAACGAAAGAAGAAAGGACCACAGGCACCGAGCTTGAAAAAAAAACCTTTGTTGGTCGAAACGTTGCTTGGCGTTGCATTTTTTCCTAATAAATCTGCATACGGTTTAAATTTGGAGTGCCTGTGGTCCTTTCTTCTTTCGTGAGAGATAATTGCGTGAGAAAAATCTATAATTAATTATCTCTCAGGTACAGAAAAATCTACAATAATTCAAAACACCACAAAACTAAATTTTAATACTTCAGAACCCCACACAAGTCATATCACCGAATAGCTTGGATATGAGCGCATACTTTGATGAAATAGCACTCATATCCCTCCTGTGGTTCGGGACTGGCATTCGAATGAAGTTTTGACTGGTCAGCCATAAGGTGATACCCCAAAACTGTTCCAGAGAAAACAAGGCAACAACCGGTCATCTTCTGGGGCTTCTCGCACAAACTCTGACGAATGCTCCCACTGGCTGTTAGTGTACGAATGTTCCCCCTGTTTGGTAGTTAATGCCCCCCATTCAGGAAGTTGGATGAGCAGCGGTACCAGTTTACCGGGTGTTCGCGGAGTCGCGGAGTCTAAAATAATTCCATGCCGTTGACGACCATTTACTGCTGCCCCGGTTTGGGAAACAAAATAGCCGCCAATTGTTTGCACACGTGCATTCAGTTATATGAACGGGGGCAACACAGAGAAAACACTTTCCTTAATGAGCAATTTGTGGTTAACAGCCAGGGGTGGTCAGTTGTTAAAAGATGCGAACAATGGGACCACACAGATGGGGTTCGGTAAACGAACGGGGATGTACGGACAGCCAAACAACAGGGAATAAAAGTGTATTAGCCCCTTAAGGACCAAACATTTGGAATAAAAGGGAATCATGACATGTCACACATGTCATGTGTCCTTAAGGGGTTAAGAGTGTCCATTCCACTACAATACTGGGAAAGTACAGTGGTTAGATTCACCTCAGTCTCAGCAATGACCTCTCTCTAGCATGGCAAACCCACACATCTGGGGGTATATCATGGAAATTGGTAGGCCCAGGGTAAGACACACCTTATTTCCAGTTTAGTGAATAACTCTTTTTCTCTTTTTATGAGGTCTTGGGAAACTCTATATTGGGTTCATTCATTAAACTAGGAATTGGTGAAATTCAGATTTAAAAAAAAAACCTTTAGAAAATTATAAAAAAAATGTATCCACTTGGGGGACAGAGCTTAGAGGCACACCGGAGCAGTCGCAATTTACAGCGGCTCTGACAGACCGGGTCAACCCGTGGAAACACAGAGCGGGACCCACCGCAGAGCCCTCTAAGGAGCTGGCAGATGCCGTTCTTTCACTCCCCGGGCACGAAACGCCGCAAGAGGGGCACTGCAGGCTACCAAACGGACACGCAACCATGAGACATAGCCGGTGAGCTAGCAATGTGGCTGGAGACCGGCATTCAACAACTTGTCAATCCAGACTCCTACTCACATCAGGAGATGGGGCGGAGGTCCCAGAAACCAACGCAGCAAACGCCCCAGACACAGAGGGACATAGGCATAATGCTGCAAACTCCAATATCACGGGCCCAGACAGGAAGACCCCACAGACCAGTGGGATAGGGGCCCTGGCAACTAAACAAGACATGCAAGAAATGCTAGCTGGGCTACAGCAAAACCTCCAACAAATTTGGCAGGCTGACCATAGAAGTCCTAACAGTCACAGCCCATACCCATGCCACAGAGGAAGAGGTGCAAGCCCTACAACGAGGACTGAACGGCCTGCGAGACACTGTGCAACAAATGCAAGCCTCACACACCTCATTCACCAGGCAAGTCATACTGCTGGACGGCAGGGGGAGAAGAAAGAACGTGAAACTCAGAGGGGTTCTAGAATCAATACCCCTAGACGAACTGCCACACTTCATACAGCGCCTTGTTACATCACTGTTGCCCTCACGACAGGCCAAACATTTTAACTTCGATGGAGTAAACCGGATTGCCAAATCACTGAAAGTCCCACAAGAAACTCTCCGCGACATCATCTTAAGGTGCCAGACACTAACAGACAAAATAGCCCTAATGGCCACCATTAAGGGGAAATTGCCATACAATTTCAAACAGTGCCATATTACCTTCTTCCAGGACTTAAGCAGAGCCACACTGTTATGGCGCAAAAGCCTGCAATCAATCACCACCTCTCTCCAGACTGCCGGACTAACATACAGATGGGCAACCCCCAGAACACTAAGGGTCACAAAGGACGACAAAGCCTACAAGATCTCTGACCCAGAAGAGGGTCCAGCACTGCTCAACATGCTGGGACTCCCCACCCACGAGAAAGGACTTCCCACCACTAGACCTAGAACTCTGGCTAACGCACCACCCTTGTCAGGATCGGGACAGGGATCCAACACGCAGAATACAAACAGGAGCTAGGTACGTATACCGGACCTTAGAATGGCCGGACTAACGTAAGGAGAAAGCAAAGAATGGTCAGAGACAAGCCGAGGTCGAGGGAACGAGAGAACAGGTAAGTGAGAGACGAGCCGAGGTCAAAGGACACGAGAGGTAAGCAGGAACGAAAATACAAGCCGAGTCAGAACCAAAAAGACAAACAGTAATAAGAGCACTGAGTGACCAGACAAGCTAGAACCACGACAGGGCAATGAACCATTACACACATCCCTATTTTATACCTTGGCTCTTTGATTGATGACTCCGCCCCTGACAAGGCCTGATTCGTTGTTCGGGACTAGATTGACAGGTCGGGACGTGATTGCCGTCATGACGTCGGCTCCTGAGCGCCGTGCCATAAAAGGAGGCGGAGCTATCGCGGCCGGCGTGTAAACGGCCAGGAGAGCTGTGAGGATCGGGTGAGTCAGCCCCCTGAGAGGACGGCCGTCTGAAAGTCTAACCTCCTCCGAGGTAGAGACTTCAGATACCCTGACAACCCTCACCTGGCGGAGCAAACGCGTGCCCTGAGACCTGAAAGAGGCTGGCACACGAACACAGCAATGCCGACACCTATCTCTCACTTGTTGTTTGCTGTTCGTTTTGTTCCTTACGTTTAATGTTTAACACAAAAATAACCGACATGACAACCTGAGCTCACCCAGACGCGACAAGGCACAAAACCTCCGGTGACACGACAGACTATACTGCACACCCCCCGCCCTCCCCAGGTCCCTTAAGGGACAGGGGACACGCCAATCAGCATACAAGCAGGCAAAGCGCAGCGACTAACCCAGACTAATACCTGGCCATGCTTCCCCTACTAGACCAACATAAATACACACAGGGTCATATAGACCCTAACCTGAGTACAGACACAGACCCAGGCACCAACTAAAGTAAAGGAGTATACCTACCTACGCCTACAACAATAGACGACCAATTTACGTGAAGACGCACAAGAGGGCACTACCCCCAAAACACCATGGATAGGCCACTCTAAGTAGTGCCACACTGCACTCATACCATACTAATCACTCAGTACACACAGTGTGCCTAGCCCACTCAAAATGTGCAATTGTTATAACAGCCATACATGTTTATTACCTCGCTACCTAAACCACTAACAGTGATCATAGTCACAACAAGCAAATGTTGTAATTATCCTATTTGCACAAAAACAAAACAGAGAAAAAAAATGTATCCAGTTGTATTGTAAACACAAATGAGAAATTGGAACTTAATGCAAAAAAGAAGAAGGGGGGAAGTCTGAGTAGCAATATAAACACTGTCTTTTCTCTGATTATTGTGTCCCTTTAACTTCTAGTTGCTCTATATGAAACTGTTTAGATGCTGCAATAGTTGGTAATGTTCTAATTGTACTGAACTTGACTAGAGGTGCAAATGTCTCATCATACTTCTCCATTCTGAGTAAATCCTTTTGCTACTAGTCTAGCTTTGTAATGGATTACATGACAGGCGCACAGTCGGATTTGCCGGCATATGCGCTAACCTTACCCAAACCCCCATTAAAACACAGACACAGGTTATACTGTTGGAAATAATTAGTCCACAGCTTTATTAGATTATTAATAAAATAATTAAGGAATAACAAATGGGGTCATTGCCAACAAATCTCAAAAAGTTAACATCCCCCCATATACATAACATACCCCTAGCAATGACCCCACAATAATAACAATAGATAACAATCTAAATAACATGTTAATACAGAAACGGTCCGCCCAATATGACCACATTTCCACCAGGTTAAATTGTAGGGGTGTACCGAGACACCGCTACCCACCATATCGATTGTAGGGGTGTACCAAGACACCGCTACACACCAAATCCATTGTAGGGGTGTACCAAGACACCGCTACCCACCAGTTCCAGTGTAGGGTGTACCAAGACACCACCACACCCCCAGGTTCGGAGCCACCGACGGGCTCGAACCTACCAACCACGTGCAACACTGCCGAATCCACACTAAACCTCAGGATGCCCACTTTCTCCCCCATCTACCCTCCCATTTAACCAGGCCATTCCCTGCCACAGCTCAGGACTTGACACCTAAAGCTCCTGAGCGACCCCCACCACACCGGAATAAGGCCTGTTGAATGCCTTCCTGAAGGCTCAATTTAAACAGATCACACCTTACATCCGAAACCGTACCCCACCCCCCCTGGATTACCCAGGGAGCTTGCCTCCCAGTTCGTTGTGTCTCACTGTTACACCGCCCCCACATCTGATAAATACCGCCATACATTTTTTATTCATCCTTGACACCGAGCCACCGCTACCGGGTACCTAGTATATCTCCAATGTAACCGAGGAACCATCTCAGACCGCACCACCACCACGCCTGTGGCCAGCTCCCATAGCAGGTCCACCTCCCTCTGACTCCACCTGTTCAATTCCTTTTCCGGGACCATGCCGATATCCTTCCCGCCCTTGCAGATTACCAGAATTTCCTGGACAGTACCCCTTGTTACCTTCAGGAAAATTTTCTCCACTAATGCCTTGCCACCAAAACCCCCGAAAACCAAAACCACTCCAGCTCCACCAATTCCAAAGGAAAGCCCAGTTGCGCTTGACCCGAACTGTGGCTTCCTTCTGCGCCCCTTAGATGTAAGAGTGGCCCACCAACCATGTCACCAAACCTGAAACGAAAGTAATTAGCGACAAGGCATTGCCCCAAACACAAACCAATACGTCCATAGCCATTAAACCAAATAGACCGTCCGTAAACAGGACTTAAACCGTACTGACTCCCAGCTGCCTAAACGTTTCCCCAGGTCCTCACTTAAAACCAGGCGGGACGCCTCTGTCGCCGCCATTATCCGGGGCATGGGCCCAAAAGTGCCCGAGATCCAAACCCAACGTTGTCAAACCCCTCCAAACAAACCCCTGCGGGAATTGAATTGTGACAGCGCCGATCCGTCCCCTTTTACCAGTAAGCCACCCGGGATGTCCGGGCAAAGCTCCAAGTAGCATGATGCCCTTGACGCCGGGCGTACCCCTGACCCCAGCAAGGAATATAGCTTTACCAAACCTCCTTTACCAGACACATCCGTTCTTGTACAACCCTACCGAATCGTTACCTTAACCGACTGAGGTTCGACAACCGAGTGTAGAACCCCCCAACACCCGCCTGAAAGGCACTCACCAGCTCCCCAATCCCAATTGCTCCAAGCCCGCGAGAAGGCCACCGCAAACAAACTCACCGCAAAAGTAGAGTAGCACACCACCAGGCGTTGCGTTACCCAAGGAAACAAGCCGCCCGGCACCGACATTTCATACCTCTCCATAAGACCCGCGATGCCTGACGGACGTGACAACATTCCGTCACTTCCTCCCAATCGGTCAGTTTGAACCCTAACGCCAATGCCGCCATGCTCCTGTCCATTGCCGATGGAGCTAACGCTGAAAAAACAAGCGGCTTAGGAACCACAGCAAGGTATCCCTTCGCCCCTACTTTGACTGGGACCCCCCAGTGAAACCAACCGCCTCGTTCCACATATCCCAAACCTTCACATAGGCAGTCCCCGTGCCCGGTGCCATAGGATTCCGTATCGATCCTCCAAGCATGGCGTCTTGAGCTGCCACATTTCCTCCAGATCGGTCTGTCCCTCCTCCCGCGCCCCCTGGGGCCACCATTCGCAGCTTGTCCCCTTGTGCGCTAGCCAAGTAGCCAGCCCCTACCTTCTGCCAACCAGGCACGTGTCATGCCTGCACCCGATATTAAACGACCTGCACAGTAATACGAATCGTCGCCATTGGCGTACCTCCTGAACCGAGGACCCGGCTGGATTGTAAACCGCATGAACCCCGCCGTATTGTCCGTGAATTACGACTTTTCGTCCCTTAATCCTTCACATTTTAGAGCCACGGCCACTCCCAATGGAAATAACTCAAAAGATGCCAACTTCGAATAAGAGGACTTACCTTTCATGCCTCCCGCCACCGCTCTGCGCACCACCTGCCTTCCAGGTATGTCCTGGAATCTATGTTTCCAGAGGCATCCGTGAACAACTCGATACCACCCGCAATGGCTCCACAAGCAGCCTTCGCCATGACCCATTCCTCGCGACTAACCTGACATGCGAACTTGAAACTGCCTTATGAACAACTGCGATTTCTCAGCGTGACCTTCTTGGACCTGCGAACCTTCACCCTGAACTCCCGAAGTGCAGTCAACTGATCGCCAGGCAATTGACACTCTCCTACCACTGAAACAATTTCCAGCCTAAGCTAAGACGTGCAATAGGATTCCCGCGACTGTAAGGTACAGCAAGCTATCTTACAGATAATGTACTAAGGAACCCCTTCCTGATTCCTCTTTCACCACCCACTCCCAGACGGAACCAAGTTCCCGAAGTAGGAACATGAAATGGAACTGCCCCTTGGCAAGCAGAGGTTACCAATAGGTACCTGCAAACATGCAACCCAAAAGATGGAAGGGTCGTCAATAATCAAACGCGTCCCGCTCCCCCGAACCAACTCGATGGCAAGGCCGAATGATGCCAAAGATACAGAACAGGTCCGCGTCGATGTCCTCATTTACCGATGCCCCTTTCGGGTGCGATAAGTTTTATATCAGATGGAATTTGCCTGCCCCTTTCTAGGGGACCACCCCCCACAGAGACACCCACAGATCCGCTAACGGCGGGATGTAACGGACCCGCCATCCCCCCAATTGGGCTTCCTCGCGTGACCACTCGACTTTGAATGGAATAGCAAAAAACCCCGCCCAAAATCCCAGCCATAAAACTAGCGCCTTCATGGGAGGCTTACTGCCTTAGCCAAGGCAGCAACACACTGATCGTCACCGGTGCCGCTCCGAGCTGAAGCCCCGGCGAGTACCCCTCCTGCCTTAGGTTTTCCTTTCTTGACGCGTCAGTTGACACCGTGACTCCCACCGCCTCCGGAACACCCGTATCCAAGCCTACCCGACGGTCCCCAGTTGCATTGACCTTTCTTCTGTCCGGCCAGCACCGCACCTCCTGGGGGCGCGCCGGTAGCCCCCAGAAAGAGCGCATTTCCTGCACCATCATTAGGAACCAGGTACCTTACGCCGATTACGCCTACTAGGATACAAAAGCCTTGGCCAATTCTCAAAGTCTTAAGTATCTTGCGATACTTCCGCCTTTCCCGTCCTCTTCTTTTCCGGCCTCCTTCCTCTTTTCCCCTTTTAAATCAAGGAACTCCTCGAGCGGAAGACAGGATTTTTTTTTTTTTTATTGTATTTATTTATTTTTTACAAATCCCCTTAATCAAATCTTATCCTCCGCCTTCAAGTGACCCCCCCAATGTACCGCCGCACAAAGAATGTCACGCCGCACAAAGAATATTGCCACACATGGCATAACTGTTCTTCTGCCCCGTCGGATGTCCCCGGTACCGGTACACCGTATTCCCCTTCCCTTCCCGGCACGCCGTCACCACCGCCCTAACTTCTGCCTATCGACCACCCTCCGGTGACCACACCCTTCCGCACCGCAGGGACGGACGCTTTTTTCCTTGATCATGACTCTAAAATGATTTTTGCAATTTAAAAAGTGTGGTGTGTTTATTGACTCACCGCCCAAACCCCCGTCTGCGCTGTCCTTCCGTCCACCTTGCCAGGCTCTGGAGTATCCGGTGGACGCCGACTCTTGTCCGCACTGGTCCCGCCTCAAGCCCGTAGGATTAACACTCCTCGACCTGCTCGACCATCCCTCATCCGACCTCCTGCTGCTGCTGTGCCTGTCATTGTCCCTGCGCTGCTCCCTCCCGTACTCACACCTGCTGCCGCTCCTCCTGTGTTCCTGCTCCTGAGAACATCCCCCAGGGGGCTCCCGCTTGCCTCTGTCCCTTAAGTCCATTTCCACCCGTCCTTGTCCTCTCTTCTGCCCTCTGCTTGCAGTACCTGGCCTCTCCCCGGCCGCCTCATCCACTTGTGGCCCCTTTAATTAATCCTGGTTGCTGGCCTTCCCCTCCATAACTGCTCTGCTGCGCCTGTGAAGACTCTGCCTGCTGATTTCACTATCCCCTTCCTTCACCTCTGACCTGACCCTGGCCCCATCCAGGGCCGCCTCCGTCTGTGTCCCGCTGACCTGGACCTCCCCCCGCCTGCCCATTGGGGGAGGGACCACTTTTACACTGCTGGCCCCTTGCATCATTCCCCCCGTCCCTCAGGTATGCCACCAGGGGCAGACTCACCAGGACGCCTCTTGCCACTCTCCCTGCCCGGCGGCCATCATGTCATGCTGGATTCCGCTGTCCTTCGTGCTTTCCTGCCCCCGCCTTACGGCAGTGGGCGCTCTTCCTGTGCGGCCTCATCATGACCTGCCACCTTGCCTGACCGGCGCCGCGTCGAACAGATGGCGCCAGCTGCCCTCCAACTCCCGCCTGCTTTCCGACCTCATTTTCAGCTGTCCCCTTGCCGCCTCCTGACAGGCTCTTGCGCCGCCGAACTGCCGATATTACTCCCGGGCTGCAGCTGGGACGGTCTCTTTCTCCTTGCTGGCCTCCGTTCCGTCGCCGCTTGGGGGGGGGGGGCAGACGTGCTCGGGGCCCCCCAGCTGCTCCTGCAGCCACCAGCCACGATTTCTGCCACAACCTTTGTGTCCAGGATGGTGGCTTGCTTGGAGTTCTGTCTGAGGCTGATGGGAGTGAGCATGCAGCAGCAACTCACTCCAGCCTCTCCTGTACCTCCATGCTGCGTCCTGCCTCAATACTGCTATGTACTTCAATGCTGCCTCCATGCTGCTGCCTTCTCCCTCCAGGGCAGGCAGCTTTCACAACTGACAGGTAAGCTTAGGTTCAGTTAAAATGGCCACTTCATATATTGGCTGGTGTAAATACTCCCCTTATGGCTCCGCCCTACCCAGCATGCTAGCTGTCACTAACTTCCTGTGGCTGCTATGCCTGCCTTCTGGCTCTGTCAAGGCCTATTCCTCTTAGCTGCACTGATCCATGGGCTACATTTTCATTTTGCACCCAGTTTTTGCTTAAATACCCACTTACAACCTATGACCTTTTTACCTGTATGTAACTCAGCGAGAATCCATGTTTTTTTTGTTTTTGTTTAGGGATTCAATTTTGCTGCTTCATTCCACTTAGTGGCTTCTGTAGTAGGAAGTTTAAATATCACTTCTAGATGAGGGTTCATATGTTGACACCAATCTTGCATGGTAGGGCAGGTGAGTAGCTGGAACTCCATTGTGCTTTCTAGATGAGCATCTAGTAGTTGGTTCTAAAATTACTTCAGTTCAGTCAGCAGTATCTGGCTCAGCAAAATCATTAACATGCTCTATCCTTCTGCTTGTGTACTATCTTGAGTGAAGACATACTTTGCTGAGGCCTCAGGGCCTTAGCCTGTGAACCCTGTATGCAGACTGAATTTCTTCTGTCTGGCCATTGCACAAGTGGCTTCTGCAAATTAGTTTGTCCTTATCCACATTGTTTAATATCAAAGTCACTTGCTGTTTGTTCCCCTTATTTAAAACAAACCACACTTTTACTTCTCCTGTCTCTGGATTCAGGATTACGCAGCCTTTACATCCTCCCTCATATCCAATCATGGTGCCTATCTCATTTTCTGTTGCCCAGATTAGATTTTTTTATGAGCTGTGACAAATTCGTAAGCATGTATCCAAATGTTCTGATGTGTTTAATGTTAGGAGTTCTGCCAAACCAAAGTTCAAAGAGTTTTATTTTGTAGGTATTATGTTTTTGTAGATATGAAGCCATCACAACTTTATCAGACTAGTATTTATGTGGCATCTGTGAATCAGCCATGATGCACCTGACCATGTCCATTAAAGGGAAACTCCAGTGCCAGGAAAACAATCCGTTTTTCTGGCACTGCAGGTCCCCTCTCCCTCCCACCCCCCAATCCCTGGTTGCTGAAGGGGTGAAAACCCCTTCAGTCACTTACCAGAGGCAGCGACATGTCCCACTTCACTGCTTCTTCCTCCGCCGCCACTCCTCCTCTGCATTACATCAGCCGGTGGGCGTGACTGATCCCGCCCACCGGCCGGGGAGACCTAATTTGGAGACCGCGCATGCACATTAGAGTTCCCCATAGTAAAGCATTGAAAATGCTTTTCAATGCTTTCCTATGGGGAATTGAGTGACACTGGAGGTCCTCACACAGGGTGAGGATATCCAGCGACGCTCTAGCACAGGTTTTTTTTATGATGCAGGAAGTGCCCTTTAGTGGCTGTCTAGTACACAGCCACTAGAGGTGGAGTTAACCCTGCAAGGTAATTATTGCAGTTTATAAAAAACTGCAATAATTACACTTGCAGGGATAAGAGTGGTGGGAGTTGGCACCCAGACCACTCCAATGGACAGAAGTGGTCTGGGTGCCTGGAGTGTCCCTTTAAAGAGTGAATCTTTCTCTCAGCTACACTATTCTGTTTTGGACTGCATGGTAATGTATGTAAGTGTTCTATTCTTTTCCCTTCTAAATATGCAGCAATGTGATGTGACATACTCACCACCATTGTCATTAGAAGCGATTGAGTGTACCTACACTTTAATTTTTATTTTATTTTTATTTTTGATTTTATGTACTTAAATTGAGCAAGAGAGCAGTTCTGTAAAACTTTTGTCTAGGTTTTTTAAACAAATTAGATTCTTTGCACATAAGCAATGTTGCACCCTAATCAAGAATCCAACAATTTTTAATAACTATATCTGCCTATTCTTGAACAATGAAATTAATGTTTACTGTATTCTTATCTGCCATGTAGAGGCTTTTTCTTGCTTTTTTAATCAGTTTAAAGCAATCTTTTAATCAGTTTTAATCAGTTTATTTTATTTTTTTTATATGTTTCACTTTGGTTGCTGTGATAAGCTGATTTGTTTCCTATGGTATGTGTTTCACCATTTCCTGCATTTTCAGTTCTCCTTACTAACTATACTTTGAGAAGTGCTGAGACATATTTTAGATTCTCACTAGTTTCTAGAGATTCATTAATTCAGGAACGGTAGCGTTCCGTAAGACTTGATAAAATCAGAATCACTTTGTCTCCTTCATCATATTTCTTTCCAATGGAATCTAAATGATCAGTTAACTCTGACATTTGATTCAGATGTGCCGCTAATACTCCTCCCTCAGACAGCTTCATTTTGAACAGTTTTAGTCTTTCCTTTACTCTGATCGTTTCTCTCAAGCTCATTTGCATTCTGAGCTTCCATACCAGCTAATTTGTAGATATGAGAACAGGCACAGTAACTTCCATAGCATTCACAGCTCCAGTGTATGTGGCCACCCTTGTAGCTCCTAAAATGTTGAAATTTAGCAGAATTAACTAAGCACAGCAGCAGCATGTAGAAGTCAGAGCAGAGCACACAAATGAAGGTCTGAAAGGCAAAATGGCTGGATAGAAAGAAAGAAAGAGAAAGAGTGATAGAGAAGAAAGCCTGACGATAACATACTTCCTCTCCAGCACCACAAAGACTATAGAGTACATACACTAAAACATGTTTTTAAACACAACACTTTTAAGACTTTTCTATGTACACAAAAGGCCTATTTCTCTCAAATATTTTTCACAAATTTCTCTAAATCTGTGTTAGTGAGCACTTCTCCTTTGCCGAGATAAGCCATCCACCTCACAGGTGTGGCATATCAAGATGCTGAATAGACAGCATGATTATTGCAAAGGTGTGCCTTAGGCTGGCCATAATAAAAGGCTACTCTAAAATGTGCAGTTTTATCACAATGCCACAGATGTTGCAAGTTTTGAGGGAGCGGGCAATTGGCATGCTGACTGCAGGAATGCCCGTGAATTGAATGTTCATTTCTCTACCTTAAGCCGTCTCCAAAGGCGTTTCAGAGAATTTGGCAGTACATCCAACTGGCCTCACAACCGCAGACCACGTGTAACCACACCAGCCCAGGACCTCCAGATCCAGCATCTTCACCTCCAAGACCATCTGAGACCAGACATCCGGACAGCTGCTGCAACAACCGGTTTGCATAACCAAAGAATTTCTGCACAAACTGGCAGAAACCATCTCAGGGAAGCTCATCTGCATGCTCATCGTCCTCATCGGGGTCTCGACCTGACTGCAGTTCGTCGTCGTAACCAACTTGAGTGGGCAAATGCTCACATTTGATGGCGTCTAGCACTTTGGACAGGTGTTCTCTTCATGGATGAATCCCAATTTTCACTGTACAGGGCAGATGGCAGACAACATGTATGGCGTTGTGTGGGTGAGTGGTTTGCTGATGTCAATGTTGTGGATCGAGTGGCCCATGGTGGCGGTGGGGTTATGGTATGGACAGGTGTATGTTATGGACAATGAACACAGGTGCATTTTATTGATGGCATTTTGAATTCACAGAGATACTGTGACGAGATTCCTGATGTCCATTGTTGTGCCATTCATCCAGGACCATTACCTCGTGTTGCAGCATGATAATGCATGGCCCCATGTTGCAAGGAACTGTACACAATTCCTGGAATCTGAAAACATCCCAGTTCTTGCATGGCCAGCATACTCACCAGACATGTCACCCATTGAGCATGTTTAGGATGCTCTGGATCAGCATATACGACAGCGTGTTCCAGGTCCTTCCAATATCCAATAACTTCGCACAGCCATTGAAGAGGAGTAGACCAACATTCCACAGGCCACAATCAACAACCTGATCAACTCAATACAAAGGAAATGTTTTACACTGCGTGTGGCAAATGCTGATCATACCAGATACTGACTGTTTTTTGGACCCCCACGGTCCCTCCCGGATCCCCCCAATACAGTAAAACTGCGTATTTTACAGTAGCCTTTTATTGTTGCCAGCCTAAGGCACACCTGTGCAATAATCATGCTGTCTAATCAGCATCTTGATATGCCACACCTGTGAGTTGGATGGATGATCTCAGCAAAGGCGAAGTGCTCACTAACACAGATTTAGACAGATTTGCGAACAATATTTGAGAGAAATAGGCCTTTTGTGAATATTGAAAAAGTCTTAGATCTTTGAGTTTTTCTACAGTGAGGTCCACCCAACCTCTAATTTCTTACTTTGAAAGGGAGCTGGAGTGGAACCTCATCCCTGCGAGCCAGTGGTTTATTGCTATGATCTGCATTGAATGCCCTGCGGCAGGCAGTTCTGTACTGATTCTAGGAAACTCCTAACACCATAACCACTGTAGCATCTGTAGTGGACTATTGCTTGGAGTGTTTCTTTAATAAATATTCACTTTATTTAAATTTACAAAATAACAAAAGGGAAAGAATTCCTGTGTGAAAGGTGCTGTGTGCCAATGCCTGGGACTCTGCCAAATATAACCACTGTACTAAAAAACATGTATCATACATAATTTCTCTCACATGATTTCTCTCACATAACCAGTTTGGAATGGAGTGGAAAAAAAATCTGCACTTATTAAGCCCACAAAGGTAAGTGTAATTTATTATTCCTCCCCAAAGGATGGATTTGTCACCACTATTCGGATATGCCAGGCAAAATTGCAGTTAAGCAGAACTATTAACGTGTTTTTTCGGTAAACTGGGAATTATGAAGAACTGACAATAAATTGGCAAATTAATTGAGTTGCAAGGGTTTTATTTCTTTATAGGAATTTTTGAGCATTAGTTTTAATTTGCTTCTATTTTAACTTATTGTATCATTTCAAAGCTATGTGCATTTCATGGCCATTCCAAGGCACATGCTCTACCAGTAATACACTTCACATTTTATTACAAGTATTTCAATATCAATATGCATTTTCCTATCCGTGATAATTAAAAAGACACTATAGGGGGCGTGGCCACGACCGGGATGCAAACGGACGCATAAGAACAGAGCTCCGCTAAACTAACGGCAAATCAGCCTGAATCCAACCAGGTAGCGACGGCTACAGCACTTCTAAGGGCACTTACCGACTGCCTGCACCCTCGAGCACCCATGGCGAGCAAAACCGCTCGCAAATCTAAGGGCAAAACGCCCTCACTGCAGATCGCGGCCTTCTCCCCGCCAAACACCCCTGCAAGCTGAGGAAACAAATATCCCTAAGCTGCTAGAAGACCTAAAAGCCACCATCAGGTCAGATTTTCAGAAATTAGCAGCAGATATAAGGAAGGATGTTCAAGCTATAGGGGAAAGAACAGCACACTTAGAAGATAAGACAGAGGAGATCATAGAGGCTCACAATAATCTGGCTGATGCCTATGATAACTTCTCTGCAAAATTTAAAGCGCTAGATACTAAAATCACAGATATGGAAGACAGAGCCCGCAGGAATAACATCCGCCTGCGCGGTATTCCAGAGGAGGTCAGGGCCCAGGATTTAAAGCCGTACTTGACACAGCTATTTCAAACCCTGCTGCCAGAGGCTTCCCATCAAGAAATGGAGCTAGACAGGGCTCACAGGCTCTTGAAACCACAAAATTTACCCGCAGCGGTACCCAGGGACGCTATAGTCCGGGTCCACTTCTTCGCCACCAAGGAGAGGCTGATGCAAGCGGCCAGAGAACCAGCGCGCCTGACAGGGAAATATGAAGGCCTTCAACTTTTTGCAGACCTGTCACCGGCTACGCTAGCAAAAAGGAGGTCCTTTGGTACCATCACTAAAGCACTGAGAGAAGTGCAAATTCCTTATAAATGGGGTTTTCCCACCCGTCTCATCATTCACAAGAACGGATCAGACAAGATTGTTGCATCGCCGGAGGAAGGAAGAAAACTACTGACTCAGTGGAATATTCCCTTCCAAGCAGAGGTACCAGTGGCCAGAGATCCGGAGCCGGCGGCTACCAGAATCGCAGGGGATTGGCAGAAAGTGGCATCCGCTAAGTGAACCATCATTTTGGAACTGTCAAACGACGAGTTCGAGCTATGCAGGGAACCACGGAGAGGGTGTAGTATTACTTACTGACAACCTGATATTCTTGTCTTCTTTTTTTTTTGTTTCTATTGTTGCATTGCAAAAAAAAAAAAATGTTAATAACAAAACTGTAAAAAAAAAAAAAAAAAGGGAAGGGAAGGGGAAAAAAAAGAAAAAGAAAAGAGGAGAGGCAGAAGTGCCTATGCAATCACAAGACTGTTGCTACTCATCAGAAGGCCGTACTAAGCGGAAGTTAGTGCGAAGGCTTTGGCACGCACGCCTTTGTTACTCTCCTACCCACGTCCCCACCAGGCTCACTAGAGAGCCAATGCGGTGTGGCACGACCACACTGTCAAAATGTTTGTCCCTGATCAACACGCAGATGTCTCGGATGAGGCTATCTGGAGTGGGGGGACACCTGTATATAGTTAATTTTTGGTTTATTGCTTTTTATTTCTGTTTACTTCTATTATTACTCCTTTTTTCAGTGAGAACAATGTATATTTATGGCTGGTATGACCTGTATGCTTCTATGTCTTATGAGGGGGATGTAATGTTATGGCAATGTGGGAAAAGAATGTTGATCTACCCTGTAAGGGGGCCATTGGGCCCTAATGTCAGCTCTTAAAACCCCTTCCCACGATGGTGCTTACCATTTTCTCACTTAACACAAAAGGGCTAAACTCCCCCCACAAGCGACGCCTGGCACTACAGGAAGCAAAAAAGGCACGCGCCCACATAGCTTTTTACCAGGAAACACATCTTAAATGGGGTCACAGACCTAAATTCAACTCTCAACAATTCCCGATTGACTTCCACTCCTGTTATGCTAAAAAAAAAAAAGGGGAGTCTCCATCCTTGTTAGCAAAGATGTTGCCTTTACACTGGTGGCAAAACACACAGACAAACATGGCAGATATCTGATAATTCAATGCACAATTAACAACGCACATTTCACACTAGTGAACATTTACGGACCACACAATGACCAACCGGCCTTTCTAGACACGCTTTTCCAAAAAAATGAGGAAAAAAGCTGGGGGAGGTGATCATAGTTGGGGACACCAATTTTATTTTGGATGACCTCTTAGACGCCAGGTCCTCAGGGGCTGCAGCTCAAACCAACACGACACATAGAGTCCCCACAACGAGGAAACTGAATCAAATCCTCTTAACTCATGGATATATCGACCCGTGGAGGGTGACGCATCCGATGGAACGGGACTACTCTTTTCATTCGCTTGCACATAACTCCTACTCACGGATCGACCGATTTCTACTACACAATTCAATGATATTAAGGGTACAGGAGACGGGAGTGGGTTTGATTTCTTGGTCGGACCATGCGCCGGTAATGCTCACATTGGGAGAACAATTTCCTAACAGGGGTAGAGGTTCCTGGCGCATGAATGAACACCTACTCACCAATCCACAAACCCTCGCAAATATCCGAGAGGAGTTGAACCTGTACTTCCATACGAACCAAATGTCGGGCACAAAGCCAGACCTGCTCTAGTTGGCCCACAAAGCCTACATCAGAGGGGTTTTAATTAAACACGCCAGCTATGCTAAAGCCAAACGGCTGCAAAAGTACTTGTCACTTACTAAACAATTGACGGAAATGTCAGCACTAAACAAGGCAGACCCATCCCCCAAACATGCGAAAGAACTTAAACATATACAACGCTAGAAGAATTAGAACTGGCCAAAACAAACTTCATACTTCGAAGGTTTAAACAGTGCTTCTTTGAGCAAGGGAATAGAGCGGGAGCCCTCTTAGCCTCACAACTGAAAAAAAAGCACTAGCCACTAAGATTGCATACATACACACAGCACAAGGAGACAAAATATTAAACCCAGATAAAATTGTACAGGAATTCGCCAGATATTACAGTTCACTGTACAATCTAAAAGAGGACCCTTCGACCCATGTCCCAACTCTAGTTGAGGTCAATACGTTCCTAGATAAGTCCCACCTGCCCAGATTACAGGAAGAAGACACGCAGACACTCATAACACCTATTACGCTAGAGGAGTTACAGACCCACATAAGAGATCTACCTGCGGCAAAAAGCCCTGGCCCAGATGGCCTCCCGGCCATCTATTATAAGACGTTCCTTGACCAACTAAGTCCCTCTCTACTAGCCCTATTGAATGACAGCTTCCAAAAAGGCACCCTTCCTAAGGAAATGCTCCTAGCCCACATAGCTACGCTACCAAAGCCGGGTAAAAAAACGACTGCATGCCCGAATTTCAGGCCAATATCACTCCTTAACATAGATACAAAACTAAATGCTAAAATCATAGCAAGTAGACTTAGCTCAATCCTACCCAAACTCATACATTACAATCAATCAGGCTTCACCAAAGGGAGACAGGGGTCGGACAATTCCAGACATATCCTGAATGTGATACATCACATCGGGGAGACGTCTAGTGAGGGCCTTCTCTTAGCGCTGGATGCGGAGAAGGCCTTCGACAGGCTAAATTGGTTATACATGAAGGAGGTGATGAGACGATTCGGACTCCCCCCTCCGCTTATCACTGCCATAATGGCACTATACACAAACCCTACAGTGAGTGTTTCTAAAGCGGGCTTTATTTCCTCCCCCTTTGCCATCACCAATGGGACTAGGCAGGGATGCCCCCTGTCCCCCCTCTTGTTTATTTTATGTCTGGAGCCTCTAGCTCAAATCATTAGAGACTCACAAAACATTACCGGCATATCAATTGGGGACCAAACACACAAACTTTCGCTCTTCGCGGATGACATCATACTTACACTTTCCTGCCCAGAGAGATCCCTTCCCAAACTGATTGACTTGTTACGCATCTTTGGACAAGTGTCCTATTATAAGCTCAATGCAGGCAAAATGCAGGCGCTGCCTATTAATATACCAAAAAGCAAACAGGAGATCCTGGCCAAGCTCTTCCAATTTGATTGGAGAGATGACTATGTAACCTACCTAGGAGTGAAAATAACCAAATCCATTAACACTTTGATGCAGTACAACCATGTCCCAATGTTAGCAGCCCTACGACAGGAGTTAGGGGTGGAGAGATGTCCGAATCTCATGGCTAGGCCGCATAAATGCACTTAAAATGATGTCGCTGCCTAAGTTGCTGTATATTTTTAGGATGCTCCCCATAAAGATTCCGAAAAGGTATTGTGCGAAGGCACAAAAAATATTTATGGATTTTATTTGGTTCAGAGGCAGAGCCCGAGTGGCAAGGGAGGTGTTACAGAGACCATTCAGGGAGGGGGGAATGGGGGTGCCTTAGATATGGGAATATAGCAAAGCGGCTTTACTAGCCCACGCAATCAATCTCCACGCACCAGTTGGCCTGTTAAGCTGGGTAGACATGGAACGAAAACAAATGGTGGGAGACGCTTTGTTAGCACATATGTGGACACCCCCCACCCTGAGACCCTCACAACCTCACTTATACCCGACCACAAGAGCATCGTTAGATGTATGGTCCACCTTTCATAAAAAACAATCACAGCCTAAATTTCACAAAATGGCGCCTTTAGCTGCCCTAAAGGCCATATCTCCATGGCTTTCAATTCGACAATGAGAAATTAAGGGGATCACAAAACTATCACAACTACTCCTAGGGGGAGAGCTCCTCCCATTCCCAACCTTACATGAAACATATCAACTGCCAACAAAATTTACATTCGCATACTTACAACTTAAAGTGGTAATACTAGAACATGTTGATTATAGGAGAAAAGATACCAACCCCATTGATAGTGATACACAGCTACTGCTAGCTTCATGCTGGACTGCACCGCTGAAGCCCAAACTCCTTTCCCGTTGCTATAGAGCCCTTGCCGTCCCGGGTTCCAGAAAACCCATGACACTAGAGTCGCAATGGGAGAAAGAATCTGGTAAAATAGTCTCCCAGGAAAGGTGGATAAAACGACTAAATGCACTAAGGGGTGTTACCAGGTGCTATAAACTAATAGAGGCTCATCGAAAGCTTATTTACCGCTGGTACCTTACCCCTGACAGACTAAACCGGATGTATGGAGGAGCGTCGGCAACCTGTTGCCGATGCGGCCTAGAGAGGGGCACCATGACCCACGTATGGTGGAACTGTCGAGAAGTTCAACCGTTGTGGAAAGTGGTGGCAGAGCTGGTGGAAACACTGCTGCTCGAGCTGCCTACAGAACCTGAAATATATCTCTGGCTGGAGTTCCCCCCTTGGGTGCATTTTCATCAGAGACCCTTAGTATCACATATAGCTCTTGCGGCCAGGGCACTTATAGCACTTAATTGGAAATCCAGCACCTGCCCGACAAGACAGGCATTAGTAGACAAGATAAACCTTCACTATGCATACGAACGTATGGCAATCCTCTCTGTAGGTGCTAACTGTACAACATCCAAGATACGGGAGCCCTGGGAAGCTCTCTTCCCCTCAAATCTAGGGGGCAGCAACCCTAACAACAGGAATAATTCGGGTAACTCTCCTAACATGACACGTCCTTGCCAGCCAAGTCCACAAGAACCTACTACTCACTGATTACTTGCAATTTTACTGTGTATTCTTTTTCTTTTTTTTTTTTTTTCTTTTTGTTCCTTTTGTTTTTCTCTGTTTTAGTTGTTTAACTTCCACAAGGTAACAGAAATACTAAATAGTTAGCTTATCAAAGAAACACTGTTACCACTAAGGTACCCACTACATATGTCGCAAGCAACGCTTCAGACTCCCCCTCCGGCCAACTCCAGTACGAAGTAGGCGGCTAACGCATTTGAGTTAGAATGTGTCAACTAATAACCTCTACGGGGGCACCTCACACAGAACATACTTGTAAACACAAGTAGCTGAATCCGATTCCGAGAGTTGGGGGTGGAGGGAGGAGGGGAGTAAGAAAACTGGAGACTATTGTAATTTGAATGTTTATATAAATAATAGAATAGTTATGTCTCCAATACGACGTATGTTTTTGATATGACACAATGTGGAAGTATGTATTGTAACGAAATCAATAAACTTCAATTATAAAAAAAAAGACACTATAATCACCAAAACAACTCTAGCTTAATTAAACCGTTTTGGTTTACAGATCATGTCCCTGCAGTGTTACTGTTTTATTCTCTGTCATTCAGGAGTTAAATTAGTTTGTTTATGCAGCCCTCACCACACCTCCCTGCATGTGACTTGCACAGCCTTCCTAAACACTTCCTGTAAAGAGTGATACAATGTTTACACTTCCTTTATTGTAAGTTCTGTTTAACTTGGAATTTTCTTTTTCCCACTCTAGCTTTCTAGAACATGCAGTAGCCTCCTGTGCGTGATCACATTTCAATTTACAGAGCGGCAGAAACAAACTTTATAAGCAAGTAACATCTGATTGAAAAATGAAACCCTTTTTTTCATGCAGGCTGCATCAGTCACAGCCAGGGGGTGTGTGGCTAGGGCTGCAAGGACAAAAGCAAAAGTTATTTACCTCATAAGTGTCAGAGATCTGAACAGTGAGACTGGAGGGGCATGATATATACACTAAAACCGCTTCATTAAGCTAAAGTTGTTTTGGTGATTATATTGTCCTTTGAAAACAGGAAGGCAGACAGCCATCAGAATATTGATACACACAATCCCTTTAAATTGGAATATATATAAAAATGTAAAATATGTGCCCTGGATTTCTTAGAAGCACTCCAGTCAGCAGGGTGCTTAGGTTCCCTAAAACAAAGAATCTATAGATTTTGAATGAAAGGACAAAGTTCTGCATCATCTGAACGACTGGTTTAGACAAATAAAATGAACCAATTCTTTTAAGTTAAAGCTCTTGAGTATAATACAGTCTGCAGATGCACATTCAGTATTTGCTACATAAAGCTGTGTCGAAGGCAGCACTGAAATCACAATTTGTGCGTTCTGCAAATCCATTGCGTACACATCTGATTGGCATTCCGGTTAGTAAAGAGAGGAAGCGTAAGATGAATTACCCCACATTCTACAGCCAGTAATTGGTAATATGAAAAGTAATTTTACATTCAAAAGTTATAGATCAAATCTGGACTCAGCACAGTCTAATGACCCTCATTGCCCATTTACTCCTCACTAATAAGAAAGATAGACCATACGCAGCACATACACAGACATATATCAGACTCTGCTACTGCAGGATGCTGGGCAAGTAATGAAAATCTACAAGACAGTGTCAAAAATTATGCAAATTTGACTCTCAGGTTGCAGTTCAATTTGTTTATAGCAATAAGCTTTAGTTTCTGTTTTATTCCAATCTTGATATGGTTTTGCGATATGACATTTTGATGACGGGGGCTGCAGCTTTAACAATTTAACAACCAAAGTCTCGCAACATTCTTTGCTAAGCACATGGATAACATCTTCAGACTAGGGGCTATTGTGCACCACAACACAAGAACAATAATTTTGCTATGTTTTTTTAACAGTCTCCCTTTCTCATTAGTGCACCCACACACATTCTAGTATCATAATATCATATTTTAAGCACAAATGACCTTTCATTTGTTCAATTATGGGATGATGGCTAAAAAAATATAATGCATTAGCATTTTTCTATGATTGTTGCTTTACAACTAAAGCTATATCAAATGCATAGAGTCTTGATTATTTCAATGAGTAGTCCAATAATAGATGCTGTGTTCATGTTTTGTTGTCATTCCTGCCTATACCGCCTCCCTGTGTAAACTCATCAGCTAATTTTTCTGCCAATATCACTTCTATGCAGATGACACACACATCTATTTGTACCTCTTGACTCGTGTCTCTGACTGCCTCTCTGCTATTTCTAAATGGACGACTGCTCACTTCCTTAAACGTTACCTGTCCAAAACATTAGTTCTCATCTTTCCTCTCTCAATTGTTGCTATTACCACTTCTTTCTCCCTCCAAGTCAATGGTGCTTCCATCAGCTCTAGTAAGCAGGCTCGCTGCCTAAGTGTTCTCTTTGATTCCAACCTCTCCTTCATCCCGCATGACCTGTCAATCGCCAAATCCTGCTGCTTCCATCTCAAAAACATAGCACATATCTGCAGCTACATAACATCAGAGTCAGCTTAGGTGCTTCCCACCCTTACTATCAATCCGCTTCTCACAGGTCTTATTCATTACCAGCTTGTTCCTCAGCAAAGCAAAGCTCATCTTCCCGTGATCCCATGCCTTCCCCAATCAGTCCTTATATTGGCTTACGTTTGATGTAGGGCTCAATTTAGAATTCTGGCACTCGCTTTAAAATGTCTACATAACACTGCTCCAACCTACGACCCTAACTTATACACAAGTATGTCCCATTTAAGCCCTAACGCTATGCCAAAAAAACCTGCATCTTTCCTTTGTTTGTTCTCACACTTCTAACACCCAGCTTCAAGACGTCTGTAGATCTGCACTGTTTCTATGGAATTCCTTTCCTTGCTCCATTAGACTCTCACCCAGTCTTCATTCCTTGGATGAATGAAATCACTAAAATACAAATACCTTCAGAATGGCATAAAAAAAATAAAACTATTACCAGCTTTCCCTCCCCACATCTTTGCAACCCACCTTGCTTCCTTACCAGCTATTGTGACATCCATAAAATAAATTTTTTGTAAACTCTTCTAGAAATCTACTTTTCTTATACATGAAATACATCTGACCTTTACCTCTTGTGTCTTTTTACCCCACTTCCCCTAGAATGTAAGCTCACCCCCTGTACCCTCTGTTCCTGTATGTCCAACTTGTCTTTTAAATGCTTGTCTGTTAGTCCATCTACTGTATAGCGCTAAATAATTTGTTGGAACGTCATAAATAATAATAACAATAATAATAATAATATATAGCATGAAGGTCTCAAACTATAATATATATCTTCTCTAGGTGCATAAATGAGAAATTCTGTTTGAGCAAAAACCTCAGAAAAAAAACAAAAATTGTATGTGTTGTGAATATACTCTGATACTACAATCATTTGTCTTGAATAGGATATCTGGAATTATCTTGAGAACAAGCATAACATTTTTATTACGAAAATAACAGAGAATAGTTAAAGGACCTGTCAGCTCCCATCATGCTGTAATGAAAAATATGAATCAAGTAGAGACTGTTTAATTTTTCACTGTTCCCAGGGTGAAATGAATTGGTTTAAATTAGCTAAGGTTTGGGAAATGTTTAATAAAAGTACACACTCAAGCTGTTTAGGAAAATATAATTTGAGTAACCAGCAGCCTTCTTATTATAAAACAGTTTGAGATTTTGGATGGAGCAAAATACTAACTAAATCTAGCGTCCTGACCTAAAATCTATAAAGAACATTTCTCTTGAGCCAACTGTCCATGTAGAATTATTGCTTTAGTTTATTTTCCCATTTCTAGATCCTATCATTTCATGGTAAAGATTAAAAAAGTGTCAGATAGATGATGGTATTGCTTCTTGGAACAACGTGTTTTTCTGTTGCTGACAGAACAACTACAGACTTAATAAACCATAAGTGGTTTTTAGGGTTGCGTGTGATGGTGCGATGTAATAACAATAGAACTGAATAAATCTATTTGCAAATTCTAATATAAATATATAGTTATATATGTTATTTTATGAATTTAGATATTTTTTAAGATAATGTCCTGCGAATAATTATTGTCACTCCTGATTCACTCAAAAATTATTTAGACATAAAATATAAAATAAAAAAAGGAATAGCTATTCAGAACAGTTGCTCTACTGAGTTCTGTGCAAACATGCTTGGGTTAGAAAAAGATCTCCTTGGTATAATAAAACAAGACAGCGGACACAGGAACATCAAATGTACTAAAACCAAAAAAATTAGATAGATTAAAGGAGCATATACTAAGGTTAAACTAAACAACAGGCTGTGGCACAAAAAAAGATAACAGAAATGTCTGAAGAGAAGAAATTACTACAAAACTAAAAATAGATAAACAAAGGAAATCAAAGGAAGACAAATATTAGAGTAAAAAGAACTGACCATAATGCTGACTGTAGTTCTAACCCTAAAATGCACTGTAATACTACAAGGAGCTTCTGTCAGCTCCACTGAGCTAAGCCCTGAGAAAGGCCAGTTTATTGGCTGAAAAAGTCAGCTGAGTACTATAAGCCAATGAGCATGGACTGAAATAATATTATTCAAGTCCATTTTTTTAGTCTCTATATCTGATCAAAATCTTTTGTTACCTGCAGTGTGATATCACCAGTTGCAACTTCCGTTTGATTAATATTACCCGATGACATTAGCCATTAAACTGGTTAATTGCAACTTAAATATGTTTGCTCTACTTTATTTGTACTTAATTATAGTTACTTATCTCAGTGACTTGAATGGAGTTATTAAATGATTTAAATTCCTAAATGTATCTCTAGACCATGTACAGGATTGCCCTGCATGTGAGCTCTTTCTTAGCTCTATCGATTAGAGCTTGACATACCATGTTTAGTATTAGTAGGACATTTTTTCTCATAATTTATTGAGTGCTTGTAAAACATCCAAGTCCTCTGCCAATATTTTGAATGTTCACTTTAAAAATGTCAACTCTGAAATATTGACGAAAATTATTCAAAAAGTTTAACTAAACTATATGGTTCTTGTTACCATATAACCCTTCTCTTAAGCCACCATTTCCACAACCCATTATTCGCACTGGGCGCACTGGGGAAATTGGGCCTGGCATTTCATGGCACTGTAGCCTATTTATCAATGTGACTTTTTTGTTTTTCTTTCAGATCTGGAAAATGAAATAAGGTGACCCCACTATTACACACATAATAGACGCCGTGTTCCATTACAAGAAGATATAACCACAAAGGCACATGAATACACACTCATATATACACATATTCACAGACACATACATAAAGACATACACACACTCACAAATGCACACAGACACTCACTCATTTACTCACAGTTACACACATTTATGCACTTATCAATGCACACACAGATACATACAAACAAACATACACAGTCAGAGTCGATAATTGGAGGATGGAAGGTAGTTATGCACTGGCTCTGCAACATTCAGCGTTGATCCACCAAGTTTCACTGCCATCCATTCCACGCATGGAGAAATAAGACTGTGGCCTGCAGCTGAGCACTTTATTGGGAAGGGGACATAACATGAAGTCACACCCACAGCCACCCACCAAGCATGTTTCTCCCTGGACATTTTGGGAAGGGGGAGCATGACTGCAGCCCCTGCCTTGCAGGCTGGATTATAATAGTTATTAATGTATCAGTTTTGAGGGGTTTGAAAATATGCTGGGGTAGGAAACTTAACAGTCAGCAGATACAGTTGAAAGTATACCTCTCACCATTGTGCGGGAGGCTTGTGGGGTCTTGTTGTTTGTTTCTGTTTTGTCACAGCTTGGTGGGATTTCTGGACAACGCAGATGGGAAAAGGAACAAGATGAAGAGTTGCTTTGGGGATACGAAAACCTGCATTGGAGCTGATGGAAAGTGCAGGCAGTTTAGGCTCTTGGAAAAAGGTTGCATAACTCTCTGTTGGACAACTGCACAACAGCTGACAGTGTTATGGGTGATTTTAAAATTTGTTACGTTTAATAAAGCTGTGGGCATTGCCCTTATTCACTATAGAAGGTGTCCCGTATTTTATTTTGGGGCAACAGTGGTAAAGGATATATGGGTCAGCAGTCATGCCTCGTGGGCCCTGGGACTTGTCCAGGTTTGTTGCTGGTGAAAATGTGTTCTAATTTAAATGCTTCGTGGTATTGCTACTAATTCTTCCTGCTGATAGAAGTAAGATAACACCAACCTTGCTCTTGATTCCTTTTGCAGAGCTTCAGGAGAGCTCACTGAAAGAGCAACGAGAGAAAATTATAATATTGCAAGTATCGCTGCTAAAATGAAAGAAAACACAAATGTCGAGTCAGGTTAGAGTCAACTAGTAAGTAACAAGAAAAGGGGTACTCAGCTGTTCAAAAATCAGATTAAAATGTAATGTGATGAAAAGCATGAAATATACGTCCAAAGCTTTACTGACCCATGTTAAAAGACTGTAGGATGCAGACTATCCAAAGTGGGGAAAAAAAAGTATTTTCCAAATCTACTATATCTTTTAGTAATACATCATATCATTATATATCTATATTAACTTATCTATATACATAGAAATAAAGACATAAACAAAGAGTAATTGTAATTAGTAGTAGTGATCTTTTATTTGTTTGCCTTTAATAATAAACATAGCATACGTGTTAGAGGGGCTTCAGTCTCTGGTGTCTTGGTAACGTTTAAATCTTGCAACTCTTCTTTTCTCAGTGACCTTTCCAAAATCAAATATACACAGAAATGTATTGGCACCCGCTCATTTTCTTCATTGATGTAGAAAGAATATGCTGTGAATTCTAAAAGCACGTCATTTAATGGGTTTCTAATTGCTGCATAGTATTTAAAAGATATCCCTATGGTGTTATTCAGCACTCCAATAGTGCTGATTGGAGCACTGCCACAAGAAAAGAAATATACATTGAATTCATTAAGAGTTGCCAAGTGATAGTGTGAAATCAGCAGACTTTGAATTTTCAATTGTTTTAAATCTGAATCTAGCTAAATAATGATATATATATATATATATATATATATATATATATATAAAATCAGTCTTCAAAAAATGTAATAGATTTTTTTAATTTTATTTTTAAAAATACCTGACACTGCAAAAGCCTGCCATAACGCCAATATATATATATATATATATATATATATATATATATATATATATATATATATATATATATATATATATATATAAATTTACACTTAAAAGCTTGCACTTTATCTGTGCACTCTACTTTTAGATTACCAGAAGCCTTGCTAGGGTTGGGCTTTAGATGCTGAAGCTCAGAATTATTATTATTATTATTAAGATGTATATTGCGCCAAGAAATTCCCCAGCGCTGTGCAATGGGTGGACAAACCAGATGAGTTGGATGCACAGGATCAAATAGGGTTTACCCTGCTCAAACAAGCTTACATTCTAAAGGGAATGGGGCAAAGAGACACAAAAGTTATGTGTAGGGTAGAAAAGTAGATTGCTAGAATAGTTTTCAAAGAGGCCTTGTTTTTTGGTTTTCGTTTGGATGACACAGTTGCAGAAGAGGAAGCAAGGTGCAGGAATGTAAGCTATAAACAGTTTAATTTTGATGTGCTCTCCTGAAGAAGGTAAATTTATAATGATTTTTTTTTAAGTAACGGAGACTGGGTTAGTGTTTAACGGAGAAGGGAAGCAGTCATAGAGAAGTCTTAAAGGTGAGTATCAGAGGTGAGAGTATAATCAAAGGATACACACAGGAGCCTGGAGCAGATATTCTTGTGTGTTAGGGAGGATGGGTAGGCAGGGGCATCATATTGTAGAGATTTGTAAGCCAGTACCAGAATTTTTAATTGAGCCCAATATCTTATGTGAAGCCAGTGTAGGGACTGACAGAGGGGAGAGACGTGAAAGGTTGGGGTGGACAGAACTAAAGAATATTTAACAACCACTTATTTAGTTTCTCTAAGTCTATATCTGTGTGTATGACAGAATATATGTATGTTTCTTTCTGTGCATAACACTATATATGTAGTGTATGAAGGTGTATGTATATATGAGGGTAGTATTCATGTAGTTTTTTTTTGCTTTGAGTTCTAGCCCAGGTGCATTTTTAATCTAACAATACCCCATAAAATGAAGTCTAAGTTTATTGAATCTCTTTCTACCATACCTTTATTATAAATAACTACAAAATGTGTCTTGTTCTTTTTAATAAGGTAAACTGTATTCTTAATATTAACACAAATGGACCTTGCTAATTAGCTGGGGGAATTCACTATGGACCAATGCCACTACCTGGTAATGATCAGGACCGGACTGGCCCACAGGGATACCGGAAAATTTTCCGGTGAGTCGCGGCACCTGCAGCTGGGCTGACAGCCCTAATCATCAGGCACATGTAATTTAAATGATTCTCCCCTTGGACTGTGTCAGTCTGAGGGGAGTAATGAGGAAGAATCTGGGGGCTGCTGTGGCCACAATAACTCTGCTTGCGACCGGAGGGAGACCTGTCCGTCTCCCTGCACAGTGTACAGCAATTACAGCTGCATGCCCCGCCCCTGCACTTAAGCCTTGCCTCCCGAACACAACCCCCTTGCCCAGACGGAAGCTGCTGACCTCGCTGAAATGAAGTGGCAAGACATTGACACCTTCACTTACCAGTGCCAGGTAAGCTTTGTGTGCGTGCTAGTGAGTGAGCTTCTGTGTGTGTGTGTGTGTGTGTGTGTTTGCACCTGCTAGTGAGTGAGTGAGCTTCTGTGTGTGTGTGTGTGTGCGTGTACCTGCTAGTGAGTGAATTTCTCTGTCTGTGTGTGTGTGTGTGTGCATCTGCTAGTGAGTGAGCTTCTGTGTGTATGTGTGTGTGTGTGTACCTGCGAGTGAGCTTGTGTGTGTGTGTGTTTGTGTGTGTGTGCATCTGCTAGTGAGTGAGTGAGCTTATGTGTGTAAGTGTGTGTGCCTCTGCTAGTGAGTGAGCTTCTGTATGTCTGTGCATCTGCTAGTGAGGAAGTTTGTGTGTGTGTGTGTGTGTGTGTGTGTGTGTGCCTGCTAGTGGGGAAGTTTGTGTGTGTGTACCTGCTAGTAAGTGAGCTTCTGTGTGCGTGTGCCTTCTAGTGACTTAACTGTGTGTGTGTGCGTGCTAGTGAGTGAGCTTGTGTGTGTGTGTGTGTGTGCAAGTGAGGGAGCTTCCGTGGGTGTGTGCTAGTGAGTGAGCTTCTGTGTCTGTGCTAGTGAGTGAGCTTCTGTGTGTGTGCATTTGCTAGTAAGTGAGCTTCTGTGTGTGCATCTGCTAGTGAGTGAGCTTCTGTGTGTGTGTGTGTGTGTGTGTGTGTGTGTGTGTGCAAGTGAGGGAGCTTCTGTGTGTGTGTGTGTGTGTGTGTGTGTGCATGTGCTTGTGAGGGAGCTTCTGTGTGTGCGCCTGTTAGTGAGTGGGTTTGTGTGTGTGTGTGTGTGTGTGTCTGCTAGTGAGTGAGTTTGTGTGTGTGTGCCTGCTAGTGAGTGAGCTTGTGTGTGTGTGTGTGTGTGTGTGTGTGCCTGCTAGTGAGTGAACTTTGTTTGTCTGCTAGTGAGTGAGATTTCTATGTGTGTCAGTGAGCTTGTCTGTAAGGATCATGTGTGTGTGTGTGTTAGTGAGCTTGTCTGTAGGGAGCATGAGTGTGTCTGAGCTTGTCTGTGGTGAGCATGTGTGTGCAGTGAGCTTGTCTGTAGTAAGCATGTGTGTGACCATGAGCTTGTCTGTAGTGACCATGTGTGTGTCAGTGAACTTAACTGTACTGAGCATGTGTGTGTCAGTGAGCATGTCTGTAGTGGATCTGTGTGTTAGTGAGCTGTTCTGAAGAGAGCATGTGTGTGTCATGGGGCTTGTCTGTAGGGAGAGCGTGTGCGCGTCAGTGAGCTTGTCTGTAGGGAGAGCGTGTGCGCTTCAGTGAGCTTGTCTGTAGTGAGCGTGTGTGACAGTGAGCTTGTCTGCAGTAAGCTTGTGTGTGTATCAAAGTTTGTCTGTACTAAATTTGTGTGTGTGTACCAGTAAGCTTGGCTGTGTGTGTCATTGAGATTGTCTGTCAGTGAGCCTATATGCGTGTATAATTGAGCTTGTGCTTTTATGTCATTGAGCTTATGTATATCAATGGGATTGTCTGTGAGCCTGTGTATCAATGAGTTTATGCAGGTAAGATTGTCTGTGTCTTCCTGTGAGTATGCTCTACTGTATAATTGAATTACCCTGAAAAGATTAATATTTAGAAATAGAAAAATAAATATACCGATAATAATAATAATATACCAATAATATATTAATGATATATATATACACACACACTGTATAGCACAATGACTTATAGGACTGGCATATATTGTTTTCCAGAGCTTCTTTGTATCCCCAGTCCGGCCCTGGTAACGATCATTGAATATTCAGTGTCATTCAAAGGTATCTCGACCTTTGACCAGTTAAGTTATATCTCTTTGTCACAAGTGGTACATTGACATTTTGTTCTGTATGATATTTTAGCATTAACAAGACTCCTACTGTGACTGCTACTGTCTGCTCTAGAAATGATAGTTGTCTTGCACTGATGTTTTTTTGAATGCCTTACTCCCTCACATATTTCTGGAAAAGACAAGCAAATACTCAAATAATTAAATAAATGAATAAACCATCTACAAATGTAGTGTACACAAATAATTGTTGATTTGTGTGCTAGTACACGTGACCTGTTTCTCATTAATGTTAAACTTTACATTGTCATATATTTTGTCAAAAACGAATTGTTTAAATGAATAAGGAACTCAGTTGTGAAGAGGTTAATTACACTGAAGTTGTCCTCGTACAAACCTACTGAACTTGTGTTGCATGCATTGCAAATGGCCATCATTATGTACACACAATTCTACAATTACCAGTGTTTA
Organism: Pelobates fuscus; assembly: GCF_036172605.1. Lineage (NCBI taxonomy): Eukaryota > Metazoa > Chordata > Amphibia > Anura > Pelobatidae > Pelobates > Pelobates fuscus. The sequence goes on from NC_086324.1 coordinate 78,078,077, forward strand.
GTTTAATAAAAAAAAAAAAAATGATGTTGGTTTTCATGTATACAGGGTAGTGACTGAAAAGTTATAGAAATGATGGAAATGATCACAATAGTAGAATATTTATTCCCTTTGGTTTTTACCTCTGGCTTTACTTCTGGTTAAAGTGCCTAGACTATTCTATTGCCAACTTTTTACAACTAAATTCCACTCAAAAAAGCAATATGTATCTAATGAGGTTGTTTACAAAAGGCCTGATTTTTCTGAGTAGGTCTACAAGATAAGAACTAATTAACTAAACCTCTCTTTACCCTACGTGACAGCAAATTTGTCCACAACCTGTAATTACACTGTTTTAACAACAGTAAACTCTCATAAATCATCTACTTAATACTTTTCAGGAAATATCAATGACATCAGTTCCTCCTTAGCCAAGGCTCTATTAAAGTGCATGTTTAACAGAGTGAAAACAGCAATAGCCAAAATGTATTCTAAAGGGTTCACTCACTAAATATATAAGGATGTGGTGAATTAAGAACGTAAACTGCAAAATTTAGGTCAAAACAGCAGCTGTGCAAATATTCTAAAACTCAGTTACTCTAAGGCTAATGTATTCTTAATGTTGCAATTTTCCTTTCAAATCACTCCAATTAACTATGTATACAATCAGCCCAGATCAGTCATCTATGCTTCTAGTTTGACTATTTTGGTCGAAAACTTCAAATTTATTTTTAATTCCCTTTGAATTCCCGACAATTCTCATTTTAGTAAACAACCCTGCTAGTGTCATGTTTATATACCTATACTTTTTCAGGATGCTAAAGGAACACAGATAATTCTTATGGGATAGCTTCCTCCAATTTATTAATGGATATCTGTTTACAACCTGGAGACTAAGAAAATGGCCTTTCCTGGGTAATCCAGAAAAGGATCGCATCATTATTCTTAAGTAGAACACAGGAAGAGACTTGATACTGTCAACTCTATGGATTGTACTTCAGGAATTGAGGTCATGGACCATACACTTCCAGGGTCACTGCTTGTTGTAGACATTAGTCTTCTCTACCAGATGCTGTTTTCACCACTTGTAATCACATTAACATTTTCTAGATGTCACATTTGCATCTGCCAGGACAACATTAAAGTGAAACTTTTCAGGCAAGACCTCTTAATTTGGCAAGCTATAAATCAGGATTATCTCAATAAGTATGGCTGGGGAATATTGATTCCAATAAACTTATATGGGCAATTCCTGCTTTTACATACAATGTCTAGAGAAGGTCAAAAATAATTAAAACAGATTTTCTTACTCAAAAAAAGGTTTTCAATCATTTCCTTTTATTACGAGTAGAACAAGGCAGAATTGTTCAGCTGTGATGTTTATTCCATATTATTTTATTTCATCCCTCTCCATTACAATATGCACTTGATGTCAATGATCTTCCATTTTTATATTACTTTAATAATTATTCTTGAACAATTAAGAACCCATCTTTTCAATATCTCTTAAATGTAAGGCATTAGGTAACAATTCAGGTGAAATATTACATTCAAATTCCTTCCTTGAGCCAAATAAATCTTTCTGAGTCTCCAACAAAGAAAACTGTGTAACGATATAAATGATTTGATGTAAAGCTATCCTAAAACGTTTTAAAAAGAAGCCTCAACTGTGTTTGTTTCCAAGAATTAATATTTGACCAAAATGAATTAAGGATGATGGCTTTGGATCCAAAATACATTTGCAAAATGTTTGCTTAGAAAACCTGACCTTCATACACGACAAAGTTGTTCCATAATAATATGAACTTTTCCAAGGCCAGCTAAAATGTCCTAGAGAACCTTGGTGTGTCAAGTATGACTCTTGTTGACATAACAAAGCATGCATTCTAGGCAAATTTGGGCACATGCCACATAACCATGTGTTAATATGCCATTATTGTCAGTTTCTCAAGAGGCTAATTTACAACCGATATTATATTTTAGGTTGGAATTTTCACTATTTTGTTTATTAAGAAAATCACTGATTAGATACAAATATGCTACTCATCAAAGCTGAAACTATCTGATCTCAGAGTCTTGGACCACTGCAAGAATCACCATCTAGCCAAAAAATGTGCCAGCAAAATACTGCAGAGGTTGCTGAAAATCAGAGGAGTTCTAAGGTATTTTTTCCTGTTAGAAATACTGTTTATGTGACTCTGCCAATCTACAGCTCTAAACGAGGCAGCCCATGGACTTGCACTGTGCAAGGAATGGCAGATTACCCTAACACCAGTAGGGGAGCCAATAACAGCCAGACATGATTGTGAAACAGAACCTAATCCTGAAATAGAAAATGCTGGAGAAAGTGCTACTATGCTTCAGTTCCATATGAACAAACTAATCAAACCCTATCTTTAGGTTGTCACTTCCACTAATCAGAAATAATAAAAAAAAACAAAATAAAAAAAAAAAGATGGAGTAGAAAAGTTTGCAATGAACTCTGTAAATGGTCATTTAAAAACAGAAATTGGACATTTTTGCTTAGCTGATTTCTATTTTGTAATATAGGCAGTTTTTTTTTTGCTTAAAGCAATAATTACCTCCAGTGCTCCTTTAATTAGTAAAACAATCAGATCAATAAGTAATACAACCAGATCCTATTATGAAGAAAAAGCATGATATACATTTTGTTTAGGAGCCATTGAGAAAGCCCTATAAGTGAGAAACTTGTCCCGCAGGTTAGTCCACCCTCTTTTATGTAATGGTGGTATTATTTTTTTAGTTTTATATTTCCTGTAAATTATCATTTATTTGATTATTTTTCAGGATTAATTTTTGGCCTATCTTGTGCAGGCTGTGGAGTTCAGAAGTGGCTGGCTAAGGTTGCTAAGAGTGCAGGTCTGACCAAGGTTGCAGAATAAGGATTTAAGGTACTTCTACCACAAAATTCTACTAATAGCATGTAGGATTTAGTGTGTATCTTTGTGTAAATTCCCCATCTAGCTTGCCTAATGAGAGCTACCCTGTGGAATATATCATGTGCCTTTAATTAGGGAGTCTTATAAATAAGGACAGCGAGTATCTTTCCATAAATGTCCTATATCCACTCTATCCAATGCATCCCTATTATTAGATGCAATGCGATCTTGCTTATTAAAATGCAGCACCTTTATTAAAATTACAATGATGATTAATAGACTTGTTTTGTTTTGGGGAGAAAATACACCTATGTGTGTTTCTAAATTTGTTCATTTAAAATTAAAGCGATACTCGAGCAGAGTCCTCAACCCCCTCTGTTCCTGTGCACCCAACTCGTCTGCTTACAAATACATGTCTCTTAGTTCACCCATTGTACAGCGCTGTGGTATCTGTTGGCGCTTCATAAATAATAATAATAATAATAATACACTATAATATAATAATACACTACAATAGTGCACTCTGTCCCTTCAGTTGCTGCAGACAACCAACCCCTATTATTGATTTATTTGTGCAAATAGTTACTATAGAAGCTTTAAATTCTTTGTTTGCAGTTTTGCTGCCTCCTTTAAATCTATAGGGTTAACAAACATCACACCACACAATATGAAGCACAATTCCTTTGTTCTTGGGAACACAAAGCAGATGAGCTCATACATTAATTCCCATGAGTAACCCCACTCTCATGCTGCCTGTTTGGTATATTTGGATGATTAACTTGGTGGGTGGGGTGGGACGAACGACTCAGGAGCTTTTTATGGATCCAACCCCCTGCACTCATATTCTCTCCCCAGTACTGCCAAGCTATTTCTGCTCACAGAATGAGGACAATCTAGGCTTCAGATTCATCTCCTCATCCTGCTTTTGTTAAGTAATGTTTTCATAAAAGTGCTTTGATGCATGATTTTCTGAAAAAAGAACACACACCTGCTTAATCAGTGATATCAAAAGGTAGATGGGGAGCCGAGTTACGGGAACAGATCCTGCAAACCTTCACAACAGGTGCAGACATTCAGAATGTCCTCACATAATCAGTGGTGGATCAGTCGGTGGAGCCAAACACAATTTATTTATTCATTCATCACATCATTCATTATACTATAATGCATACGTTAGGGGAGTACTAAAAGAGAGGCTGCTAATAGATTATTGTAAAAACCATCAGGTACATCATGGGTTAAGATACAATAACCTAAATAAGAAAATGAAATTTAAAAAAAAATATATAAAATATAACCGTAAAGTACAGCCCATATGTGAGTTGGTGTTGGAAGGGAAGGAGTTAAAAAGTTATCATAAAATGGTCCCGACACAAATGACGAATTTCAGATCAGCGTCACGAAAGGTAATCTCTAAGTGCAGCAGCCTCAACTGCACTCTACGTGTGTTTGCCATGCTAGCTTTTGCCAGGAACAAAGGATGTCAATCTGTAAAACATTGTAGGCTAGCTTGTGCATGACCTTGAATATTTCTAGTGAGGATTTTATCAGTTTGCCATTTTACTAACTCTAGTTCTTTTATATGTTGTGTCCGTTTTCCAAAGAATTGTAAGTCATATAAGTAACAAGTACAACAGGCAGAAAAAATGGGAAGGAAGAAAGGAAGAAAGTAATAAATAAGTAATACATAATACATAAGAGAGTGAGGAAGTATTCCAGTAGTACACAGACAAGAAAAAAATAATGTGTGTAAAATCAACACAAAAGCAGGTACATTGCACGCCCAGATTTGAGGTATTATTCTATTATTTATTAACTCTTTCCAAGTCCAATGGGTTGATTTTGCTTTCCTTGTTAAAATACAAAATGTTTATATATTGTGTCTACTCAGTTGTGTATTTTGAAATGGTGCTGCCCTAGGCATGACAAATCTCGGGCACCCCCTAATTTAAATTTACCTGCCACTTCTTGCCAAGGCCACACATCTTCCTGTTAATTAACACACACTTTGACTGACAGACACACACTCACAGACTAGCACACACTCTCAGATACGCTGACATATACACACAAATTCACTCCCTGATTTGACACAGTCTGACAGACACATACAATCATTCAGACACACACTGACAGACGTATACACTCACTGACAGACACACACACTCAAATTCAGACACACTCACTCACATTCACTGACACACACGCTCACATTTACTGACAAACACACACATTTTCCCCTAGCACTCACATTTATTATTATTTTTTAAAACATTTTAATCCACCCAGCCTCCCTACTTTTGGGAGAGCTGGGTGGATTTTTACCTGGGGTCCAATGGGGCTGCTGGTCAGGAAGGTAGGAAGGCGGGCGGATGTGCAGGCAGGCTGGCGGGCGGCCACACTGTTAGTGAGGGAGCTGTGATCTCCCTGTTCAGCTCCCTCGCGCACTGCAGAGTGATGCCGGGAGCTGGACTGACATCATATATCGTCTCCCGGCATCACTTGCGCGAGGGAACTAAGCAGCAGAACTCAAGGGAAAGTGCTCCCTTGCCGCCTGAAAACAAATAGCTGCCTGCCTCAGAGGCAAGCCAGCCAGCTCTTGGGCCCCCATAAAAAGAGGGAAACAAGGCATTAGCCTGGGCATTTGGGGGCGGCGTTTTTTGCCTCCCCCTGGAAAGTGCCGTCCAAGGCAAATGCCTTGTTTGCCTCATGGTAAACACATCCCTGTGTCTACTTACCAATCTGCTCCAGAGCAGATCTTCACCTGGTGGAACAACTAATTTTTTTCTTATGTCTCTGGTCGTGTGTAGACGATCAGTGAAATATGTCTCTATTCAAGTCTTGCAATGAACTCAGCCTACAAGGTTCAAAAAGTACAGTACTGCTGAATAGCTGTCAGGGAGATGTAGCACAGAGAGTAGGGCATGAATGCAGTTTGCAATGTTCCAAATATTACAGATATTTGTTTTTTGCCAGGTAATTAGATACGGGCTTTATGCCAAATGAAGTCTGATGCCTGCATTCCAGAATATGAACTCTCAAAAATACCAGCAGATTTCTAGCAAACAATCATATGCAAAATATTTATGCTTTCTACTTCCACTTCTAAAATGTACAGCTTTCTTTAGTAATTGCCTTGTACATTAGAACATTTATTTTACTGGTCATGGCATTTGGAAAACAACAGATGTAGAAAATTCTGTTATGAAGTGACTGATTATGTAAAATAGATGATGTCTGTGACGAGACCAATCTCGCCACTGTGCATTGGAATAGCCTGGTTGCCTGCCTGCTGCCTTTTGACTATGGACCGGCATTTAAATACTTTATTTTCCTATGCAGAAAGGTCTATTCATGTATTTCTGCTCTGACGTTCGGTAGATTCTCGGATTTACTGAATTAACTCATTTAACCCAGATAGCTACGCCATGGAGCCTATTCGTGTAATAAAAGACTTTGGCTCCATGGCAATTGAACTGTATGTGTGTGGTCTGAGAGCCATTCAGTAATAATGTGCGCTCATACCTAAGCTAGCTGGGGATATGTTGCATGTCTGTATTTTATGTAATAAATGTAACCTTGTGTATTTTATTGTATTTTACTGTCTTTTTACTGCCATGTGCTTAATGGAGTTTTGCCTCTGTCCTTGGAGATAATTGGATTACTTCCCAATTATCTCCAGGATAGAAGACTCTGTGGAACTGGTTTTGGGCAGAAAAGCCATGCTTCCTTTGGTCACAAAAGACTTCGATCTATCTTTTGAACCAATGGACCAATGTGGATGATTTTGACATATGTTCGTATTTGGAGTATGCTGATTCTGAAAATGTTGTATGTGAATGTGATGCATACTTTTAAAGTTAAGAATAATGTAGAAAAACTGTATTTCTCTGCTTGCGATAATTACATTATCCATTGTGTAAGGTAATTGTATCACAGGCAGAGGGGAGGATTTTGTGTGGGAGTGTCTGAGTGTATTGTACGTGTTTATTGGTTGTTTTCCAAAACCCTGTGGGTGGTACTAATGTGTATATAAGAACAATAAACCACAGCTCTGTCTGTTCACTGCTTGACCTTCAACACGGAGCTTTGTCTCGTTCTTGGGGTGATTTATTGTATGCTGTTCCAGTTCACTTGCTAGGAGAGTAAACCTTTCGTATGGTTTTTCCTATTCGGCTGTTTACAGCATTCGTATGGTTCCGGTTAGGCTGTTTACGGCATTCATATGCTTCTCCGGTTCGGTGGATTGGTGTCTACAGTAGCTGTGCCTGTGTCTCTGAAAGGGAAAGATTTACTAAACGGCTGTTAACCCCTTTTATGCCTGGGGGTGCCGTTACAATGGCACTAATAGATTTTTGCTCAATAGGCAGTCACAGAATCATGGAATAAGTAGCTCATTCTGTTGACAGAGAAGCCACAATGACACCAATACAGATTCTTGTTCTAATGAAAGCCACAATTTTTCCATTTTGGGTTGTGAAGAAAAGAGAGCAAAATCACAAATAATAAAAAAATGACATGATAAATAATAATAATAAATCATAAATAAAAAGTTGTTAGGTTATGTAAAGAACCCAAGTTCAATCTATTTATATCAAAAGTTCTGTTTCGCTGGACTGATTCACTGAAAATTGTAGGTTAAAGCAAACAGAATTCCTAGTTCTGCCTTGAATTACTGTGTACACTATAAAGAGCTGTTTTTATATCCACAGTGAGGACATCACGAAGCAATACATCATTGCAATTGTGGAGCTATTATGGCGCTAATGTAAGCTTGCATAAGCAGGGTTCTCATCAACCTATTGTTCCTGTAACATTTTGTAAAATGTCTAATTTATTGTTAAATTCCCCCCTTGATAATATTGTAAAACACTGCGAAAATTGGTGCTATATAAATGCCAATAATAGTAAGCAACATGTGAGTGTACATATATATCCACTTATTTTGCTCCAATTATCTTATCCATATTGGCTCTCTTTTCTGGTCTGTTGCATATCTTATGGTGCATGCTATATGAAAGAAGAAGTATACTTCCATCCACAAGCAGAGATTATACCACTCATGGGCATATGTTGCAGCTAGACCATAGCTCCTAAAAGGATAAGTATACTTCTTTTCACCCATTGGATTTATGAATATTCTACACTATTAGTTCCTATTTAAGTCCCACTTTGTGGCACTTCATACTCCTGCATCTGAGGAAGTTGCACTCCGACCTTCTCCTCAAGTATAACTACCAGAGTTATGCCGTTCAACACTGGGACAGAATGGCCAGCAGGGAAACTGACACTACTCTGGAATTTATATAATTGGAATGTATACATTGAAAAAACACTGAAAATAACATTTCTTAAAGTGGCACTGTCATGCCGAACTTACCTTTCTTTAATCAATTCCTCTTCTCTTCCTCTGTCAGGATCTGTTCTTCATTTCTTCCTATCTGCTGCGGCATTAATAGGATCAGAGTATCATTCATTCGAATAAAATTCCAATCCGAACAAAGTCCCGAATTGCGTCCTAACACGAATGAACAAACTGTTCTCATTCTGTTAGGACGAAATTCGGTAGTTTCGCCAGTGTTCTGTCAGAGTGACAGGACGTTGGGGAATCCTGACAGGAAGCATCGCAAGATCACGGATCAAAGGTGAGCATTGTGAAAAACTTGCTCTGACCACCAGAAATGAAGCACAGTTTGCTCCTCAGCTGGTCATAGCTGGTCAGGAGTAGGAAACCTCCATAAGACAAGTAGTCCCTACTTTGTCTTATGATTTTAAAGAAAACTAGGGCAGATAGGAACAAATGAAGAACAGATCCTGACAGAGGGAGAGAAGAAGAATCGATTAAAGAAAGGTAAGTTCAGCATGAGTGTGCCGCTTTAACCTTTTTTTTTTTTTTTTATGATTTAGGAAATTACAGCATAATCATGGTCAAGCTTCACAAATACATAATATAAAAAATTGTGGGAAGTGACAGTTACCTTTAAATGATAATACAATACGGCAGCACTTCTTAACCCCTGGACCCAAACCTGGGTCCCCAGGTTTTTTTATTGGGTCTTCTCTTGTAGTAACATACACGTATTATCACTCATGCCTTAGGTAAATGTTCACTAATAGTGGTTTACTGTAGCCACCGTTCCTTACTTAGTGAACAGTAAACCACTCAGTCACTGGAAATACTCTAAGAAAGTTGTTTTACATAATTCTTTTTAGAGCATATATTAAGAGTGGAGAGGTGGTCATTAATCTAATTTTATAATATAAGAGTGGGTCGCCAAGCTAATGGTACATATATATTTGGGTCACAAAATCTTAAGAACCACTGGAGTAAATATATCTGAAATTGAATACATTTGGACCCAGGAACAGAACAGGTATCCTTTGTGAAACAGGACAATGACTGGTCTGAAAGGCCTCTACAAAGCAAGAAGAGGCCTCTGGGTAACAGCAACAGGACATGAGAATCAAGAAACTAATTTGCTGTCTGGGTGTCTCATCGTAATAACTGGGCCTTGGGTAGGTGACCACTGTTTTTTACTGCTGCCAGTCAGTGTTGGTGCATGTCTCCTAGATCTACATATAAAATGTAAAGAACAGTGATTGCTTAGAAATAGAAAATGCAACATGCTTCAAAAGAATCTGCTTTATTATAGCTATTTGGAGAAACTGCTGGATTGGTGCCAGTGGACTCTAACTGTTGCTAGTTAATCTGTCAGGACGACAATTCAAAGGAATAAATGAATCCTGGGTCTTGAGTACCCTTCAGGCTACAGAGGGCTGGATAAACCTCCTTACTCCACTTCCATAAAAGAAGGTCAATGTCCAAAGAGGGGCAGACATTAATACCAATTAAAGGAGACATCTATCTCTAGCTCCTAAGGGAGAAATGAGCAAACCATTGTAACTGAAAGCTTGAGGGAGATATATATATATATATATATATATATATATATATATATATATATATATATATATATATGTTCAACTAGCTGTTTTTATATTAGTGTATATGATGGTCTCTTATTTATCCATAGTTGTCATATATGTTTTCTGTAGTACCTCTCACCGGGTCTGTTGCTGTAATAGCAATAAAGCAGGTCTAGGTTCTCACTTTGTGTTCATAAGTGGTTTGTTCCAGTAGCCCACTTGTTGTCAGATTACCCGAGTTCCCTAGCATCTGATGCAGAACCATGCAACAAGCACTACCCAGTGAACATAACATCAAAAAGAAGTATAATGAGAAGGTGGACAAACACCACTGGCTAATGGGGATCTAGAATGGATGTGGAAAGTGACAGCAGTAGTAGTCTCACTTGTAATGAGATGGCTGTAACCCTCAAGTTGGGAGAGAGGTTTCACCCAATTTCAGGTGGGACATCTGAAATCTCAGTCCAGAAGAGTGCAGTTATAGGAACAGCTAAGATACTGCACAGAACCTTCAGACTCCTAGGTCTCTGGTAGAGGATCCAGAGGGGTGAAAAAGATATATATATACATACTTGAAAACAAGAGAAATCTCGATGCATCTTTCCTGGTAAAATATTTTATAAATAAATAATATATATATATATATATATATATATATATATATATATATATATATATATATATATATATATATATGTGGTACATCTAACAGCCTGACTTTGGCAAATCAAGATAAAGTCAGGTCCTAGTGTCTTCATAAATAATCACCACCCTGCTGTTTACCTTATAGCATACCCGACACCTACAAAATTTTGCCACAAAGTCAATGACATACAAATAAAAAATTCTTCAGCCCAACATTATGCCAACTCGCAGTTTAATAACTTAAAGATTCTACGGATCCACACCCATTCAGATTTAATCTTAAACTTTATTTTCAGAAAAGATCATTGTACCAATTGCTAGATATTTTCACTGCGTCTTTCAGCACCTTAACATGAATCAGTGTCTACAAAGTCTTCCTACTTATTGACCTAAAATCTTCTTAGAATTTTTTTTTTTTTCAAATTCATACAATGCACTTACATTTAAGTATAAGATAATTGGTGCACACAACTTTTATTGCCCATTTCATTTTGACAAATATACCCAAAATAAACAGCATTGCATTTTCCTTCCTATTTACATATATATTTCATTTTCTATGGTATTCTAAGCATTAGAAGAGCATTAGAGGTAAAATCTAATTATATAAACAGAATGTAACAGTAATACAAAACAAAGAAAGCTTCCTAGCATCATAAACCCACACTTTCACACTATTGCTTTAGTCATTTAACTTGAGAAATGATAAATCATATTTTGAAATCAGCAACCTTGCCTCACCCTCTCTAGTGTAAAGTAAAATATAGATCTCATCAAACTTTATAAATGAAACAGTCAAGTTTTCCTTGTGGAACGATCAATGACCTAGAGAATTAAGGATAATATATGTATACGTAATTGAAGTCAATGCCATGTCACTGGGTAGATAACACTTTCGACTGGGTGCAGTAACATTGATTGAATGGCTCACAATAGGAATCCTTTTATCTATCACACAATGGAGTGTCGGCACAAAAAGCACAAGAGGGAGGAGGAGTCAGAGACATTACTATATGGGTCATCCCGCAGGACTCGTATTCTTCCATATGACCTTTAGTGTTCCAACAACGTCCTTCTAATCTTCCATTACAGGCACGTGTCCGGCATTTGTGTGTGTACATGTGTAGTCAGCATCACATCAAAGTAGCCAGTAGTTGTACTATTCATCAAAAAAAATCTCATGTCGTATCCTGTTTACCACGATTTTTTTTTTATCTAGATACCTCTGTCTATCACAGAACTGAGAAGCATGAGGCCCTCCAACTGTTGTTAAACTTTAATTTGCAGTAGTGAGATTGTCTCAGCATTATGAGAATTTATGTTCTATAAGAGCTGGGCTCAGCCCTGCTGAGAATTGGAAAATTATATCTTTATTTTAGTTCAAAGCTCTAGTTCAAAGCGGGTAACTTGTGGGATAAACAGGTTTAAAAAAAATAAAAATAATAAGAATGCAGAAATGTTGGCTGAGAGTCATGGGATTTTTAGTTTAATAAGCTGATGTTGCGTGTGTTAGCCAGGGTCTTACAGGATCACCTCATGATATAATTTAGTATAAGAAAATATATCTGTCACTTTTATAAATATCTCTTCGGTGTTCCGAGTACATCTGTTCACATTAATTCTCTAACCAATCTCTATTAAGCGTGTGTTCCTGTTTCAGTATTTTATAACGGAGGTTGAAGTTGTAAACTTAGGTACAGAGTGTTACAGTTGCTGGAACTTTAACAGTTGGAATATCTCAAGCACATAATTTATTATCAAACTAATCATATAGTTCAGCTTCAACTTCACCTAAGTGTGGTCGATATTAATTGCATATTAGCCTTTGACTAATAGATCGCATAATGCTGCTTTTAAACTGTCCAATCTTTCTTGTTTCAATGTACTGCACTTGGGACAACAAGTAGTTTTAACTTCATCTTTATCAAAATGAATGAACTGTGATGGTGTCATTCTGTTCCTTCCTCTTACACTGAGTATTTGGCAGCTCCCTAATTCTTTAACTCCTTTGGCAGAGCTCCAATGGTAGAGGTTGGGATCACCATGACCAGGATAGCCAGCTGCTTTAAAAACAAAAAACAAAAAAATGTTTTATTGACAGTAAGTTTTCTGGTTAATCTTTTTTACTGACTGACAAATATACGATGATGGCTCAAAAAGAAACAACTGATTAATATATTCAATATTTTTATTATGTCATCACCAATTGTGCCAACCTTAAGGCATAGATTCATACGTAAACGTGAAAATACTTTCATAAAATTTTTCTGTTTTGTGCTTTTCTAACATATGTGTGTATATACAATTAACGTTTGCCCTGTAATGATAGGAGTTACAGACCAGAGCATCTATTTTGGAGTGTTGTTATTCAACTGGTTGTATGTATGCATTTTTTTACTTGTACCTATTTATTTAAAAAAAAAAAACAATTGTAACATTATTTGTTTTTAATTTAGAAATGTTTTTAATGCTATTTTAGTTTTCATAAAACATATATTTTGGTAATTTTTCAATTATTATGCATCAGATTTATATTATCAATTTGTTTTCTTTGTTCTCTACTGTTATTGTGCCCTCTTTCTGTTTTACTTTTTTTTGTTTTGTTTTACTTTTGTCCTATTCAATTCCAACCATTCCAAATACTGATCTAAACACCATTTACATCTATACTACACACCTAGTGAATCAGCTTTGATAGAAGCAAAATCACAGGGGGAAAAAAACAGTGTGATTGGGACCCTGTTTCCAAACTACGGTTTAAAAATCCAATCTAGGGATTCAAATTCTTGTTATTTGCAAATTATAATAACTATCATTGTATTGTTACATAGATCGAACTGTATAGTAATGGTACAATAATACAATCACAGATCTACCCCAATCAGTAATAAAAAAAAGGGTCAGACTATGATATAATGAATTCATTGACAGAATATGACAAATTAAGGGAATTAGAAACACACTCAGTAGGAAGTAGAACATCTACAATCAATAGCAAAAGCATAATCAATGAGCTCTCTACTTCCATAGGGCTGACTGGTGTGCATTTCTTATTGGATCATCATCAGCAAGTCCTTGCGAGACTTGAATAGATTAATATGTACATAATCGAAATACAATAATAACAGATAGAATATGCAATGATATCAACTCTACATTTCACTCATACAACAGACATGGCATTGAACTACTATTGTGTACAGTCTGTGGTCTCCAATTGGAACCAATGGAAAAACCTTGTGAATGCTTGAGCAGTAGTTATTCTTATTATACTTTATTTGTAAAGGGACAACACATTTCACAGTGCTGTATATAAGTACAATTGGTTCAAGTAGAAAGAAAAAGGTACAGTACATCCGAGACAATATAAAATTTCACAAACACAGGAGGAGTTGATGGCCCCATTCCCGTGGGAACGTACAATGCATGGGGAGCCATAAAAAGGAGGTGCAGTAGATACAGAACAACTGGTTAAGGTGGATTAGTCTGGCCGAGGCTTTCAGGAAGGACTGTAGGGAGGAGGGGGAGGTTTGAGAGAGGAAGGCTTTTTAGTAGATTATTGCAGTAGACGACAAATAAAAAATGAGAAGATGCTTAGTGATGTCAGCGCTAAGAAATGGACATATTTTGGAAATATTGTGTAGGTGGTTGCAGCAGGATGAAGCAAGTGATTGAATGTGGGGATAAGAAGCAGATTGGAATCAGGAGTAACTTCAAGGCAGTGTTACCTTTCATTTCTGCTGGAAATGCTGCACATGGCCAAAATTGACTCTATATCTGTCTATCTCTATATACTGGCTACAGAAGAAGCAAAAATAGTCACAGAGGCAGTGGTGGTAGATGAGTAAAGATAGGAGAAAAGCACGGTATTCATTTACTCTCACCCACCTGTTAACATGCAAAATAGTATTTGTACTTATTCCATGATTCTTTACATTTATATGTTCTGCTACTGTTTCCAATACATATTTACACACTGTTCACATGCAGTAGTATGTTCTGGAAATTAGCCTTTTAGTTCATTGTTAATAGAGTAATTTTTCTATGACAGTGTTTTTCTCTGGCTCATGTTTACCTTATCTGCTTTATAAGTATGGTCTACTGATCCTGGTATTGAATGACTGATGTGTCATAACTGAATCACGGACCTTGTTCTTGTAAGGTCACTGTTAGCAAGTCAATCAATCATTTTTATTTTCATTTTTGTTTTCGGTCTGCACCCATGAATACTATGTAATAGCTCCTGAAATATTAAGTGTTTCTTGCTATTTTAGATTAATTAACATAAAACATTTTTTTCTGGTATTGGTGGCCTAATTTTGGTAGAAATAATTATTGTTATAAAGGCTCTCTACACTGTAAATACACTGCGTGGCCCAAAAAAAAATCACCACCTGGATTTAACTTAGCAAATAGGTAAGAGCCTCTTATTGGATATTTACTGCATGGGCGATTATCTTTCAGCTGGCAACAAGTTATTTAACTCCAACTGATGCAATAGGTAGCTTCTCATTTCTTAAACAACTATGTCAAAAGACACATCCCATGGTCATGGAAAAGATGTTAGTCTGTTTGAGAAGGGTCATATCATTGGCATGCATCAAGCAGAAAAAAAATCTACGGAGATTGCAGACTTGGGTTAAGAACTTTCCAACGCATTCTTAAAAACTGGAAGGATATTGGTGATTTACCCTGTTCCAAAGTGATAAGTGCAGCAGGGTAAGAAGAGAGGCAGATGAAGGGTATGCACCCATCATGCCTGGTGCTTACTGTACAAGCATATGGGGGCAGTGCTATGATCTGGGGTTGCTGCAGTTGGTCAGGTCTAGGTTCAGTTACATTATGTGCCCAAAGAATAAGGTCAGCTGACTACCTATATACATACTGAATGACCAGGTTATTCCATCAATGGATTTTTTCTTCCCTGATGGCGCAGGCATATTCCAAGATGACAATGCCAGAATTCATCAGGCTCAAATTGTGAAAGAGTGGTTCAGTTAGCATTAGACATCATTTTCACACATGAATTGGCCACCACAGAGTTTCAGACCTTAACCTCATTGAGAATCTTTGGGATGTGCTACAGAAGGCTTTGCACAGTGGTCCGACTCTGCCATCATCAATACAAGATCCTGGTGAAAAATCAATGCAACACTGGACAGAAATAAATCTTGTGACATTGGAGAAACTTATCGAAACAATGCCACCGTGAATGTGTGTATCAAAGCTAAAGGTGGTCCAACAAAATATTAGAGTATGTGACCTTTTTTCTTTAGGTGTCGACTTTTTTTTTCGGCCAGGCAGTGTATATTAAAGGTATTTTCCTCTAACTCACATTTTTAGGACCTAACGTGGCTGGTGTGCCACAATATTTTTATACTGATACAAAAGCTCTATTTACTAGCCTTAAGTTGCATTTACTGAGTTGGTAACTAAGCCTTTCCGAAAGGGATGAGCAAAAGGTAGATTTTAAGAAGTGAGATCTAAAATCCTGACAAAGCATTATGGGAAATTTAGTTATTGGGACTTACTGTTCAGTCATTCTTGCCTCTGACTAATTTAAGTAAAATTTATGCTAGACTGTGGCATTTGATAATTAATTCTTCTCTCACTTGCTCACACCAGTATTAAGTTCAGCAAAGGTCTTACTCTGCTAACTTAAAAGAGGATCTGCGTCTGAACTTAACTTTCTCGAGTTGAGATACCCAATGTAATCCTTTCAAGTTTAGCTCTTTACAGTAGCTGCCAGTGGGATTATCAACTTCAATCCCTGTTGTGCATACGTTTCCTTTTTTGAGTTCATCAAGTGACCATTTTTAGGTTATCAGAGAATTTACATTTTTGGAGAAGACCCTTTCTAACTCAGAAATTTGTGCATTGTGTGTAGTGTACAGTAGCTCTACTTGGGAGACTGGTCAACAGCTACAACAATTTGCCACCAGAATATATTGTAACACCATCCAATGGAGGCTTGTCCATAGGGGCAGCACCCCACCAGTTTTTATTGCATACATTTTTTTTTATTTTTGAAATAAAAATAAACTATATAATATTTTTCTCTATTGGCTATTTTACTTTTTTTTTTAACCCCTTAAGGACACATGACATGTGTGACATGTCATGATTCCCTTTTATTCCAGAAGTTTGGTCCTTAAGGGGTTAAACAAACACCTTTAATATCTGTCTTTTTAATAAAATGCATTCTATCCCTTTAACCCCTTAAGGACACATGACATGTGTGACATGTCATGAT
The DNA here is from genome assembly GCF_036172605.1 of Pelobates fuscus. NCBI lineage: Eukaryota > Metazoa > Chordata > Amphibia > Anura > Pelobatidae > Pelobates > Pelobates fuscus. The sequence continues at coordinate 78,094,778 of NC_086324.1, forward strand.
TCCCTTTTATTCCAGAAGTTTGGTCTTTAAGGGGTTAAATATCCCTTATTAGTACTTCAGTTTACCTTGTTATTCCCCTCGGTTGTTGTGAGCTAGAGTAAAAAAAAATATAGACCACAATCTGATTATACTCTATGGGGAATGCTCTACTTCATTGTCATTGGCTGCCTGACAGCCCCTTATTGACTCTAATAGAGCTCATTCTGGTGCCAAATAGGCATGACAATAATGACCCTTAGCAGAAAGACCAGCCTACTAGCCTGCCTACTGGACACTCATTGGTTGTTTGCACCAGGGGGTGAAGTTGTCAGCAGGGCTGGATTAAAATAGGGGCTAATGGAGCTGCAGCTCCAGGCCCATGCCCATGGAATAGGCCCATTGATTTAAAAAATATATATAATTTTTTACACACATTACTCTTAGGGTTGCCACCTGGCCGGTATTTATTTGAGGCTGCCTGGATGGTGCCGATATTGCAGTAATAGTGGCAATACAAATACCCGTATTTTTCTCAGTATAAACAGAGATTACTCTGCAATACCAGCACCGGGCAGTAGGGGTCTCTGAGTGTGTGGAGAGAGGCAGGGATAGGAAGTTACAGCCTATACCTGAATACCTCTCCTCACTGATCCGCGGGGGAGCAGCCACGCAGCACAGCAGAGAGTTCAGACAGCAGCTCCCAGCCTGCAGAGGCAGCCTTCAGCTCAGGGAAGTGAGGTATGGGGTAAAGGCTGCAGGGAGTCATAGGGACACTGAGACAGTCGGGGACACTGTGAGACATTGGGACACGGGGAGACCTATGGGGACGCTGAGACACACGGGGACACAGACACACTGGGCACATGAGACATGAGGACATGAGAACGCACACACATGGGGACACTTGGGGACACAGAGACATGGGGACACTGAGAACTGGGAACACTGAGACACTAAGGGATGCTGGGAGACATGGGAACACAGACACACTTGGGAACACAGACACACATGGGTACACTGAGACATGTCTCCCAGCCAGTGTTGATGGTGTCTCAGTGTTCTCATGTCTCCCAGTGTCTCAGTGTCCCCAAGTGTCCCATGCGTGTCTGTGTCCCCAAGTGTATGTGTCTCCATGTCTCCCTGCATCCCCTAGTTTCTCAGTGTTCTTATGGCTCTCAGTATCCCCTAGTGTCTCTGTGTGCCCATGTCTCCCAGTGTCCCTAGTGTCCCCATGTCTCCCAGTGTCCCTAGTGTCTCAGTGTCCCCATGTCTCCCAGTGTCCCTAGTGTCTCTGTGTGCCCATGTCTCCCAGTGTCCCTAGTGTCTCTGTGTGCCCATGTCTCCCAGTGTGCCTAGTGTCTCAGTGTCCCCATGTCTCCCAGTGTCCCTAGTGTCTCTGTGTGCCTATGTCTCCTAGTGTCTCTGTGTTCATATGTCTCCCAGTGTCCCTAGTGTCTCAGTGTTCCCATGTCTTTCAGTATCCCCTAGTGACTGTGTGCCAATGTCTCTCAGTATCCCCTAGTGTCTCTGTGTGCTCATGTCTCCCAGTGTCCCTAGTGTATCTGTGTGCCCATGTCTCCCAGTGTCTCAGTGTCCCCATGTCTCCCAGTGTCCCTATTGTCTCAGTGTCCCCATGTCTCCCAGTGTCTATAACTCCATGTCTGCCAGTATCCCCATGTCTTTCAGTTTCCCCTAGTGACATGGGACATTGGGAGACAGGGAGACACTGAGAGAAATCAATCAATACAACAGAATCAAACTGTAAGTCGTTTTTTTGGTGATTATACAGAATTTTCACTCCTTGTGATTTACATCATGTGATGTCCCACATACATAATTCGTTATGCAAATTAGTAAGGCCTGTATTTTTTTCCAAGAAAGGTGGCAACCCTAACTACTCTTCACATACTCTTGCTTTAGTATGGAAACTTAAGAGGGATATATGGAAACAAAACTTGTGTGGACTAGCTGAAATGAAACTAGTTAAGGTAATGCTGACTATGGTCTCTCTAACACTGTGGCATATTCCCTTTCTTCTACACTCACTACATCCACCTTTTCTCTGTCTCAGACTATATACCAGGAGCTTCTGTCTGCTAGTAAGAAGGTAAGGAGACAAGTTGACATGTGAGTGCTAGGAGACAGTCCTTAGAAAACATGGAGCGAGCACATCATTAGATGTATTTATGCCAAGCTCAGGGAGCTGTTGGCCAGCATGCATGATAGGCAGGCAGCCTGACATGCATTCATGCCAGCTAGCCTTCCAATTCTTTGTATAGACACGCCTCCTTTTTGGGCATGTTCTGGTTACATGATCCGCGTCAGTGGCCCATCCTTTTACACCACCCATGTACTTCCTGCTTTACTGGACACTGCTGTTAGGGGGTATGAATTTACTTGAAAAATGAAATCATGAATTATAGAGGGATTAGCATAATTTAAGAGAACCTGAGTTTTCTTATAGCTGCATCCTTTGGGTTTCCCTCTGGCAACATCTCCACCAGATGCATACCTCTTGAGAGGTATGACTGTTTTAGTGTTTTTGGTCAATAAGATTCTGTACTTAGGTCCCACATAATTGTCAGCACCAGGCCTACTGGGCTCTTAATCTGACCTTGGTTGTCAGATCTCTACAAGGTATTTGTCTGGCTCCCTCCTATACTGCCACACACATTGTCATCTCTCACTATTCCTCCCTGCCCTTTCAGTTCCCTACCTCAAAGCAATAACAACTTTGTGCTGGCTGCCGTGTTCACACAGCCCACTTCAGGACTTGGAATGATGGCAGGCACCGCTTTAACATCAGGTGCCTTCCGCCACCAAGTTGACCCATTGGCTCCCTCCCTCCTCACAGCAGCATCCAGCTGCATCCAGCTGCATCCTGGAACAAAGACTGGCGGCAGGCACCATGTAAACATTAAGTACCTGCCCCTGGGATCACCAAGTCCCTGGCTCCCTCCTCCCTCGCAGCTGCAAAATGGTGGAAAGCACCGCTGGTTCTGCCTAGTAAGGAAACACTGGAAAACATTTCAAAACACATTAAATGTGGCACATATTTGGCAAAACAAATGGTAAACCAGTTAAATAAAATCACGTAAGAATTTAGAAAGATCAGCGGAATTAAATCATAAGCAAGTGCATAATCAATTTGTGTATGTAAAACCTACAGAAAATGCCAGTATTGTACTTTTACTTACCTTCAGTATAAGTATAGTAGAATAAGCAGTGAATATCAATTACAGGAGGCAAGTAACCACATGCATTGATCAATGATGGAATGTGCACGGCACCTTGGTAGGTGGCAATGGCTCTCTAAAGCCTCATCCTATAAAGATATATTTTGTTAGTGTGATATTCTCAATGCACCAACATTTCCTAATCTGTACACATTTCAAATGCTGCTCATTAATGTGGTAATTTGGAGGAGAGTTAACCACACTAATCCAAGCTTAATAGCAAAAGTAACAATTATTTGTATGCAGGATACATTGAGATGCTGTGACATATATATATATATATATATATAGAGAGAGAGAGAGAGAGAGAGAGAGAGAGAGAGAGAGAGAGGTAAAGAAAGAAAATCATATCCTACAGGTAATTATCTATATAATTATAATGAGATTTAAAAATATATAATGCCCCGATGCTTCAGCTAATAGATAGATATAAAGTGCAGCTGAACACCTGCCGCTCTTGATTTAATAAATATTGCAATAATTAACAGCAGATACATCAAGTCATTACTTGAGAAAAATTGCAAAAATGCTTTGGGAACTGAAATACTGTGGCAATCCTTTAATGACATTATTATGTATTTTGTTGTATTTGTTAAATCTACTATCTTTGATTGCCCTGATGTATATGTGTTTGTGTACTTTATACAGTGTTATATTGTTATTGCTAGGTGGATAAAACCGGTTTTATTTGGAAGCAGAGGGATTTTTTAGGCAGACACTTGCAGGTCGAATTCTTTTTTTTTTTTTCCTGATATTAACTCATGCTTGTTGCAGCCTTCACAGTAATTATATGAATAATTCATTGCAAGGCATGATTTCCTTTCTCCTCAGCCTCTGGTCAGTAACATGCCAATTAAATCAATTGGCAGTAAATCTGATTGGCTGCTGAGTCATGTCTGAAAGAGATCCCTCGGGAATTAGACAAAAGCTGTACTATCTCATTGAGGGATGAACAATGCAACAGACACAGTCTGTCCCATTCATTTGTCTTTACTTTTGGCCCGTTGTTGCGTGTTTATGTAATCCAGAAAAATCTCGTATTTGGCAGTATTTAAAGAGAAATTATCATGAAACAAAGACCCAACAATTAAATATTAGGCAAATAATGATACTTTACATACATTGATCTTGTATGAAGTAGGATTGTAGCCATTTCTAAATCAGTATTTATGTTAAAAAAAGAAGAAAAAAAAAGACACGTGTGTTCCTTTTTCAACTTGCTGTAGGGTGCATTTTATGCTTTGGAACATGGTTATCTGCTTTTCCAGACTAATGAACATGATAAATGCCTATTAGCATATCTGTCAATTCCTGATGTAGACATCTATGTAGAACATGAAGGTTGTGGGTTTGAATCCAGCAAGTCCACTCTTCCTTTCATTTTTCTGAGGTACTCAATATGGGTTGGTTTCTTTGTAGTATTCAGTTACTGATAAACCAGTAATGTTTAACGTGGATGTCGGTAAAGATAGCAACTTGTGGTTATTTGTACGCTTAGGAATTTCACTATTAGCAACTCATAATTAGCTGCTGCAGTTTAAACAGCTCTCATTAAAAGTAATAGGAGATGAGGAACATTAAGCAACACCAAGTTTCCATGCCACCAAGCTTCCAGGTTTAATGCAGTTGAGGATTCCCTCACCTGCTTCAGTTTGGTGTAAAGTTGAAAAAGAAAAGTTAGTGACTGCAAAATCCCAATACAAAAACAAAACATTTATTCCATATATAAGTACATTTAGACACTGTCTATAAGCATGATGATGTAGTTATTATTAAAGGGAAAACAAACCAGTTTTCGTGGCACTAGAAAATCCTGGAGTGACCCCCTCCCTCACGGCCCTCATCTCACGTCGCTGAAGGGGTTAAAACCCCTTTAGACGGGGGCGTGGCCTGAAGTCCGACCAGCATGGGCATGTAAGTCCCGAGCTCCTCGCCACCAAGCCACCATTAGATGTCTCCAGCCCGCCAGCATACCTCAATGGGTCGCACAAAGAGACCGGAGAACCAGCAGACCCCCAGGGAAGCACCGCCGGCACCGCCATCGGGACCGATGGACGGGTTCCTTCAAACCCCGCTGGGATCGAGCCGTGAGGCGCACAGTTCCAAGATGGCGCCCGTCTCCCCAGCTTCCTCCTGCTCGGAGCCAGAACAGCCTACACTGGCTGATATTGGGGCAGAGATCAGGAGATTGGCTGCCAATATGGTCACCAAGTCTGACCTGCAATCCCTGACAACCACCCTCACGGCTTCCCTCGCGTCCGCGGTCACGGCACTGCGCACAGACATGGAGGCACAGGGAGGCCGCATCCAGGCCTTGGAAACCCAGGCCCAAGAAGCACAGCGCCAAACATCAGCTGCAGACACAGCCCTAACAAGGCAGGGCAACATGCTGCTCGCACTGCGCAGACAAGTAGAGGACCTGGATAACCGGAGCCGTCGCTCAAACATCCGGGTAAGAGGGGTGCCGGAGGGTGAGGGGTCGGAAAATGTGGAGGAGCTGCTCACTGCGCTCTTCCTCCAAATTCTGGGGACGGACGCACCGCCAGACATGCGCTTTGAGCGGGCACACAGGGCCCTGAGACCCCTCACCCTCCGGCACCCCTCTTACCCGGATGTTTGAGCGACCCCAGAGACATTACCTGCTGCTTGCACTCATTTCCCCTTAAAGAACGCATAATGCAGCGGGCCAGGACCCGGCCCACGTGGCGATACCAAGAGGCGGAGGTCTCCCTGTACAATGACCTCTCCCCTACCACGCTGGAAGCTAGACGTGCCCTCAGACCTATCACTACAGCACTGAGGGAACGCAATATCCCATACAAATGGGGCTTCCCGTTTAGCATCCATAACGAATGGGTCGCGGCACGCTGGTCAGACGAAATACCACACTTTCTCCAAAGGCTGGACCTCCCGCCCATAGCAGTTCCAGACTGGATACTGGAACCACTAGATCCACTAGATCGGGAACCCAGACCCCAGAGACAACCTGGAGGGGCCCCAGAGAGAGCTTGTGATAGATACATGGGAAGCCCTGCAGGGCTGAAGAATCAAGGGCCGGCTCACCTGGCTCACCCTGCTACCATGCCTCCACTACGCCAGCACAGGAGACTGATCCGGTGATTCACACCCGTGTCGGCAGTGAAATCTCAAGCTGGAGGACTCGTACCAACAGGTTCAGGGGGGGACGGTGAACAATGGGTAGATAAAGCATTGTGGGCTTGTGAGGGGAGCGGGAGGGCGAAACTCACAAGAATGTATAAATGTACATGGGGGGTACCGTAGAGCCAGCGGGCCCCAAGAAGTTGAGTCCCTAGACCAGCAACTCTTAGTTGGTAGGTTGGGGGAGGGAACAGGTGAGAAGGGGGGAATTTGGGACCCCACTGATAGGCGCCTGTCACAGCTAGAACGTAGATACAGGGGGAGTAGCTGGAGGTTAGAGTGAACAATACCACCCCATACCCCTCAAGTCTAGGTGAAGTTACAAAATGGGTACACTGGGGTGGGATGAGGGGGAGACGCATAAGTAGAACAGGAGGTGAGGGGACCGTGAGGGGGACTCAATGTTGCACTCTCTGTATGTATGTTCTATTCTATGATCCAAGTGGGGAGGAAATGTAATGCAATGTGTGATATGCATTCTGTATAGTCCGCTAAGGCACCAGCCATAACGGCACCTCCACGGAGACGAATGGTGACGACCCCGCCCCTCCCCAGGCCCAACCCAGTGCCCTGTGGACCGCTCGACACGCATGACACACCGATGCGCCACCCTGCCCAGGCCCCCGACCCCAGACCTAGACTCGACGCGACTTATTCATTGGTTCTGGCCGCCACCCCCCCACCGAGATTGAACATGACACCCCCGACCACTACTTTGCTTAGATGCCCTATGTTAGCCAAACCTCCCGACCAACAACGCTCAGTTCCATGATCGTAAATCGACCCACATCATCTCAAGGTCATCCACGCCCTATTACCCCAGGGGAGGAGGGCAAGTGAGATACATAACGGAGTGGGATACCCGCCTCCACCCCCACACGATATCCCCTTGATAGGCTGCAAATAATGACAATACTGATAGCCGCTAGTGGCCCAAGATTGGGCCCAATGCTCACACTAACACGGGCAATAGACATTCAAATGCTCTCACGGTGGTGGCACACCCGTTGGGTAATCTCGGACTTATGTACCTAAAATGACATTTAGAAAACACATCCTAGTTTGGTGATAAAACACGGACATGACCACTAACCCCCGACAAGTTCGCGTGAACAAACCCAAACCACGGGGAGTCGATAGTTGGAGGTCATTGGACACTGCCTGACAGGCCCGGCTATCGGCTGCTGCCGTGGTCACGCGAATCAGCCCTCCCAGGAGGGACCTCCGACACCTACCTCTGGATGCCGTAACCGTCTCCCTCTCATCTTCACTTTCACACCCCCCGCCTGCACAGTCATGCAGACAGGGGTCTCTTCCTACTCCAACTCAACCCCTTCTCTATCCCCTACCTCATACTCCCTACAATTCTGACCCAGCCTCCCCAAGATTCCCCCCCCCCCTCATTGCCATAGTGCCCGCGGAACTCCCACGGGGACAGGGTACACCTCGGTGGCAGACTTCGCCTGGAAGTGCAAACAAACCGTAGAAGGCCATAGCAAACCACCCACGCACACCACAAATGGCCTACGAACCAGATCCTTTACGCGTTACGACCATGAACTGCAGAGGCCTAAACATCCCGGAGCGCAGATCACAGCTTCTCCGGGAACTATCCTCTAGACACATTTCAATTGCTTTCCTACAGGAAACACAATTTAAGGAAGGACATGCTCCGCTGCTGAAAAACAAACACTATCCCAACGTGGTCTATAGCAATCACTCGACCGCTCGTAGGGCGGGTGTGGCGGTCCTCCTCCACGCTAAACTACAGTTCCAGGAAACAGAACGGATGGTCGACCCTAACGGCAGATATCTGTTCCTCAAGGGTGATATACAGGATCGTAGGTATACATTCGCGACGATCTATGTGCCGAATACCAACCAATCACACTACATTCGTAAAACTCTCCCCAGACTCTCCTCATTCACAGAGGGCACGTTGATCGTTGGCGGGGACTTCAATGTGCCCCTCATCCCCCTAACAGACTCATCCATGGGACACAGTAGCATCTCCGAAGTAGACAGAAATCACTTAAGAACCTCAGGCTAGTGGACTGCTGGCGCGCAATGCACCCGGTGGACAGGGAATACACCCACTACTCTGTGATACATAAGCGATACGTGAGGATCAATTATATCTTTCTCCAACAGGAGCACCTCTACGCCATCCAAAAAGTAGAAATTGGATCGGCAAGCTGGTCGGATCATGGACCTGTGAACCTGCAAATGGACTCCCCTAGGGTACGCCCATCCACTTGGACATGGAGGCTCCGGGACTCTCTACTCTTGGACCCAGCGGTGAAGGAACGGGTCACAGAGGAACTCACTTCCTATTTCACATTGAACACCACAGAAGAACTGTCCGCGACAACGGTATGGGAAGCCCACAAAAGTGTGCTCAGAGGTATGCTGATGCACTTAGCCTCTAAAAAGAAAAGGGAATCCCAAAGGCATATGACGGAATTATTAACACGCATAAATGTCCTCGAACTACAACACAAACGCTCCCACCTCGAAGAGACATATAAGGAATTACTGGAAGCCCAAAGATCACTACATACTCACATGACGACTCAATACTACAGCTCCCTACAATGCTCGAAGGCCTTCTTTTACCAATACGCCAACGGGGGGGGGGGGGGGCTGTTAGCCAGAATGCTTAGGGGACCCCAAAGCATGACACAGGTCCATAAGCTACGAACATCAGATGGCACGACCACACAATTCCCGGATAAAATAGCGTCCGAGTTTCGCTCGTTCTACGCCTCGCTCTACGCCTCACTCTATAACATCCCTGGACCGATACTCCCAGAGGGGATGGCAGTCAGACGGGATAGAATAAGGAGCTACATTGCATCACACGTGGGGACACGTCTGCAGTGAGGAGAGTCAGAGATATTGGATACACCGATCACGGAAGCAGAAGTAGCGGGAGCGATCAAGGCCGCCAAAACGGCTTTACCTTGGACTACTATAAGAAATTCCAAACCATTTTGCTCCCAAACCTCACCAACGTGTTCAACGCTCTGGTAAACGGCGCCCAGTTCCACCACGAGTCCCTGGCGGCAACTATAACGGTCCACCCGAAACCAGGGAAGGATCCCAAACTATGCAGCAGCTACAGACCAATCTCACTGCTGAATGTGGATGTGAAGCTTTTCACCAAAATTCTATCCACCAGAATTGGGGGAATACTCCCAAAACTAGTCCACCCAGACCAGACGGGTTTCATCCCTGGGAGGCAGGTGAGGGACAGCACCCTTAGAGTACAGTCCATCCATCACCTGGCGAAGAGGTCAAATGACAAACTCCTACTATTGTCAACGGATGCGGAAAAAGCATTCGACCTGGTTTACTGGACGTTCCTTATGGCCACGCTTCAAGAACTGGGCTTCGGGGAGAACATGATGAAATGGATCGATGCGCTATACCGATGCCCCAACGCGAAGGTGAGAGTGAACGGAGCGCTTACCGATTCCTTCCCGATTCACAATGGGACGAGACAGGGATGCCCACTCTCCCCCATGCTCTTTGCTCTGGCCCTTGAACCGTTCCTAGAGGCAGTACGCGGCTCCGATGACATCCCGGGCTTCAAAAGCGATAATACAGCACACAAAGTAGCTGGCTACGCAGATGATCTTCTGTTTTTTATCACGGATCCGGAAGCGACGATGCCCCACCTTGTCAACATGATCACAAACTACAGAGAGGTCTCAGGTTTCAAACTGAACATGACTAAATGCAAAGTACTCAACATCACCGTTCCGACAGCCCAAGCAAACACATTGAAAAACCAGTTGCCATTCCGATGGTGCGCAAACCACATGCGTTACCTAGGTATAGCACTAACCAGAGACCTGGGCGACATGTACCGAACGAACTTCTTACCGCTGCTGCAACGAATACAACAGGATCTGAAAATGTGGGCATACCCCCACATATCGTGGTTCGGCCGGATTGCCATTTTCAAGATGAATATACTACCGCGGCTATTATATCTATATCAGACGGTCCCGCAAGCCCTACCGACGGCATATTTCACATCACTTCGATCCGCGATGGTGACGTTCGTCTGAAATGGGAAACAGGCGAGGCTCCGACAGGAAGTCCTATGCTTGCCTCGAGCATGGGGGGGACTGGCGCTCCCTGACCTACGCAAATACCATCACGCGACAGTACTGCAACGTGTACTGGAGTGGCATACCCATCCGGCACACAAACAATGGATTGACCTAGACAAAACCCATATAGGCCCCTCCTTTCTGACATCAGTGTGGAACTCGAAGAGGTTGCCACGGGTGATTCTGGAACCGACCTCTACTGTAGCGCAGACACTGAGAGTGTGGGATACCATCAGGAGAGCTCCTCACATGTCTCAAACACTAAGCCCGATGATTCAGATACAACATAATCCTCAGATAGGGGGAGGGCTGCCGCCGACAGCATGGACCTTCCTAGGAGAGGGAGAATCATTCCCCATACATGGGGTACTAAACAATATGGGCATGACCCCCCTGAGGGAACTACTAGAGGGCAACCAACCCACCAGCTTACAAACCTTCCGTTATATGCAACTCAGATCGTACTATCGGACACTCCCGGGCAAGGAAACGCTACATCGGGACTTAACATGGTTCGAAACACTCTGCGACCACAAAACTACCCTAGATAAGGCGATATCCCTTCTGTATCAACACATGCTAGTGGGACACCTCACCAACAACGACCAATTCCGCAGACGCTGGGAACGTGTGCTGGATACATCTTTCACCACGGCCCAATGGGATAAGATCCTCATATTGCACCATAAATGCTCGTAGAGTTCCCAATATCAAGAAACAAACTACAAACTTCTCTCATTCTGGTACAGAACACCTGAGCCTACACAGGATCTTCCCGAATATTCCTGACACATGCTGGAGATGTGGGGATGAGCGAGGTACACCACTGCACATCTGGTGGGACTGCCCACTCATTAAGCCAATCTGGGAAGAAGTAAAGCAGAAAATAGGGGAAATTCTAGGCACGGAGGGAAATCTCAACGCAGAGGCGGCCCTCCTACACTCCACACCAGACCCCATAAGGGCATATAGGAAAAATATTCGTAGACACCTGCTGAACGCAGCCAAAGCACTAATTCCACTATACTGGAAACAGACGACTATCCCTACAATAAGGCAATGGATGGAACGTGTAGAAGAGATATATAGAGCGTAATCGATGCAGGCCACCCTTATGGGTCTCGAGGATAAAAATGTTGAGAGATGGCGCCCATGGTTACTTTACATAGCAGGCCAAAGCGCAGACAGGAACAACCGTCTGCAACCCCGAGGAACCCTGCGCCCCCCCCTGGATGGAGACTGAATATCTTACGATATACGCAATACCATAGGCACTGGCAATGGGACCCCCCACCCTTCCTACAAACCACTATTTCTCCCCCCCCACCCCCCTATATCTTTCTCTTATTTCTCACTCGTCTTTCCTCTAAGTTCTCCGACAACGATTCATAAACTGTTTGAATAACAGATGTAGCCCACCTCAATCCGAGATTACTAACGGATGCATTACACACTCACACTCACACATCAGGCTGGAGGCAAACACCTCCACTACGACATCACAAAACACGAACAAGACACGCTCATAAACAGCAAAAGATCACTAAAGTTGGTCCGATAGCTTTCACCATCTCTTTAGAGATGTGGTCCAAAGGCAGCAAGATCATATTATATGTGGCCAACAGGCTGACACAACATACAAACTATAAGAATACCTATCGTTAAACCGCAACTCGGTTACCCGTATGCCTACTCTAACGTGTTAAACTTGATTTCACAACATTTCTGTATAATATGTACCATTGTTCAAATGTTGTCCATGCATTCTTCGCTGGGACCTGCGTGTCCATTATTTTATGTTTACTTGTTAATCCTACAATTACATGCCATTGTACATGGCTCAGGGAACGCCCTGAAATGTCTATGTGTGAATAAAGCCGTTTTGAAACACGCGCACATTAGACCTCTCCATAGGAAAGCATTATTCAATGCTTTCCTATGGGGATTCTGGCGACGCTGAAGGTCCTCATGCAAAGTCAACTAAGAAGCCGGAAGTCCCTCTAGTAGCTGTCTGGTAGACAGCCACTAAAGGAGGACTTAAAGGGAAACTCCAGTGCCAGGAAAATAATCCGTTTTCCTGGCACTGCAGATCCCCTCTCCCTCCCACCTCCCAGTCCCCGGTTGCTGAAGGGGTGAAAACCCCTTCAGTTACTTACCCTCGTCACTGCTCCTTCCTCCGTGCCGCTCCTCCCTCTGATTGCATCGGCCGGTGGGCGAGACTGATCCCGCCCACCGGCCTGGGAGACCTCATGCGCATGCGTGGCAATGCCGTTTACGTGCATTAGCGCTTCCCATAGGAAAGCATTAAAAATGCATTTCAATGCTTTCCTATGGGGAAATGAGCGACGTTGGAGGTCCTCACACAGCGTGAGGACGTCCAGCAACGCTCTAGTACAGGTTTCCTGTGCTAGAAACCAGGAAGAGCCCTCTAGTGGCTGTCTAGTAGACAGCCACTAGAGGTGGAGTTAACCCTGCAAGGTAATTATTGGGCAGAAGTGGTGTGGGTGCCTGGAGTGTCCCTTTAACCCTGCAAGGTAATTATTGCAGTTTATAAAAACTGCAATAATTACACTTGCAGTGTTAAGGGTGATGGGAGTGACCCTTTAATAACATTGACATGTGGCATGTCTTGTATTTGTGAACAATATGGGATATATTCACTGAACAGCAAATTATAGTGAATTGAAAACCAGGTGCAAAATTTAGGATAAAATAGTCAAGCAAAATGTAATGTTTGTCTACATTTTGCAATTTGGTTTTCAATTATATAATAAGCTGTTTAGTGAACAAATTCCTAAAGGGACACTCCACTGCCTAAATTAAATATATGTATACCCAATGAATTCATGCATGCATTTAACTATGCATTTTTTCATTAGGGGTAAATCTAAAAACAGTTTGCAAAGGCAACAGATTTCTTGTTGGCTACCTTTGCAAGCCCCTCTCTTCTTTCTAACCCAGCCCAGATATTCTGTGGTTCCCAAATCTTTTCAAGATAGGTGCTCTGGGCAAATGACTCCTGAGTTTAGCTCCACTGAGCTAAGCTACCAGGAAGTAACAGAGTCGATTGTCTGATTGACAATTGACAGCCGGGGGTAAATCAAAGTTAATTTATAAATGCAGGTCAATTGCTCCCCCTCCCCCAGCCCCCCACCTCCACCCCGTATAGTTTTCTTCTTACATTTTAGTTGCATACATTTTTATTAGTAAGTCACCTCAATTTTTTTTTGAACAGCCCTTCCACTTGGCATACCCCCACCCACACCCCTAAAATTAAAGTGTACCGTTTTGTTAATTTGAAATGTTGAGAGGCATAAGGATATGCACTGTACCATTAACAGTCATTATTAGTTATAAATGACCTAGTTAGTGGTCTTTCGTACAATAACTACTTTGGTGCCAGGACGCAGAACTTGAATAACACCATTATGTTGCTTATAGTTGAATAACAAAGTGGAACAGTAATTTCCCCCTGTCTCTCACACCAGTTCTTTATGCAGAGTTATCCATTAACATGTATTGAATTAGGACGTCCAGCTATCTGTGCAGCCAGATTCCCTACACACAGATACGTTAATGCAAAGTGATCAGTATTGTTTTTACTCTTCCCCAGTATTCATTAGCAGGCTAATGCAGTGTGACAGTCCCAATGTATTCTCAATTTAGACGTATTAATGGAAAACTGACATTTACTGCAAACTATAATCAACATGCAGTTTAAGACACAAATACAGCTATGAAAATACAGCAATATAATTTAGCATCTATTGCAGCAATGACTGGAGAAAGCGATTTGGCTTTGATTTTGCTGATCAATGGAAACCACCGGCTGGGAGTCGCTTAGTAATAATGAGAGTGACTATGATGTGGGTGAAGCCAGTTTAATTCACAGTGGCAGTTCCTTGTGCTGATTCCAGAATAGCGCATGTTACATGAGCCAGAAAATGTATATTCAGTTCACTATTTACAATATGCATATTTAGCACAAGCAATTTAAAACCTTGTATTGTTCAAAGCAGAAGTGTAGGATTCAAGGGATCCAAAACTGTTATATTATAGTACTTAATAGCATATTTTATTGATTACATGTGTTTGCTACCTCTCAAACTGTCTGTCTATCTACCAAAATAACTTTTGTATTTAGGCTAGTAAAAAAAACAAAGTAGTCTTACTTACAGTCAATCTTGTGAAATTGCCTGTGGGACACCATTTCATTAGCTAGCCTGGGACTTTCATTTTGGGCAGGCTAATGATTCTGTTGGATGCAGCTATCCTAAACATAGATAGTGCATTCGCATACAGACTCCTTGACCATGACCAGACCACTTCAAAACACTGGAGTGGTCATGGTGCTTGGAGTAATCATTGCACTCCTATACACTAACACTGCTTCATTAAGCTAAAGTTGTTTTGGTGATTATCCCTTTAACAGGGCTTGTACAGTGATGTTTTACCCTTTGATTGACTGGAGCTTGGTTTGAAGAACCAGCATTCAGATGAGAGAATTCTGATTGTCTGCTCTGTTTATTCACACTTGTATATACTTAATTGACTCTTGTACTACTGCTTTTGTAAATATTTGCTACTTGCTGCTAGTGGGCAAATAATCTAAAATTTTAAAAGTATTCAGACTTTAGTAAATAACCCTGTGGGTGTTCTAGTTTAATGGTTAATTTCAACCACCATGACCACATCATGCTGATATATTGTCAATTATGTGCCAGGGGCAAGTTGTACCCCCAGCACCCAGACAGAGGTCAATGTCAATTCTGTACATAAATTACATCTGTTGTCAGCACGCACTGCGAATTGACAAGTGTGGTGAACTGAACCTCGTCACAGGTTCTTGGAGGGGCCTGTTGACCAGCCTCTTACCTCAGGACTATAGCCCATGTGTTAGATTTTGGTTCAGCATTATGGAAAGGCTTTGTTCGTGCCTGTTCCCTTATATGGTTTGGTATATGGGGCTTACCGAACGGATTATACTTATGCTGTTTGTATGCCAAACCAATTACCAAACAGTTTGACCACCTGGAAGTGGAGTGTGTCGCTTATAACCTTATTGACCTCGTTAACTGCAACATTCTAAATGGTCGGCTGGGTGGCCACCCTTTGTATGGATGAACACAAGGTGGCAGCCATCTTGTTCCCGCAAATGCGTATAGCGGGGTTTGGTCGTCGAGTGTATAGTACCCAAATCAGACACTCGATGGCGCGAACACCGCCTGGACGTCTATCTCCAAGTATGTTCGGTGGCGTTTGTATGAAAGAGTGGCGTTCGGTGGGAGCAAACTCCCGAACGCGGGACATAAGGCAAGCATACACACGAACAGCTCCATTCGTATTTATAATGTAGTTTGTACTCCCAAAAGTGACCGACCACACAGCCTGATTTCATGGAACTCTTTTGGGCAGGAGCCTCCATGGAAATCCCGAGCCCCTGAACCGATCTGGGTCTGATTTTTGGATATGTTGGTCCCCCAGTTCAGGGCTATCAGGGGATGTGACTGTTGTGGGGTTTCCATGTGTTGTGGGAGTACTGTAGGGAGGTTGTAAAATGTGTGTTTTCTGTGCCTGGAGATAATTGAGTTTAGTACAGTTCCTGACTCAATTATCTCCCAGGCACAGAAGAGGGATTATCTTGTTTTATGTGGGAGTGTCCTGGACCTGAGAGCCAATGTAATCATGTGCATGTTTTTGCTGTAGTCTACTCACAGGTCCTGTGGGGAATGCCCCTGGAATATGTTTGAAGAAGCACCTTGCATGGGGACTGACATAAAAGGCCGTGTGTGGCGCCCATTGAACAGATCATTTTACCCCTTCATGAAGTCTAGGCTCATGTTTGGGGGATTGGAAGCTATATTCACTCTGGGGATTGCTATAATCATTATACTCCCTTGGATTACAACACTTGCTCTTGTAAGAGCAGCCTGCTTTGCTCTCTGGACTAAGAGAGGTCTATCCACTGGAAGCTGGATCCTGGTCTTGGGTCCAGGGTGGGTGGAGGACAGCGAGGCCCCAACCAAGCTGCAGTGGTTTCTGGGGTTTCTGATGGTTATGGTGTCTGGTGTGGTTCTTATGGTACTTAAGGATTACCAGGAAGCAGCGATTGACGGAGATACCCAGTCAGGGTGC
Organism: Pelobates fuscus; assembly: GCF_036172605.1. Classification (NCBI taxonomy): domain Eukaryota; kingdom Metazoa; phylum Chordata; class Amphibia; order Anura; family Pelobatidae; genus Pelobates; species Pelobates fuscus. The sequence goes on from NC_086324.1 coordinate 78,111,408, forward strand.
CAGGCGGTGCATCACAACAACAGACATTAAAATCTTCCCCCTACGCAAGAAAGATCTCTCCTCCCACCCACCCACACTGTTCTCCCTCCCACCTCCCTCTGTGCTCATTGGTGTATTTTTTTTCCTGGGGAATGGCCCCAGTGACATCAGATGGGGTTGTGGAACAAGCAGCCAGAGGAGCTTCACCAGGGACTTGATTGCACGTAAGTAAAACCTTTTTTTTTCAGGTTTTACAACAATTAGATAGGGAGTGCCTTTCCCACAGTGCCCAGTAGGGCCCCTCTCAATAAAATTATAGTAACTCTTTAAAGCAGAAAATGTCTCCCATCAGTAATCTACTTTGTTTGTTTTGTTTTTATCTTACAGTTATTTAATTTAATTTGTGTATCAGTATTGCCCTGTTCTTCATTTGTCAGTGAAGTAACATATCCAATTTACTGGAGCTGCCCAATCAGAGTTAAGCCAGATAAACACAGATTAGTTTTAGTGGTGAAGTATGTTTTGATTTTAGCTACGTTTTCAACAGCTGTCTCAGTGCTAATCCAGATGTCCAGGAAATATGCTTGTGGTAGTAGCCTTTCTGGAAAAAAAAGGCCAATCTTATCCTTGCAAGTTGACATGTAATGATCCAGTTGAGCAGAAATGAAACATTATCGGGAATATGAACACCTACCTCTCAATACAGAGCTTACCGTAATTATAGTTGGTGTCAATGTAATGGAACACCACACATTTTTTGTTCTTGTTTTTTTCTGTAGGGTGTGCACTGTGCCATCCTGAACCTTTTTAATTAAAGCTATTTGTTGCATCATTTTTTATTAACACATAGAAAGACACTATGCTGTCCTGGCCTAAGAAAATGTGCTATTTCCAGTTGCTAGAAGACTGGAAGCTCATTGCTTATTTGTTACTATCTTACCTGAGTAACTGAACCCTGAACTCCTGTTCATGTTACACTCTATAGTAACCAGTTAACTAGTTATTGCCTTTGACCATTGTAATTGTAGTTGGACTTTTGATACATGTCTTGATCTTATGGTCTGCCTGACCAAACCCCTGCCCTATCCTTTCTATACTTCATTATAGGATACTTGATTTATAGGATAATATTGATTTGCACCTGAGCTGCTGATATGCTGCTTTGGGTTCCATGACAATGTACCACTGACAAAGACTGGTGAGTCTTATAATTGTGGGAGGAGCTATAAATATAAATACTTAACTCCTCTTTCTTCCTGTAATTCAGTGTATTCAGTGATCGCACCCAACTCACCCCATCATCTGAAATATCCCTTAATAAATATTTAACTTTTATTTTTTTGTCATACAATCAAAACTTTCACATCCCCTTAAGTTCACTACAACCAAATGTATGAGTGGGTTGTGCATTTTCAGGGAAAATTACTATATATAATTTACTAAAAATATTTTAAAAATAAGGTACATCATAATAAATTCTGGTGATATGACGTATGTATACAAATATATTTTTCTTTAAAAGGAAAGATGTCTATTTCCATTATTTTTATTATTACGTTTATTGAATCCTGATTTTTAATAACATTTGTTTATAAGGTCTGAAATATGAAATTAATTCTAGATATCTTCACTGCTATATTTTATTACATCCTTGAACTGTGTGCGTCCACGGTGTGTCCCTGTCAGTCATGGTTATAAGCTCTTATTCTGTTATTAATTGTGGTTTGGGGATGAAAACATTATTTTAGTTACCTCCTTCAATGCATTGAACAAATTTGTGATGTCAAAGACTAATTTTTGAATACACGTTTAAAAAAATTAAGCATCACGAAAAAAAAACAAATAAAACGCAAATTATAAATTATTTTCAGCACATACATGCTATTTAGCTTATAAATCACAATCCACCAGATTCCCTTGTGACATTTAACCATCCTTTGCAACTAAAGACAGAGATGTGTAGGTGATGCCCTGAAGAATCAGCAGACACCTTCCTTTTTAAAATATTCAAAGGGGGGGTCACAAAAATGTTTACAAATCACTTCACACTGCCTAGGCCAAGAAGCCGTGGACTAGATTTATACGAACACCTAAAATCAGGAGGTGAGAACCACAGCCACCATATTAAAAGCTACATGTTTCATAGCCTGTTTAAATGTCCTACAAATCCCCAGAAAATAATTTAAACTCTGACCTCGACATGAAAGGTGAGTAATCCTACCCACATGAGTATACTGGCTGTTCAGTTCCATCTACTCCACCATGGCCAATATGGGTGATCCAGGCCTTAAGTAAGTGCAAGCACAATTTTACAGGTGTTAGCCACATAGCCTTTTCCAATGAACCAGTGAGAAGCTGGAAAATACAGGATTACGTCTTTACTGCAAAATAAACTTGTTCTGAAAGCATTCACATTAAGATCTTGAATATATGCAATATATCATTGTAAAAGAATAATAATAATAAAAAAAAAAAACAATAGAAAGGATTTTTATCTTGACAGGCTTAGTGTACACCAGGGGTCAGCCACCAATGGTACGTGTGGCATGCATGGCACTTGAAATGCATTTGCATGGCACTCAAGGCTGCCAGAGCCAAACCGAGAGCGGTGATTGCAGGTGGTGAAGGACAATCCTCAATTAACTCACTGAAGCACTTGGAGGAAGTGATCTCAGATCACTGTCTCCCAGCACTTGTGAACAGTAATCTGCACTTGACTATAGCAGTTTACAGAAGTTTACAGCAGCTATTGCAGCTCCTGCCCTTAACCTGCACCTGGCCAGTATGGGTGACCCCAAGGAAGCCACCCATACTGCTAGATATACAAAGAACTGCAGAAGAAACCTCCCCATTATACAAATTATTCAAAGAGTCAACACACAAAAACACACACAGTCCCCACATGCACAACAGCACTGACAATCTACATGCTCACACACAACTCACAAGCAGTCTCACATGCAATACCACATGCAGCCCCGCACATACACACAACACCAAACACACTATATGACATACCATCCACACATACAATTCCACAATACCACAAACTACAACCCATATATGCACATATGCAATGTTATAAAACAACTGCAGTACCTATAAATAACACAAACTGAACACAGCAACATACACACATCAATTTGAAAAAAATAGGACCAGCATGCCATACGACTTCAAGATCCTTTTTTGGCACAGTACTACTAAAAGGTTGCTTACCCCTGGCATACACCATTCTATGTTTATTCTACTAATAGAAAAAATAATTATTCTAATTTGCCATAGGACAACTCCTCACACACCTGCTGCCCTTGAAAACAGGGAAAGTTTTGTTACAAAATAATTATACTGCTAAGCAATTATACTGCTGAGCATACACTTTTGTGTATCAACGCTTCTATTACCAGACAGCAAGTTTATCCTATATGTCAGTTGGATTATACTTTTTGCATTTTACTGGTACATAAGTATATGGATATAAATGAAGTGTGTCTCTCTCTTTTTTTTTATTTCATTAGAGGGATTATTTGGATGCCCCAGCTGTCATTGTCCATATTCGTACCAATAACAAAGTCAGAGGAAAATGGAAGATCATAAAGAATGAGTTCAGGGAACTAGGAAGTAAGCTAAAGAAAAGGACCTACAAGGTAATATTTTCAGAAATAATACCTGTGGCGCGCGCTACAACAGAAAGGCAGCGGGAGATTAGAGAGGTCAATGCGTGGCTGAAGTCTTGGTGTAGGAGAGAGGGTTTGGGGTTTTTAGAGCACTGGGCCAGTTTTGCGCTTGGGTGCAACCTGTATAGTCTTGATGGATTGCACCTAAACGGAAGAGGGTCTGCTGTGCTGGGAGATAGGATGGCTAGAAGGTTGGAGGAGATTTTAAACTAGTAGTAGGGGGGAGAGTCATAGCAATCTAGAAAATAGTAATAAGAGATGGGCGTTAGCTCAGTATAAGGATGTGTGACGACGCCACATGCCTAAGATTTGACTTTAACTCTTGGATGACATACAGACATACCCCTACCCCCTTTTTGTTTTTCATATCCTTCCTAAATAACATGTACCCATATTTAGTTAACTGCCCAGTCATGTGTCTCATCCCAACATGTTTTTGTTATGCCTATTATATCATATTGTTTAGTGTATGCTATTGCCTCTAGTTCCACCATTTTGTTATATAGACTCCTTGCATTACTAAGCATGCATTTAATATTATCATGAGTCATTTGTATTTTTGTGAATTTTTATCAATATTACCTACCTCCTCTATTCTGAGCGTGCCCCTCCGACACATTCAAATACAAAGAAACATAAGGTATGAATCCTTAAGTGTGTCAGTGTATGCATCTATGTGTCTTTGTATCTGCATGTGTGTCAGGGTATGTATCTGTATGTGTGTCAGAGTATTAACCATTAAGTGTGTCAGTGTATGTATATATGTGTCTGTGTATCTGCATGTTTGTCAGTATATCTGTGTGTCAATGTGTGTATTTCTGTGTAAATGCATGTGTGTCTGTGTATCTGCAAGTGTGCCAGGGTGTGCATCTGTGGGTGATGCAGACACCAACACATCCTCATGCACAGATACCTATCCTGACACACAGATACACATGCAGATACACAGAGTATCACACTGACACACTGATACATACTGACACACATGCAGATACACAGACACATGGATACATACAATGACACACTTAAGGATACACACCCTGACATGGTTTGCTGTGTGCATGTGAGAGGGGTGCTGTGTGTGTGTGTGTGAGGGAAGCTGTATATGTGTGAGAGAGGGGTGATGGATGCTATGTTTGACAGGGGTGATGTGTGTGTGTGACAGTGTGCTGTGTGAGTGGTGTGTGTGTGTGTGTGTGTGTGTGTGTGTGTGTGTGTGTGTGTGTGTGAGGGGTGCTGTGTGTGAGGGATGCTGTGTGTGTGAGGGGTGCTGAGTGTGTGAGGGGTTCTGAGTGTGTGTGTGTGTGTGTGTGTGTGTGAGAGGGATGCTATGTTTGTGTGTTTGAGGGGTGCTGTGTGTGGGTGAGGGGTGGTGTGTGTGTGTGTGAGAGAGGGGTGCTATGTTTGTGTGTGTGAAGGGTGACATGTGTGAGGGGTGCTCTGTGTGTGTGTGTGTGTCTGAGGGGTGCTCTGTGTGTGTGTGTGTGTGTGTGTGTGTGAGAGGGGTGAGGGATGCTGTGTGTGACAGGGGTTCTGAATGATGGGTACTGTGTGTGTGGGGGGGGGTGCTGTGTGTGAGGGGTGCTGAGTGTATGAGGGGTTCTGAGTGTGTGTTTGTGTGTGAGAGGGATGCTATGTTTGTGTGTTTGAGGGGTGCTATGTGTGTGTATGTGTGTGTGTGTGAGAGGGGTGCTATGTTTGTGTGTGTGAAGGGTGATATGTGTGAGGGGTGCTCTGTGTGTGTGTAAGGGGTGCAGTGTGTGGGTGATGGGTATTGTGTGTGTGTGGGGGGTGCCTATACATTGGGGGGGGTGGATAGGAGTAATTTAAATATTTTTTTTATTACTATTAAAACAAAATAATAAAAAAGTATAAATACACTGTATGTCTCCCCTCTCCTTACCTTTTACTCGGGGAGGGGGGACATTGCCCTGGTGTTCCAGTGGAGATGAGCAGCAGTACTCTACCTGCAGCTCCTCTGGCTACAGGCAACGATCAGTCCTCCCGCGAGATCCTCAGAGCATTGCCATGGTAACCTGCGGCAACGCTCAGAATTGCAAAACTCACCTACAGGACCTTTCCGCCTCCCGGCTCCTCCTTCCCTCCCTCCCTCTCCTGCAGGCTGCCTGTCAGTGCCTGTGGGCCAGTGAGGGAGATCTTGATCTCCCCACCAGTCCATGAATGCACAGAGCAGGGCCGGCGCTAGGATAGCGCTGGCTCTGCACGGACCGGCAGGGGAGATCCTGTGAACCGCATGCCGAAAACCGGAACTGACAAATGCGGAACACAGCCGCGATCAACTCAGCCGACGAAACACTTCAATAAACCAATTAGATCTTTGCTCAACACTTAAAAGAAAAGTGGGAACCTGGATACTCACACCGATTGAGAAAGCAGACAGGGCGAAACGCGTCTCGGACTGTTCACAGTATTGAAGACTTTTAATATTATTCAACCATTGTTTGTTTTTTAAACTGTAAGTTTTTTTATCCCGGAATTACCAGGAAGGTCTGTGTCCCCTTAGTGATACACATGTTGTTATACTCAGAGCCAGGTCTATTGGCTCTGATTAAGGTGAGCAGTTCTATTTATCAAATTTCCCTCACCAAAATTCCCAGATATACTGCACCAGATATTGGTTTCTATCTTTAAAGGTTATACCGAGAAGTCATCATCTTAAGGTTCCGTGTCACCTAAAACACATCAGCTAGAGTGATCTGATCCTGTCCTGTTGAGGCTCAGCACCATGGGAGTGAATCCATACACATCTAATATAACATCACTCACTCGAAACGTACCACACTGTTTCCTTTTATTTTGCCCCCCTAAGGTTATCTACCAATCCAGGAGGGGTGAGTTATTCAACCTTGAGTGCTCCACCTTATTGACTGGTGCTGGTTTTACACCATACAGTTGACCTCTATATCCTATCTATTTTGTGTCAAGTAGTGAGAGAATTGCACATTGGTGGCAGCAGCACAATTTCATCCACTCTGGCATGAGTTTTATTTCTATAAATAAGGTCCCAAGCTTTAAACGTTGTTTTGGTTGAAACTAATAAATTGGTAGTTCTAGGTCTCTTTTCCAGGCCTACCCAAAGAGCCTCTCTGAGTATAAATGGAAAAGCCTTAACCTCCTCCATTTCTAGCCATCTCGGTTTATTAATATCGTTATTAAAACTAACTGCAACTGCGTCATTGGTAGGGAAATAATATTTCCAAATATCAGGTACAGCAATACCCCCATTGGATTTATTATGTTGCAAAGTAGTTAGTTTGATTCTGCTTGGCTTCTTGTTCCAAATAAACTTTAAAATTGCTGAATTGATTTTTGAAAAGAACGATAACGGGATAGAGAGGGGTATGGTCCTAAATAGTACAACATTTTTGGGAGGACTGTCATCTTAGCAGACGGAATCCTACCCAATTATGAGAGCTCCATCCCGCACCATCTCTCCATCTCTTTCCTCAAATCAGGCCATGCATTTTTTTAAAATTTTTACATAAGCTAATGCCTAGATAATCTATATAATCATTTATCCAATGGTAGAAACATGAACTCTTAAGATTCATAAGGTCTGAATGACTAAAGTGAAAGGGAAGAGCCTGTATTTTAGATTCGTTAAGTTTGTAAAATGAAACCTCTCCAAACTGATGCAATATATCTTTCAAGTGTTTTAATGATTGTTTTAGGGTTTTTGATTGCCAAGATAATATCGTCTGCAAACAATCCTATCTTGTGAATTGATTCACCAAACCCTATACCTTCTATTTCTGGATTTAGTCTGATAAGCTCGGCCAAGGGTTCAATAGCAAGGACAAATAAAAGTGGGGAAAAAGGGCATCCTTGACTGGTTCCGTTAGACAAAGAAAAAGTCTCAGACCTGAAACGAGAAGCATTTACATGGGCTATGGGGTTGCTATACAGTGACGCAATTGCATTTATAAAGGATGAGGGGATGTTACATTTGTTCAGCGTTTTCCATAAGTACCTTGAGTGAATTCTATTGAAATTGATAAACTTCCGTCTGGTGCTTGTCTACCCTGTACAAAACCTACTTGATCTTTGTTGATAATCAGCGGAATCAATTTATCCAGTCTATTTGCTAACACCTTGTAACAGATCTTTGAATCATTATTAATAAGAGAGATAGGTCTGAATTAGGACACCTATCTGGAATTTTACCCGATTTTGGTAAGGCAACTATCTGTGCACACAAGGACTCCTCCGGCATCTTTTCCCCGGAATTAAATCGTTTTACCATATGGGGATTAAAATTTCGGCGAAAGTTTTAATATATAACATGGTAAATCCATAAGGACCAGGGGCCTTCCCTGATGGCATAGATTTGATTGCCTTGGATATCTCATCAGCCAAAATATCACATTCCAAACTTTCCAATTTGTCTGTAGGTATCCGAGGCAATGTAACCCTATTCAACAATTTTGTCTTCTGAGGGTTGGGATATATCTGAATTTGATTTTAGATTATATAATTTGCTATAATATTTAGAAAACAGGTTGCTAATTTTTGTTGGATGAAAAACTTTTTCCCCCTGATCATTTATCAAATAGGCTATTTTGAATTGAGCATTCACATGCCGGAGTTTAGACGCCGGAAGAGTTGAGGCCTTGTTGCCCTTAAAATAAAATGTTTTCTTAAGGCATCTCACCATGAGAAAGGTTTGGTCTAAATTGATTTTGTTGATTTTTGACTTGATATCCCCTATCATCGCTGATAAGGAAGTCGATGGACCAAATTTGTTTGCCTGATTTAGATTATATAATTATTTTTATAAAGTTTTTAAATCTTTGTTATTAACTCTCTTCAGGTGAGACACCCTCCAAATATAATTATCTTGCAACACAGCCTTGTGTGCATTCCAAGTCACCTCACTAGGAACTTCAGATGAAACATTGTCTGAAAAATAATCATTCAAAGACCATTCTGCTAATTTCCTATTTTCCTCATCACTTAGCAAGTAATCACCTAATTTCCATGCTCGGTTCGGGATTGAAGATATAACCTCATCTAAATGCATTACAATAGGAGCGTGGTCCGACCAGTTGATATCCAAAATATCAGAGCTCAAGATGCGCGAGATTAGAACACTCTGAACCATAAACCTGTCTATACGTGAATACATATTCTTTGAAACAGAATAATGAGTAAAATCTCTCTATCCGTCATGTGTAAGTCTCCACGTATCATACAAGCCACATTCAATCATATACCTAGAAAATGTTTCTGCCAATCTGTCACTAAATCCATTATGTTTCTAAAATTTTAACTGACCGGTGTTTGGGGAACATACATTTACTATGGTGTACTCTATATTATTAATTTGACCTATCCATAACACATATCTTCCATCATTGTCTGTTACCACTTTATCTGTTGAGCAGGCCACATTACTCCTCTAAATTTTGTTTTATACACAGTGTGGAATTGTGTTGGGAAGAGCTTTGTCATTAACTTTTATTCTTTATCTGCCTTAAAGTGCGTCTCTTGTATGCATACATTAGGCTTGCATTTCTCAACTTCTTTAACCCCTTAAGGACCAAACTTCTGGAATAAAAGGGAATCGTGACATGTCACACATGTCATGTGTCCTTAAAGGGTTAAACTATTTTCTCCTCACGTTAAAGGATAACAATTTCAGTACCATAATCTACAGTGAGTATTGTAGAAATAGGAAGAAAAAAAGAAAATAACAATGTGAGACACCGAACACCAACACTAGAAGAGACAATAAGCATATCCAATATTTCTATATCACAGAATCCAGATTTATTGCAAGTGTAAATAAAGATAAGGCAGTAAGAAACCAATTCAAATATTAAGAACCATATTGAGTTAAGCAAATTAAACAGTGTACTTTCAAATAAAGTAATTTCCAATGTAAGGAACTTTTCATAAGCCTTAAAAAATTGGATGGACAAGAAATTAAAAAAGGAAAGAAAAACTTGGATATACGCCCCTATTAGGGGAAAAAAACAAAACAGTCGCAAAAGAAGGGCCATGAGGGAGAATAAAAAAAAGTCTCCATCTCAGGGTATTAGGCCCAGGTTGCGGGGGGAGAGAAGCTTACTGGGAATAAAGGGAATCATTGTTACCCAAGTGCAGTCATAAAACAACGTGTAAATAAAGTAATTAATTTTAAACAAAATAAACTTCTTCAGTCAATTAAATTACATAGTTATAAAGTTAAATACCGTAGCTGAAAAGAGACTTAAAAAAATTATTTTCTAGAAAGAGAGCTAGAAAGCAACCTGAACGGACGCACCGCGCTGAACTCCGTGCACAACACAGCATTAACTGTGCTTTATCAGGGGATAATCCGGCCAAAAAACACCGCAAATCCTCACTACCAACTGCATCTTCATGCCATCCTTTATACTTTGCCATGAATTATTTCAATACTTCTAAGGGTCTAAGCTCCCTTCTGTAGTCATTCCTGCTTTCTTTAGCATAGATGTAATGCCTGTCACAGAAACCTTGCCTTGGTTATTTTACATGATTTCTATAGGCGTCAAGTCCACCCCAGGGAGACTATAAGAGTTCCCCATTATTATACCAGGGTTAGCTAGACCCTCAAGTTGAGGTAGCAGCCTGTCACAGTGTAATTCTTGTATAAACAACAACAAAAACACTAACAAGTGTAATAAAAACACATAACAGTGTGTAAACACACACAACAGATCCCTGCAAATGAATTTTAACACAGACTTAGCCATACAACTTACTCTAAATTTCGTACCAAATTTAGTTTTTTGCATATTCATTTACTAAAACGTAAAGGAAAGCCCTACAAACGAAATATAAACTAAACGAAAGGGCAAATGCCGAATGCATTACCTTTTAATTTCATTTAGTTTGTTTAATAGACTCTGTGCTGCAGGGGATTTAACCCCCACAGCACGGAGAAATAACAGCGCATGCGCAAAAAAACAAAACAAAGAGGGAGCCGGCAGCGCTACAAGCTCCCTCCTTGTAATAAATATTAATTCCAACACCCCCGCCCCCCCCCCACCACCACCATCACTGCATTAAAACCTATGGGGGTCCTTTTATTAAAAGGGAGGTTAAATACTCCAGCATGCCTGTTAAATACTCCCGCGAAAGGAGCATGTTGCCTAAACAAATTTAACTACTACTAGCTATTGCTGCCCAGTCATTAGAGGGGAACACAAATTCCTAAAATGGGAGGGACATAGTGCCCCCCTGCTCCCCACTCTCACTGTTTAGGCGATATGCCCCTACTCATGGCATACCGCGAGTAGGGGCATGTGGAAGGATTTAACCTGCCTTTTATTAATATCGAGGTCAAAGTGAGCCCCATAGGTTTTAATGCAAGGGGAGGGGGGGGGGGTGTAGGAATAGTTATTTATTACAAGGAGGGAGCTGCTAGCGCTGCCGGCTCCCTCCTTGCTTTTTTATTTATTTTTTTGTGCATGCGCAGTGCTGTTTTCATCCTAGGGATGAAAACTAATTATTTCTTAACGAATTTCCTTCAAAAACGAATGGTTTGCAGACAAAATTCGGGATTGACATTTTTATTTAGTACCATATAATTCGTACAAAAACTTTCACTGGTGCACATGTCTACTCTAAACGCAAATCAAGAGATTTGCCATGGAGGATACATATTTTAATCATACAACAAATCACCAGGCCAACAATTATTCAGCAATTATGCAACAATTGTTATCTGACAAGCACAGAGGAGCTCTATAATCTGCAATTCCAGTTCACAATTCATAATTCATGGCAATTTTAAGCAAACAATGTAAGCAAAGCAACACCTCTGGTGATATCATTTCAAACAGGTTATTGTGAGTTAGCCAATTTTAAACAAACACTCGCCAGATCTGAAGAGGCCCCTGGAGGTGAGAGCGAAAAAAGGTGTCGAAAACAGAAATTTTTACTCACCGGAAATTGTTTTTTTCTTAATATGGTGGCAGTACGTATGGGTTGTGCTTTCTAATTGGGACAAGCATCTGCAAGATAGGTGATTAAGAAAAGTCCCTCCCCTTTACCCTATAAAGGGCTCCCCCGGCAAATTCACTTCAGTCGTAGCAAGAATACACACCTAAGCCACACACTGTAAGCAAAAATGTAATTTAGAGGGAGATTTGTACTGCCACCTTAATAAGAAAAAAAATAAATTACGGTGAATACAAATGTCATTTTTTCTGACATATGGTGGCAGTATGCATGGGATATAGCAAGATTCACAATCGGGTGGGCCTTATGCCTAAACACCTTGAAGTACCTATGCCCTAATGCAATTTTAGAGGCAGAGAACATCTTGCCTTAAAATGCCTGATGTTTTGTAAGGTGCAAGAAGCAGCCATGTTGATTTCTTCAGGTGAAGCAAAAACTTTTCTCTTTTTCCATTGCCTTTGTGGAATGCGCTGTGAAAAAGGCTGGCGTATCAAAACTACTGAAGCATAGGTCATATGATTGACGAAATAATGAAAAATAGAATTACGAGAGGCTTCATTATCCTTAAAACTTTCCTAGAAGTTGACAACAGGTGATCTGGTCTTCTGAATTTGGCTGATATTGATAGGTACATCTAAATGCCCTTTTTTAACTCTAGAATATGCCATCTAGTTCCAGCGGGGAGGTGACATAATTATAGAAGGATGAGCTGATTAATGGCTCTAAAAGATAACTCTGGAAGAATTGAAGCTTTAGGATGAAACACAACTTTCACCCTGATGGAATATAAGAAATTCCACTGAAGAAGATATATCCTAAAGCTAACTTACTCTCTTGGCAGAGGTAATGGCCACTAAGAATGCTGGCTAAGCATTAGCATATTAAAAGGAACCACCTCCAAAGTAAAAGGGAACCAGAAAGACTGAAGAAAGATCCCAGGAGGGAAACAGAATTCCTTGGTGGCATAAGAAGCCTATTGCTTTAACGAAACGTCTAACCAGTATATACGAAGACCAATCTCTTCTCAGAAAGAACTTAGGGAATACAATTTGGTCTTAATGTGGAAACGCCCAACATGTGGAAATCTCCTGCAGAAAGTGTAAATTTGAACCAACCGGACAAATGAACTAGAAGACAATGACGTTCCTTACAACAATGTATACACTCTACCCAAATCCTCATGCAAAGGTTAGAGGTGGAACAACTAGAAGATTACACGCAACAAGTGGACTCTGACTCATGAAGATTCAGGAGATTCAGGAGATGAAGGATCCACCGTCAAGAAGAACCTATTCAACACTTCCAGTAGGATATGCTCTCTTCCAAAAGTGTTTTCGAGATCAGAAGATCCTCCAACTTGAAAGTCATCTCCACCAAGGCTGAAAACTGGCTCGTGTTTGGCCAGTACGGAAAGATTGTCAGAACCACTGCTCTGTCCATTACCTCTTTAACCCCTTAAGGACACATGACATGTGTGACATGTCATGATTCCCTTTTATTCCAGAAGTTTGGTCCTTAAGGGGTTAAAGAAGTCTTGGGAACAGTCTACAGGAGAAAAAATGTAAGCCCGGAGAAATACCCTTAGATAGATAGACCAACTATTCAACGTGAACTATCTGTCCTGTACAGAGAGGCAAACCTGAGAATCTTCATGTTCTCCCTCTTTGCCATAAGGTCTATCCGGGCACTCCAAATCTCTCTGTAGACCGTGAACATGATCGGATCTATAGACCCTTACTCTTGATCTCAATTTCTTGTGCTGAGGTTGTAGGTGATGACATTGTCGACACATCATGAGTGGAATGGAGAGAGGACCTCCCAGAGATCCTGAGCCCACTACATCGTTTTGGTACATAGCTGAAACAGACCTAGTCTCTGGCACCACTTTGTCTGTTGACATGAGGTGAAACATTGTAATAGGTCCCTCAATCAACCAAGATCTAAATCGGTGAGGGGAGTGAAGAACTGCCTTAAGAGCTCTGAAATTAGTGGACTATTTTTTTTAGGACCATAGACCATAGCCTATAGACAGAAAGGACAGCTTCCGCTTTTTTTTTTCAAAGAGTATAGGAGACAGAAATCCAAGATTTCCACACTTTGACCCAGAGGAGAGAATCCAGAATTCCACTGTAGCGGTCAAATCCAGATTTTGCCCAGTTGACTGCAGGAATTGAAGATGCCAGACATCCCAGCAATCTCATTTCCTGTCCTTATGGAGGAGTTTTCGCTTTATTAGTAATTGGACCTTTCCTTTATGAGTTAAGTAGATGTAGAGGTAACGTTTTAAGGTTAACACGAACCTCAAAAAACCCTATGTTTCCTGGAGAAGAAGAAAATACTTTATAGTCTCCATATCCAACCGTGTTGATGTAGCGCTCTGCTAGCTACCAGAACACGCTTAATAGGGAAGCATCCCGATTAGCAATAAGTAGCAAAACTCCCAATAGGGAATGCCTCGTTCCCTAAAATATGCTGTTATGGGAGCATTTTGAAGAGCAATGAAATCTCTAAAATCTATGTATTATGGCGTATTTTCAGAAAACTGCTTGAGGGTCCGCAATAGGGATATGTGGGAATATATCTCTGTGATCTATATACACCATGAAATTCCTTTCTGCAGAATCAGAGTTAGGAGAAGCAGAAGTTTCAATTCTGAATGTCAGGAGAGGAACCAATTAATTTAACTTCATAACCGGTTTAAAGGAATGATCCAAGTTTCATAACCAGGAGATTCCTGAGGAACGCAGCGAACTGTGTCTTTCACAGAACCATATTTCAAACTCCTTGAATCCAACAGGAACACTGTGTCTGTAAATAGCGTATCAGATGTTCGGAAGATTATAGATTGGGCAGATTTGAAAAGAGCCAGCAGTGCCCTATTTAACTAGATCAAGCAACCAGTGGTTGCAAGTAGATTCCACTTAAAAGCCAGGCAAGAGACATTAAGATAAATACTGGTTCCTAAATGCATCCTGGGAATGTTAAGTGACTCCATTGAATGGTACTCCAGTCACCTACCTCAAAGGATGAAGGGCTGAGTCAACCCTGCAGGGGAAACGAACCCGTGAACCCGAAGGGTTGAACACGGTCTAAACCCACTGAGCTATCCACACTTAGTATAGAAATGCAGGATTACACCTCCAAGCTTTTTGGCATCCGAAACACCTACCCATGTCGGAACTAGGTCTACTTGTCTTGAGGCAGAGCTTTTTTCCTTTTTCGACATAGGTCAAAAAGATACCCCTTTCCCTAATGGGAACCGAAATGGGGACCGAAAAGGATGCAGATCTGCCATCCAAGCTTAAGCTACCTGGATATAAGGGAAACAGCATATCAACCCATGTTCTTGGCCGTCATTGTCAAATTTTATTATTCAAATCCATCTAAAATATGTGACAATCACAAATAAAACAGGAAACTGATAAGCTGCTTATCAAGAGACTTAAATGACCTCCATTAACGATTGTGAAAAAAGTTACAAGTTTTGGACACCGCTACACCTGCCAGCAAAAACCCATACAGAAATCCAGCAGTCTGGAAAGATTGTCTGCAAGAAGTCTCAGCCTTCTTGACAACAGGGTTTTTAAAGCAGCTACTCTGCAGCATTTTATGCATTCACAGTGTACCTGGGGGTGTAACATTTACCCATTTGATGGTAAACATGTTAAATGTTGGGCAAGAAAGGCTTGTTACACAGAGTGTTCCCATTTCTGCAGATAAGAAAGACATGGGGTTTCAGGAACACATAACCCTCATTAAAGTTTAGAAGATTTATCCTGCCCCATGACCGATTCATTCCTAGTGAATCTTCAGGTGGGAACCAACTCCACACAGTATGATGAACCAGATATGTCTTAAGAAGAGGTAGATAAACATTTGACAGACATTAGAATTAATTGAAAGACGCTTCTCTTCGGTACCTGCGGAACATCTCAAGCAGAGCAGCTGATACACTATTTGATTCTCTATATGAATTCAAAGATAAGAATGGTTGCAAATTCATTGCTTAAGTTTACCCAAGAAATTGCAGCACCTTGGTCATATTTATAAACCCCAGAACCATATTAAGGTAGCACAGATACAATAAGCAAAAGCCAAGTATAGCAGAGGCATTCCATGGTGTACAAACAGTCCATCTTGCACATACAATCCACTTTCTGCAAAACAATTTCATCCATAACTTGGAATTTTAATCAGAACAGATTTTTAAGGCAAAGATCAGCTAATCTTACCTTGAAAAGCTCTGAGCCGTGTGGGGTGGTTGGTGACACGGGGAACCCTACTGACAAGATTCCGGCTGCCAGAGGGAACAGTACACCGATTTCCCAGAAATTCCGGTTCGCGCATGCGCAATATCACACCCGGAACTTCAATGGAACCACCAAGGCATGTGTTCCACCGCTGTGCGCAGGCTCATGGCCTGCAACATAATGAAGGCATACCCCGACCGGCCCCTACTCACCAAGCCGCAACATTCTCGCCACAAAGTTAAACAGAAAGAGAACCTCCTGGAACTTCCACAGATGGAGCCATGCCTCTCAGCCTACCACCCGGGTGGCTATTGGGCTACCGCCCCCAGACAGCAACCTGTGTGTCTCACCACCAACAGACGATTGATCCATCCCGTTCTGGGACAATGAATAACTGCCGGGTAAGCACTTTATAGGGTAAAGGGGAGGGACTTTTCTTAATCACCTATCTTGCAAATGCTTGTCCCAATTAGGAAGCACAACCCATACGTACTGCCACCATATGTCAGCAAAATAAAGTTTCCTACTGTGCAGCTGCTCAGTTTCGCTGTCACTACAAAGGATCCCTCCGTGTGTGATCCAGGAAAGCGCCCTTAGCTTGAACCTCCCGGGTTTCTTTGCACCAATTGATATAGAAATTTATGATGGATAAATCATCCCAGAGAGATAACCAGGGGCTCCTAATTAGGTGTTTGCAGATGTGGAAGGACTTAACTAAGGCAAAGGCTTTAACCCTTTATTTACCGTTATCTTTGACAGTTTGGCACTTGTTACTTGGTATTTCACATTCTAATGGGGTGCTGAGGTGGTCCTCATTCAGGGAACCGAACTAGCTGAGTTCGTACGAACAAACAAACAGGGAAAAAGAGAATAGTACTGATCCAAGTGATGGAGCATTCCTTCACAGTATACTTGTATGATCGTTTCACACCAGAATTAATAACCCAGACTATGCACAAGGGATTTTTTTCCTGGTATTACAGTATCCAAAATAAACATTTTCTTCATCCAATTAACAAAATAAATAGAAAACCTTTAATAACTGCATACCTGTGTGCTAGTCGCTTACTAGAGTCAATGATCTAGGCTGGGTCAATGGATTTTTTTCTCCTGACACCACATTGTCTAAAAGAAGAATTTTCTTGCTAAAGTTAACAAAAAAGGTTATCTCACACAAGTTAACAAAAAAAAAGGTTATCTTACAGTAGGATGAATAACAAAATACCTGCCAACCCAAGTGCCAATATTCTATCTCCCACTCAAAGTTTTCTCTAGTGCTCCTGTTAGTAGTTAGTAGTACTAGCTACTAGATACAGCAAAAAGCTAAAGCAAGTCTTATGCTAGAATCAATGACCCCAAGGCCATCTCTCACTCCAATGCTAACAATTTCTTGTCCGTGTAAACTGTAAGCTGTGGTGAATAAACCTATAATTTTAACATTGACTCCTTTTTCATGACATTTCAAGCTCTTAAAAATCCAATAATATTGCCCAAGTGAATTTCTTTTTAGGACACTCATCTGAAATAGAACAGGTAATCAGGTGGTTTGAAGGGGAATGGCTGCTCGGGATTTATAATATTATGCTTACTTATACGTAATAAGTAAATTACATTTTAAAATGAAAACCTCTGTATCCTGCAGTTTAGCTCCCTGTTAACTGTTTTTATAAACTGTCCTCTGTCCTTTGCACCTGGCAGTCTGCATAGACAAGGCATACAGAGAAGCAGGAGAAAGTATACAATGTTTCCATTTCTCTTTTCTGTTTTATTTTCCCCCTTTTTTAAGGTTTTGTTTTGTATGTTTCATTCAGCTTAAAAAACAACAAAACTGTTTAATGGCTTAAGAAATGCAGTTTTTATAAATTATATATTTTTTTATATTTTCTTTCCCACAATACCTTGATGTTTTTTTTTCTGTATTTCTATTTTTCCTCTTCATTTGAAATGTTTGCTCTGGGTATGCTATCTCTGAACTGGATTATGATGCAATTTTCTAAATGTTTAAAGTAAATGTAAAAGAAAACATAGCATTTAATAAAAAAATATTAACACAAGTTATGTTACTGTAGGAAAGAGAGCGCAAAAAATAGCTATAATATGTGAATTAAAATTATATAATATGGTTAAATTATATAAAACCTACATCTGAATAACTAACGGTATAGACAAAATTAAATAATAAATTAAAATACCATAGGCATAATATATGTACCAGCTGCTAAAACACATAAAGAACTTTCCCAAATTCTAAAATAACAATACAATCCACAGTGTCAGCGCATAGTAGATGTGGCCCTATGAGATATTCTCAGGGATATTAAAGAAAACAGTTCTGTGTAATTGGAGGTCCTAATAGAGAATCTATAGGTCCCATAAAAAATAATAAAATATAATAGTAAAAATAGTAATAAAAATTATTGTCACAAAGGGGAATGGTAAAAATCTGTGTCCACTTCTGTGTTGAACCACGTAGTATGCTGGATATACCTTAAAAATCAAGTTAACAGAATATACGTCCGGCACCTTCAACGCGTTTCACCCTTCTCAAGAGGGCTCTCTCAAGACGGGTGCCGCGGCCGCTACCATGTAGGTATATACTCTGCCTATCAAATGGCATAAATAATCTCTTAAGGCTGTATGCTCCTACTTAGTTTTTTACCTTAGCTTAATATCGCATACATATTTTTGATAGATAAAATATCCAACTTTAACATATGGATGAGGATAAGAGTCACATAAGTAACAATATAATTAGCATAAGTAACATCACATTAGAAAACAATAAAAAACAATAAAAATGCAATACAAACATTGTACAGCAAACTTTGGGAATGATCACTTGCATTACTTTCTTGTTTGAAAAATAGTATAATTTGGGCATATGTGTTTAAACAATATAAAGATGACAGCTTTGACTTGAATCAAATTGAAAACGGATACTGGGCACAGAAAGAGCTCCTATAAATCACGTAAAACCTATAAAACAATATCTATATTCACACTCATGTAAGAGGTGGGACTGAAATAGGACATATGACATGTGCTTTACAATATATTTTTATCCCAATCAAATCCTAGTGCGATATAGTCTAAGTATCTTCCTATGGCGTGACATGAATATCAATGCAGGTTCCTCACGTAAAAAGGAGCAAGAACCTGGATTAGTTTATACATGTTAACACCAACCTTAGCCTTATGGGTATCTTAGACCTAAGACATAATCCTATCTTTGGAGAAAACTAGTAAACAGTGTTGTACCTAGCAGTGTATACTTGTAAAGAATATTGACCAATAGAAAAGAAAAATTCTAAAACTGATCAGAAAACTGTATACATCTTAGATAGGATAGAGAGAACAATAGGAAATAATAATAACGAATGTATGGTAAAAGAGTTGTTATAAACTCATAGTAGAAACAAAGTTACAAACTATGTAGCAAAATATACATTCATGCTAACTTATGACTTTCCCTGTATGCCTAAAAAAGAATGTGCAAAACATGTGTGTACTATATACACTAATTAAGCTTTGTGGGGGAAACATTCTTAATATGAATGAGATTATTTCTGTCTTGAATGGAATAAAGATTTCTAAATGAACATAATAACTAGGTATCCACACTTACACTATATGAGCCAATACTAATTCCGCAAGTTCTAAGTTATTTTCAATGTTTTATTCAATTATGTAAATTCCAGAGAAGTTCCCCTTTAAACTCGAGGGCCCATTTTTCTACTGAGTATCCATATTGCCTTTGGTGAAAACAAGGCATTTTATCATTTGATACATAACATTTCATCTATATGTTATCTATAATAGTAAATGGACAGAATTGTATAAATCGAGTGTCCCCATCCCTACATCCTTTCACTTTCGCAAAATTATTGCGGATATAAGCTTGCTCCTTTCTAAACTTCCTCCCCTACACATACACATATTTGTGCTAAGTGTGCACACTCCCCAAGCTGAGCTCGAGTATAGAATCTTGGATGAATGGTGGGCACATCTGAAAACTGTGAATGAGGCTGTGTGTAAACTGATATCAGCTGCTCTATGGCTGCTAATGAATGGAACCTATATAGCTCAGTTGAACTACATATTTCATAAACCTGTTGTTGGATAGAGTGAGATACTCACCATTTGCGAAGTAAGCTGTTTGAATTTTGTTTTTATAATAAAGAAGTTGGATATTACACCATTGGGTTCCCGGTCTCTCTTATTTCTCATCTTGTCTAAGTGTAGTGAGTTTACGGAGGAAGAGGTTCTATTTCAACTGTCAAAAGTAAAGACAAATAAGTCAATGGGACCTGATGGAATACACCCAAAGTTATTAAAAGAGCTTAGTGGAGTACTAGCAAAACCATTAACAGATTTATTTAACCAATCATTGTTAACAGGAGTAGTCCCAAAAGATTGGAAGTTAGCAAATGTTCTGCTCATTCACAAGAAAGGTAGTAGGGAGGAGTCGGGCAACTATAGGCCAGTTAGCCTTACTTCAGTAGTGGGGAAAGTAATGGAAACCATGTTAAAGGATAGGATTGTTGAACATCTAAAATCACATGGATTTCAAGATCATAGACATCCTGGGTTTACTTAAGGGAGATCATGCCAAACTAATCTTATTAAATTTTTTGATTGGGTAACTAAAATAATAGATTAGGGTGGTGCAGTAGACATTGCTTACCGAGATTTCAGTAAGGCTTTTGAAACTGTTGCACATAGAAGGCTTATAAATAAACTGCAATCTATAAGTTTGGATTCCAATATTGTTGAATGCGTAAGGCAGTGGCTGAGTGACAGGCAACAGAGGGTTGTAGTCAATGGAGTATATTTGAAGCATGGGCTTGTCACCAGTGGGGTACCTCCGGGATCTATACTTGGACCCATACTCTTTAATATTTTTATTAGTGAAATTTGCAGAAGGTCTTGATGGTAAGGTATGTCTTTTTGCTGATGATACTAAGATATGTAACATGGTTGATGTTCCAGGAGGGATAAGCCAAATGGCAAATGATTTAGGTAAACTAGAAAAATGGTCAGAGTTGTGGCAACTGACATTTAATGTGTATAAGTGCAAGATAATGCATCTTGGACGTAAAAACCCAAGGGCAGAGTACAGAATATTTGATAGAGTCCTAACCTCAACATCTGAGGAAAGGGATTTAGGGGTGATTGTTTCAGATGACTTAAAGGTAGGCAGACAATGTAATAGAACAACAGGAAATGCTAGCAGAATGCTTAGTTGTATAGGAGAGGTATTAGCAGTAGAAAGAGGGAAGTGCTCATGCCATTGTACAGAACACTGGTGAGACCTCACTTGGAGTATTGTACGCAGTACTGGAGACTGTATCTCCAGAAGGATATTAATACTTTAGAGAGAGTTCAGAGAAGGGCTACAAAACTGGTTCATAGAGTGCAGGATAAAACTTACAAAGAAAGAAAACTTAACATGTCTAGCTTGGAGGAAAGACGAGGCAGGGGGGATATGATATAAACATTTAAATACATAAAGGGAACCAACACAGTAAAAGAGACTATATTTAAAAGAAGAAAAACTACCACAAGAAGAGGACATAGTCTTAAATAAGAGGGGCAAAGGTTTAAAAATAATATTGGGATGTATTACATTACTGAGAGGGTATTGGATGCATGGGATAGCCTTCCAGCTGAAGTGGTAGAGTAAAGGAGATAAAGCATGCGTGGGATAGGCATAAGACTATCCTAACTATAAGATAAGGCCAGGGACTAATGAAAGTATTAAGAAAATTGGACAGACTAGATGGGCCGAATGGTTCTTATCTGCCGTCACATTCTATGTTTCTATGTAGAAGATAGCTACATTGTGTAATTTAATATCCTGCATTACGTGGGACACATTTCCTCTCAACTGGAGCCGTGTAAACCCAAAGCCAGGGGAAAGAGCTCTGGTAGAGCTCATGTGAGTGCGATCTCTAGATTCACTTTCTTCACTGTATTTGTAGATATGTATAAGATAGAGATGGTCTGCACTATATGCTTTTCTATTACTTTTCACAGATTATGATAATTTTATGAAGATCGTTTCTTAAGTATATTTCTAAACGCACCACTATTGTATTGGTTTTTCTGGTATATTTGTTTTAACGTTTTGATGAGTTCTGCTGGATTGCGTACACTTTATTCATATGTTTCTGCACACTTGTATATCTTGTTTTTTTATTCTGAGCACCTGTCACTTTTTTGGTTATCTACATAATTTATTCACAAATGGGATCACTCCCACACTAAAGTATCGAACACAGGGGGAAACAACCTTTGCCACTCCAGATGTTGTTGACTAAATCTTCCTAGGCTTACTGTTTTTTTACAACAGTACTAATTTTTATTTACGTTATCAGTATACTGAAACCTATATCATAACATACTGAGCTACATTTCTTTTTTTGTTTTAGCCTTTCTATACCTCATTACAATATTTTTTTTATTGTTTTTGGTTGCATTCAAGTAACATAGAATTAATTTCTGCTTACATGGTGGCCAGACCACTAATCATTGTCACCCTACTGATCCTGCTTTAATCTGCTGAGGACTAAAGTGAACCTTCCCATTCACTTGGGTATATTAATCAAATGTGTGATATTA
Source organism: Pelobates fuscus (assembly GCF_036172605.1). NCBI lineage: Eukaryota > Metazoa > Chordata > Amphibia > Anura > Pelobatidae > Pelobates > Pelobates fuscus. The sequence goes on from NC_086324.1 coordinate 78,133,882, forward strand.
TCTTGCATCAGATAATATCTTTTCACGTTATGTTATTTCATTGGGTTGATTTATCAAAGTGTCCAAATAACTCTCTGCTTCATGAATCAGCCTCACAGAAAACTATAGCTTGAAGAGATATTATCTTGCATGTGATAGTATCTCCAGTTTAATCAATATATGCTTTAATGTTCATGTCTATAAAACTGTACTGTAGTTTCATTATGTTTTTGTTACTGGACAAGATTATTTTTTTTTTTGTGGGAGGGGGAGGGAGCAGTTTCCTTATGAAATGTGTGTAATAAAAGCATAAATACAAATATATTTTAGATAAATATGGATATAGTATATATCAATATAACAGGTGTATAATACATAAATCCAAGTCTAGCAGAAAATCAGTTAATGCTAATAAGTATAATATGGTGTAGGATGCCTGAATGTATGGCAAAGAAATTATATTATTTATGACTCACATATTTAAAACATTGCATCTTTAATTTACCCAAAAGATTTTAAGCCATTTTATGTGACACTGGTGTTCTTCTGAAGCTGTGAGATTAGAGCTAATATGACAGAGATTTCTGTCTTTCTTTTTTGACCACCATAACTTTTAGCCAGATTTATGAGTTTCTTTCAAAATAATTTTCACTATGGTGTAGATCTAAACAGAGAATGATTAAGTTTGAAATAGTAGTATGTGCACAGATGTATAAGTCTATGTGTATTCAAGCACATACTGTGGTATAAACGCTGTGTATAAGGCTCTGAGCTGTTGCCAAATACTCCAAATATGAGTTCAAATCTAAAATAAACAAGCTGTATCTGTTAATCTCTATATCCTAAAATGGTATTCTTTAAGTTCTGTCAATTCTGTTAAGAAATATATGCACAGTGTGTCATTCATTGTCTGAGTGTGGTCAGTTGACACGCTCAGACAGTGAAAGGTGACTAGATCGGCCACTGAGTTCTGTAGCTCTGCAGAAGCCAGACATACATCACTAGTGCTGAAAGTAGACCAGTATCCTGATGAAGAACCAGATTAGAGGACAAACCGTTGCTAAATGGTTTGACCCATTTCTAGGGAGCCGGCTAGCATACTTCTCAGTGTACTGCAGTGATTATGATACATGCATTAACCTTTTAAAGCACGTATTTTCATCTTGTTTTTGAAGTAAGTGCGAATGCTAGTGTACATCAGTGTTTCGTTCAACAGTAAACATGTTGAGAGCCAGGTGTTTGTAAAAAACAAGAAAGCTTGCATTGTTTCTGGTTTGTGGAATCAGGGTGAAATTAGTCTAGAGGAGGTAAATGACAACTTGTCACTATGATCCTTGAGCAGCAGATAGAGAGAAATTAGTGTGGTACCTGTCATGCACACATTTGTCAATACACACTGCTCACATGACATGTATTTTTAAAAATCCCACTGATGCTAGTATATATTATTTTGGAAATGAGAAACTCATTGGTCCACAAAGCATCCCTACACACACACACGTGCGCGCACACGCACACATGCACACACACACACACACACAGAAACACACTAGCATGCACAGAAACACACACTGTATCCCTACATGCACACACACACAGAAACACAATGCATCCCTTTACACGCACACACACACACACACATCATGTATCCCTTAAACACTTCACTAGTGAGAAATGTCAGGAATTAAAAATGAAATTCAAATTTAAGCCCAAAGTAATCAAAGTGGAAGCATAGCTGACTTGGAGTATTTCTCCTGTTTGGCTGTTTTAGTCTAACATTTGAAATTCACTGTAAATTTTCTGTGAATTTCCAACAACTCTCACTTAAGTTAGTAACTCTATTTGTCACTTAACCCATTTAGGAACCCATTCATGTGGTGTAGCACTACAACAAAAAAATATATGTCATGGACATTTTGGTAAAGGTAGAATTTTACTAGTAGTAAAACTGAACACTCCTATTAATCCTTTGAGGGAATTTATTGTAAAATGTAGTGAATAATAAAATATTATGTGACATTAATACATTATACATTAGTTATATGAAAGCATCTCTGCCAGTCAGTGCATAAAAGGAGAAAGATCAAAAGATCAGACAGAACGTCTTTGTTCAAAGTCTTTTCATTTGGTGAATAAGAAAGACATTGACATCCTTGCAGAATACAGGAGCCTACGATGGTTTTACTTTAAAGTAACATCAATGACTTGGCATGTCATTCTGCTAACCCCACAGTTTCTCTTTACAACACAATAGATATACACCCAAGTCACTAGTTTAGTTTTTGCTGATGTGTCTGTCTACGCTCCCCATTAGGTTGCACTTAGTAAGTATTTTTAAAGTTTGAGTATCCTATTTAACCCCTATTTATCCTATTTTAACCCCACTTCATAAAAGTGTTGATTTTAATGAGAAATCTGCGCCTTTATAAATAAATTATAAATCACCCCCTTGGCTGTCAAACAGTCAGGGAGGTTTGCTGCCTCTTTCCGTTAGATGCCCTGAGCTAACAGAAGTGTCAGTCGTGCTCTACTTGAGGCGTCTCAATGAGACAGTCTCTTTAGGAAAAAAAGGGAGGGCTTGCTAAAGCAAGCTCTTTTAAAATATACCCCCAATGAATACATGCATTTATGCATTTATGTATTTATTGGGGGTATATGCACTAATCAGTGATTTATACTTTTTTGCCCATTTGGGCAGTGGAGTGTCCTTTTTACCTTACACTGCTGAGACTCGAGAGCCCCAGGAGGAAGGGATTCCCAAGCAAGTGGGTTAATCTCATAAGAGCAGGCATTAGGAAGCTAGGATAGGGCCTGCCGAGGATGGAGTTAAAATTGTAGTAGGCTTGTGCAATATGTGATCATGTACTGGAACTGACCCCCATCTGTGAGATTCAAAGTTGCTGCTTAGTAAATGAGTGAGCGCGGTAGATCTTGCATGTTGTATGAATTGGCCCCAGCAGCACCCTTACAATGTATGCATGTTTAGGTGAGTGCAGCCGCTTGGTTTTATATATATATATATATATATATATATATATATATATATATATCGTAAGGTGGGTCAAAATTTAGAGTAGGGTTTGAGGACTCAATAACTTTTTTTTTATTAATGAACCAATTTCAATGATACTACATAGCATGAATGCTTAAAAGAACACTAAAGGGTCAAGAACGAACACAAACATGTATTCTTGATTCTATAGTGTTCAAACATCTATTTCCCCCCCATGCTCCCCCCCCCTCCCCCCCCCCCCGCTCCCTCAACCTCCTAAATATAATAAAATCTTACCTTTATTCGAGTCTCCTGCTGCTGGCTCTGAAATAGTAGAGGGCAATCTTCGAAGTCTATCTTCCGCATAGTACATTGTTGTAAGTCCCCGCTCAGGCATGAGGATTGGCCAATAATAGGGAAGTCCTAAAACTATTTATGGATGTCACAGAAAACGTATACTGTTTAACCCCTTAAGGACACATGACATGTGTGACATGTCATGATTCCCTTTTATTCCAGCAGTTTGGTCCTTAAGGGGTTAAGACAGTTCATCTCCTTGTTTGCCCACCTCATGAACTAGATGGATGCCTTCAAGGAAATAAGGGAAGTTTTTCCTGGTGGCACACTCCTGACCGATGTAGCATCTGTGATCAGGAGGCTGCAAATTGTCGTTAAGTCTTTTTTCTAAATTTCTAGAAGTATTCTAACATGTGGTGGTGTTTTCAAATTTTAATAGTAGTTGTTTCTCACTGCCTGGCTCAGCAGATGCACTTGGTATAGGCTGATAGAGCACTATTTTAGTCCACACTAAAGGACAGTCACTAATGTGTGAGAAATCTGTATTCTCTGTGTTGGAAGGGGTGATTGGATCGCAAGTTGCCTACTTACTTTTTCCTTTCAATTTCTTTTTCAATCCATTTTTTTCAAACTGAAATACGCTAGTACCTCTCCTTTAATTTACATGATTGCAGACAGAAAAAAAACACTATTGATTAATATTTTTTTAATGCAGATATTATAACATTATTATGACAACTCACAATTAGCATTGCAAAAAGGCCTGCTTTGACCTAATGACTAGGAAATATTTTATCTAGTTTTGTGTTGCAGTAAACAAATGAGCCCATTTTGTGCCATTTTTGTATATCCTGATTATTTTTCCACATCAGCTGCAAACCAAAACACCAGAAAGACACATTTTAGTTTGTCTTAACCAGATTTACAAATGGAACTAGATAGATAGATAGATACAATATGACTATCTGACTTGTTCTATATGAAATGGCTGCCAGCAACAGAAATGCTATTTTCCCAGAATAATAAAAATGTATTTAAAGCCAATATTGGTTATTGAGTCAGCTCTGCAAACAAAGAGTTATAGAAGCAGAGTTTATATTGTCTTCTTAACAGCTTTTATAAATAGCATGTTTACATTAACACAGAGTGGAAAATACTTTAGAATTGAAAGCCAGTAGAAGAAAGGCAAATTGTAATGATTTAGCCGTTACCCAGATCTTTGTGTATAAGCGTTATTAACTGCCTGGCAATGATCCAGGGAAATACCCCTTATATAGTCGTAGTACAAATGTCCTTTAAACACATTCCCTTTTTTTTATCTGGTATTTTCTAGAGTTTCCATCTTCAGATTTTGCACACCACAAGACAAAAAGAAGCCAATTTTACATGAAATAACATTTTTCAGATTACTTAACTGGCATACTGGGGATGTATTTGAGGTTAATATGCAGATTTATGCTGAAAAGACAACATATGGGTCAATTAACCTATTAATGTAGAGAGTAGTTTACAAGGCACTGGACTAATACTAAAAATGTTAAATTATATATTAACAAGTGTAGACTCTGATAATTTAAAGGGACACTATAGTCACCCAGACCACTTCAGCTCAGTGAGGTGGTCTGGGTGCCAGGTCCCTCAGGTTTTAACCCTTCACATGTAAACATAGCAGTTTCAGAGAGATATAGCAGGGTTAATTCAACCTCTAGTGGCTGTCTTCCTGACAGCCGCTAGAGGTGCTTCTGCGACGCTGGGTCGCATATAGCGTGCAGAACATCCATAGGAAAGCATTGAGAAATGCTTTCCTATGGACTGTTAGAATATACGCGCGGCTCTTGCCGCGCATGCGCATTCTGCTCCACTCAGGAGCTGACGTCGGCGGGGGAGGAGAGGTCACCAGCGCCGAGGGAGCCCGGCGATGGATTAAGGCAAGCTGCTGAAGGGGCTTTAACCCCTTCAGTGCCACGGGAGGGGGACCCTGAGGGTGAGTGTCCCCCAAGGATAACATAGTGTCAGGAAAACGGGTTTGTTTGACTGACACTATAGTGATCCTTTAACATCATCCACAACTTTCGTATCTTTCATATCTGACCTCTGCTCATGACAACAACACAATAAATCTACAACAACTCCAGGCTTATGTACGAAGCTTTTCATTCCATAAACATGTTGGGTTAAACCTCCAACAAAGGGTTTGAGAAAGACCCTTCTAGATTTAAATATTACCATGTTCAAGATCTTGAGAAAGCCTGGTATTGTGGGCGAAACGCGTTGAAGTGTGAACAGCTTCCTGCTGCCAGAGGTGGATACACGTCTAACTGTCAGCATTGTTTGCCAGCCACAGCCTCCTCTCCGTTTGAATATTCATTTAATCAGCGCTGAGATCGGGTGGGAATGTGCACTGATGGTAACGGCTGCCAAGCCTCTGTGTATTTTAAAGTTTATATCGTGGTATCTTGGAAACGAGTACCACAACTTGCTGATGTAAGGGTCTTTAATTTGGGGGAAGGGTTTTGTATTGCAGTATTAGGCTATGATAGGTCTTTTTTTTTGCCAGTTTATCTAAAGTTTCTATGTTATGAATTTCAAGCATAATACATAGATTTCAAAGTTAGTACAAATGCAATTTCAAGTGCGAGGTTACAATAGTGGTGTATTGTTGCATAAAATAGGCAAGTAAACAGGATTACATTTGTGGCTTAAGGTTGCATATAACAAGCATGTAAACAATAAGGTAGTTCCGGTTTGAACATGTACTCTTATAACAATTAAAATTGAGCATCACAGGTGTGAGTTTGTTGTCGGATACGGTATGATAGTGTGTTCTAGAGTGGATAAACAGTGTGGCCGAGGGGTCTGTGTAAGGGTATTGTAACTCTTGGTTCTAAAGACTATATAAAGGTTATTCACCTTTGGCATTCTGGGGTTTTGAGAGCATGAAATTGTTCTATAGCTCCCAGGTTTTGGTAAATCAATCAAAGTTCTTGGATCTGGCGTAAGTTAGTTCCTGCATTTGTTTAATTAATTCCACCTTCCCTATCCATTCCCTGATGGGAGGGGGTTTGGCATGCTTCCAGTATTTAGGTATTAACTGTGCTGCAGCTATGAGTAAATGTGTAATCAGGGATCTGATTGGTTTTATTATGGCCGGTGGTGTTACCATAAAAATGAAGAGGTCCGGCGTGAATGGGAGTTGGGTTTTAGTGATGGATTAAGTTATGGTATGTATCCTCCTCAAAAGTTTATTTATTGTTGGGAATTGCCACCAGATGTGAGAGTGGTGCACCTTGGGTTGTGAGCCTCTCCAGCATGAGTTGTCTGAAGTGTTATGTATTTTGTGAATTTTCTCAGGGGTTAGGTGCCAGCGAGTGATTCTTTTGTAGTTACTTTCTTGGGTAAGTGTTGAAGTGGAAGACTTATGTATCGTGGTAAATATAGACCTCCACTGTTGATGTGATAGGTCAATTTGGAGTTCCTCTGACCAGTAGGCTGTGAGCTTCGGGAGTGTTGAGTTTTGTAGGTCCTGTAATAATTTGTACATGGCAGAGAGGACTTTATTTTTAATGGAATGGGTAGAACATAGTACCTCGAATTCTGTTAGTTCTCTATCTCCTCTGGTTGCCTGTAATGTAGGTGCTGGTTGCCTGTAGTGTTGGTGTTAGGCATGAGCTGTGTTATCGGTAGAATCTTGTGGTTGTGTACTAGGTCTAAGAGTTAATTTCTTGCCGTTCCCCATACGGTTGAAGGATTTTCCTTGAGAGTCCACCCAAGAAGGAGGGGTTGTTGGTGATCGGGTAGAGTGGGGAGGGGTATGGTGAAATAGATGTGTTTTGAGAGATTGTAGACCATGTCTTAAGGGTTGCCTTAATGGTTGGGTCCGTGTTGACCTGGGCCTTTCTTGCGTCTGGGTGGAGCCAGAGTAATAGGTGTAGTGGTGTGTCTGAGAAAGAGTTTTCTATGTGTACCCAATGGTGGATTGTTGACTGCCTGGTCCATTCATATATTCTAGCTAGGTGGATAGCTTTGTGATACCTGTCTACAGCCGGAAGATTTAGACCTCCTCTTTCCCTTTTCTGGGTTAGTAGCGCATGTGCTAGTCCAGGTTGTGTGTTAGACCATACGAATTTAGTAATCTGCGTTTTTACTAAATCGAAGAAGGTCTTGGGCAGCATGATGGGTAACGTTTGGAGGAGATACAATATGCTTGGAAGTACGTTAATTTTAACTATGTTTGTTCTACAGATCCACCCGAAACACGGTTTGTGCCATCTCTTTAAGTCAGATTGGATGGAGTGGAGGAGTGGGATGAAGTTCAGTTCGTATAAAGAGTCTAGGTTAGTCGGGAGTCGTACCCCCAGGTATGTGATGCATTTGTTAGCCCACGTGAAGTGGAATTTTTCTTGGAGTTGGCTATTAAGCGAGTGTGCCGTATAGATTGGCAGGGGCTCACATTTAGTGAGATTTGCTTGGAAGAAGGAGACCTTGCTGTAAATGTCCATTTCCTCTAGTATGGTTGGAATTGTGGTCATGGGATGAGATATAGTGAACAATAAATCATCTGCGAAAGCCGTGATCATATATTCTTGTTGTTTGATTGTAAGGCCCTGAATGTTATGGTTGTCCCGTATCCCTTGAATGAAGGGTTCTAGTGTAAGTATGAATAAGAAGGGCGATAAAGGACATCCCTGCCTGGTACAGTTTGTGATATTCACTTGGTGGGATAGCTGGCCATTGATGCGCACTCGGGCCGTAGGTGATGAGTAGACTGCTCGCAACCAGTCAAACCATCGTGGCCCAAAGCCTAACTGCCGCACTGTGTGTGTTATGAGTCCCCAGTTCACTCTGTCAAATGCCTTTTCGGCGTCTATGGATAAAAGAGTGCTATGTGTCTTCTGTTTTTGGGTCCAGTGCATCAAGTTTAAGATTTTCGTTGTGTTGTTCTTTGCTTCCCTGCCTGGGACCAATTCAGCTTGGTCTTGGTGTATTAGTTTCGGTAGGAGGGGTTTTAGTCTAGTGGCCATTATTTTAGTTAGAATTTTTAGATCCAGATTTATCAGTGAGATTGGCCTATAACTACCGCACATCTCAGGGTCTTTTCCCGGTTTAGGAATGAGAACTATGGTCGCTTCTTAGGCATATTTTTTCTGATTATTTGAGTACTACACTTATGGTGGTCTGTTTTATTGTATTTTATTTTTTTTACATTTGAAGTATTTCCATGAATCCGCATTTATAAGTATTTTACTTCAGATTGAGAGTGATCACCTAAATTAGGTTTTCAAGTATAGCGCTGACACTTTATTTTGTTGATATATTATGTGTGAAGTTTTTAAGGATCTTTATATGTGTATAGCTGCTGAATTTACTCACGTTCTTATTTATATTTCGTTTTATTTACTTTTAAGATCTGCGCTCTCCTATTTTGTATAGATCCATGTTCAACCTACTGTTTGGTGGAGTAGGACTCATTTTTCACACATGTTTGTGTGATTTTGGTGCCTAATGGCTTTTTTAAATTTGCAAAGGTTCCATAGTGTTGAAAAATATGTTATCTTCAGGTTTTTTTCTTGTTTTAGCCTGAAGTTTGTACTTTAATTGGTGAATTACTGCAGTTTGGTGTATGGGGTTAAACATGCCTTTTTAGCGCAACTGAAAATTAGGAGGGTCCAAAGTGAAATCTTGAAACAAATATTCAGTGATATTCAGATACTCTTAAAAAATAAGTTTATGTTGGAAAGGCAGAATGGCCCCAAAACCGTCCGAGCAAGCCGCATCGGTAAACAAATGGAGGTCCACATTAGAGACCTCTGGGGCCTGCTAGTACGACCTACCATTATATGAGGCCAAAAAGGAATCCTAGACTGCCAAGTCAGCCCGCAAGGGCCGCGTAAGCTGGATAAAGTGCTGCGGGCGAACGTCCCCAGATGTCGCTGCCGCCAGGCGCCTGTTAAAGATGCGCCCCATGGGCAATAGCTGGATCTTACGCTGTCCCATGGCCCGGGACACTGCTAGACGCAGGTCCAGGACCTTGTCTAGGGACAGCCGACATTCCCCGGCCACCAAATTGATTTAGATGCCCAGAAAGCTCAGGCATGTGACCGGACCCACTGTCTTGTCATGAGCCAACGGAACACTGAATCGCTGAAACACCTCCCCGAGAACCCGCAGCAGGAGGGCACAGACATGCAACACACACAGGAAATCATCCAGGTAGTGCAGGAGGGAAGCGACCCCTGCTTCCCTCCGCACCACCCATTCCAGAAAAGTGCTAAAGCACTCAAAATAAAAACAGGACAGCGAGCAACCCATAGGGAGGCACATGACCACACAGAAATGTCCCTCAAAGGCACAGCCCAGGAGATGATGGCACTCCAGATGCACCGGGAGCAGCCGTAAAGCAGATTCAACAGCTGCCTTGGCCAGCAATGCCCCGGGCCAGCAGCCCTCACCATGCAAACCGCTGCATCAAAGGATGCCTAGGATACCCTGCAAAGCTCTGCCGAGATGTCATCATTCACGGAACCCCCTTGAGGGTAAGACAAATGGTGAATCAGGAGATACTTACTGGGTTCCGTCTTAGGCACCACGCCCAAAGGAGAAACCCGCAAATTAGGCATGGGTGGGGAGGAAAACGGTCCGGCCATCCGGCCCAAGGAGACCTCCTTTCCCAGTTTGTCCCGCACTACATGAGGGAAATCCCGCACGGACCTGAGGTTCCGAACGGAGTGCCGTGGAGGGTGCTCCGAGAAAGGGATCCAAAAACCCTGCTCAAACCCTTCCACCAGGATCCGTGCCGCAGCCCGGTTCCTATAAAGGTCGAGCCACGGGTGCATAGCATTTACGAGCACTGGGGTCGTCGCCCTTAGCCCCCTTGTCCCCGTAACGCCCGTTTTACCCCACTTGAAACAGCGAGAGGCCGAATGTGCCCGACCACAACCGGAGCACTCGTGCCTAAACCAGCACGAGGATCCCCACTTGCAGTGACTGTCGTTGAACTTCCAACAACAGCCCGGCCTCTGATTGGGGCTGATGGGGATGCGGATGGGGATGAGTCCTCACTGGCAGAGGAAGCTCCTGACCCACAAGGGGACCCCCCCCCACACACCAAACGGCGGTACCATTGTACCCCGCGCGGCCCTCGCGGGCCTACTCACCACAGGGGCCTTCCACCGCCCCCAGCCCACGATCCACAACTGGCGGCTGGGGGGGGGAGGCAGAGAGGAAACCGGCCGGGCACTTGGAGCCTGCCGGGTAGGCCGCGCCACCTGCGTGGTGCCGACAGCCCGCGCAGCAGGCCTCTGGGCCGCAGGCCGCACGGCAGGGTAAGGCCTCACCTCAGGCCGCGTGGCAGAAGGCCGTGCCACGTGCGCGGACATGGAAGGCCGCGAATCCTGGCCTCTGGTGGCAGGCAGCGTGTCCCAGACACACGGTTCTGGTGGTGTCTCGGGCCCAGGCTCCACCTCATCCTGTCCCGAGAAGTATTGTCCGGGGACAATCTGGCAGGCGGGCGGGAACGCCTGCCAGTGCTGGTGCAGCCCCAGGGGTAGGGATCGCATGGGAGGCAGCAGAGGAGACCGCAGTGGGTGCTCAAGAGGGAGGGAGGCCGCGGGGGGGGGGGGGGGGGGGGCACACCGGCAGCCATAACTCCACTAATGCTCGCAAATTGCTCTCTCGGTTGCCGGCCACCATCCAGCGCTGCAGCAGCTCTGAGGGACGCCAGGATCACCTCAACATTCATCACCTCAAGCTGTGAAGACTACAGACCCAGGCAAACAGGAGCAGGAGGACAGGGAGCTGTTTGCTGGCCCGAATCCCAAGTTGCACTGAGGTAAGACCCCCGCCCCACTAACTCATATAGAACATAATCCCACCCACACGTTCTTCCTAAACCACTCCCACGCATCTATCCCCACATTACTACATGTGCTCTTGTCCGCTTAGCTGCGCTATCTCTCCAGGGCCTCTTCCTGTAAAGAGAGATTTCATTTTAATCTTACTCTAATACATACTCTAATACATACATAGAATGCTTAAATGCTTAAATGCCGACATTTTTTTTTACACCATGTTACTGTTCTGCAGTAATACTTTCAGGGGCCTTACAAATACCTATAAATAAGGTATTTGAACATTCTTATTTAGCTTTTTGTTTCTCATGTCTACTGTATGTGAGAAATGTTGACTTTTTGTTTTTCTAACATTTTAGACCCTGTGTGAAATATTTCAAGATAAAAGACACTGTATACTGTCTAAAACTTTTAATTTTCCAAATATTTGTTCTAAAGGCTGAATGAATAAGCGAAAAATAAAAATGGTGTAAATTTACATATTTTCTTTGTTTTTTTATTTGCATGTGCCTGCAGAGCAACATATACACAAAATAGCTGTGTTATGATATATTTAAATGCTTGCTGTGCATCCCTACTTTCAAATACATGTTATGCTAATATTTTTCAATTAGAAATTGCTTGACAGTGAAGGGGTTAAACAGTGCTATATTTGATGCATATAACATTTTCAAAAAGAGAGCCCAAACATATAAGCAAAAGGCCTGTGTGAGCCGCATACTCACAGTGGATGCTTACAAGTGCATTGGAGCATTTAAGTTGTTCATTACACATTTCCATTAAATATTTAAAAGCCTGCAGAACCCAGCAAGACAATCGACCTATTTTACAAGAAGTAGAAGAGCTGTCTTTTAACACTGGGCATTTTGATACCATGAAACTTTTAATACTATAAAAGCAGGAAAAAACTCTAGATAATGCATTTTTTAAATTGTCAGTAGCTGACCAAATTCCAAACCAAGTAACACATTTACTTCCGATAAAAGGATTTAAAGGATAGGACTAAAGGATTTAGGTTATAACAGTACATAGTATTTTAAAGCCAATATATTGTCTCTAAGTCTTTATGAGTCTCTAAATGTCTACTATGTGATTACCAATTCCTTGTCTTTACAGGACCACTAATGCCACCAAAATGTCATCTTAAGGAAATGGTCTGTGTGCACTAGTACTTTTTTTTTTTTTTTTTAAACTGCAATGTTTATAATTACTGGGTTAAATCAAATTGTAATGACTGTCATAAAACCCAGTCATGTGACACATTTAATTAAAAGCTGTCCTACAGTGCAAAAGTATTCACCCCCTTGGCATTTTTCGTGTTTTGTTGCCTCACAACCTGGAATTTACATGGATTGTTTGAGGATTTGCATCATTTAATTCACAGAACATGCCCACAACTTTGAAGATGTTTTTTTTTTTTTTTTTTTACATTTTTTTATTGTGAAGCAAACAACAAATAGGACAAAATAACAGAAACAGTCAATGTGCATAACTATTCACCCCCTAAAGGCAATACTTTGTAGAGCCACCTTTTGCGCCAATCACAGCTCCAAGTCGCTTGGGATAAGTCTCTATGAGCTTGCCACATCTTACCACTGGGATCTTTAAGTCTGACCACAGATTTTCTATTGGATTGAGGTCTGGGCTTTGACTAGGCCATTCCAATACATTTACATGTTTCCCCTTAAACCACTCCGTCCCAACCTCAAATCATGCACAGAGTGGTACAGGTTTTGCTCAAGAATATCCCTGTATTTAGCACCTTCCATCTTTCCCTCAACTCTGACCAGTTTCCCAGTCCCGGCTGCTGAAAAACATCCCCACAGCATGATGCTGCCACCACCATGTTTCACTGTAGGAATGGTGTTCTTTGGGTGATGTGATGTGTTGGGTTTGCGCCAGACATAGTGTTTTCTTTGATGGATGAAAAAATCAATTTTAGTCTCATCAGACAAGAACACCTTCCTCCATACATTTTGGGAGTCTCCCACATGCCTTTTCGCAAACTCAAAACGTGCCATTTTGTTTTTTGCGGAAAGTAATGGCATTCTTCTAGCAACTCTGCCATAAAGCCCAAATCTGTGGAGCTTGTCGTCTTATGTATAGATACTCCAGTCTCTGCTGTGGAACTCTGTGGAACTCTGCAGCTCCTCCAGGGTTACCTTAGGTCTCTGTGCTGCCTCTCTGATTAATGCCCTCCTTGCCCGGTCCATGAATTTTGGTGGGCGGCCGTCTCTTGGCAGGTTTGCTGTTGTTCCATGTTCTTTCCATTTGGTTATGATAGATTTGATGGTGCTCCTGGGGATCATCAAAGATTTGGATATTTTTTTATAACCTAACCCTGACTTGTACTTCTCAACAACATTGTCCCTTACTTGTTTGGAGAGTTCCTTGGTCTTCATGGCAGTGTTTGGTTGGTGGTGCCTCTTGCTTAGGTGTTGCAGCCTCTGGGGCCTTTCAAAAAAGGTGTATATATGTAATGACAGATCATGTGACACTTAGATTGCACACAGGTGGACATCATTTCACTAATTATGTGACTGCTGAAGGTAATTGGTTGCACCAGAGCTTTTTATGGGCTTCATAACAAAGGGGGTGAATACATACGCACATGCTAATTTTCTGTTTTCTATTTCTAAAAAATAGTTTTATGTATATATTTTTCTCATTTCACTTCACCAACTTAGACTATTGTGTTCTGATCCATCACATAAAATTCTGATTTATAAAACATTGAACTTAAATGACCACTATAGTGCCAGGAAAACATACTCCCGCCAGGCTCTAGGGGGTGGAAGGGGCTAAATTACCTCTTTCTCCAGCGTCGGGCGGGGGACTCTCCTCCTCCTCTCTGCCTCCTCTCCTCCTCCTCGGCTGAATGCACATGCGCGGCAGGAGCCGCGCGTGCATTCAGCCAGTCTCATAGGAAAGCATTCACAATGCTTTCCTATGGACACTGGCGTCTTCTCACTGTGATTTTCACAGTGAGAAGCGCGGAAGCGCCTCTAGCGGCTGTCAACGAGACAGCCACTAGAGGCTGGATTAACCCTAATATAAACATAGCAGTTTATCTGAAACTGCTATGTTTATAGAAAAAAGGGTTAAACCTAGCTGGGCCAGGCACCCAGACCACTTCATTAAGCTGAAGTGGTCTGGGTGCCTATAGTGGTCCTTTAAGGCTGTAATGTAACAAAATAGGTAAAAAGTCAAGGGAGTGAATACTTTTGCAAGGCACTGTATAGGGAAGCTTGGATGCGCATGCAACGCTCGCCATGCATATTCATCAGGTCCCCCATGCCCCTCTATGAGTAGCAATGGGTTGTGCCATGGTGAGCTGCGGTAAACAGACATGAAATGTCTAAAATTAGGATAAAACTGGTCTACTGGAACAGTGATCCAACCAATGCCATATTTGCCTGTCAGCAAGCTAGAAAAAAGAGGATACATGGCATTGGCAAACTTACTGATGTTGGATGCTTGATGTGTATCTTTAATAGACATAAGGCCTGGTCATTCTGTGCAACACATGGTGCCTGTTAGTGACACAGCTAAACACATAAATCACTTTTCCCTAGTCTCCAGGCATCCTGTCTCCTGAGTTCCTGACCCAACTTGTTATTCGGCCACTCTTTGTCTGCTGCCTGTACTGACCTCTGGCATATTACGTAATTGTTCCAGCTTTTGGTGTCCCTGACCTTGGCTTGTTTCTACTTTTATTACTTCATTAGGGGTGTTTTTAAAAGGTCATGAGGTGAGGTGTCCAACCACTTTAAGGTCATTTCAACCTCTTCTTCTATCCCTGTTTATATCTGCCAACAGAGTTCAAACCTTGTTAGCCAGTCCTAACCTGGCAAACCCTGGAAAATGTGCTTTCTTTTTATGTGTTTTAGTGTATCATTATTACCACATACTGCTCATTAAAAAGAGGGTATTATGATGGTTTCATTGAAATTGGAAAAGAGCCATGATTACCTGTCTAGTACTCCTGAGCCTCATCTAGAGCTTACTACAAGAGTATGTCAGTAATTATTTGGAATACTCACAACTGGTGCAACTTCCCCTAGTAAAAGGAGTAGTGGTTTGCACCTTGACACCTCCTATGTTGTAAGATGCAGGAAATGATACATATGTAAAGGGAAATGCAACCGGAGCACTATTTCATAATTCATCCTGATTTTCAAAACACAATACATCTTGAAAATTATAGTAAAACAAGAAGACCTTTTTTTGACTTTTAGTTAGGGTTTAGAGATGGGTTGGGTGTAGTCTGCTGTAATCATAATCTTTAAATCATAATCATGAAAAAGCAATGCATTCACAAACTCTCCACACATTTTAAAGAAAATCTGTAATGATTTTATTTATTACATCAAGACACCTAACCAAGGATCAACCAATGTAATCATTTTCAATGATTTATTACAATATCATTAAATATCTTGATGTAATCAACTAGATTTTCTTCAACACTGTCAAAATCAGTCACAAAAGCGAGAATTCAAAGTAAATTATGTTAGTAATAATAGCTGGCGTGTGTGTGTGTTGGAGAACTAACTGTTGCTGGTAACTCTCACGTCGTGTTCTTGTTTTGCCAAACGTCCTCTCTCTCTCTCATGCTGTGCAGTTATTTTGTCTTTGAGATCTTCATTTGTGTGCTCTAACTTCTACATGCTGTTGTTCTGCTAATACAACTACTTTTACAATTCAACTGTTTAGTTCATGACTACCTTGCATGCCTGTGTGGTGGTCAGACATTTAAGGCAGTTATGGATTGGAGGAATAATGTAAAAATGTTTGGATTTGTATTCGCCTTTCCTTCCCTTTGCTCCTGGACAGCAGGCTACATGAGCTATCTCCCATCCAACTGCCCTGTCTTCTATGTGTTTTCCCTTTTTTGTACTTTCTTTGCATGTTCCCCCTTGTTTTTCCTGTCTTGTGCTGGTCTTTTTTGCTTGCTTTTTGTCCTTTCCGGTGTTTTGTTTGCTCTGTTTTTCAGGTATTGGCGGACAAGCTCCGGAGGACATGGTAGCTTGAGGTTAGCGCATTGGGAGAAGGGGATCATACTCACAAAGGTGTCATGTTCATTATTGGGAGTGGGGTTAAGGGTCTTGGGATGAGTTTTCAGCGTGAATTGGCAGTCTATGTGTATGTACATCAATGTGTGTGTCTGTGGATGTGCCTGTGTGTGTATATGAATGCAATGTAAGTATGTGTGAATTTGAATGTCTATGTATATGAAAGTGTATATGTATATACATGTGAGTATGTGCTTGAAGTTTTCCTAAAAAGAAAGGGTTTAGGGGGTAATAAGTGAGACACACACACATAAGAAAATCTATAGCTTGGGGGTGTCAAAATGCATTTTGCTCCAATTTAATATTTTGGATAATCCAGTATCACTAAATCCTATCCCAACCCACATCCACTTGAAAAACATAAATTTAAGTCATAACATCACTTTACACAGCACCAGAACCAGCTGAAGAATAATACATTGTTTGAATACTGTCTGCAGTCATATGTTAAAACCAATGTAGGTGACAGACCATGTCACCTATACCTTCAAATTACTTTTAGTATAGTTTATTTAAATTATGGGCCTTATAAAAGAAAAAAAAATAATTACGTAACAATTTGTTCAGTAACTTTTATCCCATGTAATAATTAATTATCAGTGCTTTAATATTTAAGTTCCACAGAGATTGTTCAGAATACTCAGCTATCATAATGTTATATCATTCATTATTTTCATATTTCAGAATGCTTTTTGGAAGATATGAGCGTTTGTAATTCCTAACAGAGAGAAATAACTAAATAACTGTTAGCAGTTGCATATTTAAAATTAAAAAAAATCAGAGGTCTTTTATAAAGTGGCTTGGCAGAGCTTGCAAATAACATGACTTGCAAAGAAAGACATACAGTTACACCGTTAATCTGTAGCTTTGTAATTGTATTTCCTAATTTGAAGATTTTTTAAATATATATTTTTTACTTGTCATATCGCTATACTTTTATGAAGAGTTCTCAATCAATGGGAGTGTGAAGGATCATTGGGTAATTGTCCAGTTGACAAGAAGAACAATAGGGACTTTGCAGTGGTTCCCCTCAGAACTGTAACGGCAAGAAATCAAGTAGACAATTCTTGCCAATGACTGTGTTATTGCTGAGGCACTGTAAACTATAATTTATGTTTCACTAGGCACCCCTATTTGCATAATATTTTAGGGAGGGAGTCAAAACACAGCTGATATACTTACTGATTCCGACAGCGCAGAACAATGATTTTTTTTTCTATAAAGCCTAAATAGATTTTGATTAGAACACAGAATATTGTTTCTTAAAAAAGGGGAACTGTTTTTTTTAATAAATGTCCAGGAGATTATTATATAATAATATAAAAATCTGTCCCTGTTGTTACGTAAAAATAATTGGTGATTAAGTAAAGTCATATAAAAAGCCACTTCTCAATATTCAGACATTGACTGTAACTACTGTAGATATTTGTCTCTTAACCTTACTTCTGCTTTCAGTTGCTAGGCAGAGTGAGTCCATTGTTTAGAATAGATTAGACTTGCCCGGCACAGTGTGGAGATGATCTTCATTGATTTTTTTTCCCCATGTTCTGCTCAGTAACATATGAGAGTGAAAAAGCTGTGTGACTGAACGCCGAGATATGAGATTGAGAAAAAAAATAAAATAAAGAGATGTATCATGTGACCAGCATACAATAACTTCCCCTGCAACGTGCAGACACCAAGTGCAAAGTCAAAATCAGGGGTCTTTGTAGATTATTCAAAGCCCCCCCAAAAAGGTGACAGAGCTGCTTTAAGGACATGAAACTGAAACTTAAAAAAATATAGATATATATTGTACATTTACATTTATTGAGAAGATTTTCATGTACAAGAAGGGACTTGCAGTGTCCAAAAATACTTTATTCATGATGAGACACGCAGGCTTCAAAAGTTCCCTAATAGAAATATCATACACAAATATTTAACAACAGGTTCTCATATTAAATATCATGCATTCCAAAACGGGTGGTGATCATTGATAGCTAATCTCCCTGCCAGAATGTAACACTGCAGATGAGAAAAGTGAGAAGAAAAAGCAAAACAGACAGAAAAAGAGCAGTGGGTGAGAAGAGGGGGAATGTCAGGCACCCATATCGACTATGTCAATTTATAAATTAGTCTAGAATTATCAATAGAAATGGATATTTAAGAGCTATCCAGGACTGCCTGCAAGTCAGCAGTTTCTGTGTTAGTCAACCATATGGCCTAAGGACCATATGAGCTCCTCTATTGATCCTCCATCACGGAAAACTGAAGAGATGTGGATATGGCTTTCACCCAAGTAGAGGATCAAATGTTTATCATTATTCAGTATTTGAATGCTCATTCATTTTTTTACATCTTTAGGTTGCCAATGAGATATGGTGGAGCAACAGGAAGATGCTGGTTGGAATGGAGGAGGATGAATAATACATCACTTGCTAACAAATATTATTTTGATGGTATTCTCCTGGTTTCTTCATGAAATAAAGCTAAAAACAAAGTACAAACAGACATGATATGAACCCTATCTTGGCTGTGATATGAAGATTTATACAACATTGCTTTAGCTCTCAGAAACCGGGTATCTGAACAGCACAGATTCTATTCTTCTTCAATAGCAAAATGCCTTGTATCTCATTACGGAAGTAAATAAGATGGAATAGAGTACAATATAGCTATTCGTCATAAAAAGGTCAAAACAACACAAGAAAACTTATTGACTCAAGTATAAGACTAGGGTGAGAAATGCAGCAGCTACTGGTAAATCTCTAAAAATTAGATCCTAAAAAAATTATATTCATTGAATATTTATTTACAGTGTGTGTGTATGAGTGCAGTGTGTGTGTATGAGTGCAGTGTGTGTATGAATGCAGTGTGTGTGTATGAGTGCAGTGTGTGTGTAAGAGTGCAGTGTGTGTGTATGAGTGCAGTGTGTGTATGAGTGCAGTGTGTGTGTATGAGTGCAGTGTGTATGAATGCAGTGTGTGTGTATGAGTGCAGTGTGTGTATGAGTGCAGTGTGTGTGTGTGTGTGTATGAGTGCAGTGTGTGTATGGGTGCAGTGTGTGTGTATGAGTGCAGTGTGTGTATGAGTGCAGTGTGTGTGAGTGCAATGTGTGTGAGTGCAGTGTGTATGAATGCAGTGTGTATGAATGCAGAGTGTGTGTATGAGTGCAGTGTGTGTGTGTATGAGTGCAGTGAGTGTGTGTGTGATGCAGTGTGTATGAATGCAGTGTGTGTGTGTATGAGTGCAGTGTGTGTGTGTGTGTGTGTGTGATGCAGTGTGTGTATGAATGCAGTGTGTGTGTGCGTGATGCAGTGTATATGAATGCAGTGTGTGTGTATGAGTGCAGTGTGTGTGTGTGTGATGCAGTGTGTGTATGAATGCAGTGTGTGTGCATGAGTGCAGTGTGTATGAATGCAGTGTTTGAGTGTGTGATGCAGAGCCTTGGTGGGGGTGGGCATTTTTTATTATTTTTGTATTATTTTATTTTAATAGTTTTTTTGTTATATCATTTTTTTAATTATTATTATTTTATTATTTATTTTTATTATTATTATTATTATTATTATTATTAATATTTTTATTATTTTTTTCGTCCCCCCTCCCTGCTTGATACATGGCAGGGAGGGGGCTCTCACTCCTTGGTGGTCCAGTGGCATTGGCAGTTCAGTGAAGGGGGGCTGGCAGGAAGCACTTACCTCTCCTGCAGCTCCTGTCAGCTCCCTCCTCCTCCACGCCGGTCCGTTCAGCACCTCTGCCAGCTCACACTGTAAGTCTCGCGAGAGCCGCACTATGACCCTGCGGCTCTCGTGAGACTTACACTGGGAGCTGACAGGGGAGCTGACCGGACCAGCGCGGAGGAGAAGGGAGCTGACAGGAGCTGCAGGAGAGGTAAGTAACCGCACACAGCCCCCTGTCTGTATTATGGCAATGTAAATTGCCATAATACAGACAGTGACTCGAGTATAAGCCGAGTTGGGGTTTTTCAGCACAAAAAATGTGCTGAAAAACTCGGCTTATACTCGAGTATATACGGTATATATATATAGTGTAGATTGGATTACCTGTATAAGTGCAGAAGACAAGATGCCAAAAACAGTCCAATAAAAAAGGTATCATTGCATACTGCAATACTCTGGTATTTTTGCAATATATATATATATATATATATATATATATATATATATATATAATGAAAGTCCTCAAGGCAGGACTGAAACATTGATTTTTAATGCATATCCAATAAAGACTCGGAATTATATATATATATAATAGATTGTGCAAAACACTCAAAATAGTGATCACTAGACCAGCAACCTTATTTTTTATTATTAACATCAGAGATTCGTATTCTATTAATTTTGTATCCTTTCCATCTAAGGTAATATTGAGTACCAAAATCATCATGTAACGACCACCCTGCTAGTGAAGGGGTTTCCAGAACAAGAGATGTCCTTTCCTCCAAGAGTAGAAAGTGCTGAAGTATTCCCAACCATCAATCCAAGCAGTGAAGAGTAGGCATAGCTGTGAAGCTCTTATAAGAGCTAGCGATATAGCTTGTATAGCAGGTCCCTACAAACACGAGGCGAGGCTCTATGTTGAGGGTATAGCAGGACTGGTTTAATGGTAGCCACACTGGCCTTTTGTGCAAGTCCCCAAGCAAGGTGTACACCCACATGGACCTTGTTGGGGACAGGGACATAAAATTATACAGCGGTGATAACATGTTTGCAATGGAAGGTACTCCCACACATGGCATACAATCCCTCCTGTCTGCCTAAGAGATAATTGAGTCAGATACTGCATTAACCCAATTATCTCCAGGCAGAAAATACACATTTTTCAAAACCCCAAAAGTACCCTTAAACACATAAAATCCCAACAATTATTACATCCCTTGATAGCCCTGATCTGGGTGACCAACATATCCAAAAATTACCCAGATCAGTTCAGGGGTTCAGAAATTCTATGGAAGTCTTATTTTGACCGACCATGGTTTTATGCCCAAAACAGTTCCAGAGAATCAGGCTGTGTGGCCGGTCTACTTCGAGTATTCAAAATAACGTTCGAGATACCGAACATAGCCATTCGTGAATACAGTCAGTGTGTGTCTGTTGGTCGGGAGTTTCTGTTCACCGAACGCTGTTCGACTCCCATTCGAATAGTCGAACATCCATGGAAGGTCACGTGTCCGATATAATATAAGTCTATGTTTTCAAAATGTATATATACTGCTTTCTCCATTAATCATTGAAAATCCATTTGGAACTTAACTTCGGACCAAATTTTTGAAAATCCATTTGGAACTTAACTTCGGACCAAATTTTTGTAGCCATTAGAATCTGGATTAAAAGCATTTGTAATGGTTCGTTGATCTTAGGAAAGTCTATGTGAAAGAGAAAACTTTGAATACTTAAAGTATATGTTACACCCAACAATTTTCCTATTTCACATTTCAATGTATTTTTTAGTACAGATAGTTTTGTACAATCCCACCATATATGTTTATGTGAACCAATATCAGTATAATACCTCCAACACTTATTTTGACTATCTTAGTCATTATTTTGAAAATTTGCAATTGTATTAGGTAACATATACCATCTGAAAATAATCTTGATAAAGTTCTCATAGAGCAATATACTATGTATTGTATTTTTTGTTATCGTAAAAGATTTCTTCCTCCAAAAACCCAAGTCTCAATTCCTGCTCCAATTTGATGATACTCTTTAACTTCTCTTTAGGTTTTTGTTCATATAGTATCCTATTAATCCTTGATATTATCTTGTTTCTTCCTTCTATTGAGAGGATGTTATCAATAATACTATTTTTTATTCTTTTATGACTATTTTTTATTTTTTATTTTAATATATGTTAAGAATTCTGCTCTTAGAGGGTTGTTACTCTCTAATATTTATTTTAGGGTCTTAATTTTGTTTCCCAAAATAAAATCTCCTGGACAATTAAACACGTCTTCTTTCCATTTATCAAGTTTTACTCCAAGGATATATCCTGATAATATATCTATATATACCTTACTAGATAAAATATCACTTACATTATATCTTTTTTGTATTATTATTATTCAAACACCTATATTCTTCTATGAGTATTTTTTTGAAATATTGAGTTTTTTGAAAGCAGGGGTATCAAGCAAAATTAACCATATTGGCTCACATTTCTTATATGAAAGTATTTAGATTCTCGTCCAAGATGTTTGCTCAATTTTTTTTATATTTCCCAGACTAGTATGTAATCATAATAGCATCATGTAACATAAAGACATCTGGAAATGATGTTCCCCTATCCTTTAAATTTCAAGTTACATTTTTGTATGCAGTTATAGGTCTTTTATGACCCCATACAAATTTCAGAAATGTATTATGATATTCACGAATAATCCTTCTGGGAACAGACATGGGTATGGATCGCATTAGATATTCGAACTTAGAAGTTAAATAATCTTTAATTAAGGTTAGGGAAAGAACAACGCTGGGAGGAAATGGACAAAAGTCCATCCACCAGAGTTGTGGTGGTTATAGGATACAGTGGGGCATAACCCCTGAAAATATGGAGAGAAAGTAGGACTAGTGGTTTGGCAGAGTGGCAACAAACTACCGCACAAAAAGACCTTATATCCTTATATGAAAGGCTGTTCTGCAATTACCCTGTAGGGGAAACCTTATATGCAGGTAGCCAGAAAAAAAACAAACAAAAAAATCCTTTAATGATCCCTCTTGGGGAGCAAAAAATTAATTAAACACACAAATATATAGGTTAAAATTGGGACCTAGTGGGGTAGTCCAGAGAACTATATTTCCAGAGCAAGTGAAAGTGGGTTTAACTATAGCTTAAAATGTACCAAGAATTGTAACAGTTTACTTGTACCACAGAAAACAAAATGCAATTAATGTATCCAAATTGCAAATTGCGAATTAAATGGTTCCTAGAAGTGCCTTGGCTAATATCCCATGTATCGAGTGCTTATCTAGGCTGAACCAAATCGAAATGTATAAGGTATCAAAGACGAAAAATAGCTTTGCTTCCACTGGCTTAAACTATGCCAAACGTGGTAGCAGGTTACTTGTACATAAAGCAGAAAAACCCCATATCGAATATGCAGTAAAATACTTCAGATTTATCCACAGAGCTATCCACACAGAGCGGATGATTTTCTAAATTTTAAAACTTTGTTTTGGGACAATTCTGGGGTTTGACTAATGAACACTTCTTGATTTTGGGCACTGCCAAAGATCGTTGTATATATGAACAGGATGCTAGGGACTCCTACCCCCAAATCTCATATAGCTGTTTAGGCATCCTGTTACATATTTTGCACAACGCTGTTTTTTCTGGCAATGAGGAACTGCTTCTATTTTAGCCACAAATCCAATATGTGCTTCAACGCACGGGATATAAATTGCTGGCATCTATAGGAATTACTCCTCTCACTACCAAATCTGAAGTATTTTACTGCATATTCGATATGGGGTTTTTCTGCTTTATGTACAAGTAACCTGCTACCACGTTTGGCATAGTTTAAGCCAGTGGAATCAAAGCTATTTTTCGTCTTTGATACCTTATACATTTCGATTTGGTTCAGCCTAGATAAGCACTCGATACATGGGATATTAGCCAAGGCACTTCTAGGAACCATTTAATTCGCAATTTGCAATTTGGATACATTAATTGCATTTTGTTTTCTGTGGTACAAGTAAACTGTTACAATTCTTGGTACATTTTAAGCTATAGTTAAACCCACTTTCACTTGCTCTGGAAATATAGTTCTCTGGACTACCCCACTAGGTCCCAATTTTAACCTATATATTTGTGTGTTTAATTAATTTTTTGCTCCCCAAGAGGGATCATTAAAGGATTTTTTTTTTTTTTTTTTTTTCTGGCTACCTGCATATAAGGTTTCCCCTACAGGGTAATTGCAGAACAGCCTTTCATATAAGGATATAAGGTCTTTTTGTGCGGTAGTTTGTTGCCACTCTGCCAAACCACTAGTCCTACTTTCTCTCTTTAATTAAGGTTATTCTACCCAACCATAGGTTTCCATTTTATTAGCAATTTTTTTTATTTCTTGAAGGAGAGGGGAATAATTATTTGTAATGATGTTGTTCCAATCAAATCCCAAATTAATTCCCAGATAGTTTAATGTCTTTGAATCCCAATTAAAGTTAAATTTTCTTTATGTCTACACAAATTAAACATTTTTAAATTCGAGTAGATTGCATATGATTTACTTAAATTAATTTTATAATTTGAGATCTTACTATAATCTGTTATACATTTGAGAGTGATAGGGATTGAGGCTTCAGGGTTAGTAAGAGTGAGAATTACGTTGTCCGCGTATAATGATATTTTGTATTGTTGTTTTTCTTTTGTAATTCCCTCTATCTCCTTTGATTGTCTAATTAACGCTGCGAGGGGTTCAATAGATAGAACATATAACATGGAAGCCAATGGGCAACCCTGTCTTGTCCCATTTCTAATTTTTTAAAAACTAGATCCGAGCTCCCCCTTACCTATGCAGAGGGTGATGTATATAAGCTCATTATTCTATTAAAAATGCTGCCCTCAAACCCAAAAGCTTTTAAGGCCTCCAACAGGTAGGACCAGCTGACCCTGTCAAAGGCCTTTTCCACGTCCAGAGCTAAAAATACCGATAGGTATGATTCAGCATTAACTTCTTGTATTAAGTTCATGATTTTTTGAACATTATCAGTACCAGAACGATTAGTAACAAACCCTGTTTGATCAGAATGTAATTCATTTGGGAGCACTTTTTCACTCTCTCTGTTAACATATTTGAATATACAGAAACAAGTTCAAAACACACAAAGATGTGGAATAGGTGGCGCTTATGTATTCGTGTACAATTATAAAATAGCCGCTAAAACACTCCGTGGGTACTCCTATAAACCCACCACATATAAAAGATCACCAAAATCAACAATGAAAACCTAAGTTTTCTTGAGTGTAGCGCTGGGTGTAATAGAATAATACAACAGTGAATAGTGCTCTTGATTGCACTTACCCTCTTTAACACACTTGTATATATGAAAAAAAAGGGAAAATATACAGATAATTGTGCAGTATATTAGGGTGAATCAAATTTTTAGTGAATTCTGGAGATAGAGTCAAATTCACTCACTCACAAAAGGCTCTAAAAAATGTGAGTGAATTTGACTCTATCTCCAGAATTCACTAAAATTTGATTCACCCTAATATACTGCACAATTATCTGTATATTTTCCCTTTTTTTCATATATACAAGTGTGTTAAAGAGGGTAAGTGCAATCAAGAGCACTATTCACTGTTGTATTATTCTATTACACCCAGCGCTACACTCAAGAAAACTTAGGTTTTCATTGTTGATTTTGGTGATATTTGAATATAACTTGATATCAGTGTTTATAAGGGATATATGACGATAGTTGCTCATAAAACTTGCATCCTTTCCTGGTTTTAAAATAGGAGTTATAACTGTCTGGAGCATCTCTGATAGAAACTGCAAATCCTTATTTATTCCATTAAACAACCTACCAAGTATCAGAGAGATGAGAGTTTGAAAAAAAGGAGAAATCTCTTTCTTGGGGATGTTGAACTCTCAATATATCAAATAAATTATGTTCAACTAACATTTCTTGGAAAGATCTACCTTTTCTTATCCCTTCTCGCAGGTATCCAGTAGATGGATTCTGGTTTGTTTTATCCCATTTTACATCTCCCACTACATTCATATCCGCTGCTATTAATAGTTTCCCTTTCTGAATTTTATTTACAATTGCTAATATTTTCTTTAGAAAGCGCTGAGTATATATGTTTGGGGCATAAATATTAACCAAAGTATTATTTTCGTTCATTTTGCAAACAATAATAAGATACCTGCCTTTTGTATATTTTTGTAAATCTTTCTTTTATTATGGCATATACGTCATGGGGTACATAAGAGAAAGAGGAGGCATTGTGGGGTAACATGAGACAATAATATCAAGATGGTGTGCAATGCACCTCAATGAAAGATTGCCATGTTTTTTTTTTTTTTTTGTGAAACATTCAAATAAACAGAGTGGTACAAGCTTGAATAAAAAAGCAAAAGTAATCAAAATCAGAGTGAACAAGTAGCCTTAGTGCGCCACAATAGCGTCTTCAGGGTATACTGGTATACATTTGCATTAATTGTCATGGCATTAGCTGGCTATGCACAATTTGATATTATGAAGGTTGATAACAAATTTTATAGCATGACAGGAGGCTTCATATTTGCTTAAGTCTCTCTTTACTAGAACTCCACAGCAGCACATTAACAGAGAGATAAACACCAAAGACAAAAACATAAAGGTATCTATATAAGGCTCCTCCTAAGCCACCATTTCCTCTTTCTTTGCTGCTCTGCATCAGTACAGGTCAGAGTACCACTGCCTCCTGCTTCTAGTGGGTGGCTTTGGGATTTAGTGTGATTCATTTATGATTGTTATGAACTATGCTTGGTTGTGATATTTATGTGCCTTTCTGGCTCTTTTATTTTCTTTGGGGAATGTTTCCTTTACAATACTGATAGTTTTTTTCATGTGTTTATTTATACAGATTACTGATAGTTTGCCATGTGCTTATTTATACAGATTACTGACAGTTTGCCATGTGCTTATTTATACAGATTACTGACAGTTTGCCATGTGCTCATTTATACAGATTACTGACAGTTTGCCATGTGCTCATTTATACAGATTACTGACAGTTTGCCATGTGCTTATTTATACAGATTACTGACAGTTTGCCATGTGCTTATTTATACAGATTACTGACAGTTTGCATGTGCTTATTTAAACAGATTACTGACAGTTTGCCATGTGCTTATTTAAACAGATTACTGACAGTTTGCCATGTGCTTATTTATACAGATTACTGACAGTTTGCCATGTGCTTATTTATACAGATTACTGACAGTTTGCCATGTGCTTATTTATACAGATTACTGACAGTTTGCCATGTGCTTATTTATACAGATTACTGACAGTTTGCCATGTGCTTATTTATACAGATTACTGACAGTTTGCCATGTGCTTATTTATACAGATTACTGACAGTTTGCATGTGCTTATTTAAACAGATTACTGACAGTTTGCCATGTGCTTATTTAAACAGATTACTGACAGTTTGCCATGTGCTTATTTATACAGATTACTGACAGTTTGCCATGTGCTTATTTATACAGATTACTGACAGTTTGCCATGTGCTTATTTATACAGATTACTGACAGTTTGCCATGTGCTTATTTATACAGATTACTGGTAGTTTGCCATGTGCTTATTTAGACAGATTACTGGTAGTTTGCCATGTGGTTAGTTATACAGATTACTGGTAGTTTGCCATGTGCTTAGTTATACAGATTACTGGTAGTTTGCCATGTGGTTAGTTATACAGATTACTGACAGTTTGCCATGTGCTTATTTATACAGATTACTGACAGTTTGCCATGTGCTTATTTATACAGATTACTGGTAGTTTGCCATGTGCTTATTTAGACAGATTACTGGTAGTTTGCCATGTGGTTAGTTATACAGATTACTGGTAGTTTGCCATGTGCTTAGTTATACAGATTACTGGTAGTTTGCCATGTGCTTAGTTATACAGATTACTGGTAGTTTGCCATGTGGTTAGTTATACAGATTACTGGTAGTTTTGCCATGTGGTTAGTTATACAGATTACTGGTAGTTTTGCCATGTGGTTAGTTATACAGATTACTGGAAGTTTTGCCAGGTGGTTAGTTATACAGATTACTGGAAGTTTTGTCATGTGGTTAGTTATACAGATTACTGGTAGTTTTGCCATGTGGTTAGTTATACAGATTACTGGTAGTTTTGCCATGTGGTTAGTTATACAGATTACTGGTAGTTTTGCCATGTGGTTAGTTATACAGATTACTGGTAGTTTTGCCATGTGGTTAGTTATACAGATTACTGGTAGTTTTGCCATGTGGTTAGTTATACAGATTACTGGTAGTTTTGCCATGTGGTTAGTTATACAGGCTACTGGTAGTTTTGCCATGTGGTTAGTTATACAGGCTACTGGTAGTTTTGCCATGTGGTTAGTTATACAGGCTACTGGTAGTTTTGCCATGTGGTTAGTTATACAGACTACTGGTAGTTTTGCCATGTGGTTAGTTATACAGACTACTGGTAGTTTTGCCATGTGGTTAGTTATACAGATTACTGGTAGTTTTGCCATGTGGTTAGTTATACAGACTACTGGTAGTTTTGCCATGTGGTTAGTTATACAGACTACTGGTAGTTTTGCCATGTGGTTAGTTATACAGACTACTGGTAGTTTTGCCATGTGGTTAGTTATACAGACTACTGGTAGTTTTGCCATGTGGTTAGTTATACAGACTACTGGTAGTTTTGCCATGTGGTTAGTTATACAGATTACTGGTAGTTTGCCATGTGGTTAGTTATACAGATTCTGGTAGTTTGCCATGTGTTTATTTCTTTGTGCCTGTTTTCTCCTTGGGAGTTTTGTTTTACCCTGTTGGCTTTATTGTTTGTTCGGTTTCCTCTGGCTTATTGGCCGTGGTGGTCGCCGAGAAGCGGTCTTCCGACCGCTCCCCGTGCCGACCGCCGGGACCGCGGAGAAAGACTCCTGCGGTCCCTCGTGTGTTGCCTTTGATTCCCGCCCACCGGCTTCGTCCGCCGAGCGGGAATCCCCGTTTTGTTCTTTACCCTGCCCGCGTCCCCACTCACTCGCTAACACTTGTCAGAGTGGGGACGGAGCAGGGATCTACTCATTTGCCGCGGGAGCCTCCGCTCCCGGTCACCCTCCCCGCGACCGCGTGGTCGGGCAGCGGGTGCGCGGCTCTCCTCTGAGTTTGCCGCGCGCGTCACTGCCTTATTAAAGGTACAGTGACTAGCTGGTCCGGTGTGTTTCCCCATCTCCTGGGCGGTTTGGGGGTGCGTATTTTTTGGTGACAGCTTTCTTTTCTGTCCATGTGAGGCAGCTCTGTGAGCCCTTGCATCATAAATTATGCCCCATATATGAGGGTCGCAGATTCAATCCCCCTCACCTCTCCAAGTAACTAAGAATAGACTTTAGTTTTCAAATCTTTGCATGTGTGCTTGCCCTGCATGTTTTTCTATGGACATGGTTTTACGGTTTACTGGTTTTCCTGACTTCCACATGGCACTGCGTGCCTCCTGCAGGTGTCCCTGCCTGGTGTCCTTACCCACTTTTTGAACTAGGACTGCTCTAATCAAGCCTCAGTTGCCTGATGGAGGTAGCACTGGCGTCCAAAGTGGTTGAACATGGCACTCGTATTATGTGGCCTAATGGATTAGGCACAACCATATAAAAACTAAAGTGTTTCGCTATCTTGAAGAACCTTGCCTATAAGGACCCAGCTTCGTCTCTACCCTGCACCCTAATAGTCAAGATTCTACTACATGTCTAAAGGATCTAGGTTTCCGCCTGCATTATACCTCTGGGTCAGTACCGCCCGTACCCTTCTACTGGCCTGCCTTGTCTGTGCCTTTATAATTGGCCTGCTTTGTCTGTGCCCCTTGATTGGCCTGCTTTGTCTGTGCCCCTTGATTGGCCTGCTTTGTCTGTGCCCCATGATTGGCCTGCTTTGTCTGTGCCATACTATGCATGCTATTGGTCTGGTGGCTCCATACCCTGGATAACGATTTGTTGAGCCTGCATGCATTATTACTTGCCTCTGCCAACACTAGGGGTGCTGCCCCTTTTGCCTGCTAATGATACCTGTTTTCTAGCTTCGTAGGTATCCAGTATCATAGACTCAGACTTTATGGACGCCTCTGCACAGGAGCAGAATTTGCAGGCTTTACTTAATGCGGCTGTGACCGCATCTGTTGAAATAGCCCTGGCTAGGGCCCTCCCTCAACCACATACGGACAGGGGTGTGTGTGGAACCCCGCAGTTGGCAGAAGACTCGGATGAGTCAGACTCTCAGGTGCGAGAGCAGGCAAGTGCGCGAACGCGCTATTGAAAGGGTGAAGACCCTGAACCACGCTCCCGGACGGGCTAGTCTCTGGCGAAGTGATGTGGTTTGAGGTTGATAACCTCGCCGGCCAGGCGCCACCGCCTATCGGGCGCAGGGGAGGAGGCCTCCTTACCCCCCCACCTTGGCCGCGCTGGATGTGTGGCGGGCAGACCAGCCTCCCTCAGATGGAGAAGATGTTTGGGTTGAGGACCTTGGCGAGGGTCCCGGTGGCCGCTGGGAAGAGGAAGACGCGCCACCGACTAGGGCCCCCACGACAATGTTGGGGGACGATACCCTTTTGGGCACTACTGGAGAACCTCTGTTAGAGCCTCAATCTATCCGAGGCCCCAGGTCCTCGGACTAGTCACTGCCCGACCACTTGGCACAATTCGTGCGCTACTGGGTCTGTAGACCCCTTGGAAGTGAGGCCTGCAAGAAGCTGCTGGCGCAATGCCCCAGACGGGTACTGCCGGACAGGGTGGCGGTTACCCTGGATGTTGGCCCTAACAGACGAGGCCTTCACAGAAGGTAGGGCTCTGGACCCAGCCACCATGAGGGACTGGGCACTTCGTTCCATTTGCCTGCTGGGCAATGCCACTGTGGCCCTTTGCACGGAACCCAGGAAGACGGCACTCTTCCATATGGACAACAAGCTGTCGGATTTGGGAGCCGAAGATGTGGGTCCCCTGGCTAAAGGTCTGCTGTTCAGGGAGCCTTTCGTTGAGGAACTGCAGAAACAGGTTTTTCTGTTTACCTCCCGGGATAAAGCAAAGTCTTCGATCGGGAAGGTCTTCCGCCCACGGTTACCTTCAGACGTATGGGTCCTTGGGACAGTGCGGAGTTATGTCACTTGCTTATCTTTGCGAGGACCCCGCCGGGCTCAGATTTCGGACGCGCTCTGCGTTTTCCTCGTTGGAATGCCTGGGGTTCGTGGTCATTCTGAAGAAATCTGCCTTGGAGCCTGCGCAGACGGTGGAATTCTTGGCTTTCGTAGTCGTTGCGCAAGACGGCATTCTCCGCCTGCCTGTGGCGAAGATAACGGCCATTCGGAAGGAGATCAGATGTGTTTTCGACAAGACCGAACTCCCCTCCGGAGGTTGGCTCGCGTGGCGGGTCTCCTCTTGGCCTCGATACAGGCGTTCTACCCGGGCCCACTACATTACAGGGCCATGCAGCGGCTGAAGGCGCACTCTCTACGCCAGATCTCCCTGGCCTCGGACGTGCAGGCCGGATTGAGCTGGTGCCGCCTGCATATATCCGCCTGGAACAGCAAGGCGATATTCGGGATGACCCTGGATCTCGTGTAGGAATCGGATGCGAGTCTTTGGGACTGGGGTGCCTCGTGCACGACTAGGTCCACGGGGGGCCCGTGGTCGGACAATAGATCGGAATCCCGCATCAATTGCCTGGGGTTGATTGCAGGTTCGTTGGCAATTCGGAGCCTGGCGAAGCATCTGTCGGACTGATGCGTGCTCCTTCGGATGGACAATGGTTCGGCGGTGCAATACATCAACCACTCGGTTTCGAGCACTAGAGGTGTTATCTCCCAACATGGAGCTCCTGATGTCGGTGGTGCTTGGAACGGGATACCGATCCCTTTACGGGTCCTGTATCTAGCGTGCTGAATTTCTTGTCTCATCTCTTTGACCTGGGTCGGTCATATCGCTCGGTTATCGTGGTTAGATCAGCCATCTCGACGGCACATGTCCCGCTTCGGGTTTTTTCCCCATCGGCCAGGATCCGCTAGTCTGCAGGCTCCTGCGTGGAATGAGACTGGTGCGCCCTCCGGCGCCCAAGTATTCTTCCCTCTGGGACGTGCGTTTGGTTTTGGCGTTCTTTCGGAATTGGCCTGATAACCAGGACCTTTCTCTTTGCCAGCTTTCAGCGAAATTTGCCCTCTTGTTGTGTCTGGTCTCGGTCAGACGTGTTTCGGATGTCCGGGCCTTCGATGTCGGCGCTTTCTCGTTTTTCTCCAGAGGGGGTCTCCGTCAAGGTGCTTAGACGTACCAAGTCGGAATCGACGGTTGTATCATGCCCTTACTTCTAGGACTCGCCTAAGCTTCGTGTAGCGAAGGCACTGGCGCGATGGATAAGATGTCTTTTGGCTCTGGCGGTTGTGGATGCGACCTTCGGAGCGCTTTTGGTTAGGGGCGCCGCAGCTTCCGGAGCTTTTTTGGCGAGCGCTTCCCTTCAGGACATTCTGCGTTCGGCGGACGGGTCCCGTGTACAGTTTTTTCGCCTATTTTACTTTAGACCGTCGGAACATGCTTCTTTTGCTTTGCTGTCGGAGCGTTAAAACAGCAAATATGAAGCCTCCTGTCATGCTATAAAATTGTAGATTATACTAGCTTTAGTGTAACTATAATCTTAATTTTATTAATGACAGGAGGCGAATATTTCCCACCCAATTTGATTTTCCCCCCCCCCTTATTTTGGATGGATTGCATTGATTGTATTTCTGTTGATTTGTCTGATTATCTGGGCTAGGTTGGTTAGTCTGGGGTGATGTTGTGGGAAGTGCATGTTATACTGTATTGACGGTCATTAGTATGGATTTCGTGTCTTTATTCTATCAGTACTGGATCGTGGGATTTATGTTTTATCAGTACATTTCGTTCACTAATCAGTGTTTTCGATTCTGTTTATTTCGTTTCAGTTTAATGGTTCGACTTCAGTTCATAGGATCGGCCGTTTGGCGGGATAAAGATCAAGTTCATCCATTATCCGAAGTTTTTCCAGATGACATTCATCGTTATGTTGTGAATTTTTCTTTATTTAGTTATTGTCATTGTTGTGTACGTTACGTTGTCGCAGCGTGAAAGAGGAAATGGTGGCTTAGGAGGAGCCTTATATAGATACCTTTATGTTTTTGTCTTTGGTGTTTATCTCTCTGTTAATGTGCTGCTGTGGAGTTCTAGTAAAGAGAGACTTAAGCAAATATTCGCCTCCTGTCATTAATAAAATTAAGATTATAGTTACACTAAAGCTAGTATAATCTACAATTAAAGTCTCGCTTATATAAGTAATGTGAAGGTCAGAAAGTAGGAGTCAGAGGAGAGACAAAAGAGAGAGCACCTGACATGTATCTGAGTCCTAGCATTCAATAGACAATACGTGGTACGGGTATGCAAGTAAGTTGTTGCTAGGTAGATTGTTATATACATTTTAGTGACACGACAGGGAGATCATCATCGCTAATTCTGTCTCAGTAACATGTGTATCATCGCTGAGTGATCTAGCTAAGTAGTCTTAGAAAATTAAACATGTTTAACGGTAACATTGTCAGCCTAAAAGGCATTGTAGCTGCACCTTCTGACGCTATTATGGTCAAGTTAAATAAGATATCTGCTTGTAAGCTTTTGAGGCCACGGCAGCCTGGACAAACGCGTTTGTACTAAGTATAACAGTAGCATGGCATTTATAATTACTGCATTGAGGTGAAAAAAAAACACTGGGCTAATCCTCATTCACGTCTTGCTGAACCTTGCTATACATGGGGGAAAACACATTGATATCAGACTTAATAAAAATAACGTGTCAGGCTTTGCGAACCCGGAGCCGGTATGCTGGGTTAAGTCCCTGGTTCTCGTAGACGGTCATGCAAAATGAGTGCGGGACTTGGGAAGGTCGGTATGCCTTGGGACAGTCCACTAAGGGGATCCTGTTGCCAGGGACAGTCCATTGGAACTTGCAGGGGTTCGGTGCCATGGTAGTGGGGTACGGTGGTGTGCACCCGACAGCCTCTCCTGGTTCAGCCGATGCCCACATGCGGGAAGTTCGTGATGGCGGTAAGGAGTTTACCGGTGTTCCGGAGCGTTTGTGTTGCGGCGAACTGGAGTCTGCCCGGGCTTTCCTGGCACTCAACTCCCCGCTCCACGTTTCTCCCTCTGCACTTCCTGGGTGCTCGTCGTCCTGGTGTTGTGTCTCTTCGGCCCGAGGCCTTAGCAGGGGCCTGTGCCGCATGTCCATTGACCCCATCAACAGGGTCGGGGGCCCGAGGGTATGCCTGAGCACAGCTATCCCCTCGGGTATATGGGCGGCGTGGGAGGGTCACCTCCAGGTAGGCCCCCAGCTCGGAAGAAGGGTACACTGTCCCAGTATCGGCTTTCTCCTTGTGAGCGGTGAGGTGTGCCGTTCGGCCCTTGGGTGGTCCCCGTGGGTACCCCCGAGTGACTCCGCCAGGCAGGGCTGTTGTAGGGATCATGACTGTGCAGCAGCGATAGGCGATACGTCTGCCATTAGCCCGCTTTTTCCTTCTGCGAATTTTCTGTGGTAGCGTTATGAGGCTATTGTAGTTTGGCTGTCGGCATTTGGGAGGCTGCTGAGGTCGACGCTCAGTGCGGTCTTGTTTACCTCTGCCTGGCCTCTGTGTAGCTTGTGCCTGTCTCATGAGTTGCTGCAGCTTGGACCAGAAATTGTCAAATATGACTCCCAGGGTGTCCGGAACTTGGCACCTAGGATCTGCTGTGTCCGATTGCTCTGTTGTCTGGCCCATCGTCGCAATGTCTGGTGCATCCGCCATCTTGGATGGCTCCCGACCCGCTTGATAGATCCGCCGGGTGCACAGAGGCGTTTAGACCGAAGGCAGTACAGGTCTTTGGGAACCGGGATAACCCCCACCGGTAGGGGGGGGGGGTAGGATGTGTGTGCCCCCTCGTCTGCCAGAGAACCGGGAGAGCGGCCGTCCCTCCTCGGCTCCCACCCGCACAGGCCGCTTGCCGCACGTGGTCCGCCCGGCACCGGAGGACCAAGTGTTTGGTATCCCCGGGTTCAGGTCAGTCTTTTGCACTCGATTAGTGCTGTCAGCAGTCTGTGTGCTCGGGTGGTCGGGCGTTGTGCCCGGAATCTTGGATCCAGACTCGGGAGCCCACTCCTTGTACGTCTTGTCCGTTTGGTAGTCAGGCTCCGCCCCCCCTTTTGTATATTTTTGTTCTAATATCAGTTCAAATTTTATTCTATCAGAAATTAATATTGCAACTCCCCTCTTTTTTTATTATTAAAGCTGGAGGTAAAGATAATGGAATATTTATTGCATCTCCATTTTTGTGTATCTCCTTCCCCCCAATGAGTCTCCTGGACAAAACACACACATATATATATATATATATATATATATATATATATATATATATATATATATATATATATATATATATATATATATTCTCTTATTTAATTGTATTAAATAGGAATCACCTTTTCTGAAAGGAATTTAGACCCTGGGAATTTATTGATAGCACCTTAATAGTCATCAAGGTCTATGGCTGCTAATAAGATTCTATTATTGCTACGGCAGCCTCTGGCCCCCCACCCCATCCTCCCCCGATTGTGTCCCTTCAGCACACATTTATACATACCACTACCTTTCTTACCATTCATACTTCAATCCCAGTTAATTATAGGCTATTCCCTAGCAATAAAAAAATATATATTCTAAATCTAATGCTAGATTACAGTTGCTGGCATGATCTTGGGCAAAAAAAAGAAAATATCTAAAATGTGTGTTGAGCTTATTGCTAAATTATTTGAAATGTATTTTGATGTTAATAAATTACCTGTTACTACCAATATTTACTAAGTACTTAAATTAGTCCTTATTCATATATTGGTAACTTAATTTCCCTACTTATCTATAAAGACCTATAACTTTCTTAGGTATTTGATCCATATAATATTCCCCTCTCATTCTTAATTATATACATTTAAATCCCTCCATGAGTAATACTCCCTATTTTTCTCTAAAATGTAAAATTTTTCAACCCAAACCTTATTCTCCCATTTTATCATAACAATTCCTTTTCTCTCTATTTTATTTATTTTCCCTTTTCTCCCTTGCCTTAATTTGTTATTATTAAAAGAGGATTTAAACTTGGATTTGATATTTTCTGTCAAAAAAAAAATAAAAAATACAAATTTCATCTCATTATGTCATCAGATTTTCAACTAGAAATAAGGGATATATCACTATTATGCTTATATTTTTAATTGTAACATCGTTCTAGTTGGTTATCTTAGTTTCGACATGAGAGAGAATGAGCTTGCCCTTGTGTACTAAATCCTTCTAAATTCCCCTAAGTGTCCCTTATTCCTTATATCTTTGTAGTATAATTAGTTTCTTGTGTTAATTCTCACCTCCTTTTGTTAATAATACTTGGTTAGTGTTCCATTATATTACTAAATCCTCCTATGTTGATCTCTTTGTGCTTATAATTACACAGGTCCTCTAAGTAAATTTTATACTTGTGTTCAACGAAATATGCTACTTCAAGTGTATAATTAAGAGAGAAACAAAAATAAGTATATATATGTATATATATAAACATTTGTACTGTGAAATTAATTGTGCATATTCTTAATCCCTGTTTTTATTCCTTGTATTATCCTTTCTACAAATTCCTATTATGTACCCCTTTTTTCAATTTTCCCTTTCCATTATGTTGTATGTGTCCCCCTGTTGTTCTTGTTTACTCATTCCCCTTCTCTCTAACTAATCCTTTGTCATTTTTTTTACTTCCTTATTGTTACACTTTCCTTGATCTTCCCCTTTTCCCTTTTTACTCATAACAATCATGGCTTAAAGGGAATTCCCCATTTTTAAAAGGTCTTCAGATGGATCATTTATTATGATAGTCCTATTGCCTTGAAAAATCAAAAGTTTAGCAGGAAAACACCATTTGTATGGGATATATTTGTTCCTTTGTGTAATAGTCTCTGAATCACTGAATCACTTTCGACTGTTTCTTGTGGCTAATGAAAAATCCGGGAAGGTGGAGATCACAGAGAATTTTGGGTCCTGGGGCTTATTATAGCATATTTTCCTAATCATGGCATTTTTAAATGCACAGTTCAAGAATCGCATGATCACATCTCTTGGTTCTGTTGTTTGGATATTATTTGGCTTTCGAATTCTATGATATCTCTCAAATGGTGCTGATCCAATTTCCTGTTGGTCTAAAATTGAGCCATATATTCCTTTAAGTACTGCTCTAATTTCTCTTATTTAATTTCTTCTGGTATTCCTTTATTGCTTGAATTTTTTTCTCCTTGATCTGTCTTCAATATCAATAGTTCGAATTTCTAATTGCTTTATCTGATTCTTTAGAATAGAATTCTGATTTTGGAGTAATTTAATTTCTTCTTGTGTATCTTTTAAGGCGCCATCTTGCGCTACAAATTTCTGTGTTAAGTCCAGTACCTCTGATTTTAAATCTGATATACGAGACTTAAAGTCATTGTGAATTTTTCCATATACCGTATATACTCGAGTATAAGCCGACCCGAATATAAGCCGAGGCCCCTAATTTTACCCCAAAAAACTGGGAAAACTTATTGACTCGAGTATAAGACTAGGGTGGGAAATGCAGCAGCTACTGGTAAATTTCTAAATAAAATTAGATCCTAAAAAAAATATATTAATTGAATATTTATTTTACAGTGTGTGTATGAATGCAGCGTGTGTGTATGAGTGCAGCGTGTGTGTATGAGTTCAGTGTGTATGAGTGCAGTGTGTATGAGTGCAGCGTGTGTGTATGAGTGCAGCGTGTGTGTATGAGTGCAGCGTGTGTGTATGAGTGCGTGTGCGTGTGAATGCAGCGTGTGTATGAGTGCAGTGTGTGTGCGTATGAGTGCAGTGTGTGTGCGTATGAGTACAGTGTGTGTGTGCGTATGAGTACAGTGTGTGTGTGTGTGTATGAGTACAGTGTGTGTGTGTGTATGAGTACAGTGTGTGTGTGTGTGTATGAATGCAGTGTGTGTGTGTGTATGAGTGCAGTGTGTGTGTATGAGTGCAGTGTCTGTATGAATGCAGTGTGTGTATATGAGTGCAGTGTGTGTGTATGAATGCAGTGTGTGTGTATGAGTGCAGATTGTGTGTGTGTGTGTGTGTTGCAGAGCCTTGGTGGGGGATGGGCAATTTTATTTTTATTTTTAATTATTTTAATATTTTTTTATTATTATTTCTTATTATTACATTTAATTATTATTATTTTTTTTTATTATTATAATATTTTTTTTTTCGTCCCCTTTCCCTGCTTGATACATGGCAGGGAGGGGGGCTCTCCTTCCCTGGTGGTCCAGTGGCATTGGCAGTTCAGTGGGGGGGAGAGGGGGGCTGTCAGAGATGTTACTTACCTCTCCTGCAGCTCCTGTCAGCTCTCTCCTCCTCCGCGCCGTCCGGTCAGCTCTTCTGTCAGCTCACAGTGTAAGTCTCGCGAGAGCCGCACTATGACCCCGCGGCTCTCGCGAGATTTACACTGGGAGCTGACCGAGGTGCTGAACGGACGGCGCGGAGGAGGAGAGAGCTGACAGGAGCTGCAGGAGAGGTTAGTAACATCTCTGCAGCCCCAGTCTGTATTATGGCAATGTAAATTGCCATAATACAGACTATTGACTCGAGTATAAGCCGAGTTGGGGGTTTTCAGCACAAAAAATGTGCTGAAAAACTCGGCTTATACTCGAGTATATATGGTAGTTCCTCTAATGCTTCCAGTAAACTTTCCCGAGACACTATTTTATTTTTAACAGACAGAGTTTTTTTCTGTCTGCATAGAAGATGTAGAAGTCTCCAGTGAATTAGGAGATATTGATCTTCTATTTTGTTCTTTTTGTAATGCTATGTTAGATTTAGGTGAGAAAAAAGTACTGGTTGTGCTAGTTTAGATTTTTTCTGTTTTATCTGTTTTCTCAGCCTTTTCTGTCTCGTGTTTTCTCTTGTGATTTCTCTTTTTTAGGGGACATTTTTTCCCCTTTTAATTTTTTTGTATTACACAAGATTCTCTGGTTTTAGCTATTTTCAGGGAAATATTCCCCTTTTATGATTAGACGTCTCTGCTATGACTCTCAGTTGTTTATGATTTGTTTTAACTGGTTATTTATGATTTATGGTTAATGCCAATTTTATATGCCTTTTATTTAATGTTTGGATATTAGATTCTAGGGGTAACATTTTTGCATTAGCCGTGCAATAAGTCCCTATATCTAATTATCACTCCACATCTCCTTTACTTGTCAATAGGTAGAAACATTATCAAGAGAAATTAAAAATTCAAAGAAATTTGTAGTACGTTATTTATCTTCAAGCCTTCACCAGTTCATGCCACGCTGCTTCTCACACTGTTTCCCAACATCTTTTTCCAAGTTTGATTTCGTGTTCAGGTTTCTGCAAAAATACTTTACAATACTTTTCAATGTATAGGTAATACATACAGTTTACTTTTTTTAGATAGCCATTATTATTACTTATCTTTTTGCCTCAGCTTCAATTTTCAACGCCACCTCTTATCACGCTCAGCAGACCACGGCTCTCCACCTACTGGAGGTTACTGCTTCGTGTCTCTCCTAGCCTCCTTCTGTCCCAGTTCGGCACCCTTCTGCTCTGCCCACTGTCTTAGTCGGCCTACCTTCCACCAACTTCACCTCCACCTCCACCGGGTTCCACTATATCCCCCTCACTCAAGCCACACCGTTATCGCGCCATAATCTCCGCCGCTCGCTATGCTCGTACCCGTTTGTGCCTGTGCTCGTGCACCTGCAACTACGTTCATGTCCTACATCATGCAGACTATAGAACTTGTCCACCACATCACTAATAATATAGGTAACTGAACATTTTGCATATTGTACTTCTTCTAAACAAATTATCCAGGCTTTGCCAAATTGAGTAATATGGGAGCTACATCTATTGTATCATAGTCATTGAAAAATTATTTAAAGGACTGTTAATGGATAATATTCAAGAATTTATTTTGAACAACAATTTCAATAGGAGGAATAAACATGGTTTTATGAAAGACAGGTCATACCAAACTAACCTAATTGCATTCTATTAACAAGTTCATTAAAATATAGATCAGGATGTTCCAGTGGATTTGATCTACTTGGATTTTGCTAAGGAATTTGACACAGTTCCACACAAAAGGTTAGGATTAGAACTGAAATCAGCTGGTTTAGATTAAATATTATATTCTTGGATAGAACACTGACTTAAAGATAAAGTGCAGAGATTAGTTGAAAATGGAACATTTTAAAAGTAGACAAAAGTGGAAAGTGGAGAGTAGTGATGTCGCGAACATAAAATTTTCGGTTCGCGAACGTCCAACGTGAATTTCGGCAAATGTTCGCGAACCCGCGAACTGGTCGAACCGCCATAGACTTCAATAGGCAGGCGAATTTTAAAACCCACAAGTTGTTTCAAGGGGACTAACACCTGGACTGTGGCATGCAAACTCCGATCCGCGGCTGCATCTTGCAGCCGCTTAGTAGATAACTCCCTAATTCCCACGGTATTAGGGAGTTATCTACTAAAAGGCTGAAAGACCTAAATTGGTCTTTCAGCCACATTTACTAATACTAAGTAAAAATGACTTAGTATTAGTAAATTCTGCCCCTACTCGCTATACCGCGAGTAGGGGCATGTCTAGTAAGCAGTGAGCAGCCAGTGGCTGCTCACTGTAAAAAAAACACACAAAAAAACCCCTATTGGCTCCCACCCCTGTGCGACAGGTGGGGGACATAAATTACAATGGGGGGAGGACCTACTGTCCTTCCCCCCGGCCCCCACCCCTGGGCGGCGGGTGGGGGCCATAAAGATAATGAGGGGGGGGGAACTATTGTCCTCCCCCCGGCACCCACCCCTAGGCGGCGGGTGGGGGCCATAAAGATAATAAGGGGGGACCTACTGTCCTCCCCCCCCGGCCCCCACCCCTGCGCGGTGGGTGGGGGCCATAAATCACAATAGGGGGGACCTAATGTCCTCCCCCCTTGCCCCCACCCCTGAGCGGCGGGTGGGGGCCCTAAATACTAAAAAGGGGGGACCTAATGTCCTCCCCCTGGCCCCCACGCCTGAGCGGCGGGTGGGGGCCCTAAAAAAAATGTCCCCCCCGCAGGTGACTAGGAGTCCCCAAACCCCTAGTCCCCCCCAAAAAAAAAAATAACCCCTTACCTACCCCCCTCACCCTAAAATTAATGAGGGGGGCCTTTAACTAAGTACCTATAAAAAAAAAAACTTAAAAAACATAATAACCAACGCAATAAAAAAAAAAAATAAAAAAAAATCCATGTTCACCCGGCGAGGCCTCCGTGCAGACTTAGCTCTGCAGGGCGAGGGAAGGCTTATAAAGCCTTGCCCCGCCCTGCAACTAGGCTCAGAGCACTCTGATTGGTGGGTTTAAGCCATCCAATCAGAGGGCTCTGACAGGTAAATGAAGAGACTGACAGGTAAGTCTCTACATTTACCTGTCACAGCACTCTGATTGGTTGGTTTGAAATCCACCAATCAGAGTGCTCTGTGTCATTTTACACAGCGTGGGAAAGTTCATTGGAATTTTCCCACCCTGTGTAATTTGACTCATAACACTTTGATTGGTGGATTAAGTAACCAATCAGAGAGTTATGAGTCAAATTACACAGCGTGGGAAAATTCCAATGAACTTTCCCACGCTGTGTAAAATGACACAGAGCACTCTGATTGGTGGATTTCAAACCAACCAATCAGAGTGCTGTGACAGGTAAATGTAGAGACTTACCTGTCAGTCTCTTCATTTACCTGTCAGAGCACTCTGATTGGATGGCTTAAACCCACCAATCAGAGTGCTCTGAGCCTAATTGCAGGGCGGGGCAAGGCTTTATAAGCCTTCCCCCGCCCTGCAGAGCTCAGTCTGCGCAGAGCCCTCGCCGGGTGAACATGGATTTTTTTTTTTTGCGCTCGTTTTTTTTTTTTTAATTGCGTCGGTTATTATGTTTTTTTATTTGCCCTTTTTTTGGGGCTGAAAAAAGAAGATGAGGGTCCCCCCCTCATTATTTTTAGTGTGAGGGGGGTAGGTAGGGGGTTAATTTTTTTTATGGGGGGGGGGTGTGACTAGGGGTTTTGGGACCCTTAGTCACCTGGGGGAGGCACACATTTTTTTAGGGCCCCCAGTCGCCGCTCAGGGGGTGGGGGCCAGGGGGGAGAAGCCCCCACCCACCGCTCAGGGGTGGGGGCCGGGGGGAGGACATTAGGTCCCCCCCCTTTTTAGTATTTAGGGCCCCCACCCGCCGCTCAGGGGTGGGGGCCAGGGGGAGGACATTAGGTCCCCCTTTATAGTATTTAGGGCCCCCACCCACTGCTCAGGGGTGGGGGCCAGGGGGGAGGACATTAGGTCCCCCCCTTCTTAGTATTTAGGGCCCCCACCCACCACTCAGGGGTGGGGGCCGGGGGGGACAGAAGTTCCCCCCTATTGTTTTTTTTAGGGCCCCCACCCACCGCTCAGGGGTGGGCGCCAGGGGGGAGGACATTAGGTCCCCCCCTTTTTAGAATTTAGGGCCCCCACCCGCCGCTCAGGGGTGGGGGCCAGGGGGGAGGACATTAGGTCCCCCCCTTTATGGTATTTA
Source organism: Pelobates fuscus (assembly GCF_036172605.1). NCBI lineage: Eukaryota > Metazoa > Chordata > Amphibia > Anura > Pelobatidae > Pelobates > Pelobates fuscus. The sequence continues at coordinate 78,176,430 of NC_086324.1, forward strand.
GGGCCCCCACCCGCTGCTCAGGGGTGGGGGCCATGGGGGAGGACCTTAGGTCCCCCCCTTTTTAGTATTTAGGGCCCCCACCCGCTGCTCAGGGGTGGGGGTCAGGGGGGAGGACATTAGGTCCCCCCTTCTTAGTATTTAGGGCCCCCACCCACCACTCAGGGGTTGGGGCCGGGGGGGGACAGAAGTTCCCCCCCTATTGTTTTTCTTAGTGCCCCCACCCACCACTCAGTGGTGGGGGCCGGGGGAGGACAGTAGGTCCCCCCCCCCATATCATTGAGTATACTTTGACAACCCCTCCGCCCCAACCCCCGAGCGGCGGGTGGGGGGGTTGTCAAAGTTTACTCAATGATATGGAATAGGGGGCGAACCGAACATCGCATATGTTCGCCCGCCGTGGCGAACGCGAACAAGCGATGTTCGCCAGGAACTATTCGCCAGCGAACTGTTCGGGACATCTCTAGTGGAGAGCCTTAGGGTTCTGTCCTGGGTCTACTTCTTTTTAATCTATTTATTAATTATGTTATAGTATACTTTTAAAATCATTTGATGGTGTTTGCAGATGACACAAAAACTAGGTAAGATGATAAAATCTGAACATTAAAAAACTTTGGGTTTGGATAAAATCGGGGATTGGGCTGGCAAGTGGCTAATGAGATTCAACACAGATAACTCCAAAGTCATCCATTTTAGAAAAAAGAAACCACAATCCACTTATACATTAAGTGGACACTATAGTCACCAGAACAACTACAGCTTATTGAATTTGTTCTGGTGAGTAGAATCATTATCTTCAGGCTTTTTGCGGTAAACACTGTCTTTTCAGAGAAAATGCAGTGTTTACATTACAGCCTAGTGATAACTTCCCTGGCCACTCCTCAGATGGCTGTTACAGATCATTCCTGGGTCATGCCTGCCTAAAATGCATCCAAACATTCAGTGTCTCCTCCCTCTGCATGCAGACACTGAACTTTCCTCATAGAGATTCATTGATTCAATTCATCTCTTTGAGGAGATGCTGATTGGCCAGGGTTGTGTTTGAATTGTGCTGGTTCTGCGCCTGATCTGCCTCTTTGTCAGTCTCAGCCAATCCTATGGGGAAGCATTGTGATAAGATCAGGCCACCACTTCTGATGATGTCAAAGGTCAGAGGAAGTTCACAGGCAGAGGCAGCAGCTTCAGACTTGAATACAAGTAAGGCTTTTACTATCTTTAGGGAGGCAAAGGAGGCCAAGGGGGCTAGATAGTGGTTTTAACACTATAGGGTCAGGAATACATGTTTGTATTCCTGGACCTATAGTGCTCTTTTAAAAGGGATAACATTAATTGATAAGGACTTGGGAACAATTATAAATAACAAACAAGGCTACAGCATACAATGCTGGTCTGCCATTACAAAAGCTTGTGAGATGCTTTCATGTATAGAAAAGGGTATTGATTAACATGTTCAAAATATAATTGTTCCTCTTTATAAACGAATGTAAGGCCCCACCTCGAATATGCAGTGCAATTTTGGGCACCAGTTTTATAGAAGGGTATTGCAGAACTAGAAAACGTGCAGAGGTGAGCTACAAAATTAGTAAGGGGGTCATTGGGTAAGAAGAAAGGCTTTTCTTCACAAAAAAGTGCCTCAGAATGGATTTGATAGCCCTATGCATATATAAAGGGTCAATACATACCTGTTCATTAGTAGGAATATACAACAGACAGGAGGTAACCCAGTGGAAAATGTTTTTACAGTAAGAATAATAAAGATATGGAATTCTCTACCTTAAAGGATCACTATAGGGTCAGGAACACAAACATGCATACCTGACCCTATAGTGTTAAAACAACCATTTAGGTTGCTTGCCCCCCTTTACCCCTCTACATAGGGAAAGCATTGGATTGGCTTAAATCAGCAAGGAGGCAGGATGGGGGCGGGGCCAAACACTGCTTTGGCCAATCAGCACCACCTCATAGAGATGCACTAAATCAATGCATATCTATGAGGAAAGTTCAGTGTCCCCATTCAGAACCTAGGATGAAAATGTCTGAAGGGAATGATTATACTCACAAGAACAACTACATTAAGCTGTAGTTGTTCTGGTGACTATAGTGTCCCTTTAAGAAGTTATCTTTATCAGATTTTATAGATATATTTTTGAGAAAGGTCTGGCCGCTTTTTTGTTTACAATGGTAACAGACTACAACTGGTACTCCTGGTTCAGGAGTGTGCCAATCAGGCAGCCAGGTTATGCATGCTCAGAGCAACCAAATAACTGTGCATTCCCATGATGTGATCGCACATATGTATAACTGGAAAAGTTAAATAATTTCCTCAAATATCTTTGGAACTCCATGACAAAAAACTGAAATGATGGAACGCAGTTCCATATCAAAAGAAACCTACTCAATCTGTGACAGTTGCCCAGTATGTGATAAAATATATGTCACATTGGGCAGAACATTCCCCTAATAAAGTTGAACTTCAGTTCTGTTTTCCTGGGGGCCAACCTTGCTGTCAGCATACGAGCAATATATTTTTGAGCCTATGTTGTTTTACTAAAATGCACAAATATAGGAAGAAATAACAATATTAAATGGAGAATTTTTTTATATAAGAGTAAAAAGCAAAAACTATATTTCTTGGATTTGAGATGTCTGTAAAAAAGGTGACCTATCCCATATTCACTGTAGGAAGTACATTACATGCCAACTTTATGTAAGAGAAAAGGGAAAATCTCTCTGTTTTGATGTGTTGCCCTTTTCAATGAGCCACATTCATTCTAGGGCAGTATGCCAGAACATCACTTTATGGTGGAATAAAACACAGTATCTAGCCCCTGAAATACATTTATCATGTTATAGATCCATACCCTTTAAGAATGCAAATGACACACTTCGAATACAAACCGGTCTTGATGCAATTTAATGTGTTGATTACAGATCTACAGCTAGAATTAAATTGACAATTCCATGTGTTTCTGCACTTTCTTTCACTATAATATATGCACAATTGTTGACTGTCAGTTTGCTAAATAGAATATGCAGAAGCAGACAGCAGATGTTTAGCATGCAGTAAGAGTAACACATTGGTTTGCATGTCTAAATAACCAAAAAGTAATCGGTCCCCATATAACTATTTCATTTTATGTACAATTTACTGATTTCATTTAGGTTTAGTTTTGTTTGTGTGTATGTCTGTCTGTGTATCTATCTATCTATCTATCCTGATCAGCTAGAACATTAAAACCACATGCCCAATATCATGTAGGGCCCTGTGTGCTACCAAAACAGCTATGACGCATCGAGATATGAACTGCAAAATGAAGGATTTGTATTATAAGGAGTGACGATAAGAAGCTCAGTTTTAGACAGTGTGCCTTTCATCCCAACTGGGTGCCTCGGCCAATCGATGCTTCCTGGCTGACGCTGAGGACCATAAGCACCGCAGTGGACACCATAAGCACCTTAGCCCCCCTAGCCATTGCAGCTTGGCTGGGGTCTCGCCGTCCCTTCCCATCCTGCAACTCCTGGATCCAGCTTCCAGTGGGAAGGCCTCTCCAAGACAGTATAGCTGTAGAGCTCTTATAAGAGCTAGTGGTTATACCCTGTATAGCTGTTCCCTACAATCACGAGACAAGGCTGCGTGTTGAGGGTGAAGTGGACTGATTTTAATGGTGCCACATTTGGCCTTTTATGACAATCCACATGCAAGGGGTACGCCCACATGGACATGTGGGGAACTACGGTACAAAGCCACAGACCAATAATAACAGAGTTACAATGCATGACACTCCCACACAAAGTATACAATCCCTCCCTTGCCTGGGAGATAATTGAGTCAGATACTGTATTAACTCCATTATCTCCAGGCAGAAAAAAACACATATTTTTATAAAACCCCAAAAGTACCCTGTAACGGAGCTACCCGTACTCCGACCGAGTACCCTACGTTGATGGACGCTTCCTAGCTTGCGCCGTGGACCACAAGCACCGCACTGGACACCACAACCACCGCAGACTCCACAACCGCCGTAGCTTAACTGGAGCCTTGCCGTCTTCCATCCACCCTGGATCAGCTTCTGTCCTCCAGGACCCTGTGGGGAAGACCTCTCCTCCAAGTAAAGCGTAACAGGAAAAAGCTCTTAAAAGAGCTAAGTGATTAAAGCCCAAGGGAGTATGCAGAGCATAGCAATCCCCAGTGTGAGTATAGCTGTCCCCTCCAATCACGAGACAAGACTACGTGTTGAGGGTCAAGAAGAACTGTCTAAAACTTTATTTTACTTGGGACTAGCCCATATGGACATTACATTAACATTGCTGTGAAAACTCAATAAAATTACAAACAGTCAAATCATAGCAGGCAACATACAGTGACTTATTACAACACCATGGAATATTTTTAAAGGGGTGGGGAAGACAATATATAAGAAAATATCTCACGTGCCTGCAGAATTAGCAATATGCAAATCTTCCCGAATATGCAAATGAACCAGTCTTGCTATTCAGGTAGTGCATATTGCTGTTGCTACCAACAGAGGGCACTAGACAAGCTTCATAGCCACATCCACCTAGTTGGTAGCAAACCTCAGCAGTACAGGAGAGCAGGCAATACATTTCACAGTACACACACACACTATAAACAATTACATTACACACACCCTGCACCTATAATGAGTACAGGGTGACTAAAACATAAGAGAAATAAAGCAATCTACATAAATAGTCTGTCTGAAGGTAGAATAGGGGCTTTAAAGCCAAATACATCAAAGAGTCATAGTCACAGGGGAGGAGGCTGGCAAGCAGGCCTCTCCAGGACCAAGTGGCGAAGGGCACTTCGTCACATACCCCAGGCCTCTCCAGGACCAAGTGGCGAAGGGCACTTCGTCACATATACTCACAAATGTTACATCCCCTGATAGCCCTGATTTGGGTGACCAACATATCCCAGATCAGTTCAGGGGTTCAGAAATTCTATGGAAGTCACATTTTGACTGTCCGCACGCATGGTCCCATGCCCAAAACAGTTCCAGAGAATCAGGCTGTGTGGTCGGTCTTCTTCGGGGATTCGAAGTAACATATTAAATACCGAACGTATAGATTCGGGAGTAGTCTCAGTTTGTCTCTCGTTCAGGAGTTTATTCCTACCGAACGCTGTTCGACTCCGTTTATTCCTACCGAACGCCGTTTATTCCTACCGAACGCTGTTCGAATAGCCGAACATCAGTGAAAAGTAAGTAGTTAGCATGTTCGTGCCGTTGAGTGTCCGATTTGAGTTCCATGTACTCGACGACCAAACAGCGCTCATTGTGCTTGCGGCTTAAGATGTCTGCCGCCACGTGTTTCGAATGCCACTTCGAACCACATCAGGATTTCAAAGTGCCACTTCGAACCACTTTGGGAGTTTGAAGTGGTACTTCACAAACAGTTTATTACAGGGGCCATAGTCAAGGGGCAGGAGGCTGGCAAACAGGCTCCTCAAAAAGCCAGTGGGGAGATTAGTTTCACCACAGACAGATTCAGTTGTAGAAAGTGGGAGGACATATAATCGGATATTTAAGAGAGGCAACTGGTGATGCATTCTAGGATAGCAGAAGCAAGATCAGTGAATGAGAAATGTATCTGGGTGTCATCAACATATAGGTGGTAGTGGAGTCCAAAAAAAGAATACATTAGTGAAGAGAGGCAGTATAAAGAGAATATAGAAGGGAACCAAGGAAAGAGCATTGGGGGACTCCAAAGGAAAGAGTGTCTGTCTATCTATTTATCTATCGTCTATCCATCTATCCATCCCTGCAAAAGTGTGTGGAGACAGTGAGCTATATGATACGGACGTCAGAAAGGTCATAATTATTGTTGAGTCCTTGTTCGATTAAATCAATAGCTATGTTTTAAGGAGCCGTGGAGATAATTTTTGTTGGAAGTTTAGGTATAAGATGAGGACAGGCACTCACTCTTCTGACTAAAAATGATAGTCATCGCTTTTGTTCCTCATCATTCTCAGGTTAGATTTAGATGTGGGTGGATTTGAAATAATATTGATAATGTAGAAGTGCAAATTCCACATTGTCAGGATGTCTGGGGATGAGATGTTGTCAGATTGCCAAGGAGAGCTTTGTTTTTGTTAGACTATTTCCAAACGGTTTGACTAAAAACACTGGATCAAACGCATAGACTATTGGCAGTATAACCACTTCACTGAGATGTGACTTACAGTGTCTTTAAACATATACTGTCATGGGAAAAATAAAATACACACTCTTTTAATTATATGGTTTCACATATCAGGACATAATAACAATTATCTGTTCCTTAGCAGGTCTTAGCAACCTTAGATAAACAACACATGACATATTACACTGTGCCATAATTTATTTAACAAAAATTAAGCCAAAATGGAGAAGCCATGTGTGGAAAAAGTACACCCTTACTGCTTCGATAAGAATTAAGAGACTAAGTAGTAAACAGGTGCTGCTAATCAATTGTCCTTGATTAATTGATCATCAGCAAGTGTGACTACCTCTATAAAAGCCAAAGTTTTAGCGGTTTGCTGGTCTGGAGCTTTCAGGCATGTGTTAACACAATGCCAAGGAGGAAAGACATCAGCGATGATCTTAGGGAAGTAACTGTTGCTGCCAATCAAGTTGGAAATGGTTATAAGGCTATTTTCAAACAATTTAAATTACATGATTCTACAGTGAGAACAAATATTTAAAGTGGAAAACATTCAAGACAATTGGCAATCTTCCCACGAGTGGACGTCCCAGAAAATTCACCCCAAGGTCAGACTGTGCATTGCTCAGAGAAATTGCAAAAAAGAAAAGTTACATTTAAGACACTACAGGTCTCAGTTAGCATGGCAAATTATAAAGTTCATGACAGTATAGTTAGAAAAGGACTAAACAAGTATGGTTTGGTTGCAAGAATTGACAAGAGAGAGCCTCTTCTCTCTTAAAAGAATATGGCAGCTTAGGTTTGCAAAGTTGCATCTGAACAAACCACAAGACTTCTGGAACAATGTCCTTTGGACAGACAAGACCAAAGTAGAGATGTTTGGCCATAATGCACAGTGCCATATTTGACGAAAACCACACTCAGCAGATCAGCAGTAATACCTCATACAATATCAAGAATGGTGGTAGAGGAGTGATTTGTGCTAGTTTTGCAGCCACAGGCAATGGCGTAGCAAGGAGAGGCTCAGTGCACTTTTGTTGGGGCGGCAAGGTCCCTGCTCCCACCTCCTGCTCTGCTTGCCAGGTCGACTCTGTGAGGTGCAGAGAGAGAGGGGAAGAGGTGGGACAGAAGGATGGATGGGAAGTGAGGTCACTTCCTGTGCCTTCTGTCCTGTGGAGTAACATGGAAGAGCAACCTGGAAGAGACATCAGGTAAGTACTTCCATGCACAGATCTCCTCCCCCCACCCTGCACATATCCCACTTGCCTATCTGACAGATACCCTCTACCCCTGCCTCCCCTGCACACAACCACTCTCCCCTTCTATCCCCTGCCTCCCTGACAGCCCCCTCCCTTCACAGATCCCCTCTCCCCCTGCCTCTCCTGCACATAATCCCTCACCCCCTCCATCCGCTGCACAGTTCTCCCTGCCTCCCTGACAACCCCCCTCCCTGCACAGGTCCCCTCTCTACCCCTCCCCTGCACTTTCACAGATTCCCTCTCTCCCTGCACAGATCCCCTCTCCCCTGCCTACCCAGCACCCTGACAGTCCGCTTCCCTCCCATGCACAGATACTTTATCCCCTGCACCGTCCCCCTCTCTCCACAAATCCCACTCTGTCCCTACACCCTCCACGCACATCCTCCCTCCCTCCCCAAAAATTAAAGTATATATTTTTGAAATGTGTAAAATATTTAATTCAATAAGCTGCGTTTCATTCCTAAGTGTTTCTTTTCACACCAATAAAAAGTTAAATATACTGAAGTGCTTCAGTAACAATAAGTTTTAAAGGAGCACTCTGCCCAAATAGGCAAACCCACCCCCCATAAAATCACATGCATGAATTTTTCATGCATGTATTCATTGGGTGTTTATCTTAAAAAAGCTTGAAAAGGTTGTAAACTGTGTTGGACTAGAGGTGCTGAGTACTTAAAAGACCTATGTCTGGTGCTGCCACAGACATCCGCGACTGCACCGGACATGAAATAGGTCAAGATAGGGGCAGCAAACTCATGGCCAGCCCCGGGCGGCAAAAGCTCTAGCATACGCCACTGGCCACAGGAACTGGGAACCTTGCAGTTATTGAGTTGACTTTGAACTCCTCTGTATACCAAAGTATTTTAGAGTCACAAATGAGACCATCTGTTCGACAGCTAAAGCTAGGCTGAAATTGGGTCATGCAATAGGACAATGATCCCAAGCACACCAGCAAATCTACAGCAAAATGGCTAAAAAAATAATATCAAGTTGTTGCAATGGCCCAGTCAAAGTCCAAACCAAAACCCGACTGCAAAGCTGTGGTGGGTCATACAGAAAATGATTACAAGTTGTTACTGCTAAAGGAGTTTCTACAGCTATTAAATCATAAGGTGTACTTAGTTGGTCACACAAGGTGTCTCCATTTTGGCTTTATTTTTGTTAATAAAATGACACAGTATGTATAATATGTCATCTGCAGTTGTTCATCTAAGGTAAGAGTTACCTAATTTTAAGACCTGCTAATGAACAGCCAATTGTTATTATGTCCTGATATGTAAAACCAAAATATTCGAAGAGGGTATACTTTTTTCCCTCATGACTGTATTTATATATTAATACTAAATTGAGTATGTATGGATAACTAGCTCAGGTAACCATTTTACGAAATGAAAGATGTTATTCCATTGTAGCAATGTACATATTGGAAACATTTGCCAGTCATTTGGTACATCAGACAAATGTATAATGTGAGACAGAGCTAGTATATATAAACATCTATATATAGTATGTATTCTGTTTATTAATTACAAAATGTAAATATATGATTACTAATATTCCAGAAACTATTTTAATTTTAAATAGGCAAAAAAGAAAAAGAAAAATCCAATTATTTTATTTAAACCTGGAGGATAGTTCAATAAACAGTCTCAATGAAGGGCTTAAGAGGATATAATCTCAGAAATGTGTCAGAAGCTAGTGCAAATATATCACATAGAACCTTAAAATTATGTTTGCTTTTGAGAGGATAACTTATTAAAACATTATTTGCTCGGGCTATAAGGTATAGTATTTCTTTCTATAGTAATGATTGCTGGTGTATTTCAGGATTTCAGTTGACCTTCTAATATTCTGCTGACATAAAATTGTACTTTAACGCATAAAACATAAGACTCTGTTTTATACCAATTACAAAATCATTCAAGAATTAGGACATATTGTTCCTAAACGAATATGGAGCATAATTGCACTAGATTAGGGTACTGTGCTTGAACTTGACACAATACTTCCTGAGAAACTAGAGCTATCATTATCCACAAACCCCATTCTTGTTATTTTACTTTTTGTTTTGCTCCAACCCTTCAGCCCTACTGAGATGTTTTAAACATTTGTAGCAGTCATAAGATGAACCTGTCAGGATGGGCCACAATTTGTGTAGTGCATGGAATCTGACTCCTGTACCTGTGGCTCCTATCGAATATGAGAGTGTTTACCTCCCTTGACCAGGCTGGATAGCTCTCTGAAGGAAATGAAGGACATCATGGCTGAATAATTTTTTCAAGCACCTTAGCCCACTCCAACAAAGTCTGGCTAAAGACCTATCTCAAAGTTGGCTGACATATCATTTAAGCTGACAGTCCACACGAACAATATGTTCTTTACACTTACCTGCGAAATATGAGACTTTGCAAAATAACTAGGCTTATGCCTGTTTTTCTACCACATCCCTCCATTCCACATAGATATGCCCTTGTCTCCTTTTAGGGTTAAGGTCCCCTCCAAAACGTCAGCCTCTGGACAGAAAATTCAGTGTAGACCAAACAGCTCCTAAATCCCTCTAGAGCTCCTATTCCCCGATCCTGGTCTCATCTCACCATTTCTCTGACTACACTGACTTGATTAGGGGATTTTCACAGATTGGTATCTTTTCTTTATTACAGTAGGGGCACTTGTTGAGATGCTGAGAATCATCATCGAAATGTCCAGATGGATAACATTTCTGCCTTGAACATATTGAGTTGTTTCTTGTCTTTATTTGCTTGACTTTTTTTGGGGGAGGACAGATTGTAATAGTAGATGGAGAGGAAAACAGAAACAAAAATAAGGTAAGGTAAGGAAAAAGAAAAAAGGGAATAAAAAGGGAAACAGAGTTCTGGACACGCACAGACAACCAGACAAAAGAAAAGTTAAATAGATGTGCAAAGGAGGAGAACATGATTGTGGTATATTGTTTACTCTGCCTTCTGGTTAATGTTATATATTGCTATACTTGGACACAGTTGATTCTATTTACTTTTATTGTGAAACTGTTTGTTTGTGGGGTGTCATGCATGTTCCATACTACCTATTACTTAAACTTCAAGGAGTTCCTCTAGAATTTCCAAAGATGAAATGCATGGTCTTTACATAATTTCCCCAGACATGGCTGTTCTGTTTGTATATACTTTCTTTTTGATTATACCATTTTTGGTTCACCCACTCTTTACTTTTAGTTTTGGGCTCTACAGCGCCCATTTTAATTTCTTACCCCCTACTAGGGTTAGTGCCCTATGTTATGGTCTGTTGTAACATCTCACACACTGCATAGCTTGTTTACTTGCTGGACCTTAGTAGACCTTTCTTGTTCTTTTATTTCTTCCTTTTCTTTAACACGTAAATGTGTTTCCATCAATACCAAGGGTCTTACTAAGCCTACAAAACAACTTGGTGTTTCATTTGTTTACGAAAGTCACATTGTGGCCTTTTCCATTATGATATCAAAGGTATTATTTTCCCTGTGACTCGCCAGATTCTACGACTAAGGGGGTTGTGATTGTGCTTCCCCTGTCCTGCCTTTACTGATATCACTTTACATGCTGACCCTAATGATATATTTCTTTCTTTTTTTTTTTTTTTTTTATTCTTTTTTTTTGTTGTGCATTTTTCGACAGTTAAGCATACACATAACAGAATTAATTACTTTTACTGGAGCATTAAGTGTATTCAAGCTCTATAGAGGTAAAAATTTAGAGCTATTTAAACATATAGTTATGTGCAATTTAATCAGAGCAGCTACCACACTTCCACAGGTGTTCCCTTCACCAGATATAGAATATTGTAGTATAATGTACAGGAAGTGGAGCGATATAGAGTAGATAAGCCCCTATCACCAAACAAAATAAATTTATACTTAGACTTTGCTGAAGAGGACTCAAATTTCATATACAACATGCAAAAAAGAAAAATCAACAAGAGATCATAGTACAGATCTGCATGGACTGGTATAAATTCATATACGTATATATGATATTAAAATAACAATTTATTGTGTATAATTTATAAAAAAGTAACTAAAATATAGCTAAATAGCAGTATAAACAAATTCCTGCTTACTAGAAACGGTGGTGAGCATAACAGTATGTATTCCCGTTTGCTCACATCAAGACTGTCCCACACTGGGTGATGTCTCCTGAATCACAGGGGTTGGAGGGAGCTCCTGTTGTAAAAGTCGGGTCAGCAGGTAAGTATAAACTCGTTCCCTCTTCCGTATTCCCGGCCTGCGTTTAGGCTCCGCCTCCTCTTTTACGTGATTACGTGTCTGTCTACGCGTTTCGCCGTTCTCGGACGGCTTCGTCAGGACGTAAAGCGCTGGAGTCAGTCTTCACTGATACGAGTTTTTATACGATCAATCTAATGCCTAATTGGCTTTATTTCTTTTCCAGTCCACATTTGCATATATATGGTGTCCCGGACAGATCAATTGGATTAGCAAGCACATCCTATTGTAAATGGAAGGCTGCTTTTCCCTCGTCTCTTATGGGAATTTAACTCCTTATATACTTATATCCTAAAGAGCATTTGTATTTCTTATATTACACATATAGACTAATTCACATATTTAAAACAAGATTAAATTAAAACAAAATATTTATACACAGTCAATAAAAATATAATTATATTTACAATTCAGCATACTTTATATGAATTTCTTTTTTTACTGCAGCATATTTTCCTTTTGTTACATATCTTATAGAGAAAGAGAAAACGAGAATACATATGTTAATACTATTAAATTTTCAATCTGTTTTCTTTTTTTGGCAAATAGTTTTCTAATTTAATACTATGTCCTCTTGTTGTGGTAGTTTTTCTTCTTTTAAATATAGTCTCCTCCTTTACTGTGTTGATTCCCTTTATGTATTTAAATGTTTCTATCATATCCCCCCTGTCTCATCTTTCCTCCAAGCTATACATGTTAAGATCCTTTAACCTTTCCTGGTAAGTTTTATCCTGCAATCCATGAACCAGTTTAGTAGCCCTTCTCTGAACTCTCTCTAAGGTATCAATATCCTTCTGAAGATACGGTCTCTAGTACTGTGAACAGTACTCCAAGTGAGGTCTCACCAGTGTTCTGCACAATGGCATGAGCACTTCCCTCTTTCTACTGCTAATACCTCTCCCTATACAACCAAGCATTCTGCTAGCATTTCCTGCTGCTCTGTTACATTGTCTGCCTACCTTTAAGTCATCAGAAATAATCACCCCTAAATCCTTTTCCTCAGATGTTGAGGTTAGGACTATATCAAATATTCTGTACTCTGCCCTTGGGTTTTTACGTCCAAGATGCATTATCTTGCACTTATCCACATTAAATGTCAGTTGCCACAACTCTGACCATTTTTCAAGTGTACCTAAATCATTTGCCATTTGGCTTATCCCTCCTGGAACATCAACCCTGTTACATATCTTAGTATCATCAGCAAAAAGACATACCTTACCATCAAGACCTTCTGCAATATCACTAATTGGATGAAATCCATCCAATCACAGTGCTCTGAAATCCATCCAACCACAGTGCTCTGTGTCATTTTACACAGCGTGGGAAAGTTCTTTGGAATTTTCCCATGCTGTGTAAAATGACAAAGAGCACTGTGATTGGATGGATTTCAAGCCATCCAATCACAGTGCTATGTGCCATTTTACACAGCGTGGGAAAGTTCTTTGGAATTTTCCCACGCTGTGTAAAATGACAGAGAGCACTCTGATTGGCTTAAACCAGCCAATCAGAGTGTTCTTAGCCTAATTGCAGGGCGTGGCAAGGCTTTATAAGCCTTCCCCCCCCCCCCCTGCAGAGCTCAGTCTGCGCGGAGCCCTCCATGGGTGAAGATGGATTAAATTTTTTTGCGCTTGTTTTTTTTTTTTTTTTTTATTGCGTCGGTTATTATGGTTTATTATTTGCCCTTTTTTGGGGCTGAAAAAATAAGATTTTAGAAGAAAGAAAACATCGAATGGTAAGTTGTTTTTATCAAATTTTTTTTTTACAGGTTTTTAGTTAAAGGTCCCCCTCATTATTTTTAGGGTGAGGGGTTAGGTAGGGGGATACAGGGGCATATTAGCCGCGAGGCAAACAAGGCATTTGCCTTGGGCGGCATTTTCCAGGGGGGCGGCAAAAAAAGCCGCCCCCAAACGCCCAGGGCAAATGCCTTGTTAGCCTTGCGGCTAACTGACATGCCGTCTGGGCGGGCGGTCTGCTGGGCAGTGCTGGCGGGCAGCCGGCGAGGGAGCACTTCCTCTGAGCTGTCTGCTCAGCTCCCTCGCGCGCCGCAGAGTGAGGCTGGGAGCCGGAATATGACGTCATATTCCGGCTCCGCCTCCCAGCCTCACTGTGCGGCGCGCGAGGGAGCTGAGCAGACAGCTCAGAGGAAGTGCTCCCTCGCCGGCCGCCCACCAGCACTGCCCAGCAGCCACTGGACCACCAGGGAGAAATAGGACCCCGCCCCCCAGCATTCCCAAAGGTAAGGAGGCTGGGGGGGGGGGGGGAATTTAAAAAAAAATTTGTTAAATGAGTGAGTATGTGTGTATGTCAGTTAGTGTGTGTGAATGTCTGTTAGTGTGTGTGTGTGTGTCTGTTAGTGTGTGTGTGAATGTCTGTTAGTGTGTCTGTGTATGCCAGTGTGTGTGTGTGTATGTCTGTTAGTGTGTGTGTGTGTGTGTGTGTGTGTGTGTGTGTGTGTGTGTGTGTGTGTGTGTGTGTGAATGTCTGTTAGTGTGTGTGTGTGAATGTCTGTTAGTGTGTCTGTGTATGTCTGTTAGTGTGTGTGTGTGTGTGTATGTCTGTTAGTGTGTGTGTGTGTGTCTGTGTATGTCTGTAAGTGTGTGTCTGTTAGTGTGTGTGTATGTATGACTGTTAGTGTGTATGTCTGTTAGTGCGTGTGTGTGTCTGTTAGTGCGTGTGTGTGTCTGTTAGTGTGAGTGTGTGTGTCTGTTAGTGTGAGTGTGTGTGTGTATCTGCTAGTGAGTGTGTGTCTGTTAGTGTGAGTGTGTGTGTGTATCTGCTAGTGAGTGTGTGTCTGTTAGTGAGTGTGAGTGTGTCTGTAAGTGTGTGTGTGTTTGTTTCTGTTAGCAAGTGTGTGTTTCTGTTAGCTAGTGTATGCGTATCTGTAAGTGAATGTGTGTGTGTGTGTATTTAGAAGGCAGGGTGGGGGTGGTGCGGGCGGGGGGGAAGGGTTGGATGGGGGTGGCGCGGGCGGGAGGGGGGCGCCTGAGTTTTGTCTAGGGCAGCACAAAACCAGGATACACCACTGGGGGCATACATTTTTTTGGGGGGGGAGGGGATTACTATTGTTTTTTTTTTTAGGGCCCCCACCCACCGCTCAGGGGTGGGGGCTGGGGGGGGACAGTAGGTCCCCCCTTATTGTTTTTTTAGGGCCCCCACCCACCGCTCAGGGGTGGGGGCCGGGGGGGACAATAAGTCCCCCCTTATTGTTATTTTTAGGGCCCCCACCCACCGCTCAGGGGGGGACAGTAGGTCCCCCCTTATTGTTATTTTTAGGGCCCCCTCCCACCGCTCAGGGGTGGGGGCCGGGGGGGGACAATAGGTCCCCCCCTTATTGTTATTTTTAGGGCCCCCACTCACCGCTCAGGGGTGGGGGCCGGGGGGAGACAGTAGGTTCCCCTTATTGTTATTTTTAGGGCCCCCACCCACCGCTCAGGGGTGGGGGACGGGGGGGGCAGTAGATCCCCCCTTATTGTTATTTTTAGGGCCCCCACCCACCGCTCAGGGGTGGGGGGGGACAGTAGAGTGGGGGCCGGGGCCGGGGACAGTAAGTCCCCCCTTATTGTTTTTTAGGGCCCCCACCTGCTGCACAGGGGTGTGGGCCGGGGGGGGAGGACAGTAGGTCCCCCCCTCATTATTATTATGGCCCCCACCCGCTGCCCAGGGGTGGGGGCCGGAGAGGGGGAGGACAGTAGGTCCCCCCCTCATTATCTTTATGGCCTCCACCCGCTGCCCAGGGTTGGGGGCCGGGGGGGAAGAACAGTAGGTCCCCCCCTCATTATCATATGGCCCCCACCCGCCGCCCAGGGGTGGGGGCCAGAGAGGGGGAGGACAGTAGGTCCCCCCCTCATTATCTTTATGGCCCCCACCTGCTGCCCAGGGTTGGGGGCCGGGGGGGAAGAACAGTAGGTCCCCCCTCATTATCATATGGCCCCAACCCGCCGATCAGGGGTGGGGGCCGGAGAGGGGGAGGACAGTAGGTCCCACCCTCATTATCTTCATGGCCCCCACCCGCTGCCCAGGGGTGGGGGCCGGAGAGGGGGAGGACAGTAGGTCCCCCCCTCATTATCTTTATGGTCCCCACCCGCCGCCCAGGGGTGGGGGCCGGGGGGGAAGGAGAGTAGGTCTCCCCTCCCCAATCAATCACTGTTGTGGCCAGAAAGAGTCCCTGTGGGTTTTAAAATTCGCCTGCCTATTGAAGTCTATGGCGGTTCGCCCGGTTCGCCTGGTTCACGAACATTTGCGAAGTTCGCGTTCGCGGTTCGCGAACCGTAAATTTTATATTCGCGACATCACTATTGATAAGCCTTCTATGTGCAACAGTGTCAAAAGCCTTACTGAAATCTAGGTAAGCAATGTCTACTGCACCATCCTGATCTATAATTTTAGTTACCCAATCAAAAAAATCAATCAGATTAGTTTGACATGATCTCCCTGAAGTAAACCCATGTTGTCTCTGATCTTGAAATCCATGTGTTTTTAGATGTTCAACAATCCTATCCTTTAACATGGTTTCCATCACTTTCCCCACTACTGAAGTAAGGCTTACTGGCCTATAGTTGCACTCCTCCCTATTACCTATCTTGTGAATGGGCTAACTTCCAATCTTCTGGGACTACTCCTGTTAACAATGATTGGTTAAATAAATCTGTTAATGGTTTTGCTAGTACACCACTAAGCTCTTTTAATAGCTTTGGGTGTATTCCATCAGGTCCCATTGACTTATTTGTCTTTACTTTTGACAGTTGAAATAGAACCTCTTCCTCTGTAAACTCACGTGTAATAAATGACTCATTTATCCTTTTTCTTAACTGAGGTCCCTTTCCTTCATTTTCATCTGTAAATACCAAACAAAAATATTAATTGAGGCAGTCAGCTAGACCTTTATCTTCATCTACATACATTCCTTCTTTTGTTTTTAATCTAACTAATCCTTGTTTTACTTTTCTTTTCTCATTTATGTATCTAAACAAAGTTTTGTCCCCCCTTTTTTACTGACTATGCTATTTTCTCTTCTGTGTGTGATTTGGAAGCTCTTATAACTTGCTTAGCCTCTTTCTGCCTAATCTTATAGATCATTCTGTCTTCCTCACTCTGGGTCTTTTTATAATTACTAAATGCTAACTTTTTGTTTTTGGCCACATCTGCGGAGTACCACAGTGGTTTCTTAAATGTTATGCTTTTACTGACAAGCCTAATGCAATTTTCTGTTGCCTTCAGTAGTGCAACTTTTAAATAATCCCATTTCTCTTGGACTCCATTTAAATTGCTCCAGTCTGATAATGACTCCTTTACACATATTCTAATTTTAGAAAAGTCTGTTTTTCTAAAGTCTAAAACTTTGTTTTTGTGTGGTGTGACTCAGTCACTGTTCTTATATTAAACCACACTGATTGATGATCACTGGATCCTAAACTTTCACCTACAGTAATATCTGATACCAAATCTCCATTTGTTAACACTAAATCTAGTATGGCCTCTTTATGAGTTGGCTCCTCAATGACTTGTTTTAGAGACAATCCAAGTAGGGAGTTTAGAATTTGTGTGTTGATGAGCATGTGCTAATGTCTCCAGCTTTGATATGTACTCTCTCGATGTATCCCATCTACAGTTGTACTCATGTAATCTTGGTACTCAGCTCACAGGTGTGAGTGATGGCATTAATAGGGCACTTTATACAGGCCTTTCCAACATTTTGCAGTATCACAGTTTGGATTTTTCCCTTTTAGATTTCCAGTCTCTCTTTGCTAACAGCCAATAAGAACTTGGCATGCGCTCCCTTATAAAAGGAGGAAAGGGTTAAAAGAGACTGCTTGGGGTGTCACTATTTTACCTCAATTGGATTCTTTGATACACAGATAAAATACTAATTCTTATAGACAGAATATAAAGGAATTGTTGTTAATGATGATTTAATGTAATGTAAGTTGCTGTGATATTTTTTTGGGAAGCAACTAGTATTTTGTTGTGAAAAAAGTGAGAAAGCAGTAAGCAAAACATGTCAAGTGGAGATTAAGGATTGCCTACAAGGACTGGTTTTATGTATAGTTCTTTTTACTATATAGTTAACTTTTAAATAGTTTTATTCATTCTGTTTATAAATAAAGATTCTGTTTTAATACCCAGTCACTCTTGAGCTCCTTATACTCTCACCATCACTCTGCTGTTCCGGATCTACATATATCCTTAGGTGGGGATTGTTCCACCTAAAGCTCTATACACTAGAGCAGGTCATTGCTCTAGCAAATGTAAGTAGGTCTAATATTATTTACTTATCCTACTTTTACATACGTAATGTACCATTGGTATACATCCTTGGGAATCTGATACCAGCAAAAAGAAATCCTTAGACAGGGATTGTTCCATCCAGGCTCCTAAAATAGAGCTTTTAAAGCTCTGGAAAATGTGAGTGCCCCTTTGGAATATATCTTTATCACCATATTATTCATAACATACTGCACTATCATTGTACTTTTATTCCCTTTTTTTTTAAGCGTAACAAACATAATTGCAAAATCTGCTGCTACCTTTGTATGTATGATTTTATTATAATAATTCTTAGCGCTGTCCACCTAATTAACTAGCTTGTTTTGTAGTATTTTGTTGTATTGAATCTACAATGAAAGACAGAGCAATTGCAAAGTCCTTTATTTGCGTTCCCCATGCTTGACAGATTGCTGGTCTCTTGCCTAGGAATTTTTTTTACAAACAATAATAATAATAATAAAGGTTGCTAGGAACCCATTCATTTTAATATTGAAATATCTGCTTTATATGGGTAGGCTTGTATACTAAGATGCAGTATGTAGGTCAATATACCTGATTTGAATTAAATTGGAGATTTTTTGTAAAGCAGCAGTTTTGGCCCACGTTACTCCTTACCAAACCAATAAATTAGATTTGTATTTATTTTATGTGCAACAAAAACTGGGGGACACTGCCTCTATAAAGACGCCTATCTATGTATGTATGTATATATTAGTTAATACAATGTTAAACAAAAATCTGCCAGCAGACTTGATTTTCCCACAGAAATCACAAATTTGCAGTGAAGTTACTACTGCAAAGGATTATGGGTGGGCATATGCAAGTTAGTTTAACAAAAAAATCTAATTTTTGCCTCATTCCGTTTTAAACATGGATTCCTTTGAGTATGTGTTTGCTGTATACAACAGCTTTGAAACACAACTTAGGAAAAGATGCAAAGCCAGTGAACCACTCATGTACAGCTGTTTAATTGTTAATGCAAATCACCAGCATGAGGTTGTTACTGGTTTGCTATTGAGGCTTGGTAGTGCTTGGGAAGCAAAAACCAAAAAGGTTATGTTTATTTGTGTTCAGCGAAGGCTCCCGAGTTTAACAGTACTCCCCATATACAGGTTTTATAGAGTTTTTGAAAGTTACAGTTACAAATATAAGTCTTGGTTTTCCATTTTTTTACCATTGAAATTTGCCAGACTGCTTATGTTGCATTTGATATCGTATAGGAAGCCCAGGAATGAGAATTAGCCCCATGATGGCATACCATTTGCAAAAGAAGACAACCCAAGGTATTGCAAAAGGGTTCATTTTTTTTTGTAGCCACTTAGTCATAAACACTGGCCATAGTTAGTGTTCAGAATAGTTTTTTGCATTTTTAACACAAAAATATAAATGCTAATTTTGGCCAGTGTTTGTGACTAAGTGGCTACTAAAAAAGACTGGACATACCCCGTATTGAATACCCTGGGTTGTAGACTTATACATGTGAGGTGTGATTCAAAGATTTATGACAGATAACAGTGTTACAATGTCACTATTGATACATTTTAAAAATATATACTTGTACTTATAGCCCTATAACTTGCAAAAATGAGCTAAGAAAATGTTAAAGGAACACTATAGTCACCTAAATAACTTTAGCTAAATAAAGCAGTTTTAGTGTATAGATCATCCCCCTGCAATTTCACTGCTCAATTCACTGTCATTTAGGAGTTAAATCACTTTGTTTCTGTTTATGCAGCCCTAGCCACACCTCTCCTGGCTATGATTGACAGAGCCTGCATGAAAACAGATGTAATTTACCTTAAATAATTGTATCTCAATCTCTAAATTGAACTTTAATCACATACAGGAGGCTGTTGCAGGGTCTAGCAAGCTATTAACATAGCAGGGGATAAGAAAATCTTAATTAAACAGAACTTGCAATAAAGAAAGCCTAAATAGGGCTCTCTTTACAGGAAGTGTTTATGGAAGGCTGTGCAAGTCACATGCAGGGAGGTGTGACTAGGGTTCATAAACAAAGGGATTTAACTCTTAAACGCCAGAGGATTGAGCAGTGAGGCTGCAGGGGCATGTTCTATACACCAAAACTGCTTCATTAAGCTAAAGTTGTTCAGGTGACTATAGTGTCCCTTTAACATTGGGTATTTCTAAACTCAGGACAAAATTTAGAAACTATTTAGCATGGGTGTTTTTTGGTAGATGTGTAACAGATTTTGGGGGTCAAGTAAGAAAAAGTGTGTTTTAAAAAAAAAAAATCATCATATATCATTTTTTATAGTAAATTATATGATATGATGAAAATAATGGTATCTTTAAAAAGACCATTTAACGGCGAGAACATCTGTATATAATATGTATGGGTACAGTAAATGAGTAAGAGGAAAATTACAGCTAAACATAAACACCTCAGAAATTTAAAAACAGCCCTGGTCCTTAACGGTAAGAAAATTGAAAAACGGTCTGGTCACTAAGGGGTTAAATGAACATCCTTTCCATTTTTCAATAGGATCTTCAAAGCACTGATTGTTAATGACGACATAGATCATCATTGGACCTTAAGTGGTTAACATGTGATTTCGTTAGCTTAATGCAACATCCTGATCCAGGATCAGCTTCCTGGAATCATCTGATTCATCAAAAAGCTCTGTTCATGTGATAGCAGAAGAGTAAGAGAGAAAAATAGATAAATAGGTAACAAGGAGGGGGGAGAGATATCACATTATCTTGTGTTAGAAAATTACCATTTCCAAAGGAAATCTCACAGCTTTTGAACTTGATTATCCTGAAGAACAGCATGTAGCACTGCCAAAAAATAAAAAATCCTGCACAAATCTTTAAAACAATAGTTCACACATGTGTGTGTATATATATATATATATATATATATATATATATATATTTATATATATATAAAAGAAACATGAAATAAGCCTGGTACAGCATAATGAAAGCAGATATCCCAAGAGGCTGCAATGCAAAGTGAGATGAACCAGAATCCGCTTTGAGTCAGCACTGACCCTCCAGCTAACGGATCAATTGTAGAAAGAGTGAGACAGCAGAATTAATGGAGGAGAGTAGCGTAGCTTCATTGCATTAGTACGGCAATAACAGCGCGCTCTGCACAGCATCTACAGATAAAATACAGAATTGTGTGCAACAGCAATTTGTACAACCGAAACACAGAATATAATCAACAGCTTAACCCTATATTTATAGGGAGCGCAGAGCGATATTATGACATTCAGGCAGGGTTAATCAAAAGTCAGCTGAAATTGATCAAGTAACTGTAAATTTTAGGCAAAAATAGCTGAGCTAGAAAAAAAGTCTGAGTAAGAGAAATGTTCAGATTTGGCTACTTTCTAAAATTACAGTTGGCCGTTCAGTTCTTGACAATTCCCAGTTAAATGAATAACTCTGATTGTGTTACTCCTATCCAATGCCTGGCTGGATGGTTGAATAGTGCTTGAAAGGCAAAGAGCCATGCTGGTGGTCAAAAATGTACAAAAACTCCTTTAGTCTGCTAGGACAGCAATACATTTTTGGCATTCCAGTAGTGACAAACAAACAAAAGCTGGTGTATGTGATTCTAAGAAATCTGCTATGTATTATTAATGAGCTCTGCAGTTAGAATGGCACTTGAGATTTAAGTTGTAGAGTACTTTTGTTCTACATAAAGAGAAGCATTTACCGTATTGACGGGAAAGTCATTTAAAACTGCACATATAACATATACATTAAAGAATAAAAATGTAGAAATTGCATATTTTCAAACTAAAAATCACAATATCAGTAGCCTGATGTTCCATTTATATTCTAAAGGGGTGCCTGAATGATTCCATTATACATACATTTATATAGAGCATTGTGTATAGCTATAATGCATGATTAAAGAAACACAGCACTTAACATAAGGTGATACTCGAAAAATTAGAATATCGTGCAAAAGTTCATTTATTTCAGTAACGCAACGTAAAAGGGGAAACTAATATATGAGATATCCGCATTACATGCAAAGCAAGATAGTTCAAGCTGTGATTTGTCATAAGTGCGATGATTATGGCTTACAACTGATGAAAACCCCAAATTCACAATCTCAGTAAATTAGAATATTACATGCAATCAATAAAACAAGGAGTGTACATAGAACAATATTGGACCTCTGAAAAGTATAAGCATGCATATGGACTCAGTACTTGGTTTGGGACCCTTTTGCAGTATTTACTGCCTCAATGCGGCGTGGCATGGAAGCTATCAGCCTGTGGCACTGCTGAGGTGTTATGGAAGACAAGGATGCTTCAATAGCGGCCTTCAGCTCTTATGCATTGTTCGGCCTCATGACTCTCATCTTTCGTTTGGCAATGCCCCATAGATTCTCTATGGGGTTCAGATAAGGCGAGTTTGCTGGCCAATCAAGCACAGTAATCCCACGGTCATTGAACCAGGCTTTGGTGCTTTTGGCAGTGTGGGCAGGTGCCAAGTCCTGCTGGAGAATGAAGTCAGCATCCCCATAAAGCTCGTCTGTGGAAGGAAGCATGAAGTGCTCCAACATCTCCTGGTAGACGGCTGCGTTGACCCTGGAATAATGAAGCACAGTGGACCAACACCAGCAGATGACATGGCTCCCCAAATCAACACAGACTGTGGAAACTTCACATTGGACTTCAGTCATCTTGCAATGTGTGCCTCTCCATTCTTGCTTCAGACTCTGGGTACTTGGTTCCAAATGAGATGCAAAAGTTGCTCTCATCAGAAAAGAGGACTTTGGACCACTGAGCAACAGACCAGGTCTGTTTTTCTTTAGCACAGTTATTCAGGAGCAGCTTGACAAGGAGAATACGACATCTGAAGCCCATGTCCAGAATCCGTCTGTGTGTGGTGGATCTTGATGCACTGACTCCAGCCTCAGTCCACTCCTTGTGAAAGTCCCCAACACTTTTGAATGGCCTTTTCCTGACAATCCTCACCAGGCTGTGGTCATCCCTGCTGCTTGTGCACCTTTTTCTTCCACACTTTTCCCTTCTACATAACTTTCTATTAAAGGGACTCTCCAGTGCCAGGAAAACAATCCGTTTTCCTGGCACTGCAGGTCCCCTCTCCCTCCCACCACCCATCGCCGCCGCTCCTCCCAGTGATTACGTCAGCCGTTGGGCGCATTAGAGCTCTCCATAGAAAAGCATTGAAAATGCTTTTCAATGCTTTCCTATGGGGAATTGAGTGACGCTGGAGGTCCTCACACAGCGTGAGGACGTCCAGCGACGCTCTAGCACAGGTTTCCTGTGCTATTGACACGGAAGTGCCCTCTAGTGGCTGTCTAGTAGACAGCCACTAGTGGTGGAGTTAACCCTGCAAGGTAATTATTGCAGTTTATAAAAAACTGCAATAATTACACTTGCTGGGTTAAGGGTAGTGGGAGTTGGCACCCAGACCACTCCAAGGGGCAGAAGTTGTCTGGGTGCCTGAAATGTCCCTTTAATGTGCTTTGATACAGCACTTTGGGAACATCCAACTTCCTTCGCAATTACCTTTTGAGGCTTTCCCTCCTTATGGAGGGTGTCAATTATGGTTTTCTGCACAGCTGTCAGGGCAGCAGTCTTCCCCGTGATTGTGATTCCTACTGAACTAGACTGAGAGACCATTTAAAGGCTCAGAAACCCTTTGCAGGTGTTATGGCTTACTTAGCTAATTAGAGTGGGACACTGTGAGCCTAGAATATTGCACCTTTTCACAATATTCTAATTTACTGAGATTGTGGATTTTGGGTTTTCATGAACTGTAAGCCGTAATCATCGTATTTATGACAAATCACGGCTTAAACTATCTTGCTTTGCATGTAATGCATCTAGAAAAAAGGCAGGGAGCCAGTTGCCTAAGGCAACCGGACTATAGGTGTGTCAAGGGGAATCCAAAAAAGGGGGTAACCCTTACATACGTGAATAGGAAAAATACAAAGGAGGAAGAACTAGAAAGAGATAGGGAACTCCTAATCTCTACTCCAGATCGACCTAAGCTGGAAACCCCTACCTCGCTGTAATGCTAAAACTTAACCTTTAATAAAGTAGAATTAAATAATGCAAACACTTATAGAAAAAATGTGTATAATAGTGATAACAGTGAAAACAAAAAATAAATAATAAATGAAAAAATAAAAATAAGGAGTGGTGCCTATATAGCTGTGGTAATGGACAATTACACCAATGGAAAAAATCAAATTGTTGTCCTTCATAACCACCTAAAGGTCGAAATCTAAAGTCAAAACTAATCACTGATCGTTCTCATATCCTGAAAATAATGTAATGCATCTATCTCATATATTAGTTTCCCCTTTTACGTTGCATTACTGAAATAAATCAACTTTTGCATGATATTCTAATTTTTCGAGTATCACCTGTAGGTACTACAGCGTGCTTCTGAGCCAATTAGCGTGGACCTGCTTGCCCCTGTTTACCATGTAGAGCTAACTGGATTCTTCAGCAGGAGAGACCAAAAGCAGGGGCTGCAGTTGAAAAACATATATTTTCACTCACTTTTCAGAATAGGGTGTCAGCTGATGTTCTCAGCCTATCAACAATGCTCGGTCGGAAAATTCCTAATTGAAGGCTTGTACATTTAGAGGAATTGTAAGAGCAGAGCTCCAGACTTTGGGATTAAACCATTTGTTAAATAGAATTTGTTAAATGGGATTAAACCATTTGTTAATAAGATAAAATGGTGCCCTGGACCTCCTTGCACCATAACAACCTGCAATTAAATTGCTTAACCCCTTAAGGACCAAACTTCTGGAATAAAATGGAATTATGACGTGTCAGACATGTCATGTGTCCTTAAGGGGTTAAAGGACCACTATAGGCACCCAGACCACTTCAGCTTAATGAAGTGGTCTGGGTGCCAGGTCCATCTAGGGTTAACCCTGCCTGCTGTAAGCAGAGAAAACTAGCATAGAAACTGCTATGTTTACAAATGGGTTAATCCAGCCTCTACTGGCTGTGTCATTGACAGCCGTTTGAGGCGCTTCCGCACTTCTCACTGTGATTTTCACAGTAAGAAGAC
Organism: Pelobates fuscus; assembly: GCF_036172605.1. Lineage (NCBI taxonomy): Eukaryota > Metazoa > Chordata > Amphibia > Anura > Pelobatidae > Pelobates > Pelobates fuscus. Next base: position 78,201,408 of record NC_086324.1, read on the forward strand.
GCCAGTGTCCATAGGAAAGCATTGAGAATGCTTTCCTATGGACTGGCTGAATGCGCGCACAGCTCTTGCCGTGCATGCGCATTCAGCCGATGACGGAGGAGGAGAGTCCCCAGCGCCGAGGGAGCCTGGCGCTGGAGAAAGGTGAGTGTTTAACCCCTTCCTCCCCTTTCAGCCCGGCGGGAGTGGGACCCTGTGGATGGGGGCACCCTCAGGGCACTATAATGCCAGGAAAACGAGTTTGTTTTCCTGGCACTATAGTGGTCCTTTAATCACGCATGATGGAATTATTATGTCATGTTACTCTTCCTTTAAGGACCCATGACAGAATAATCCCATCATGTGGTATTTTACCAACAAGGACCGTTTTCCTGCTGGTAATGAGAACCCCAGGTATCATCTGTCAGCTGGGGCAAGAATAAGTGACCCCGGATTGGCGGATGCCCTGTTCACAGCTGCATACAGGCGTTAAATTGGGTTTTAGATCCCAATTGCTACAATTTAGTGTGATTTGGGTTAAATTCCTGCTCAGAACAGGTATTCCAAGGTATTAGTCAATACCTGAGGCTTCCTTCTGCCAACTGGGGCTATTTTCAGTGGCCCTTGACTAGCAGATGAGGGTTAAATCCCTGCTCACACCAGGCAGCCACAAGGCATCAATTATTATCTGGGGCTCCCCTCTGCCAGTCTGGAGCCACAATTAACACTGCATACAGCACTTTAATTATACACTAAATGAAAATTCCAAGTAAGTACAAACTAAATTAAAAGTTTTAGGTCAAAATAGTTGAACTGGAAAAATTCTCTAAATCAGTTCAAGGTCTTCCTCTATTCCCAAATGCCATTTTAATCCATGCTTTGCTTTGCCCAGCACTGCCCAATTGCCCAGCACTGATCACAATGTATTGAGCATGCTATTTTCAGTATAACAGATGCCTGTCATACTGAAAACAGCCAGTAAATGGCAGCAACGTACCAATCTCTGTTTTAGCTGAGAATTTGCTTTGCTAATATCAGTACTATTAGCAGAATTTGAATTAAATTATATATTATATTATATTTGAATTAAATTATATATTAAGATTAGGATAAGTTTTAGATTAGATTAGTTTTTGGATTAATAATTGGATTAGTGTTCAGATTAGGATTCAGATTAAGGCCAGCAATGGAACCTTCCTGTTGAAATCAGTAAAGGAATTCCCATGGAATCCTTCTAACTGTTTGTGTTCAGACTAAGATTAGAAAAAAGGTTAAGATTGGAGTTATGATTAGGGTTGGGCATAGGATTGGGGTTTGGGTTAAGATTTGGGTAAGGTTATAATTAGGTAATCAAACAATAGATGGATCAGCACTTAGGGGCCAACTAGAAGATATATACGAGATAGGCAGCACAACCTAAGAGTATGAGGTTCCCTCAAAAAAACATCAAAGAAAAGTTATTATTTAGAATTGTATATTGTATATTCTGACAATTAAAAGTATAAAAATTGTACCTACAGTAAAAGGCCAAACAGAATTGATTACAATCCAAAATGTAAATATAGGAATAGGTAAGAAGTCTAGTATTTAAGGTACTTATGTAGATCTGTATTGTGAATGTCTTGGGATGGTAGTATATCTTGATCTGCTTAGGACATAAATGAGAAAAGAACTAGAATGGTGTAGTATGTCACAGGCACAATTGGATATTTTGAATCTGTTGGGACCATACTCGCTTATTATAGAGCTAGTACAAGCTCAGGTGTGTCTTGCATTCAGTAGCGTTGATCCCCCACTGCTAGGATATAGGTGATGGTATCTTTTGGTAGGTTCCTCTGGGTAGAGATGTACTAGCAAGAGAAAGGCAGAAAAAGTGCTCTCTGTATACAAAATTTGTTATATATTGTGACGAGACCAATCTCGCCACTGTGCATTGGAGGAGCCTGGTTGCCCGCCTGCTGCCTTTAGACTATGGCCCCATGTGGAAATGCTTGATTTTCCCCTGCAAAGACACGGAAGCCGGGTCATTCGGTGCTTGCCCTGTTTGTGCAGTGATACCCCAGATAGCTATGCCATGGAGCCCATTCGTATAATGAAAGACTATGGGAAAGACTTTAGCTCCATGGCAATTGAACTGTATGTATGTGATCTGAGAGCCATTCAGTAATAATGTGCGCTCAGATCTGAGCTATCTGGGGATATGTGGAATGTACCTGTTTTATGCAATGACTGCACAGTTATATATTTTTATGTATTTTATTGTTTTTTGCTGCCATGTGTTCAATGGAGATTTGCCTCTGTCCTTGGAGATAATTGGATTACTTCCTAATTATCTCCAGGATAGAAGACTCTGTGGAACTGGTTGTGGCCAGAAAAGCCATGCTTCATTTGGTCACAAAGGGCTACGATCTATCTTTTGAACCACTGGACCAATTTGTATGATTTTGGCGTATGTTTGTATTTGGAGTATGCTGATTCAGAAAATGTAAGTGAATGTGATGTTTACTTTTAAAGTTATGAATAATGTGGAAAAACTGTATTTCTCTGCTCATGATAATTACATTACCCATTGTATAAGGTAATTGTATCACAGGCAGAGGGGAGGATTTTGTGTGGGAGTGTCTGAGTGTATTGTATGTGTTTATTGGTTATTTTGTAACACCCTGTGGGTGGTCCTACCTAAGGGTAACTGTCATAAAAGAAGGTTCTTTTGGTGCCATTAAACAGACCACTGCTTGACCCTCAACACGGAGCCTTGTCTCGTTCTTGGGGGGATTTACTGTATGCTGTTAGAGACTGATTGCCAGGAGTGTAAGCTGATTGTCTGCTTTCCTGTTCGTCTGCTAGCAGCTATTTGTGAGGTTCCAGTTCGGGAGTTGGAGTGCTATTTTGTATCCAGTTTGGGAGTTTGGTGTTCTGCAGTAGCTGTGCCTGTATATCTGCAAGGGGAAGATCTACTAAACGGCTTTTAACCCCTATTATGCCTGGGGGTGCCGTTACATATATAATAAAAGGTCTTGTTCTCACATTTAAGTGAGGAGGAAATACTGCTCACTTTTCTAGGCGTAGGTTGTATAATCCCCACCTGGAATTCTTTAGCGAGTAGAGGAGGAACAGCACAACCAAGCCCCTTCTATCATGCACAGACAGCTGGGAGGAAGTGACAGCGTATCACTTCCTCCTAACTCACTCACACAGCCACGCAGGAGGAGGAGGAGGAGAAAGCCACAAGGATGGGGCTTGATCGAGAGAACAGACCCCCAACTCCCACCAGCCACAGCCAGCAGAAGGTAAGGACCTGCTGGGTGGCTTAATTATTTTAATGTGCTTGTGTTTGTGTATGTGTATGTATCTGTTTGTATGTGTTGTAAAGTGTGTGTATCTGTATGTAGTGTGGGTATCTGTTGTATGTGTGTGTATGTAGTGTGGGTATCTGTGTGTGTGTCTTTGTGTGTATCTGTGTATGTGTAGTGTGTGTATCTGTATGAGTGTAATGTGTGTGTATCTGTGTTTGTGTATCTGTTTGTAGGAGTGTAATGTGTGTATCTGTGTAGTGTGTGTATCTGTACATAGTGTGGGTATATGTGTGTTTGTATGTGTGTGATGTTTATAATGTGTGTCTCTGTATGTGTGTGTAGTGTGTATCTGTGTATGTGTGTCTGTATGTGTGCAGTGTGTAGTTTGTGTTTACTGTATGTGTGTAATGTTTATCTGTGTGTAGTCTGTGTGTATGTCTGTGTATCTGTAGGTGTATCAGTGTGTCTGTACATCTGTATGTGTGTCAGTATCTGCATGTGTGTCAGTTTTGTATACATTTACTGACACACATACACTTGCACAGACACACTAAAACACATGCAGATATAGAGACACACAAACACTGTCACACATGCAGATACATAGACAAACAGATACAATCATTGACACACATACAGATACAGACACACAGATACAAACACTGACACACGTGCATTTACACAGACACTGTGTACAGGTAAGTGTATTGGCTGCAGTGCACACACAGACAATGTTCCAGCACATGTCACAGATTCTCAATTGGATTGAGATCTTGGGAATTTGGAGACCAAGGCACACCTTAAACTCTGTGTGGCAGGGTGCATTATCCTGCTGAAAGAGGCCACTACCATCAGGGAACACCATTGCCATGTCAGGGTGTACATGGTTTGCAACAATCTCAAGGTAGGTAGTACGCATCAAACCATGGGTCCTAACACATGAATTCCAGCAAAACATTACCCAGAGCATAACCCTGCCTCTGCTGGCTTGCCTTCTTCCCCTAGTCCATCCCGATGCCATCTCTTCACCAGATAAACAATGCGCACTCCCCCGTCTCCCGGCCATCCATCTGAGCTAAAAGAAAACATGATTCATCAAGCCAGGCAACCTTCTTCCATTGCTCCATTATCCAGTTCTGACACTCACATCCCCAGTGAAGGCACTTTCATCAGTGGTCATCATGGGCACTCTGACAAGTCTGTGGCTATATGTAGTTCCATATGCAGCAAACTGGGATGCTCTCTATTTTCTGACACTTTTCTATCATGGCCTGTATTAGGGTTTACAGCAATTTGAGCTCATTTTAAGTTTTACAGCTCATTTGAGCATATGAGACTTTGGTGCCCATGACCCTGACACTTGTTCACCGGTTGTCCTTCCTTGCACCACTTTGGGTAGGTGTTAACCACTGCATACTGGGAACATCCCACAAGACTTTCCGCTTTGGGGATGCTCTGAACTTGTCATCTAGCCGTCACTGATTGGCCCTTGTCAACATTTGCTGTCTAATAGATCCCTCCCCTTGACAGGTGTATATAATCATTGTTATTCACAGTATATATATATATATATATATATATATACATGTGTGTGTGTGTACATATATATTTATTTCTTACAGAGTACTTTTTTTTACCTGTGATTCAAAAAAAAAGTTTAAAGGGACACTCCAGGCACCCAGACCACTAATGCTCATTGGAGTGGTCTGGGGGCCAACTCCCAATGCCCTTAACCCTGCAAGTGTAATTATTGCAGTATTCATAAACTGCAATATTTACCTTGCAGGATTAAGTCCTCCTCTAGTGGCTGTCTAATCAGCCATTAGAGGGCACTTCCTCCAGCGTCGCCGAAATCCCCATAGGAAAGCATTGAAATCATTGCCGCGCATGCGCATTAGGTCTCTCCTGCCGCCGTCCGTGCATGCTCAATTGGTCTCCCCTGCCAGATGACATCGGTGGGGGAGGAGCGTGGGCGGACCCTGACCCAGCACCGAGGAACATCAGCGCTGGATACAGGTAAGTCACTGAAGGGGTTTTAACCCCTTCAGCAACTTGGGATGGGGGGTGGAAGGGAGAGGGGACCTGCAGTGCCAGGAAAACGGTTTGTTTTCCTGACACTGGAGAGTCCCTTTAATGCTAGCTTACTTTTTATGATTAAAGTTTATATCTTTGTGGTATATTATAGAATACTGGCAATAGACATCAGGTATTTTTGTTGCTGAAAGATCCAGTGAAAATACCGTCACCTGTGGAGAAAATTGGACATTTTTAAAAAGTTCTAAAATGTGTGCATTATATCTATTTTCAGATGTTGACAGTACTGAAATAGAAATAATCAATTGTTATGTCACATACTGTGATTAAGTCTAGGGTACCATTTGTCAGGAATGCCTCATATATACTACATCTTAGAAAACACTGGTTTTGCCTTAGAGACAGTTGTAATTTCTCTAGGTAAGGAAGTGACTTAAAGTGCCTTTCATTACAGAGTTTGCCCATCTAATTCTCATGAACTGACTTGGACACCAAGCAATTTCCACATGGACACCATAGTTGGAGCTGGTCTGATAGTGAGAAAGTTTTTACTTCTATAATTTTTTACATATATTTGAGTGGTTCTAACTGAGCAGCCACTGGAAATGTTGTTTGCAAATGTTTGTATCCCTGACAAGCTCCAAGAGGGAGGGAACACAGATTAGTGCATTTTATGAAGAAGACTTCTGTCAATGTTCTCTTATGGTACTATGTGAAGAGGTCTGTAGACCACAAAGTGGGTGTGACTAACAGGGAACATGGTATGGATGAAGGAAAAAGTTTGTTTCCATATAAAAAAAAGAACTGGGCAGCAAATGGGTGACACCATAGTCCATTGACCAGAAAATAGGTTTATGTAGAGCCTACATAATCTACATATTAAATGTCACAAGTTTTACATTTTATTGTATTTATAGAGTGAATACATGTAATAATTGACCACTTCTTTTGGTAATTAAATAAGCACAGGAAAGCCATGAGGGTGCATATTACGGGAGATAATGCAAAGATCTTTACTGACTCATCAGCACAGTACGTTCAGGAAACCCTATAACTCATGCAGAAGTTACAATAATGAAATACTATTATTAACTGAATTGGACTTTTATTGAAATTCCAATTCAATCCAAAGATTCCATAAGACAAACTAGAGACTACTTTGTCTTATGTACAAGCCTGAAGTTGACAAGAGTTGACAAATGCAGCGCTCTGACATTAACTTTTGTCCCATCCCAGCAGCTGTCACAAGTGATCTATGGAGGCTCACAAGATCTTGCAGGATCATCTGTAGACCTGAATGTTATACTTATGTAAAAGTATGTTGCACCCATGTGTGAGAATACAGCACTGACATGGCTCTTGGCAGATGAAGCAGGATCCCCAGGATGAAGATGTGTTGGCTGTTAGGTACAACTTCAGGTAAGTTAACCTGCTTTTGACTGCATTCAAACGCAACTGGACCCTAACTAGACATGTAAAAAGTGACAGTGACACTTAAAAAAAAAGAAACAAAGAAAAAGGCATGGGGGGTAGAAATATCCCTGTGCTAATCACCCCATAATCAGTAATTTATAGTGTTTGGTCCTGTGATGAATTCCTCTCACTAAGTTTGTCTGTAAAAGTCTTTCTCTCCTTTGTTCCTGTAGCAATATTTACCTGCTGCATGTCAAGCAGCTCCCCTTTAGGTGCATGACCCAGCAGCTCCACTCAGCAGCGCGGCTGAAAACCTGTAAGGACAAATATATTTACTCATTGGGCGCCGATGAATAGCTTCTCTTCATTCGCCAGCGCCAAGCCGCTGATTACTGCACACAGAAGTTCGGACTCTGCTCGCTCCAAGGGCATGTCCTTGAATAAATTTGAAATTCATGATGTCATGCCCACACTTAAAGAGACTACAACATGCAACCCTATGCTGTCTGGAGTCGCAGAGATTATGAGGAATATTCAGAACACATGAGCCTTTTTACAGCCTGTTTAGGCATTTACTTATTGCCCAATCATGGTTTATGTTTGGTTACACGTTTAGTATATTCCTGTTATTGACCTTGGCTTGCTTTTTGACTTTGAGAACTTCTATTATCCTGATCTGACTTGTATTTGACATGTGTATTTCTATTATTCTGACCTGGCTTGTTTCTCATTTTTCCCCATTTCTGTATACCTGACCTCGGTTAGTCCTGACTTTGATTCTAACTTTTAATTTGTTGAGCCCGGTCACACTAAGGCCCAGTAGTACAGCTTTTTGGACCCTCATTTTGTGTTGTGTGTGTTAGGGTAACGAGATCCGTGACAGTTCCATCTATTGTGTTGTTTTTTGTTGTTGTTATTTTGTTTTTGTATTGTTGATTATTTGTTTTCTGTGGTTTTCACAGTAACATCAGTATTTACTAACCAGCCTAGTTTCAGAAACCTAACATGAAAGAGTAATTCTACACATTCACAACTCCTAATGTATGTTATGTATTGTCTGCAGAAACTGAGGAATTGCGTGTCTATGGTGTAGTGATCAGTATTTTCAAACATCTCCAAGTCATTGCTAATGACAGATCCACTAAAACCCTATATGAAAGAGTGAAGATTTTTACATATTTACTTGTGAAATTGCTCTTTCTACTGGAGAAACATGCATGTATTTGCATTTTTCCTTTAAAATCCCCATTAAGACAAGATACATGTGTCAGAGAGGTCTGTCTTGCCCCATAATTACACAGATCCATAAAGTGGCTCCATAGTAACTGAATGTTCACAGTAATTACACGCAAAATGAACACTTGCTTTTTATTTCTACCCACTTTAACTCCAGATCCTGACCACTTCAATCTACTGAGCAATATAGGTACGCTGATTAGTTATAATATCTTCCTACATACCCCACCTTCTTAAACAAAATGTGATCAGATTGCTTCTGAAAGCAACAAATAATCTCTGCAAATCAATTACATGAAAATTAAAATGTCACATTATTAGCAACCATATATAGGTACAACACATTTTTAACAAACTATAATACAATTAAAATAGGATAATACTGCAAATATATACCTGCTACTTGCAATATAGAGACAAATGTGCCACATAAAACAGGACACATTCAAGGCTGAAATTCACTGCTGAGAAGGCAGTGTATACATTGAAGACCCTGCAGGGACAGGCTATAGACACCAGAACAACTACATTAAGCTGTAGTTATTCACTACATTAAAGGGACACTATAGGCACCTAGATCTCTTCAGCTCATTGCAGTGATCTATGTTACCCTGGGTGCAGTGTTCATGTTCCCCTTAGTCCTGCAATGTAAACCATTGCAGTTTTTGAGAAACTGAAATGATTACATTGCAGGGCTAAGACTGTCTGTGGTGGCTGTCAATCAGACAGTCACTGGGGTCACTTCCTGATGGTTAAGCGACTTTTGATTGCCTAATTGATGCTGGACATACTCATGCTCTGCATGATGACATCCAGCGTCAGTAAAATTCACGTACGAGAGCATTGAAGCAATGCTTTGCTATGAGGAGGGCCTAATGTGCTCGCAGCAGTCGTGGTGCATGCTACTAGCCTCCTCCCGTCGGATGACATCAGGACGCAGCACCAACCTGGGAACGGGGCAGATCAGTGCTGCAATCAGGTTAGGTGCTGGCAGAGTGGTGGGTGGTTGGGGGGACAATGTATGGGGTGCCAGAGGGAACTATAGCGTAAGGGATACAGATTCATACACTACATAATCCCTTTAAGCCAAGCATGTCAAACTTGCGGCTCGTGGGGAGGGAGGGGCACTGTATTAAATTGGGGCAGGAAGGCGTGTATTAGAGTGATGATGGGGAGGGGGAGTGTGTCAAATTGGGGAAGAGAGGCAGTGTGTTAAATTGGGGAAGGGAGGGGGCAGCTATTACATTGGGAGTAGGCGCAGTGTATCAGAGTGGAGGCAGTGTGGGCATGGGCACCGCAGGAATTTTTCCGGGGGGGGGGGGGGGGGGGACATAATTGTAATGACATCCATGCTTTTTGACAGTGTCTTGAAAGGAAAAGGGCATAGTCATTATTACATAAAGCCAGGGTGAATAGCATTTTCACAACTATGGTGCCAGGAATACATGTTTGTATTCCTGACACTATAGTGTTCCTTTAAGCAAATTAAAGGAACATTCTGGTCACCATAACAACTTCATCTAAATAAAAAAGCTATGATGCCAGGAGGACCCTGGGCACTCTTTCCTTAACCCCTTAAGGACCAAACTTCTGCAATAAATGGGAATCATGACATGTCACACATGTCATGTGCCGTTAAGGGGTTAAAGGGGTTAAACCGCTCTCAAATGGTTTAACCCCAAAGGCTGCCTCCAACTCCAGATCGCACAGTGGTATTCGGCTTCTGAAACGGAGTGTCAGGAAGTGCAGATTGACGCCAGGCATGGGTGCTGCAGATTGGCTTAGAATGCCAGCTGACCGCTCTAGCCAATCAGCGACACCCCTACCCAGCGGCATTATGTGCTTCCTGACACTTAGTAAATAAAAGTGAACACATTAACACTGATATTTTTTTTTACCTGTGGAGATGAGAAGGTCCAAAGTTTCCCTACCAGGCCCAGGTACCAAAGCCTTATGATGTGGTGTCCAGAATAAAGTGGAGGGTTCACATCACTTGTCTTTCCTGCTCTAATCTCCTTTTCTTCTCCTTCATTTGACACAGTATTCTTTTTCTTCTGACACTGCCTTCTCTCCTCCTTGGCTCCTTCTGCTCCTTTACCTTTCTGCTACTTTCTGCTTATTTTGCGCCATTCTGCTCCTTTCTCTTTCTGATCCCATTCTGCTCCTTGCAGACCCTTTCTGCTCCTTCTCCTACTTTATCTTCGTGCTCCTTGCAAACTCTTCCTGCTTCTTGCTGCCCCTTCCTGCTCATTTCTGTTCCTTTGTGCTCCTTCTCCTACTTTACCTTTGTGCTTCTTGATGTCCCTTCCAGCTCCTTGATGCCCCTTTCTGTTCCTTGCAGACCCTTCCTTCTCCTTGCAGACCCTTCCTCCTTCTTGCTGACCGTTCCTGCTCCTTCTGTCCCTTTCTGCTCTTTGCAGACCATTCCTGCTCCTTGCAGACCCTTCCTCCTTCTTACTGACTGTTCCTGCTTCATGCTGACCCTTCCTGCTCTTTGCTGACCCTTCCTGCTCCTGCCTGCCCCTTTCTGCTCCTTCTCCTACTTTACCTTTGCTCTTCTTGCTGCCCCTTTCAACTCCTTGACGCTCCTTCTCCCACTTTACCTTTGTGCTCCTTCTGATTCTTTCTTCTCCTTTACTTTTGTGCTCCTTCTGTCTCTTACTGCTCTTTGCAGACTCTTCCTTCTCCTTGCAGCTCCTTCCTGCTCTTTGCTGCCCCTTCCAGCTCTTTGCTGACCCTTCCTGCTAATTTCTGCTCCTTCTCATACTTTATATTTGTGCTCCTTCTGCCCCTTTCAACTCCTTGCCGCTCCTTCTCCTACTTTACCTTTGTGCTCCTTCTGATTCTTTCTGCTCCTTTACCTTTGTGCTCCTTCTGTCTCTTTCTGCTCTTTGCAGACTCTTCCTTCGCCTTGCAGCTCCTTCCTGCTCTTTGCTGCCCCTTCCTGCTCTTTGCTGACCCTTCCTGCTAATTTCTGCTCCTTCTCATACTTTACATTTGTGCTCCTTCTGCCCCTTCCAGCTCATTGCTGACCCTTTATGCTCCTTGAAGTCCCTTCCTGCTCATTTCTGTTCTTTCTCCTTCCTGCTCCTTCTCCTACTTTACCGTTGTGCTCCTTATGTCCCTTCCTGCTCCTTGCTGCCATTTCCAGCTCCTTGCTGCCCCTTTCTGCTCCTTGCTGTCCCTTCCTTCCCTGTTTTGCACCTTCTCCTCCTTTGCTGTTGTGGTCCTTCTGCCCCTTTCTGCTCCTTGCTGCCCCTTTCTGTCCCTTCCTGTGTCTTTCTGCTCCTTCTCCTACTTTACCTTTGTGCTCTTTCAGATTCTTTCTGCTCCTTCACCTTTGTGCTCCTTCTGTCTTTTCCTGCTTCTGCTGCCCCTTTCTGCTTCTTGCTGACCCTTCCTGCTCATTTATATTCCTTTGTGCTCCTTCACCCACTTTACCTTTGTGCCCCTTCTGATTCTTTCTGCTCCTTTACCTTTGTGCTCCTTCTGTCCGTTTCTGCTCTTTGCAGACCCTTCCTTCTCCTTGCTGACCCTTCGTGCTCCTTGCTGACCCTTCATGCTCCTTGCAGACCTTTCGTGCTCCTTGCAGACCCTTACTGCTTCTTGCTGCCCCTTCATGCTCATTTCTGTTCCTTTGTGCTCCTTCTCCTACTTTACCTTTGTGCTCCTTGCTGTCCCTTCCAGCTCCTTGCTGCCCCTTTCTGCTCCTTGATGTCCCTTCCTGCTCATTTCTGTTCCTTCTCCTTTCTGCTCCTTCTCTTACTTTACCTTCCTGCTTCTTGCTGACCCTTTCTGTAGGCTGTCACCCCCCATCCCCACTTACCTGATCTATAGGCTGTCTCCCCCCCATCCCTCACTTACCTAGTCTATAGGCTGTCTCTAGCCCCCCATCCCTCAATTACCTGATCTATAGGCTGTCTCCCCCCATCCCTCACTTACCTGATCTATAGGCTGTCTCTCACCCCCCATCCCTCACTTACCTGATCTGTCGGCTGTCTCCCACCCCTCATCCCTCACTTACCTGATCTATAGGCTGTATCCCATACCTCATTCCTCACTTACCTGATCTATAGGCTGTCTCTCCCCCCCATCCCTCAATTACCTGATCTATAGGCTGTCTCCCCCCCCATCCCTCACTTATCTGATCTATAGGCTGTCTCTCACCCCGATTCCCTCACTTACCTGATCTGTCGGCTGTCTCCCACCCCTCATCCCTCACTTACCTGATCTATAGGCTGTACCCACTCCTCATTCCTCACTTACCTGATCTATAGGCTGTCTCTCCCCCCACCCCTCACTTACCTGATCTATAGGCTGTCTCCCCCCCCCCCCCCCCCCCCCGCACATGTGTGTCGCGAGGTCTGGCCAATCAGAGCGTTGCTGCGGGATACCACGGCTACGCTCTGACCATGTCTTGCTAGATACGTGGTCTGCAGCTCTGCACACTGCGGAGCTGCAGACCATATATCCTGCCCACCAAACTGCCAGGGAGCCCACACAGGACCACCAGGGAACCCACACAAGACCGCCAGGGAATAAAGTACACTGGACCTCCAGGGAAATAAGGTATTTAATCTCAGCCCTCCCAGTATCCCCCCTCACTATCAACCCCCTCTCATTATACTCCCTCCCACACCACCATTACTCCCTCCCTTCCGGTATTCCCCCTCACTATCATCCCCCTCCCACTATACTCCCTCCCACACCACCATTACTCCCTCCCTTCAAGATTCCCCCTCACTATCATCCCCCTCCCACTATACTCCCTTCCACACCACCATTACCCTCCCCCTCCCAGTTTCCCCCTCACTATCACCCGCCTTACATTAAGTATATATATATATATGTGTGTGTGTATGTATATATATACACATATATATATATACATACACATGCGGCGTGTGTGTTTGTGCTTTAGGGGGCACACCCTATCATTGTGGATAGACCTTCAGGCTACTTGGGACTATCTCTGCTAAACAGTGAGAAAACCATTTAACACTAGTGCAAATCTCGGGGTACACAGCCTATAGGCACTATAACTACTTCAATTAGTTAAAAAGTTTATAGTGCCTGCTGTGTATCTTTAATAATTTCACCAACCTTTTAATTGACTACAACTGAAATAGTTTTTTTGTGGTTGTATATTTTCATTTGGTGTATGTTCACAGGTGGATCTTACACAGCACTTGATTTTATATATATATATATATATATATATATATATATATATATATATATAAATAAAATGCAGAGCCATGTAATGTAGGCTTTAGAAAATAAAACAACTTGCAATTTAATACATATTATTGACTCAATCTTATTTTATTATAATTGGCCCTTTAAGTAACTAATAGACCATGTCCTGTGCTGTCTGTCACGGTGGCGTAAGCATCATGTCACATTTTTGCCGCTTCTCATTGGTCTTCTCAGCCTCACCATCTCTCAGCAGTTCTCTGCTCGAGATAGAAAGCATGCACTTATAAGCTGATCTGCATGAATACATTAGCACTGTTGAGTTGCATCCTGTAATCTTTTCAGTATTGATCAGTTGCTCACATTCCCGTGGCAGCATTTCTTATTCTAACCTACTTAACTCCTTCAGTGCTACAGCCACACACACACACACACACACACACATATATATATATATATATATATATATATATATATATATATATATATATATATATATAGACTTGTAACTCTTTGAGTGCCAGAGAAACTTATCACACATAGGCATACCTCCCAAGTGGCCCTATTTAGGAGGGACAGTCCCTATTTGGAGCCAAAATCCATCTGTCCCTCTTTTGTAATGTCTCTCTTTTCTCCATATTCTTGGTGTGTCTGAATTTACAGGTATCCACATCAATAAAACTCCCAGTTATGTCTCTTTAAACTACAAAAAATATGTTTACAAATCTGTATAAGTAGGATACATTTTTCTTATTCTAAATTACATTCTAGTTGTATAAATTGTTATTAGCTAGTCACCTATAATTTCTGCCCACACCCACATTCACTCTTAAAATTAAAGTGTCCCTCTTTGTCTATTTGAAATGTTGGGAGATATGCATACGTATTGTCCTCTGTCATTCCAAGTGTTTAAAGTTATCAATAAAAATAAGAATCACTTTGTTACTTTTTATAGTCATATAACCCAAATTGCATGATGTGCTTTGCTGCATAATTTATAAAAGAAGGGTTGAAAAAGATTAAAGAAATTACAATGGCAGCCATTTTGAACTCACATGAGAGTGAGAGAGCATGAGGAATGTATAGCAGTCAACAGAAAAATGGGAGAGGGAGATATAACATTTTCAAAGTGCGCAGCAACCAAGCCTCTAATTAACAGCATAAACCATGTTAAAATGCCATAATATGCTCAGGAGGAAGGAACTGATTCAGTAAATTGTCCTCTCTGTTTCCAATCTCTTTTGTAAAAGATAGAAAGAAAAACATTTTTTTACGACATTAGTTTATTAGATATGCAGAGGAAGGATATGCTGAATTATTAACTGTTTACCAGCTAGAGACATTTACAAAAAAAACGCAGAGTGCTAAAACAGAGTATATGCAAAGCTTTTGAGCAAGAGTGTTCAGAAGAAGACCACCATTCATAGACCTATCATACCATTCATAGACCTATTAAACTTTGTTGGGTTTAATTTATATAACACATGGAGATCTAACTTTGCTTTAAAAGCATGTTTTGTTAATCTATACTTCGTTTTGTTGGGTTATAACATGTTACACTTTTTTCTTCTTAACACCTTACTGACAACATATTTACAGTGTATGTCTGTTGTCATCATGCACTTGATGTATGTCCTTGGCCAAAAGTGTTTTTTTAAAGATGATCTCACCATAATCAGTGAGATTTTTATATTTTTGGATGTCTAACGATAAGACATTAGATAAATAGCTATCTGCAGGTTCAAACATGCAAACAGTCTAAAGGATCTTAAACCTATCACTGGTAACCATTGGTAGGGCCTCCATATCCAATTTCAGATACTACGATTGGAGCATCTGCCATTCTGATACTGGAAGCCTCATCAGTGAGGCTTCCAGTAACATCTTGAAACTGCAGTTTAATGGTGTAGCATCGCTTTAGCAGGATATTAGTGAAAGCTGATCTTGACTTCAGCAGTACACATATTATTGTGCTGCCTTAGCATTTAGGCAACCAGATAGTTACGATTGCTCACCCTGAAAGCAAATCAGTGTGGTGACAAGACTTTGCTGTCAGTCAAGGCTTTATATCATGTGATACAGGTATAAAGATATCCCCTATCTGTGAAACAATGCATTCTTAGGGCCAGTTAGTACTTGGGTTGGTGGTAAGTTAAGGCTATGTTTAGTAAGGGTTAGTTAATGTTAGGGTTAGCTTGCGTTAGTGTTAGGGTTAGTTGGGTTTAGGGCTAGAGCGTTAACAACAGTTAGGTTTAGAGTAAATTAGGGTTAGGCCTAGACAGGATTAAAAATAGCATCAACATTTGATGCTTATGAGTATGATGATACAGATAGATTAATTTTATTCTTTAATCAAAATAGTGTTTCTTGGAAGCAAACAAAAAGGTCAAAATTTGGGCATGTAGACAATTTGTAAAGTTGTGTATTCATCCAATTTGTACACATTTGGGCACATATACACTTTGACACTTTGACCCTACAACTTCCCCCAAAATGTGGCAAATGCATGGATGGTAGATCTGTGCGTGGTGAAAAAAAAGAAATTCAGTTAGTTCAAATCGATTTGTACCACACAAAGTATGTTGCATTGGGCGAATCAGATTTTGTCCATAGGCATTTTGTTTCAGATAGATTTTGTCTATGCGATTGTTTGGGAAAAACTATTTGTGCAAAAATAATGCAAAACTGTGCCTATTAGTGTACTGCAAAATATATACATACAATAAATATGCCTTTTCATGCCATTTAGTTCACATCTCAAGTGAGAAGAAGTAGCCAATAGGAGGAAAAAAGGAGAAGCATTAAAAAGGTATATGTTTATATATGTATTAAATATAGAATATATAAATGAAGATTTATTTTATTTTGCTTCTCCCTTTTTTCACTCTGTTGCTCACTTCTCAATTGATTTGTGAATAAAATCAGCATTTGGTAGCAATCATCTTCTTTTACATCTTTTTTTTTTAAAAAAAATGTTGGCAGCACAAACACAACTTTAAATCACGAAACAAACTACATGGCTCGTTCATTCCTTGTTTAGTTTGTTTCGTGATTCGGTCATACAGCGTTTAGAAGTGACAGAATTTGGATGATTCGCCAATCGCCCACTATTTGCATGAATAGCAATTAATTAGAAACTGAACGCACAAGTCTAATGGTAATGCTGTACTTGGAATATGCAAAAGAATATAAGTCTGCTGTCTTTGCGGCAGTACGACACACATGCCCTGTGCACAAGACCTGTGAAATTCACCATTAAAATTCAATGCGTATGATAAAAAAATAAATTGATGGTGGCTGCAGTAAAATGTTGAAAAAGCCCAAATGTTGAAAAAACCCAAAATAGCTTAAATGCAAACCAGTTTTCTTGGCACTATAGTGTTAATAGATGCCCCCCCTTGCGCCCCCCAGCCACCTACCTGTGTCCAGTGTTGATGTCCCTCGGTGCTGGGTCAGGCTCCACCCTCGCCGACGTCAGTCGACGTCATTCAGTGCTTTCCAATGGAAAAAATCGGACACTGGAGGTCCTTATGGAGAACCAAAAGTCAGTTTGGATTTCGGAAGCGCCCACAGTGGCTTGGCAGACTTATTGCTGCAATATAAACATTCTGAAGTGGTCCGGGTGCCTACAGTATCCCTTTAAGTTTTCTTATTTTGCAAATATGCCATGATGGATGAAAATTGCATTACATTATGTTTCCAATGGTATGTGGGCCCAGCAAATTATTTGGCTAAAACTGGACACTTGGCAGAGGCTGATGATACATTTGTTAAAGGATCACTATAGGGTCAGGAACACAAACATGTTTTCCTGACTCTATAGTGTTAAAACCACCATCTGGCCACCTGGGCCCCTCATGCCTCCATAAATATAGTAAAAATCTTACTGTATTCAAGCCTGAAGCTGTAACTCTTCATGCTGTTTGTCTCAGAAAAACAAGCAGTCTGCTGACATCATCAGAAGTGGTGGCCTGATCCAATCACAATGCTTCCCCATAAGCTTGGCTGAGACTGACAAGGAGGCAGATCAGGGGCAGAGCCAGCACAATTCAAACACGGCCCTGGCCAATCAGCATCTCCTCATAGAGATGAATTGAATCAATGAATCTCTATGAGGAAAGTTCAGTGTCTGCATACAGAGGGAGGAGACACTGAATGTTTGGATGCATTTTAGGCAGCCATGACCCAGGAAGGATCTCTTACAGCCATCTGAGGAGTGGTCAGTGAAGTTATCACTAGGCTGTAATGTAAACACTGCATTTTCTCTGAAAAGACAGTGTTTACAGCAAAAAGCCTGAAGGTAATGATTCTACTCACCAGAACATATTCAATAAGCTGTAGTTGTTCTGGTGACCATAGTGTCCCTTTAAATAAAAAGTTACTCAGTTAAAAATCCTGGTGAAGGTAAGTCTGTTTTTAAAAAAAATATACACTTAAACTGTAATTCACTCCTTGTTATATTTGTCGTATAACTTCAAAAAATTAAATGAAAACCTGGACAATCAGCAATCAGGACTATTTTGAGGATTTTTTCTTTAGTTGCGCTAGTTGCATAGAAATCAAAAGAAGCAAACCGTGGTAAATGTGCTACATGTTAGGATAATACATGTTAGGATAATTGCTGACGGTTGTTATTCATCATAATATACTGTTGCGCTTATGCCTGGGTCAATTCTTACAGGAGCTTGCTATGGGTTAAAAGGTAAGTGACTGAACAGGTTTTAACCCCTTCAGCCCAGCGGGGAGGAGAGCCCTGAGGGTTGGGGGACCTAAGGTCAGTATAGTGCCAGGAAAACAAGTTTTTTTCCTGACACTATAGTGATCCTTTAATTGAGTTAATATCTCTTTATATAAATTCTTTATGCATTTTGGTATTAAAATGTTAAAATATTACGAAACATTGCAATTCTAAGGATATTTTATCACATTGTGTATGCCGACCCGAATATAAGCCTAGGCCCCTAATTTTACCCCAAAAAACTGGGAAAACTTATTGACTCAAGTATAAGACTAGGGTGGGAAATGCAGCAGCTACTGGTAAATTTCTAAATAAAATTAGATCCTAAAAAAATTATATTAATTGAATATTTATTTACAGTGTGTGTATATGATGAATGCAGTGTGTGTGTAGGAGTGCAGTGTGTGTGTAGGAGTGCAGTGTGTGTGTAGGAGTGCAGTGTGTGTGTATGAGTGCAGTGTGTGCGTATGAGTGCAGTGTGTGCGTATGAGTGCAGTGTGTGCGAATGAGTGCAGTGTGTGTGTGTATGAGTGCAGTGTGTATGAGTGCAGTGTGTATGTATGAATGAAGTGTGTGTGTATGAGTGCAGTGTGTATGAGTGCAGTGTGTATGAGTGCAGTGTGTATGAGTGCAGTGTGTGTATGAGTGCAGTGTGTATGAGTGCAGTGAGTGTATGACTGCAGTGTGTGTATGACTGCAGTGTGTGTGTGTGTGTATGAGTGCAGTGTGTGTGTATGAGTGCAGTGTGTGTGTATGAGTGCAGTGTGTGTATGAGTGCAGTGTGTGTATGAGTGCAGTGGGTGTATGAGTGCAGTGTGTGTGTATGAGTGCAGTGTGTGTGTGTGTGATGCAGAGCCTTGGTGGGGGGTGGGCATTTTTAATATTTTTTTTATTATTATTTTAATTTTTGTTGTTATATTATTATTTATTTATTTTATTAATATTTTATTATTATTGTATTATTATTATTATTTTTTTTTTCCGTCCCCCCTCCCTGCTTGATACATGGCAGGGAGGGGGGCTCTCCTTCCCTGGTGGTCCAGTGGCATTGGCAGTTCAGTGGGGGAGGAGGGGGGCTGGCAGAGAGCACTCACCTCTCCTGCAGCTCCTGTCAGCTCCCTTCTCCTCCGTGCCGGTCATAGTGCAGCTCTTCTGTCAGCTTACAGTGTAAGTCTCGCGAGAGCCGCACTATGGCCCTGCGGCTCCCGCGAGACTTACACTGGGAGCTGACAGAGGTGCTGAACGGACCGGCGCGGAGGAGAAGGGAGCTGACAGGAGCTGCAGGAGAGGTAAGTAACCGCACACAGCCCCATTGTCTGTATTATGGCAATGTAAATTGCCATAATACAGACAGTGACTCGAGTATAAGCCGAGTTGGGGTTTTTCAGCACAAAAAATGTGCTGAAAAACTTGGCTTATACTCGAGTATATATGGTAGATATTTTAATTTACACTTTTCTGTTGACTGTTAGATTTATCGGTCATGAGACAAGGATTAACGGAGGAGTCTACCATACGTGGTAAAAGTCATAGCATATACTGTCTGTGCCAACATTTTTAACTCAGCAAAGTTTAAAGCAATAATATAAAACAGAATACTATTAAAATCTTACCAAATAAGGATAGGTTAGCCACAGTGGTCTAAGATTTTATTTTCATTTATTTATTTTTTGTGGGCTAAATCATGCCATGCTACTTTAATATGCAGAAAGGAAATGTAATGAAAATGCTGTTTATATTTAGAATTGCAATCTTGCTGATTCAGAACATCTCCTACCCATAATTCACAGCTCACAAGGGGACAAGAGGCTGCAGGAAAGATATTTATATCTGATACAGGAGAGGGCAAGCTTGACATAAGAAGTAATGGAGATATTAAATGAGCGGACCATTTGCCTTTAATATATTATAGACATTTGTGCTCTCTCTACAGTTGCTGAATGTCCTACTGCTTTGAAGTCAGAGTTTTTTTTTTTTATAAATCTTTATTTTTGTTGTGCATTAACAAGCACGTATAGACATTTCATGAAAATATTCAAACAAACAATACATATTATTGTAGGCTTCACATGGACTGTCAGAGAAAGACTGCACTTTTTTTTCAAAGTAAGTAGAAAACAAGAAAAAACACAAAAGCACTGTTCTAGGATGTGAAAGAACTAGTGGATAACATAAGTTATAAACCAGAGAAGAGTAGTGACAACAAATTACCACTCGGTAGATAGGGCAGCCTAGTGCACTAATGGCAGGTCAAAAAAGTCTGAATTATTGCAAGCAGTGAGCTAAAAGCAGACTATACTAGGTCCACTGGGCTACAGGGCATGTGTGCTGGCCCCTCAGCCGGTACTGAGGTGGGAATGACACTATTCTCATCAACTCCCAGAAGGCTTCTCCGATTGAACCAGGTTGTCAGGCAGTCCAATTTGCTTCCTTCTAGGTGAGCACCTGAAGCTCAATGTCACATCCTCCTGTCGGTGTGTACCCAGTGAGCAGATGTGCCGACGTGTGGGTTGTGTGTGCTGTGCTGGGAGTGGAGAGGTTTGTTTCTCCACCGTGGCGAACTTGTAGGCTACAGCCGTGAATGAAAGATAACTTCTGCACCATCCATCTGCGCCGTCTATTTTGCTGCGCCCCACTAGGGAGATGCTGGTTACAT